>NC_083543.1:1243428-2486856 GCF_018135715.1 Danaus plexippus
CAGCTGTATGTAATGGAAGCTGTAAGTATAATGAGATTGGCCTATTTATTTCAAGATATATATATATTTTTTGTTTAATGTCCCTTATAACATGATTTTTTGTCACAGTTTTTATTTAATGAATATTGCTATTTCAATCAAAGAGAGCGAAGAAAATGTTTTTACTTCGCTGTGAACCTTGTGTTTTTGTAATGAACACTTAATTATTATCATGATAATCGTGATTATAAATTTTCACTTTAATTGTAAATAATAACGAAAGAAATAAATCTAAAAGTGCCCTAATATATCTGGGTAGTATAAATAAATAAATTAATAACAATGAACAAACAAAATTTTCGAAAAAAACTTATAATCATAGGTTTATACCTAATTAAGAATATTAATGTATATGTTTTGGTGGTCATTGAATTATAAATATCTCTACCTCATTTTACCGACTAGAAATTAAATTTTTATGTATTGAATATTTTTATCCACCATAGGTACTTTTAGATATTATCATGTATAAGTACTTTTTTTAGGTAACCATAAATTCATCATATGTCTTTTCCCCGTTCCCACCGTTTCCATCCATTTTCTTATTCCCACCGTTCCCTTTTCCACAACAGTCAAGGGTGGCAACGCATCCGCAACGTATATGGGCAACGGTCATTACTGCCCTTTAAGTAGGCCGTCTGCTCTTTTGCCACCTTTCACATAAAAAAAAATATAAGATTTTTAAGGGAAAATTAATAAAATTAGAGCAAATCGTCTTAATTCGTAATCGTCGTTATCGTTATTGTTAAAAGTAGGAGTGAAAGTCTAGATCCTCTCAAGTTAATCGGTTACAGGTTGTTTTTGGGACCAATGCCGTTCTCTTATGGGTAAAAAGTATGTGCTATTTCTAATGATAATGGCCAGCAAAAATCTGTTTTTGCCCAAAAGTAATTTTTAAAAGAATTTTACTGTCCTTGACGGCCTCGCCGTGTATGGCTTGTATTCCTTTTGAATTCTTAAAACTATACAGCCTAAAGCTCTGAGTGAGCTGGAAGTGGGAGAGGAGGAAAGAGGAGTATGCAAGTAAGCGTAAGCGTATTTTATGTGGAAATGAACTATCCTAGGTGGCTGAAATAAGGAGCGATGGGTTAGAACAAGATCCTCGTCCGTGAAACATTTTGTCTCAGTTATTAAGAGAATGTTAAAAATTTGTAACAATATGTCTTTACAAACCACAGGAAGTATATAATGTGTGTTTAACCACGAAGTGGGTTTAATTAGTTGGCATTTCTAGTACTTTGATGTTACTTAAGCGTAACGCGTATAAAATAAATATATATATATATATATAGGGAGCGGAGTATTGCGGCTCTCCGGCAGTGCTATTCAAACAGTCTATAAAACTAACTCTCTTGCCAGATTTTATGGAACGCTTTCGCCACCTCAAAAAAGACTGAGTCCATTACATGCGGGCATCCAATATGTAGCCACTGGATTTACAGACGATTATTTGATCCTAAAGCCGAACTCTTTATGTCCCTTCCATGCTTTTGTCTGTTCCAGACATGCTTTTTGTATATCAATCTTGTGTTTTTTTTGGCAAATCTATCGACCGATTTCTGCTAAACCAATTCCATAGTCGATTGGAATTCGTTCTTTTTACGTAATTCTGACACTCACTTGACAATTTTATTTCCAGATCTGTCTTCATATACTAATAACGATTAAACATCATGAATGAAATCGTAAATTAATACACGAACAACACAATCAGAATAAAAATCACTTGATTTTTTTCTTATAAATGTTTTTATTTGCCATACTTCAAATGAAACAAGCCGTATAATAAATAGTTAACTTAGTTGCATTGTATTTATTATCGTCCACCTATACTGCAACAAGGATTAAAGTTGCATCATTTAATTAGAATAATCTCATTCAATCTCATAAATAATTTCATAAGCTAATATCTACAAATATTTCCTTATTGTTTTAATTTATAAGGTAAGAATAAATGTGGAAAGAGGAAGCGTATTCTGCAAAATTAAAGCTATTGTGATTTAGTTTGCCGAAGGTGAGTCATTATCAAATTCGGTATGCATTTAATGCTATAAATTAAACATGAGGTTGAATTTAAATATAAAAAAAATATATATTAATTAATATATTTATATTTATATTGATTAATATTTATAATAAGGGTCAATAAGCTGTAGGTATTAGCAATTGTAATAAGACTCTTATTAGTATTCCAACAATAATCTCTGAATTTATGTCTCGGCTACAATTATTGAGACGACGTCTTTTCTTATTCATTAACCAGAAATTCGCTCTTACTTCGCAAGATATGATTTTATTATTATAACAAAAGAATATTTATTATACGTCAGTATTTCTAACTCACTGTTTTATTAATTTGAATGTATTGTTTGTGAAATTATTGTATATTTGTTTATTAATATTAAAAATAATCTATTCAAATAATGAGTACTCTCCTGGGTCTATTTGAAGAAACTATTGATTGTTTCTTTAAATAAATAACACAGGCTCAAAATATTCTGTTTGACGTTTGTATTTATAAGATAATATTCTATTTTAGTTTTTTTTTTTTTTCAATAATAATGAACCACCGAACAAAATTAATATTAATGATTTTTCTATAGCGTTCTTTGAATTTCAAATATAGCACTTTAAGTCTATTTTAACCTGAACACAATTATTATTACCAGTTACGTAAATCACTGACAGTTAATACCTAAACTAATATCATTAACAGCCTTCCCTTTAGATGAATCAGTCCATTATCGCAAGCTTTGGTCCTAATGACTGTTGAAATTACTTTTCAAAGCACACTTCGAACACGTTCAGAGCATGATGATCTTTATCTGTTCCAGAACATGATTTTCATGAACGTTCATGAAAATTTTTATATTTTTTTTATTTTATACTAGTCATCAGCCCTGGCTTCGCACGGGCTCTTTACAAAAAGTATAAAATAGCCTATTTAATTTACAAAAAGTATAAAAGAGACTATTTAATTTAGAGAATTATTAAACTTATATTATGATAACTTTCAAATGGTACTCCCGATTTAAATGATTTAAAAAGTAATTTACAGATACTAATGTAGGCTTGAAAACGAAGTAATTTATTTTGATAAAACCTAATACCGTATTTATATAAATAGCTTTCCAATAAACACTTAAGGAATGCTAATTTTTAAAAGTTGTGAAATGGATAAAGATAAATAGACATATGCCACCGCGGACTTTTCTGTAGACCTATGTAAGATACACAATTCAATCATATTCCATTTTTTACATCTCACAGACTTTAGGCAGCGTTTTCGTTAAAAGATCTCAGACGGCTCATGTTATCCTGACATCTTCAACAAATATCGTTAATATACACACAAATAAATACAAAAACTTAACAAATTACACACTAAAACCTTCCTTGAGAACCACGGTATTGAGTGGTGGAAATTGTTTGATAATCGGTGCAATAGTTTTCCCGTTTATCGTGAACAGACAGACAGACAGACGCGGCGAGAGACTTTGTTTTTATAATATGAAAAAAATATAAAATATTGATGATGATTAATTTTAATGTCAATTTTTACATAATTTTATTAATGATCTGATGTTTGTCTAATTGCCAAAATTTATACTACGTGTGTCACGACCGCGTATAAATCAGGCCACACGTGTAATATTTTTTTATTTGTTGTAAATATACTAGTAAGACTTCTATATAAAAATTATTTTATTTTTACTTATAATATATGTATCGAGGTTTTTGTAACAAAATTATTATAAGAATAATCTTACTTATTTTTTGTTTATTACGATGTTACTATTTAAGTTCGTCTTGTCTTTGATTTTGTGCTTGAAGTTCATCTTTGTAACCTATATATTGTTATTCATGCATTAGTATAATTTCAAGGTGATTAAACCGTCACATTATAATAATGTTTTTAACATTAAAAAATTTATGATGATTAAAAAATGTTGGTAATTGATTAACTTCTTTACTTTGATCGTATTTTTAATGATACTATGTTTTTCGGATATATCACGAGGCTAACGTTTACTTGCCTGGCGGAGTACGCCGCCGCTATATTTGATGTATGCCATGACACAAGCATCTCATAAGGAAATTCAAGGATATCAATTAGTCCGTATTGGTTCTCTTAATGATAAGCAAGATTTTCACTAACAGAAAATTTAAATGAAAATTTTATATAGGTACAATTGTATTATTTTACGAAACATGGGATGCTTGAAATTTCCACTAATATAAATGCACACATCTTGCACTTTATACATTAATGCTATGTTTCTTTTGCTCCTAACGTCACAGACAAGACAGCCTTAGTCAGCAACTAGAAATCAGTGAAAGAATTGTTTAAATTATAAAAGTTAGTTCTTATTGTTATCGGTTTTAATATAAAAAATCTTTTGAGATTTATTAATTTCAAATTTGGGAATACATTTTTTTTTAAGTATTTAATGCGTATTTATAATATGGGATATTGAAAAATTGCAAAGATTTTGGGTTTGGTTAATGGATGTTTGCTACAATTAATCTTAAAATAAAAAGGATCGCTGCATTATAATTTTATGTTAGGGGCTGTCACATGTGACAAATCATAGATGTCGCTGACAGACGAAACTTAATTTTTATTCAGCATACACTTTTATTTCTCTCTGAGTAAAATATCTGAATTTTTACACTGACGAAGACTAGGCAAATCCTGATCTAAGTTTCAAATTATCATCTATAATTTAGTTTAAGCGCCATCTATCAATAAAGATCTGAACTAGTAATTCCACTTTTCTTAGCAATATGATTTATAGTTTTGTGTATTGTCACTAGATAGCATTATATTTTTCAACAACAATTTATTTTGTATTAAGAATTATTTACTGACCTTCAAGTTAATAACACAAAAATAACTATTTTTAAAAATAAGTATACTCTTTAAATTTGTACTCTATTAAAGAGTGTTTTCTTTAATTCAAATTGTATTTTAAAACGAGTGTTTAAAGTTCTTTCCTGACACAAAGAAAGAAAATTCACAAACCATAATCAAATATAAGATAAAAAGATTTTGAAAACGCATAAAATAAAAGTAGAGAAAATATAACACAGGTGTAGGAAGAGTCGTGTTTGTATATTTAATTGTTTTACTTTTTTCGTAAATACATAATTCAAAGTACGGATAATAGCAACAGATAAGGAAATGGAGATAATTAGCCCTAAATGAACACGCTAATTACATTCAGGGTTGTGAGAAATAGTAATTTAAATCAATTAATATTAGGCCCTTGACAGGTACACACAAACATTATATTTATCAGTCTATGACAATTTTTGTAACATTAAGTTTGGACTATCGCAAATTAAATTCAATTCAATATAACATTGCTGTTGACAATAAATAAATAAAAATAAAATAATACGGTAAAAATGTTACAGACTTGCTTCATTGAAATAAAGCAAATATAACATTCGTGCACTGATTTCTGATTTTTATATGCACAATAGATTGAAATTGTTAAAAAAATATCACAAAAAATATTTTGTTCGCTTTGTTGTGCCTCTTCAAAATATTCAAATATTTTTTGTATTATTTTTTCTAAATAAAAATACTAAATTGAAGTGTTTTATTATAATATAGAAAAAAAAAATATGAAGAATTCTTGCATGTCACACGAAATGACCCATAACGTAATGTAAATGTTTGCTTTAAAAATTAAAGGTATTTTCATTAAACTACGATAGTATCGTCCTTACGAAAAATTTTATGTATAGACAGGATAAAGCAATCCAAAAATAATCTCGACATTTGAAGCATATTAATACTTAAGTACTAATATTTTAAGGTAAGTATAAAAATCGCACTCCTTGAAATAAATAAAAAGTGAATTGTTCTAAATATGTAACTTAGAGGGGTGCAAGATAATAATCTTTTTTCTAGGCTCTAACCCTCTACCTATTTTACACAAATGACTGCGTTGAACCTACCGAGGTGCACTGCTGTGACCTCGTGCGCTTCTAATAATACATTTAACATTGTCATTTCAAACACTACAAAATCATGCAATAACTGTGATAAAATAAAAGCTGTTATTATCGAAGTATTATAACAATTTTTTTACCATTATAGGTCGTGATATAAAAAATTGATATGCTCATTGATTTGTATTTCAATGCATCAAGAGGATGCGTTCGTGTGATAAATGAAAATAATTCCAAGTAAGGCACATACATGCATTACCTCATAATTATTTAAGACCGTTGTGAAACTTCCCACGGGAAATACGGTGCCTTTATTATATATTTATTGAATATGCCATGAGTGAATCGCTTAGAACGTTATGGGGCATTTAAAGGAATGGCGAAAAGTAACGGCCAATGTTTTTTGATACCCTAAAAGAGAGTTCTATGAGAATAGAAATATGTAGCGTTTATGAATTTCTAAAATATTTTTTTTTTCTATTGATATACTTATATAAACAAACATTTATTAAGAAGCGAAATATATTAAAAACTATTATATGAATTCTATAAAAATGTTTTAAATTAAAATCATTCAAGAAATTTTTCCTCAAGATGTGTCACGGTATACTGGATACAGTAATGATGATTGCAGTCTATCGATTCCTAAACAACCTTTTATTATTTCCGACCAATTATTTAGTATGGAATTATTTTTTTATATATCTATTAAGATACGTTCAGCGATCGATTAATAAATTGATAATTAAATGAAAATATGTCAATATTATATAATATTTTATTTTTATAAAATGAAATTTTCTTCTGTCGTTTATGATGTTAATATAAAAATCAGTGATTATTATTTATCTCAACCAGCTGAAAGGTTTTTTGAATAAAAAATTCTATATAACCAACCACCCAATGCAGGGAGATTGTTGTAAAAAACTCACCAAGCGTAAATCCAGGTGAAGTGTTCCGTGGAACTTACGAATGGGATGGCACAGCGTTTATGTGCCGATAGCGTATATCTGTATTAAACGGATTTATGTGTACTTATTCCACATATATTTGGAGATCGAAAATATATATTCGACAGTGTGATATGAGAAAAAAATTCTGAATTGTTTAAAGCTTTTCTTTATTTATTACATTTTAAGTACGTAGCATGTACTTACGTCGTAAATTTAAAGACATTTTAATTTATTCAACCAACGCCATTAGTGATAACAGTTTTAAGAGTTTTAGTTTATATAATTCCATTGATTTCGGGTAACGCTCGATTGAATTAAATGGATTGGCAAACATTTAACGGTAGCCGAATTTAACTAGCTCTATTGTATAGATAAATTGAAGGTGTATGATTATATACAGCTTGTTTATTAAGAGTTTTCTGCAGAAGAATAAGATTTTCTATGGCAAGATAACAAGCAACGATAATTAAATAGAAAGGTAGTATACGTGAGTCATTGCTACAATTAATTGATGATGAATTTAAAGAACTATATTAACTAAGCTCGCCCAATAAATAATGTTGTCAGATTGTATTATATTCCTTAAGATTTGCGTATACATTATCTCACCTCGATCGTTCTCTCCCCGTCAATAGGAGCTGACAGGTGAGGAGCAATTTAATAAAGTTATATCAAATTACGTATTGTAATCGCTGTAGCGTTTTGCAAATACTTAATCAAAGTATCTGCTTACTTTGTTCTTGATGGTTTCATTACACATTCTTAGAATATTTTTTCCTGATATTTTAATTATTTTACTTATAAATTTTGTTATCTCTTGCTTTTAGTTTTTATTTTATGTGAATCGCAACTTTTCATTGTATCACGGAGAATTTAAACAGATTCTCAGGAAAAGGTATTACTTTCGTTCACAAATACTATTCTGTCAGACTTAAGAAGAGACCGTTTTGAACAGCTGTTGTATTGGAGCATTTAATCGTGACTTCGTGATGTTTTATGAAATTTTAATATTATTGTAATATTTATTATTATAAAAAAAAATATTTACTTTATTGATTTATAATAATAATATTTTATAATAGTAAAGCGATAAAATATATAAAAAACAAAATATATAATCACAGAAGTACCTCGGCATAGAAATAAAAATGTTTTGTCCTTGACCTACCTGTTATTAAAATACTGAAAAGCTCGTATTGCTCGGATTTCTGTAAAATTTTACGTTTTAATATCTAAAGATAACAAAGATTCTTTCTTTTTATTTTATTTACAAAAAAATAAGGTTTGGGTAAAAATATAACTATTTATATTTCTATAAAACCACTCCGCTCTATCCACCGAATAAAACATCAGAATAATTAAAATAAAACTCTTTATAAAAACTATAATAATAAGTAGAACTGATGATAAAAAAAAAAATGTATTGATTTTTAATGAATGTAAGAGAAAATGATTCCATATAAGAGCGCTCCTGCTGTTATTGTTTATTCTACAAACTCTCCCGGGTATACTTCCATTTACCAACTTCGGTTTTATTTTATATCATCTGGTTGGAGTGAAGATATTAATTTTGATTCACGACGTGACGATGACAGATATAAAAGATACAGAAATAATTTCTTGACAACCAGCGAAAATGTTAACATCTAGGGACATTTTATTTTTAAGAAAATATTTTATATGTATGAATTTGTTATTTAATAAAAGTAAATAAATGTAGTTTCCGCCAAATTTCTTTGCAATACTTTAAGTTCTATCGTTAATAAGGTTTCAGAAGCATAAGTACGAGATTGAACGGTTAAAAATCGACACGGCAGTTGTTATGTTTTTCAGTTATATATACTCATACTAAATCCTACTAACTTTGATATAAAAATAAAAACTTTGAAACTTTCGGTATTCCGACTCGTTATAAGTTATTTTACACTAAAAAGATACTTTTAAGTACAAAAGATTCCCCTTTTATTGTATACGTTCATAAATATTTAGCATATTCATTAAAATGCTTTGTTAAGACTCACCTCAGCCAGTTGTGTTATTCAGAGATTTATAATGAAGTTATCAACTCGAAGTTATTTTTATTATTATTCCATAACTTTTATATAAACATGAATATCTCTATAGAATTAAATGTCTGAAAATTGCAATTTAATATAATACATAGAACTTCTTAACCTAATTCAAATTATAATTATTTAGTCGAATTGTATAGTTTTGTCCAAATGTATAATTTACTGCAATCGCAAACAGTTATTTGGGGACTATGTCTGAGTTTATTGCGCATGCCCAGAACTTAGATAGTGAGGGGAACGAACAGTATAGTCGATGGATATATTATTAAAAAATCAATTACATTATGTATATTATGAGATATTACAAAGAACAAATGAATATAATATTCAAATTTGTATACAAATTTACGATAAGTTGTAATGTTGGTACGTTTAAAATCCAAGATTTCACTCATTTTCATATTCCACATTTCTATTACATTCAAAACTTTTGAACAATTAACTGGATCGATTACCGTTTAACGATATTCAATTCTATTTATTGTAAGGAGATAATTATTGAAGCTTATATTATATTTATATGTAGCCCATACAAAATTAAAAGCTCGATAGCCTGAGAGCCCAACTCTAACTTTCAGACCTCGTAGTATGCGGCCGGAGCTCTTTGGCCGCGCCCGTGTCATATAAACTTCTAAATTTAACATCATATTATATCTGACTGTTGACAGTGTTTTGTTACGGTGCAGGGGATTTTAACACATGTTGCTGAACGGCATACGGTTTAATATAGCGTGGCACAAGCCTGGGTAGTTTTACCGTCCTTTGTGAGACATGATAGGGTAAGTATTTGTTATAATTGTCCACTAATTAAGGAGTCAAACTCGGTAAATACTCTTATCCAAATATGTTATATAATAAATATTTATTAATTTCTAAATATATATGAAAATTTGACCTAAATAATATTTACGGGTGAAATCGTTTTTGCTTCATAATTATACCTTTTAAATAATTATAATATTTTCATTCAAAACTGTGTAATTATTATTTTAAGCAAAATCTATAGCGAAATATATGTTTTAATGAAAAGTACGCATTGCTGTCAGAGAGAGGTGAGACAAAACAGGTAGGTACAAAAGGGATTCACGAAAGCCTAAGGGATATGTTACATTTGAAGTGGCAATACAGGAAATTTTTGTTATTCTGTTTGAAACCTTGTACTTAACCGCATGGCCCAGTTATACATTGACATGTACCACGAATATTGTAAGTACCTACGTAGAGAATTGAAAAGACTATGATATATAGTTATATTAAAATCCAGTTATTAACAAATTCATAATTAAAGCACTTACATATTTTCAGCGAGTTAATTAATTTAAATTAGTGAAAATTATTATAGATTAATTTATTTTTATTTGGTTTCCCGAACAAATCAAATCATGTAATCCATCTGATTGCATTACGAACGTTGAAATGGCTTCATAAAACGCGTAAAATGAATTTGTACAAGTAATTTTTAATACCCCTTTCATACCTCGTTTTCCTAATTAAGTAACTCCCTGCCTTGTTTCGTTAACCTTTCTGCCAAGAACTGGTATAAATTAATTGATAAAAAATTGGGGTCTCTTTGTTATGTAATATTTTTAGGGTTTTATGTTCTAATAACTCTGATGGAAAGACAGATTAATATAAAACTGTAGTCGGAGTCATAGTAATGTCAAAGATTTTGACAAGTAAAATTTGAATTTTTATTCATATATCGATTTAATCTAACCGTTACCTATACATAAATTAATCGAAGTATTTTTTCGTAATATAAAATCTTCTAAAGGTTTGTACTAACATAAGCACAATATTTTATTAAAGCTGGGTATTCGATAGATAAAAGAATTAGAAACAAATATTAAAATTTTGTTCAACTTCAGCTATCCTCTTTCTATTTTTTCCTAACAAATACCCATATCAAACTTATACAAGGGACTCATTTTTCTAAACAGCTCTGTTCCTCGGCACATTTAAGAGGTTAGTGTACATCTTATAACATTTAATAAAAATATGCGACTTCCAGTTATATACATCTTAACACAAAAAAGTACCATCATCAAAGCCATTTGTATCAGTCCATAGAATACGTTTTACTACGTTACTTAGATTAGTCGTTTTTTGCAAACAGGGACAAAATATTTCATCCTGTTAATATTCAGCTATGTTGCAGGATCAACTAAAATATTGACTTGAATTTTCAGTATTGTAACAAAGAAAGGATTTGCGTGTGGCTGACCTATTTTGTTGCAGTAGAATTCCATATTTTGGGGATTAATTAATTATTTTAAAGCTTCTAGCATAGCGAAGCTTAGGTATGGCTTAGAAAGATGAAGGTTATTTTGTATACTTTAAAACAGTCAGACAGTCGTTATTTGTCATTTACATGCCAGTATTGCTTATGTAAAGCAATGGATGTGCGATTTTTAGTGGCGATGACTAGAAAGAATATAACGGTGAGAAGTCGTGATCGTAAGGAAAGCATTGAAAATGTTTTAATCTGTAATACGAAAGGTAATACAAATCCAGTCTTACATTTCATTTCTTACTATCGATTTTGTGAAATCATAAATACTTTCCGCATTAAAAAGAACCAATCTATATTTTTAAAATTTTAACTTTTTTATGCTAAGCGTAATTGTCTTCAGGTATTTTATATTGAAAACCAAAAAAAAGTGTCTGTTTCATGTCTGGTATTATATAATAAATTCACTCTCCATAAACAATAGAAAATCAATACATTTTAACTACAAGTAGATTACAATGTTAAGTTATCAATACTATCTAAACAAATAGCCAAATAAAAGGTTATACAATACTCGCGTATTTGACACAGTTAACAAACCAAGTTTATACGTATGCAAAAAATAGATCCACTTTATTATGTGTCGTCCGCTCGAATGGATATGAATAAAATTTGACAGTTTTACAATTTTACAGTTTTCATTGATTGATGTACTCATCTTCGAAAAATATCACATTTATTGCCAGGGCCACATGTGAGAAGATGGATGGTGTAGTGTGTTAAAGACACAACGTTTTTTATGTTTTTATTGTCTTCAAAGTAATTTAAAAAGAAAGGAAATAGTTTGATTCCTCGAGGCGAACACGAATTGTTTCTTTATTTGTGTTTTTTCTGATCTCCAGTGATGAATATTTTTGATCATTCTTGGTCCAGAACATTTGGATAAATCGTCATTTATAGAAATGTCTGGTTTTGTGTTGCTATAGGCTCAGTTCTTAGAATTTGTAAGAATTTCAAAAAGTATGTGAATGCAATGCAATGATTTTTTATAATTTTTGCTAACCTTTCGGCTAATCTTGGAGCCTCTTTGTTTGCCTCACTATTTATTCTTTACGACATTAAAATTAAGTAAATTTTGTCCAGATTAGCTTAGCAAAGGTATCGAGAATAATATATTAAAGGGGTGTTAAATATTTAGTAAGTCAACTTTTGTTGTAAAATTACAAAGATACATGTTAAACACTAGCGTACATGAAACTACGCTCACGAAATGCTCAATCGATGTTTATACATGCCGACGTAATTCGATGAAAATATTTGTTAAACCTTACATATATTTAGCCTTTAAGACTATAAAATAGCAGTCTTACTTAAGGAAGGATTTGCACTATGTACAATTGAGCTGTAGTAAAACTTTTTTCCATAGTAAAAAATTAGTAACTAAAATAACAAAATACTAAAAGTGTATTTGAACTCCCAATAAAATGTATATTTGAAATGTAAGTAATATTAGCAGTGGAGCATTAAATGAGCCACACAACGCATATGAAATAAAGATCCTTACCACCATCAGTTCTGAAATAAGACATATAAAAACTGTTCTGGTGGAAAAAATAAAAGGCTGTTTAAAAACAAGCTCGTACTTTTACTTTTCCTGATTTTATCTTCGCACAAAAATGCACATGCACAAATGCACCATAAAAAGTGAAATGTACAAAGCAAAGTAAAATAATTTGCTATGTAAAATTCTGAAAGTAAAGTCAGTTTCTCTTCTTTGTTCTCTGTTACGTTCCAGCGGTGCAATGCTTGTAATATAATTTAGCATAGATTAATGACAGCAGCGTCCAGGTATAATTGGACCTCAAGGTCTTACCTATTTGTGGCGTCCGGATGTAAAAGAACATTACATTTTTTCCTCCTAAAAAGAATATTTGAAAATTCTAAGCGGAAGAAATTGAAAAGTTAGGGAGCAAAAGGCGAAGTACATTAAATTTCCAAGGTTTTTTTTGTCGAAGACAACGTTGGTGACTCGAATTTTATGGAATATTTTATATGAATTCCAGAAAGCATTATTTTCTATGTTACCACTTCACCTTTGGATACATTTAACACTGTCCTAAATATGACTTTGTGTGTCCATTGTAGTTTTTTTCTTTTTAATCAAAAGTCATCAAAATGTAAGTTGTAAGGAATAGTAACGTTAAAAGAATAAACGAAAATTTTGAAAAAAAAATCACTTACAGTAAAGAAACATCTTTAAATTTTTTTTTATGAAATTATGAAGATACTTTGTTGTGCGAAAACTTAAAATCTCTCGAAATTCAACAAGAAAAATTTAATAAAGAATTCTGTAATAGGTTAATAAGATGAAATTTAGATTTAGATATAAAGGCAGTGTTCTCTTAAAGTGCTCTATGACAAACAAATACATAAGTACCTAAAAAGCTGTAAACAGCTATATTACTAGTTGACTGTAAAGGTATTATATTGTAAGATTTTCAAAATTGTTTTTCCACGAACTATGATGATAATGAATATGTCAAGCAATTAAAAATGTATATAAGAAAATTAAGACTTCATTTTAGGAAGACGTGTCCTTATAATACAGTAGATATTTTAATATCAGCGTCGTAGAGGTTACGAGAATTACTTTTTTCAAGGGTCGTTTGGCAGTCGATTCAGTGCAGGGTGCCAAAAGCAATGTACCAAGATACTGAACATTACGTACATTTTTGAGAAACCGAATAATAGACATTTAACCACTGTTGTCAAAATACTGAACTAACTAACTAAATAAAACATAACACTTTCAACGTTTACATCATATTGTAATTTTAGTGAGCTCATGTTTTAAAATCCTTCACTTGTATAACAAAATTTTAAGATAATAATATTTTTTTAATGGCAAGAAATAAAGAAAAAATTGAAATATATATACTATGATTGTATTCAGTAAAAAAGTTAGTGCTTCTCTAGATATGACTTAAACTAAAATATTTATATACGAGTATAGCCAATATGCTGATTAATAAAGTATTTTAATGAGCATGCTCTTACTAAAAATAATCCAAAAGATCTTTCACCTTTTCTTGTATTAGACTAAAAATTCATATAATTTCATAATTAGTTTATTACAAAAAAAAATACCTTATTCATAACCTTGCTTGATGACTAACAATTATATTTTATACTTGAGTAAGTCTTTGGCTATAATATTAAGGTATATACTATATATGTATATCTCACATATCTGGGACAAAGAATGTCATACACAACTCCTGCACTGAGATATGTCTCTGCAATGTCTTGATCAAAGCAGTATCGTATTCTGTAAGTTGCAAATTTTATTTAGACGTAAAAAATAATGTTAAGTTTTATAAAGTACTTCGTGTTAGACGGGATTTGTTATTATACATAGCTCAAAAGTTTTTGTTCTTTAAGAATAGAAATCTTTGATTATTTTCTTGTCATTCAATCTGATACTTGATATTTGTTCAAGTTATTTAAAAAACTAAACTAAGTCGCACATTCCTCACTATAATGCCATGTAATAAATTCTTAAAGCTGAGTATCATTCAAAATAACGAAGCACTATAAAACTTTACAATGTTTAACTGCTGCAATCACTGTAATTACGAAGTTTGAGACGTATTACAGTAATTAGTTGAGAATACTTCGATATGTACTCTGTAACTCTTAGTTTGCTATTTGTCCCGTAACGACTGGCTTGTGGCCATTAAACGAGGCAGATAAAGAATAAAAAAAAACATAATGTGCTGATTGTACATTATGAATTTAAAATTTTGTAAATGAACTACAAGTGCTTTAATATATCGATATATTATTTTAAACGTATTAAATATTGCACAGTACTTAAACATGATATCCTTGATGTATATTTTTTTGTTCGCGGAACATTCACATGAGGCCTTTTCTGAAATGAAAATATTAAAATTCGGACGCATAACTGTACACGTCATACGGCACAGGTATCTCATTGAAATTCCCCACATAGCACTCGTTCGGGTACTCATATACATTTTATATTGCTAATACAAATAAGAAAAATTGTAAGTAGTTACTAATTTTGATTTATAAATCCATCTTAAATTATAAAACAATTTATTTGAAACTACGAATAGTGGGTGTTAGTTATCATTTTCATGAAGGTATGGTATAATAGATGTTAACAGCGGGTACCAGCCGGTGCTAAGCGCTCCCTAAAAACGACATTTTAATTATCAAACTCGGGGCCATGCTGTTTATGATAAATTTATGTTAATAAAGTTACTGTTGATACTAAAGGTATTTCAAATTAATAAATGAAATTTAACCGTATTCACATTTATAAACATTTGTAAAACTAAAGTTTAGTTCTCTTTAGGTATGAGTGTAGAAAAAGCTTTATATACATTCAGTACTACGCATTAAAGTTATTTTTTGTATGTAGGTTATGTTATATTGTTTCAATTTTTTATTTGTTGGAATCGACTTAAACAAGTACGGCATTTTTGTAGTGTCTGCCATTCAAGTATCTTTTATAGGGCTTTGTTTTGAAATTTTTAAAAGCTTTAAAAATATTGTTCTTTACCTTGTCCTTCGTATATTCTAAAATGATATCGAGAATAGTATAAGAGCACTTTATTAGTTGAATCTAATCTAAAAAAAAAATCTAGAGATTCCGATCGTCGGAAGTATTGGTTGAGCAACGGATATTGTGTTATCGTTTATCAGGTTCCACTTTAATTAAACGACGAACTGATTATTGACAGAGTCATTAAAACTTAAGCATTAATATTACAAAATAATATAGAGTAATTATTTAGGTTAAAAAAAGCAAAATATATCTTTTATTGTATATAAAGACTTTCGAGATACAAAATAATAACAAGAAGGTATTATAATATAAGCTGGTTTTTGATTTTTCTAACATTTTATTATGAATAACGTGAAAACCAAATTCAAAGAACATTTTCAAAGGATAAATTTCTTCGAGCACGTACCATTGAAATTATTTGAATTACTAGTGGTCCTTAAAAAAGCAACGTTCTTTTAGAATTTATCTGGCTTGAAATAAAATTTTAATGAATGAAGTTTTGATAGATAAATAATTTGCAACATTTACTTCATATAAAAATCAGAATAAATAAAATTTCGATTGTTCTAAATATCAATTAGGGGTAGATTTCGGTATTTAACGTATAATTTTAATTTTTAATGCATTAGTACTAAGAAGTAATTTTGACTGGACATATTACGTATAGAACAAATTATGTCGAGCTTTTTGTAAAAGCTAAATATATCAAAAGATATATGTAGAATTAAGTGTTGACCCCATCCCCTTTGAACCCAAGTTCAGCACATCAGATATAGCTCAGCCATTTGTATTGATTCCAATTCAACGCTCCTAAGGCGAGCCCTCAGTGAAAGGAAATTCAGAAGACCTTTATTTTCTTTGATCCCTTCTAAAGTCTAAAAGTTTTTATTTGTACCGATGTATTGATAAATAACAGATTCATTACGATCCACTTCTGTTTATTGTGAAGCTGAAAGGATCAAAAACAATCCATTCTTTTTAAGGGTTTATATTGTTATATAAGATTTTTTGTAGATTTTGTGTTTACTCGAGATTATACTTCAATTTTAGATACACTTAAGATTTAAAATAACTTATTTCCTTCTCAAAACCCTTTATAATTTCATTAAATTGTCACTGAATTCAGACAGTTAAAAACGACTATTTGACGGAATTAGCTAGCCGACTCATGATTGTAATGGACGTTATTTCCCTCATACAATTATGGATAATGCCGGTTGTTGAAATATAAGTATATTTACCTTGAACAATGTTTAATATTACTGGAGCAGGATTGCAAAGGGAGCTTCAGTTTTCAGGAACAAAAGAAAAGATAATAGGTTTTCTATAGCGATTGAGAGCGAGGATATTTAAAAAAAAAGTTGTGTAAAAGTCTATAAGACTTCTCTTTTTAAGATAATAATAAAAACCAAAGACAAAAATTGATGTAATAATAAATCAGGGTCGTGACTATCATAAAGCAGGGGAAATATAAATGTTTATTTAAATAACAATTTGGGTCGATGCTAGAGAACTATAAGTTAATAATTACCTAATAAGAAAACAGTCATTATTTATGGGCGGATTTGGTTCTTCTTAGATCTTTTATTTTAACATTATTTAATGTTTAAGCAGATATAAATGAAACTATATAAACTATTCAAATTTGATATTTAAGTCTGACGTCCAATTTAAGACTTCCGCGCCGATAACTAATAGAGCGGTAGCTGTTTTGTTGTCGAAATTAGGAAATTCTTTAATAAACTTATTTGTGTGCCTATTTGATACACATGGGCCTTGCCTTCATGATATGTGAGTGCCATTTCTATATTTGTATTTCTCAAAATTTTTTCTGACATAAATCTCTATTAAGATATAAATTATTTTTTATAAATCACATTTCTTGTGTATTTTTATATTTATTTGGTATATAAACCAATAAAAATGTCATCAGTTTGTAACCGTTTTATTTTAGGTTTACACATGCAGCCTTTATTTTCGCGATGTACGTTGCAATAGTTTTAATAAGCGAAATGTCAATACATTTTCTAGCTCTAAAATATATTGTTTATAAATTTCGGCTTATTGTTTCTGAACTTGACATTATAAAGGAATCTAATTTCACGTTCAGTAATATACACAAACACTTTTGTATAGATAAATTTAAACTAGATCGAAGATATACTATAGGGTTACTATCATTTTATATAGAAAAAATATAAAATTTACTCACAGTTCTTAGAAGAAAAATTTTCAACACTTTTCTTATGTTATTGTGATTAAAAAAAAAATGATGTTGATTTAACAGATAAATAACTTTTTAATCCTAAAATTTATTTTTTTACTCATATTTTTTTAATAGTTTTATTTTGTAAACTCGGTAATTGGTGTTGTATTCCTTGTGTTCTCTGGCCTTGTTTAATATGTTTATAGTAGAGATGTGATATGTATTAATTAGTTATCAGTATAACATCACTAACCTTTGTTTCTGTCACAGATATTATATTTTCCAAGTGACCTTCGGTTTCTAGTCGTTCTCAATATTTAGCTACTCCTGGGAAATGACTTCAACATAATTGTATTTTCGTAATTTATTGTTCAATAAATATCAGTTTTATGACTAAATATACCTGTATAACAACGTAATCATGAGCCTAGTAATACTTTTGCGTAAAAATCTTGTCCTATCTAATCCACGAGTATTCGTACTTCTTTTTTTTTTATGTGAATAAATTTTAACACATAACAGCAATATTGAAATTGCTTATTATTTTCACTATACAGAACCATATTCGATATATTCCAAAAATTCAAGCCAAAGTAACATGAAAAACTATGCTCTGTTGAACAACATTAGTGCTTAAATAGAAAATAGGAGGAAACACTTGTTCTTATGAAACAGATGAAAACAATCAACAACCTTGACTCCTAGTTGAGGCACATGTTGTTGCATTTTTATTCTTAAAATTTATTTCTGAGTTTATGTTTTGGGAAGATCAGGTGTAATATTTTTAAAACTCAACGAAACCTATTTGGTTTTATCGTACGAATATAAACATCAAACCTTACTTCTGACCGTTAAGACTGCCGTAACTTAGTCGACCAATTTTTTTAAACTCAATTTTTTTTTATTTTAAACATTCTTGCTTTATTTATTTCAAGCATAACAATAAAACTACCTTCAAAAAAAGGTGAGTGATATTCACATATTTATTTTTTTGTACTATTCAGTTGTCCAAGCATTTTGTTCCTCCATGTAATTTTTTTATTACTAGTATTATCTTTTGGATTAATTGAAGCATTATAAAATAGTCTGCAATTACCCGAAAAACTGTTATAAACTTGTTGTCAGACGCTTTCAACTGCAAATAAATAATTATATAAAAGATATTTTTATTTTACTTAAATTTTTTTGAGATGTAGGCATTTTTTAAAATTTTCTGATGGACAAAAAATAAAATAATCTGATCTCCAACATCAGCGTGTTCATTTGAAACCAAATTATGTTTGAAACTAATTTCAACTGGAAAATTATGAAGCTTAATTATTCCGAAAATAAAATCACTTAAAAGCTTGAAGAGTCACTAGTCTTCACTAGCGATGTACGGTTATTTTAGTATATTCGCTGACAGACACCGCTGCATGTTCTTAAAAAATTTCAATTTCACTAAAAATATTTGTTAAAAAATGTAGATTCCGTGAAAATGAACTTGGATTAAAAATTAAAAAAATGGAAACATTGCTTACGATTGAGTAAAGCATTGTTTTTTCATATGATAAAGATCAATATAACTAATATCTATGAACTTTATTCCATTGCTTTTCTTATTTTAATTATACCAATATATATTTTTATAACCATTTTCTATAACAAAGAAATAATAAGTGACCTAACAAATTAACGCAATACGTTTATCCAATAAAGAAATTTAGAACTTTCATATAAATCTTATTAAATAGAAGTTTCCTGTTATATATTCTTCATTAACATTTTCATGACAAACTTTGTAACAAGTTGTAGCAAAGTTCCATAATAGACTATTTCTTAATTTTTCATATAACTATTGAAAATTGGAGATATGAACATAATGTTGCTGACGAAAATAGACTATTTTAATTTCTTAAACGATAAAAAAGTATTTGAATACTTAAATATTTTCGTTATTTTCCCTTAAATTTAAAAAGTCAAAGAACTCTTAAGTAACATTATGTCAATGAAAAAGTTACATTGTAAATTATTTCATTAAGAGGTTAACCTTTAAAATACAATTGAGTTCAATATTTTATGATAATTTTTTGGTATCTATAATGATATTTTTTTTTATATGATATTTTCATAAGCCTAGCTCTGGGCATACGAGTCTGTCGCTATTTAGGAATTCAACTATGTGACTGTAATTTTCTTTATACATTTTACAAACAATGGTCCTTCACAGCAAGTCAAAACAACTCAAACAGTGAATCACAAACGCGAGCTTTCTTTCAAACAAACTTTGATAATTAGCAAGCGTGAGTCAACGGTACTGTTAATTTACTAAACACAAAGAAAACTACATGTGAGCGTCTTTATTGATTATTTTACTAACTGTCACTTTATATAATGTCGTGTAAGACATGAGGTTATAAAGTCGCATAAGCTTTTGTTTGAAACGGAATATATATACATTTATATATAATTGATTCGTCATGCATATAATATCACATAATATAAATGATTGTTGAAAATATCTGTCTGTACTCAAAGACGGTGGGTTTTTTCGAATTATAAAAACTATTAATTAGACCCTTTAGTGCATTTAATTTGTGTATCGTGATCGTTCCAAGCATTGGCTAGGAATTGGACAAAATGTGTGTCGGTACGTCACATATTTTTTTAGTTTAATGGGAAATCCTCACGCTTTTACTCGTCTCCAAGGCGCCGCGCACTGCGGTAATAGAACCACGCATGCGTGCGCATTTCAAACAATTTTAACTTATAAAGTCTTTGCATTACAGATTATATTTCTATGGGATTCAACAAAACTTGTCACAGGGTAATTCCGGGAAGAAAATTTGATTGAATGCAGTTCCAAAACAAAGGCATGAAATGTAAAACTCTAAATGTGTCAACAATTTAGTGTAATTGTGTCAAATAGTTTTTTTTATACAATACCAGAAACAAAACAGCAGAACGTTTTATACGATGAAAAATTTAGTGTGAAATAAATATAATAATAATAAAATATATGTAGGAAGCAATGTCAATATTTTACTATTAAAGTAACTTTGGTAACTGATATGATAATGGTCCGGCATTTTAGTTTTATGGACAGTCGAAAATTGCTAACTTACCTCCACTTCGTTTATTTCTATTCATTTTGAAACAAAGGCAGGTATTACTTTAAAACACTTTTATTAAGTTGTATTATATTATCAAACCTTTTGTTTAAGTTATTCTCAAATAATTATATTAGAACTTATTAAAGTATTACCACATCTTTGGCTTCTCTTGCTTCAATTAAATATGTATTTATATTATTTACTTTTTACAATACACAAGCTTTGTTCATACGCTGGGTCGATATTAGATTTTAAATGTGGCATCAAGCCAATTCCAGGCTGACTCCATACAAACATTGGTTCTGGCACACTACAATGCTAATTGTGATATAAATGTGAGTGTTTTCTACAAGGATACAAGTGAATAATGGTAACATACATATGAAATATAAGTCGATTTCAGGTTATAGTACGACTGCCTGATAAATTTTCTTATACATGTCAAAATCTTGTCACTCCTAATTTTTCAGTCGTATTTGAGACACTTATTATGATTTAACTGTTACAAAGAACTGTTTAATTAATTGTTCTTAATGAAATAATATAGTATATATGAACAAATATTTGCTTTTACATTATTATTGGCTTCTACTGACATATTATTGGCTATGACTAACAATCATCATAAAATCGTCTTGTTGAAAACAGCGCAGTTTATGATCTTATCATAAAGAAGTACTCTGGACTAATTCAGTCCAAATAATAAATCAATGGAAATACTGCTTTGACACAATTTATTTACGGGAAAAATGTACTGTCTATCTATCTACTGCTTTTATAAAAAAAATAATAAAATGGCGTGGCTATCCAAAAAGATTACATAACAGTTTTAATAGCTGATAAATATGTCATGGTATATATTTCATATTAATTATAATTATACGAATCTCAATATTTTATTAAAAATAATATAATATAATAATATTAATTTATTAAAAATAAAAAATAAAATTTAATTTTTTCCACATTTTTAGCACAATGTGAATAATCTCTGTTTCGTGACAGATAATTCGATGACATCTGGAGTACTTTGTTAAGGTGTCTTTGTTAGATAACTTCAATCACTTGCAAAACATATTTGATTATATTTTAAATAGTCTACAAATGCTTAAGTTAAAAGTAACAAAAACTCTCGTTTATTTGCATTATTATTATTAAAACGCTATCAACTAATTAAGTTCATGATATATTTTATATTTATTATTAAAACTTTTGGATACCTTTTGACTCATGGTTTACAAAACAAGTGCTATTAATTATAAAAGTATCACATCACTAAAGAACAAAGTAACAATATCCATTACAAAGTTAAATATTCATAGAAGTCGTTGAAGAGTATTACTGTTTATTTGTCTAAAATATTAGTTGATTTGTTATAAATTGCCCGTCTGTGTACATTGCCACAATAACATGTAGTTGAAGGCATACAAATGCAAAAAAAACATATAATGTTTTGTACCATATTGAAACTATGTGATATTTGTTATATATTTAAAAATATAAAGACACAATATGTTTTAATTGAAATGACTCTACTAAAGCTCAGTAAGATATATTAACAAGGCCGCAGGAACCCAGTACATAACGTCCGGTTTTCCCGAGCGTGACACACGCACATTTAAATTGTTTTTATGATTAACCAACTTTGATTTTGTACAAAGCTATCGGAATATAGCCTTAGTGTTATTTCATTAAAGTTAATAAGCTATACGAAATTACTTAAAACCAACAGGAAACTGAACGTATTAATTATCAACATTTTATTCATAAATAGCGTTGATTGATGTAGATCAATTATATTTTTTCTTTAATACTTATTTCTCAATGAAGGCGCAACGTGTTCTTATATATATCCCCTTCGTTTATACAGTGATTGATGCTTCAATATCGTGAAACCGACCGACCATTTAGAGAATGACATAAAAAATCACTCAGTGTTTGAAATGTTTTGTAAATATTATGATATTGTGTTATAAATTTTTATATGTCCCGTTAAACGTAAGTATAATACATATAACAAGACTTTACTATTATGTATAAAGAATATCACATTTCACAACAAATATCTATTCTGTATATTCAAATGATTATGAAAACCATTTGTAGAATATATTTTAAATGAGCTTAAAAATTTGTTTATCGAAAAAGCAAAAACAGAGCTTGACTATTATTTTAACAGAGGATGGTAGATTATAATGAAATAAAAATAAATTTGTTTATTTATCATTATAATTATCAGATCAGTCATCATATGGCCGAATAGAATCTGTTATATATACATTTACGAATTCCCATGAGTACTACTTCTATAACCTGATTAACTTAGATGGATAGTATTTATTAAATTCAAAAAAGTTTATACATAATCTCCAAGGGAAATCATAAAAAAAGTTCGTTTCATAAGATCTTTTCGAGCGAGATGAGTTTTTTATGACAACTAAAAGAATGAGGTTATTTTTTAAGTAAAATATTAGTTCGTTATTATCATAATTTCGGTCAAAATAAATATAACATTTATATTAAAATAATCAGAAGTTTACATATGTAGTTATGTAACAATATTGCTAGCTCTACATTAGTTACTGATACTTCTAACGATGCCAGACGTAAGGTATTTCAGTTATCAAAAAGTATATTACTTATATATAAAAAAAAAATACATACAATGAGAAACAATACAAAATCCCAGAGGGTATTTGTGCGTCGGCTTCCAGACCAGACATACGAGTATTTATGTATTCGTTATTCGTTATTGTAATTTTTAAGCGCGTTGTGATGTGATAATAGAGCATACAGTTCCTAGAGTAACGAACATCCCCAAAGACCATACCATCAAGGTCAATAAATATTATGAGCTCACTAACGAACTCATTAGATATAGATTCGTCGTGGATTTGTACGCAGTAGATGTGGGAGCGAGAGGTATAACGGTTAAATCTCTCTACAATCTACTAAAAGACTTGGGCCTGTCCAGAACTAATATCAATTCATTCTTGGAACGATCTTCGAAGGCAGCCCTAGTAAGTTATTTTCAAATTTGGTTAGATAGAGAGAGAAGCTCGGACGGTGGAGTTATAGGGACCCTTTAAACCTCCACCAGGGTCGCAAGTCCCAGGCACTGTTGAAACTCCTGTCCCCGCAACGCGACGGACCCGGCACCCGCACGGTGAATCCATTGAATGCTAAGAGGTTTCGTCTCTTCCTATATTATATAATATTAGTTATATTAAAAAACTGTTTAAAATATTATATTTATATATACTTATATTACACAACGAAGACAATTTAATAAAAAAGCTGTTACATTAAAAAGTTTTTATCTCCTAATAAAATATCTTTTGCGGTGAACAAGATTTACATAAAACTCTGGATTTTCTGCCAGTAAATCTCAAAGAACAGAATGTTTTTTAAAAACAACTTAAAATATTCTTCGGGTATTTGTAACATAAAAGTTTTAAATTTGCTAAACGAGATCAAAGTTTGTTTTAAGGACGACACGATATTTTATCTTATTTATATAAAAATAAATTACATGAAACATATTTCAAAAGAAGTAGTTATGTCCAAAGTTAACGTTGATTTTTAATGAATAATTTAGAAAATGGATTTTCAAAGTAATATTTAATTCCTTTAATATAGAGATAATGTTATATTGTGACCCTTTTGTCCTTCAGTGTAATCCAAAAAGGTTAGCCTAGCCCACAGTATAAATAAACAAGATAGCTGTTTCGGCGAATTTTAAGTTGATACAACTGCTTTGGGATTAGTTAAGCGTTTTTACTCTGAATTTACTTATCCTTTGATTTGGTTTCCCACAGAAACCACATTTAGGAAAGGACCTACTGATGCTCTTGAAAATCATATCTTCAACAAATAGTAAATATAAAATAATGTTTTATTTTATTAACTTCTCATATAAATTAGGAATGAATATAAAATTTTATCTTTTTAATTGAACAATATTAGGAGCGAAGCAACTAACAGCTTTTGGCGTCTGAGGACCTTTTAATTTGAATTGTCTAGCATATTCTGATCTTTTTTAGGGGCTTTAAAACAAAAGTATCCCTTTAATGTCACATTTCATAACAGTACTAGAACAGAAAATTAAAAGGATGGATAAATTTCGGTATTTTAAAATATTTAAAACTATCGGTTTCAATATGCTGGTAAAAACTTCAATAAATGTCCATTAAGTAAGTAACAGAATATTGCAATTTCAATTAGTATTGCTTCTTGTATTATTTTAAAGTGCTTGTATATAAATCATTATTTTCTAAACAAAAAATATCCCATCACCGAAACGATGAGATACTCTATGAAAAGGAAATTAATGTGGAAACCTCTTTCTTTTTAAACCTTTAAAAAAAAACTATGGTTTTAATGTATAAATATGTACATATATATATATATATACATATAGATACATACGCTAGTACTTAAAGATAGCACATGGGATACATTTTCTGAAATTGTGTGTAATTTTCTTGTAACATTGCATAGCATTTACGAAATAACGTAAGAAGTCTTGTGACATAAAAGAAGATGGCCTCATTCTCCACATTTTACATAAGCAAGTATTAGGTAGATATTACTATTTCTCTCTGAATATTATTTCCAAATACATTTGTAGGTAGGAACTTAAAAAATATATTATTCGTGTTTTTAGATACTCCAATTAATTAAAGGTTCTAAAAATGAAGCAAAAATTTTTAGGATATAATAAACACATCATTATAAAACTAAAATTTCAATTCAATATGAAAAAAACAGAAGATTCATTAAGCAATTACGGACAACACAAGCCTGAATAAAACCCTAATTGGACTAAACTCCTTACTTCCTTCTCTTCAAATTAATAAGGTCAAAATGTTGTTAAGTCCTTTGTCCCCAATAAAACATTATGACATTTATGCAATTTTTACTCCAAACAAAGTGTAATATTTTTTAAAATACATAATTAACATAATGTCTTTGAGAGTTTGGATTTCAATGTTGTCTTTGAGAGTATAACATCTTTATCTATTTCAAGACCAGTTTATATTCAAGCTGCACTACGCTAATGCTAATTCTGGATTCAGTATTCCAGCTGTTTCCAAAGTATTTACCAATTCAAATATAGAATTGCGGGTCGCAAATTACAATGAATCCTTTAGGTCATATTTAATGTGACGGTCTGGTTTGGATCGGCGAGATTAAATTATTAATCAAATGTGCTGGCTAATATCACATTACTAGAATTAGTTTAATATGCATATTAGCTACTTGGTTAATTATAATTGTCAATTATTATAATTGAATCGGGTTAATTAATTGAGTAGTAGAAAAATAATTTTGCTATCAGATAAGTGATCATTTGCATACCAGCTAAACAGTTTAGTAACTCAGATAAACTATTTTAAACTACGTTATATTCTCCATCAATTGTCTTAAAAAAAAATTGTTATACGACCTAGAATGACTTCAGTTTAAGTATAGTATTATAAATGTACTATTCCATCTGATTGTGAGTAGCGTATTATGAAAAAAACTATGTACTTAATCTATAAGAGCAAATGCTGTTGAAGAGACGTGTACGAATTGTACATTGCCATGAATCAAATTTATTTTCCATTATTTCGATGAACTTGACAGAATTAATATGATTCTAAGGATTGCGGATGTTTTATATAGATAATAATTAATTATTAAATTTTGAATACCTTAAATTAGCCACCTTGACTATATATTATTTTGCATGCTATTAAAACATCGGTTTTGATGTAAGGAATATATTATAAAGATTGCCTTAAACTTTTTACATTATCATAATGAAAGTCGTTTTCATGTAAGTTTCAATGGGTCGTCTATTATGAGAAATGGTCGTCTATTATCGGAAATATTTACAAGGGTTCAAGAAGCTAACAGAAAATACAAATTTATTGTTGTATTACTTTTTGTTCCAAGACATCGCAACACGAATATAACCAAAAAATATAATAACTTCTACATCTAGATGAATTATAATTAGTAATATTAAAAATTACCGTTTTGAAATGGATCATAATTATATGTTTTAGTTTTATTGGCATGTGACGCGGGTAGGCAGCATGCGGGGCGAGCGCTGCCGTGCGCTGGCCGCGCTTGCAGCGCTGCTCGCGTTCGGGTGCTGTTCAGCCGAAATGGAACTCACCACCGCCTCGTTTGGTAAGATTAGTATTAAAAGGAAAATATATCGTCAAAAAGTTATTTTTGTACATATATTATAATTAAATTATAATTGAAAATAGTGGAAATCATTTTAAATTGCTTATTATTTCATTATGGAGGATATGAAATAAGTTGTTTAAAATATTTTGGAACATTTAAGAATTTGTATGTCCTGTTTGCTATGCTTTGTCTTATCAATTAGAAGTTATATACATAAAATGAACAAATTAAATAATTAGTTGTTGACAATTTAAACTAATTCCTAAAACAATATACAAATTTTATCCTCACTATATTTTGAACCTTGAATGGAACATTAAATCTTAGCTGGATCATTACGATGTGACTTGAAGAAAAAAATTACGCGCATTTAAGAGAGAGTAATACAGTTCAAGTGTAAAAAGCAACTCGAGAAACATTAAGCGAGACCCGCAAACCGCGTGCTAATCCAAACAATTCAGCTATGCAGTTTTAATCTTACTTGAAAGACCATGTTTTACAGACCGTAAAAAGTTACCTTTTTAAAATGTACAGCATATTTTAAAACGACATTTCTCTTTCACTTTTTTTTAAACGGAAAGTTTTTTATTACTAATATTTTAAAAATGATTAAAATCTGTTTAAAGATACGCCATTGTAATGAAATTTTTACAAAAATTATTTTATGATAATATTCTTTAATACAATTGTAATGGAAATTTACATTGTTCATTGTTAGATCCAACGAAACGTGGTAACATGATGTACGGTGACGCCTGCTCCACGGTTATGGAGTGCGGCTTTCCTGAATCAATATGCGATGAAGTACAAAAGATCTGCCGTTGTCACTCTGATTATCCTGTTACGAACCATGTGGACAAGTGTGGTAAACGTAAGTATTTTATATGTAATACTGTTTAAAGTACTTCTATCGAATAATGATTGAACCTTTTAAACGAATCTATGCATCATTAAGTACCTCTAAGATTTCCAAAGCTCTGTAAGTGTTAATTACCATACGACTTGCAGAGTAGGTTTCTTTAAAACTTCTTGGCTTTCGTGTGGAACTACCTTCTGAGTTAAGTATTGAATAATGAATTCTTAAGTGCATGTCATTAACTTAGTCACTAAAGAATTTCTATAGATTAGACGTCCTAACTTTTAATATTTATTTAATTTTAAAATAAAATTTAAAACTTTTATTTAATTAACTTCAGTAAGAACTGTTTTATTTAAATACTTTAGAAAACGTAAAGCGTTAGTGTCATTATATACTCGCGTGACAGTAACTGTTGATGTGATTTCTTTAAATCTTACTTCTAAATGCATTGTTTTGTTTATTTTATAACACTTGGGATTCTGGCCAGAATTAAAATATTATTTTGTCGTCCCATCAATAATCTTCAGTAACTGACATTGCGTTACAACTATTTAATATTTCAATATTCAATGCTCTGTTTCGTAAAATTATTAGGAAATATTAATCATGTGCTTAAACAAAACAAACGAACTAATTCACAAAATTCTAACATCTGTGCGCTCTAGTTTTGATGATTATAAATTCAAAATTTTCATGTTTCCGGATTTTATATAAAATAAGCAGGTATCAAGTTAAAATTCATGTGTAACATTTATAAAGAACCCAACTAAACCCACACTGTAATTCCTGACAATAACTTTTTTTTAAAGTAAGAAATAAGTACTATTTTTGTGCAAGAATCTTTTTAATACCCAGTAATGAAACTTTCAAAATTAAATTCAAATTGTCGCCTCTCAGATGGTTTTATAAGAGTGACATCAATCTTTTCTACCACCGTTTATAATTATTATAGATTCCTAGAAAATATCTTTACTTGCTTTTAAAAACAGCGACAGCCATAAATAAACTGTTTATCTCAAACAATTTGACCCATCGCCTCTATTCTACTGATGATATGACTGCCAAAAATTCCAAATATCTAGGAGTCATCTTATTTCTTCCCACAAATAAACTCGATTTGAGGGTCCTTTCGATCTTTACCTATACCCCTTTATAAGTATTAAAAGTACGATATTTCTTAGAAATAAGCCAAATATTTCACCTTTGAACTTAAATGGTGATTCAAAATAAATTCATGCCCATAGCTACAGCTGGACCCTGGATCTTAAGTAACTTTGGTCTCCAGTGTGATCTCTAATTTACCAGTAAAGCAGTTAAAGGCAAATTCGAAGAAATTATTTGAAAACATCTGGCCGCTTCCGAATTCGCCAGTAATAAATGTATATAAAAAGAGGTCGATTACGCTCTCTCTGTCTGATTCCCTAAAGAGCCCCTCTTAGTCGCTGATGACAAAATATACATTTCGGCCACAATCGCAGTCAGTTACAGTCTCCAGAACGGAAGCCCACATTGTCTTCTAAGAGACGCTTGCCAAAGTATTGTCAATATCCAGATTCCTCTTTTGAGACCTGACCTCTTACAAATCATATTAAAACTTCATCATGTTAAACTTTCACATTAAATGACAAGTATGCAAAATATAAAAAAGGTAGTTTTGACACTCTTTCAGAATAAATTTGAACTGTTCACAGTAAGATTAAAATAAAACGTTCTTTGTCAGCGAAACAATGAGTCTCATAACGTTTACCATAAAAGATTTCTTAAAAAGGTCGTAACCTAGTTTACTTTAAACTGTTAATTATCAGGACAACATGAAAATGCAGCAAAATCGATGCATGTTTCCCCAAAGTGGGGCGTCGCGTGTCCACGACCACGTCAATGTGTATAATGCAATGCAGTAATTATTTTATGCCAGTGTCAAATCATACCAAAAATATTACTTTTAATTATATATTTTCGAAGTGTAACTCTACATTTATACTTAAAACGTCTATTTCATGTGAAAATTTGATTTTATCTACCTGAGAATTGTTGCATGTTAAAGTGTAAACATATTTAGATTTATACACGGTGAACTAATTGCGAATGAATCATTCATTTATTTCTTTTAATAATTACTTTATTTACTTAAAGTTATATTTTTCAAAATAAAATATTTAATTTCTTTCTCCCCCTATGTCAAAATCTGTTTACATATAAAATATATTTGCTTTCGTCAATATTTAATTATTTCAGAATATCTAATAATATTTAATTTATTGTTTATATTTTTTTTATTGTATAATTTTAATAATGCCTTTTATATAAACTTAGAAACATAATACGATCAAGGTCGTGCTACTCCTTTTGATCAAATTTTAGGTTACTTCTTGTATGACTAAATAAATATTTTAATCAACAAAGTTTTTATATAGATAGTAAAAGCATTTTACTTTTGGATCCATGTTACTAGAAAGTAAAAAAAAAACAAAATTAAGCGATGCGAAGAGTGACAAATGCATGTGTAAAATTTAATTTTTTCATTTTCCACGAGAACTTTACATCTTTAGGATTTTCTTCCATATAGGGAAATCAAAAAGTCACAAACTGATTTAAATTTGATTGAACATCTGTGAAGGTCGCCCTTAAGAAATTTGATTTTTTAATTATTTTCTGAATATTCAGCGGCTGGGGTAAACGAAACGTGTATCTTCAACGAACAATGCGAGGAAATGGTGTTCAAAACGGAGTGCAGAAACGATCGTTGCGTTTGCAAGTATGAAATGGTAGCGGAATTGACTTCAGATGGTGGTGTCGTTTGTAACCGTAAGTATTGATTTGGAAATAAAATATATTAAGCACTTTATTAACGCGTTTTATACATATTCTATCTTGAGCCCAAAGTCAAAAAGTGAACACTCAATCCTCCGTCTTAAATATGTATCTTAAATTTTTTTATTATAATCAATCAAAATATCATTTCTTTACTTAAAATTGACACCGATTTAAGTCAGATTTGCATGTCTTCAATGAGTACAGATGCAAAGCTTCGAGTAATTCGTCTGTACTATATAATATTATGTTTAAAATATTTGCAAACAAAAGCGGTCAAGCAAGTTGAGGAGTCCACGCAGACTCTGGATCCGGCTATGATCGGTGTGTTAGTTGGGATGGCTCTGATGTTTGTCATCATCTGCGTAGTCCTGCGTTTGTTTAGCAGGTAAATTGTTATAACTTTATTCTAGAATATAGACGATTTCGTCAAATTATCACTTTTAAACATGTTTCAAATGAAACATTTCATTACGTAGTTTCGATTTTTATAATAAATCTTCTGAATTTCGTCAATTCCTTGAATGCTTTCAATATAGATTGACTACATATAAAAACAATGGACTGAAACTCCCATGTCAATAAACTTTTATCTCCTATTTCAGAGCTAGATGGCGGGAGAATCGCACTATATTCAACACACCCAATCCACGGCTCATGAACGTTTCTCTGTTACGTGACTCCAAGCTACTTCATGCTCAGGTAGATTAATATTTTCCTGAATAATATTTCAAGCAAGCATTTATTGAGTTTATACATTATAACTGTTTCATGCATTATCCTTTCATAGTTCTGAAAGCGATTGTCTCTTTAATATTTTCTATATCGATTATAATTTATAACCTATTTTATTTTTAATTTAAAAACTATTTTATTTTTAGCCGGTTATAATATCGACCCGTATGTATGTAAAATTCCCAGAACTCCCCAGTTTTCGTATATGCTTGTCTATATCAGCGTCTGAACAATTTGGCAAATTTCAAAAGTGTATGTATGTATGTCCGTATGTTTGTATGTATGTACGTTTTCAAAAGTACTTAGTTGATATATTAAAGTGAGTTGAAATTATCGCTATTACTATTTACTCTTTAGTTCTGTGACATTCTTTTTAAACATACCTACATAGCTATTTTGTACGTACGTACGTACTATTTTGGAATAGTTTTTTTTTTTTTTATATGATTTTAATAGAATATGCAAAATAGAATAGAACAAACATTAAATAGTTTATCCAAAAAGTGATTTTATTCACATAAATATTAGAGGAGTTTCAATGACATTTTAAGAGGAAACGTATACCCAATGTCCAGCGTAATGATTATTATTACATTAATTACATATAGAGACTTTTTTTATCTTTTTCTTCCTTTCATGTTTCAGGATCGCCGTGGCTCCCGTGTGAGCATGCGTCCTCCATCACGACAAGCCAGTCAACAGGAACTTAGACCACATTCACCAATTCCTGGTACTTTAGTATAAAACGCTTCGTTTTGTGTCTTTTCTTTTTTATCTTTGTAGTATCTTTGAGTTAAACAGTTGTTATTGTTTCCTATATTATGTCGAGCTTCATGTCGCATTATTATTTTATTGCTTTTTTTTTTAACTAAAATTTGTTATCACAAGAAAAGTATAGAGTTACAAAGTGTGTCACTAATGGTTTTTTATTGGAGCAGGTAACATTTCTTAACATTTTTTAAATAAATTTTGCATAATAAATCTTGTGGTGTCTCTGATTATTTTTGTTTTATATTTTTTATTGCTCTACCAAATCTCAATGTCCGCTTCTATGATGATCTCACAAATCTCATACATACTTTCATCTACCAGCAGCACGACATCACCAAAGCCATCAGCTACACCGAAAGACCTCAGGTTACTTGGAATATATATTTTATTTCTGCCACGTTTTGCGGTGCTTAGTTGATTGCAATATGCATGATAATTATTATCTTGCTTTATAAGTCGAAAATTCTCTACTATAAATTTTATTACAATTGACGATTTATAAAACCAATCGGAAAATTAAACTATCCTATAACAGTAGATGGGAGTTGATTGATAATTAATCAATTGTTTAAAATTAAAACTGCTTTATTTAAACTTTAAACTGCCTGGCCATTTTTAAACAATTGATTATTGATCAATTAACATTCCTAGCACATAAATAGTAGGCAACGATATTATAAGCATGCTACAATAAAATTTTACAAAAGAATTCTCTTGAATAGATAACATTTTATTTGAAGTTTCAGAATTCGCAGGACATTTTATGGATTAATTTCCTTTACGATTTCATGATTTAGAAAGTAAATAGCTAATGCTTATAAGCAAGTAGGATTGAAATTTATTGTTAAATAGAAAAATAACGAAAAAATTGGTTCCTTTAAAATTATTCTAAAACAGCATGGATATAAAATATACCTTGTTATATTATAAAATGGGCTTGTTATAATAAAATAAGATAGTATTTCCAACCGACTTTGAAATAAGAGGTACACGTGTTACATTTATTTCAGTTGATTTTCTTATTGTTTCCTTAAGATTTATACAAATTTGATTAATGCAGAGAACGTCCCACATAAATTTATGTATCGACTGCCTTTATTACATATCTACCTGAAAAATATTGCAATGTATCTTAAAAATCTGACCTAGTCTTCAATTTCACTAATTCAAAAAAAAAAAAGTCAGATTCTTTTATTCTGAAGTCGGTTGAGATTTGCTTATTTTCCTTACGATAGTCAATGTTACTGTGTTTAAGGTTCCCGCCGTGGATCCAGAGCGAGCAGTGGACACTCGGCCACATCCTTGAGATCAGCGATCTTAAGGTCCCCAACAGCTGCTGGACCTGCATCCGTCACCGTCGAGATTCGTGCACCAGATGCTTAATGTACCAAATAATATATTAAATATACGTCAACAATATATAACAACAGAGACGAATATTTACATATATGAAGCATTATTTCTATGAGTAAACGATGGACTTTATTAATATTATATGACAAATAGTCCAATTGCTTACAATATTTGTGATAAACTTCGACATTATATTTAGCTAATTATAGTTAAGATTTTGTGCTATATAGCAATAAATTCGTGCACTAATATATGTTTCATAACCAGCCACTTGATAAGTGCCTCTAAATAAAATGCGTGGAGTTTTTCTGTCATTATAACAATTTTTAATAAAAATAAAATCATAATATAATTTTAAGAATATAAAAGTTATCATAAAAATATGTTACAGATTTATTCAATTAGACACAATATAATATTAAGTGTAGTGCACTACTTATATTCATTATTGTTAGGTTTATTAGAAGAATAGTTATCGTGTGAAGATTTAGCTTTTTTGGCAATAAAATTTTGCTTCTTAGCATTTTTGTAGTATGAAAGTTAAAGTCTATTATTAAATTTAAGATTAAGCAACTTGTTTCTATTTTTTGAAATTTCTCATAAAGATGCTAGTTCTGTCATACCTTGCCTTAGATGTTTTAGTAAGTCTTAGTCATAAATAATAAGCAAAATAATTAAGATAATTTTTTCATTGGGGACCACCTCCTTCGATGGGAGTGTTCTGAGATTCGATTGTGGTTAGACATTTCGAGATGGAAGGCTTATACGTCGCTTTCAGTAAATTAAGAATATCGTATAGCTTTAATTTGTTTAGAGCAGAGATCACTGAAATGTCTATGAGAGTTGTGAATCTATTATAAGAATTCTTTGTTTATTTTCACTTAATGTTTCCATGTGTAAAGTCGGGGAAATTTACACATAAATAATATAAGGCTTAACTGTGCACTGTGAGAGCTTAGACCAATGAAAAGCAGACGCACAAGCGGTAAATATGTAGATACGTAATTGGTATTTAGACATAATTCATACTTGAAATATTTCATCGATTATTAAGTGCGGGTGACACAACAATCAGGGGAAGAATTGATGTCTCACTCGAACTTTGAATAATGCAAGAAATTATAAAATAAGTCATTTGTATCTTTAAATAAAATATGCTCACGATTTATTATATATTTCGAACACTGTGCTAGTTTATATTATATCTATTAATGCTGTAATTTACTTATATGAACTTTTATTATAACTTATACTTCTAAATTGCTGTTTTATTTATAGTGCTCTTTAAATTATTATTTTTAATTGTTATTATTATAAAATCATTTTGTTTATACCTCTTATTAAAATTTGTCATAGAATTTGTTCTTAATTTAATAAGCATATTTATAAGGCAACAAAGAAATATCGGATATTAGAGTTCTCTTAAACTTTATATGGAATATAGTATTTTTTTGTGGCACGTATTCTTTTACTCCGAAAAAGAAAAAAATCCTACTGACAATATTTTTTTACTATTATTTTTAATATTATTAACAGTTTTAATATTATTTAAGAGCCCATAAACTTCACTATATTATAGTTTCATTTGGACGTTATACAACCTCCTGTTCAGAAAATCTCAATACTAAGGGATAATTTCTTTCACTTAAAGCGAGCTTCCTAACAAATAACTTTTGCCCTTCCAATGTCAAATCAACAGTTGCCTCGTGGCGGAGTTACTATATAATTCAAGTTTCTTGACCGATTTTTACAACGTTACTTGAAAAGCTTTTGGTTTAAATCTAGCATCGATAGTAAAATTGAAATATTATATTTAATTGTAACTTAAATTATATTTTTTCCTAAAACTGAAATCATCTTCCACCTCCTACATTAATTGAATAAATAAAATCACTGATGGCTTAGCGGCATTGAACCAAATTGCAATAAATACGTATATATGTAAGCTTTTACATATATAAACCTTTAAGGAACCATTTCAGTAAAACGTGCATTTTATTCCTAATATAATTACATACAAAATTTGATCAAAAAGTCCAATGCTTAACAAAGGAATAAAACAAATTAATGAACAAGATGAATGCTTCTACGATGGAACAAAAGTCAAATGAATACTCCTCCTAATTTAGTCCTTGAAATCCTTAGCAAATACTTTTTACCCAAAATGAACTGAATACCTTAGATTATCTCAATTTTCTTCCTACTTTTGTTTTGCAACTAAATGTAGCCTGGTGTTTTTTATTCTGGACTGTGCTGTCCATATAATAACTCACTTTTTACAGTTTTTAATATTAACTAACAAATATTCTTACAGTTTTTAATATTAACTAACAAATATTCTTACTCTATGGCATAGAGTCTATGCCTATGTCCCTACTACATTATGGTGACAAATCCTAAACTAACATTATGGGAGAATTATTGAACAAATTCGAGCTTCTGATCAGATTTTGACTTAATTCTCACAAACTTTCCCTTCTTTACTCCATTCTTTACAATTTTCTTTGACCTTCTTATCTGTTTCTTGTATTAATTAGTTTATGTACTTGAGTATCTTTAAGTGTCACAATTTTTATGTACGTAAATCACATATTATGTATATGACAGTATCTATATTTATTCAAAGTTTAATTATAATTGTTTAAAATAACTTTGTTGTTATATTAAATTTATTCTAGTATTTTTTCATTTTAATGTTTCCTCACTCTTAAGGTTGTCTGTAAGAGATTGGTTAAGCTTAGCTTAGCAATGACACCACTTTTGCATATTCTATGATCGTATTTTTGTTTATTTTTAAATGTTCTTGTGTGTACTGCAACAAAATATAACTGAATATTTATTCAAATAACGACATTATATTTATATCGGCGCAATTCTTATTTTTTGAATCACTAATAATTGAGGGTAGTTGAAATTATCAGGTGTCACCCGTATAACCAACTGCGTAGCCACCTGTGCAAGTGTAATATAAATAGAGACGAGAGTTCAGATTACGAATAGTTTTGAGAGCGAGTCCGACCGTCGCCCGGTGCAGTCGTGTAGTCTAGTGATCCGATGTCTATTTTGATAAAAAGTGCAAAGAAGAGGTTACAAGATCATCGTGCCTGGCGTTGATCAGCAGACTTCCGAAGCGGGTAGCAGCCACCGTCGCCTAGTAGCCGTTGTTCTGCCACCAGTTATTTCACAGTCGATTAGGAAGTAGGTTCACCCCTGTTACCTAAAAGCAAGGACTTAGATTTAGTGCTTTCTCATAACGTCACACTCCTCCCTGTCAAGGCAGGGAGGACACCCCGATACCATCGTCCATAATGGGCGACAGTGTTGCCGCTCGTTTTCAAGCCCCATAACGCCCAATGCCAGCCGTTAAGAGCGGCCACGTTCGATACAGACAACCCGGCTTCATCGGGCTGCCCACAGCCATTCATTCCATCCGATAGGGAATGCTCAGAGTACGAATCGTTGTCAGAGACATCGTCGCTGACCTCGTAAGACGAGGAGGATTACGAGAGGTTCAGTCCCGTTGTATCCAAATCGGGAAAGAGGAAGGCGGTAAAGTAGCTGAAGGCGCCTCCGCGAAATAAGAAGGTAGTGACGTAATCCGCAGCTGCCCGCGCACACCTATGTCTACACCTGTGGGCACATTTGTGTCCGCACCTGCGCCCGCACCTGTTCAGTTAAATTGACTTCCCCGCTGCCGCTTTATATTAGAGCATACAAAAGCTAGAACGATATTTCCAGCTTGTTAAACGATAAAAACATAAATTTATGTCAGCCTGGAACACGGCAATAGGGATCAAGGTCTCTACGACCATTCCAGCCGATCATGCCCTGTCCACCCTCCCGGAGGAGCGTAGGCTAACAGTCGTCATCAAGGGTCTCCCCGCGGAGATACCTGATGAATTCATTAAAGAGGACCTTCACTCACAAAATCTACCAGTGTTGAAAGTGCATCGTATGCACAGACCAAATAAGAAATCGTTCCACATGGTGTTAGTTCACCTGACCCTTACTCCGGAAGGTAATTTTATTTTCACTTAGCCTCCGTTCGCCGTCTATCAGGCTGACGGATAGAGCCCCCGAGAAACCACGGCGCCCCGGGGCAATGCCACGGTTGCCAATTATATGGCCATTCGCAGAGGCCAAACAGCAACAGCCAAGTAAGGTCTAACAGCAACAGACAAGTCGAAACGTTTCAAAAATGACAACGTGCTTCCTACTCCGAAATTTACAAAAATAGTAAGTTAGTACCTGATATAATATTATCGCTTAATAATGTTATTTTTTTAAAACAACGTTATATTATTTTGTTTTTATTAATTTTAATAGTGTACTTTCTAATGCAGTATAATATATAACGTAAAAATACATTTGTTTTTAACGCCATCTTGTAGACTTAATTTTCATACAAAAGCATACGGTCAACAAAGGTCGATTTGGAGATCCTGTTTGACGTTGTTACAAGTAACAACACTTCTTAATTCACTTTATCCAGAAGAATAATAGTGATTAAATTTCTATTATACTGATATCCTGATCACAGAAAAAGTAAAATTAAGTACTTTTAGCAAAAATAAATAAACAAAATAAAATGCATACCAACACCTGCCGTATAATACTCATCATAAAAAATAGTTTTCCGTTCAAAAGTTATTTTAAATCTGGCCAAATGTGTAAAGCAATTACTTATATAATATATGTATAAAAAACACTTCAAAAATATATACGTCTTTTTTAAATAGACGAACCTAGCGCCATCTATAAAAAAATATCGACACTTCAACCATCGATACGACTTTTTGATTAAGTTTACGACTTGCACTGTAGATGTCTTACATTAACCCGCCATTGAGTAAAATATATTTATATATTTAAAGGACGGAAATAATTTATATATTAAAACAGTTTGTCTACTATGCTTTTTAATTTCATATACATCTTTCTAGGGGTTCCGTGGTAGAGAATAGTAAAACTTTTTGTTTTATGTATATGATTTATGACCCAACACTACATACTATAATATTTTTTGGAGATAAAATTTTACTTTAATGAATATAAATTTCAGTATTTACATAAGTACTGATTATGCTGCTGCTAAATTATACGTATAGCAAAAATTAAATGAGTTGTCAATTTTGTGCATTGAGATGTTATTACTTTATTACGTAATACTTGTTATTGTATTACAAATATAAAGATCTGTTATTTTAAAAATAGGAATTATTTTAAATAGCAAGTAAGTTCATTCATTGAACTTTTAAGGTCAACTAATGACATTTTACGCTGTTATAATTTTACAATGCTTGTATATAACACATGAATATATATAATATAAGGTATAATATGCGTAGAACTTTTGTCTTATTATAATTTAACTTATAAACTTTAATGTTCCTATTTATAACTTTAAAGTTTTAATGCTCCTATTTGTAATTATAACAAATCTCCATAATTTTTTCTAGACACTTATACTACCTTTATACACATATTTTAAGTCATTTTTATTTTTAAATGTTTTTGATGTTATAAAATATCAAATTTCTGAACTTGAAATTAGTAAACATTGTCGATATAAGAAATCTACCTAGAAAGCTTTCTGCCATTTAAGAAGTATACTCGAAAACCTGGAACATTCACACAAAAATCCTGCAAAAACCTTTTGTATACATGTATCCCGACAAAGTAAGAGCAAACATCGAATAATAGCGGAGCAAACAACTCCGCGAGCCTTGAATACGAGAAGAGCCAGTAAAGAGGCTTAGGAGTTGAATCGGGAACATCCAACAAGCGAAGCGAAATAGTATTATTAAGAGATTTAAATATTTATTTATATGAACCGTGCCTTCCATAAGAAAAAATATTTTATCTTATATGTGTTTTCAGGATTCTTTATGTAAGTAAAAAGTATTAGTTCATATCTTTGGTAAAATCTTTACGCCAAAAACTTTTCTGAAACTCTAAATATATTTATTTATGCATTTATATAAGTTTATTACGTAAGCGTTTTTTAATGTAAATAATAAGGCTTAATTGGAAGATAATTTAAGAATAACCATTGTTCATTTATTTTATCAATAAGCAATAAAGAATATAGATATTGTTCTTTCCGCTATCTGCGGGTAACATACACTCGCCCATACTAAACTGGAACGACAAGTTTACATTATTTGTGTTTCCTAGTAAGACGCTATTATTAATTTTCTAACAATCTTTTTTATTGTTAGCATATAAAAATAGCTGTTGCTTCTAAATTCTGCTTAAAGCATTATTATTTTTCTACAGCAGTCATTTAATAGTAAACCATTTTAAAACATAACTACGAAATTGGTAGCATTTATTTTAATAAAATCAAACTGGTGTACTTTTTTAATAAGCAAAGCTGATATTATCCACCAGGAATTATTAATGTTTATATAGTTATAAAAGATGACATTCTTTATATTCATATACTCATTTTTACATATGGATTTACGATACCGACCCGTCGATTGAAAAGAAGTAATATCGTTAGGGAAAAAGTTGGATCATTCCATATTTTGTGCCCAAATCTCGGGGTCCGGTAAATTTTATTCAAACTGACACGAGACATTTGGACATCTGAGTCTTGTGGCAGGATGCCATTACTTTTATTGCTGTTTTTTGTTCTTACCAAGAACGCTTTTTCTTATTATTTATGATCGTCTCGTGTTTTAATTAAAAACAAAAGTAGTTATTTTACTGACTTTAGTTGTTATTTTGTAAAAAAAGTAAAATGTAATTGCTATTTTTTATTTTTACAATTTAACATATAAAAAGGATTTTATTATTAACGTTTTGCTTAATTCATTGAAAACGAGATATATTTCAAAATTCCCAGGCCATCACGAAAAATAGTAATACATTTTATCTAAACTATTTAAAAATGAAAAGGCTTATAAATTTTTTAATCCTTCCGTTATTTGGATTGAATTTTATTCCGATATCAAATATTTCTTCGAATCAGATCTTTTTATTAAATTAAATAGAAATAATTTGATAAAAGAACGACTTAGCTAACAGAAGGTCGACGACACATTTTCTAAATGAAATTTTCGAGCTCTCACCGAGGGATTAGATTAATGTGATGACAGAAACTAGAAATGGTAAATTAATATAATTTCTTGTTGGGAAAAGGTTGATATAAAATATTTTTATTAAATGTAGAAAAAATATATATTGAATTGTTTTCTAAAGGTTTTATGATATCGTAAGAATTTATTACTTTCGTTTCGTTCTTCCCATCTTTTTTCGCTTTCTTAAAGAATAACATGTTAGCATGTATACTAAATTATAATAAATACTTATATTCTAAATACAGCTTAGTCAAGAATTCCTTACCCTATTGCCAAGTTGACGTTATATGAAACAAAACTGCTGAATAAAATTATTAATTACTTCTCGTTATTCTCTGAAATTCTTACAATTTTTGGTCACTTACTAAGCAATCTTGTTTCGGGAAGTAATGACTTAGATAATGATATAGCTAATTCAAAATAGCGTATGAACAAACAAAGAAGTCGCATGACAATTATCACAGGGTGTTATGACTGACATATATCCATTGTATAAGATTTGTAATTATTTAATATTTCGGTAGAAATCAATAATTTATCAATAGTACTCACCAAGGTTAAAGTAAGTTCGCTAAGACAAACACAAACTATGTTTAGATAAGGTCAATAAGAAAGGGTTGTCCAAAATAAATCGAAAGCCTACCGAGCATAACTTACTAGGTTCTAATAACAAAGATTACTTATAGAGAATTTATGTAGGCGAGAGGGTTATCTATGGCTGGCTGCCTGCAATTTATACATCCGTACCCAGTCCTGGTGGTTTGAATTCGATATCCGCAGGATAAATATACAAATGGTCATAAATTCTGTTCTCTGATTGTTGCTCCCTGCGTGTTAAAACATAGCGCGGCTTTTGAAATATTAAAGATAGAGCTAGGTCGTATTCATTTATAATACATTAAAGGAACTGTGCTTGTTTTGTACGGAATCTTCTTAATTAGTACCCTAATTTTAACACAATTCCTAATACCGTTTTTTTTAATAATATAAATAAAAATATATTTATTATGTTATTTAAAAGCGATTTTAAGGGTAATTAGAGTTAGGAATATTTTGCTAATTTTCACCATTTCAATCTGGACACTTCATATAATTTGAAACTAACTAAAATTCCTATTATAGTATTTATTTGTGAAAAATAGTGGTACAATTATTTATTATATGTAAAAAATGTCTTTTATAGCTTTCAGTGCACATTTTTGGAATAATCATTTAAGAGGAATTAATCTTAAGTTTGAAGCAATGTAACTGGAGTCGGTGCCGTTGTTTATAAAGCAAGACTTTAATAAGGTCTCGGGAACTGAACTCAAGTTTCAAGCTAGCTCCGTTTATCACTATTCCTTTTCAAAAACTTCAACTCCGAACTCCGTAGGAGGTTTAAATTCCATTTGACATTTTTAATCAATGAAAAATAAGGACGCTATACGATCAACCAATATGTACACATATGTCCGTTGAAATTGGCAAAATATTCCACAATTTCAGGGTAAATGAAGTAGTAGCACCATTAAAATATGTACTTAGTGTTTAAGGGATAAGAAGTGCTAACGTATAGATAAATTTTACTTTAGCTGTATAGTTCATTAATACAAAATATGTTAAAAATATTGAAATAATATTAATTTCAGCTTTCTTAATTTATAATTAAGGTCCCTAATTCAATATAATTTCTACAAAGTGATAATTCAAATCATGTGACGATAACAAATGCTATATGCATCGTGAACAAGTAAAAAAAAAGAAGAATATTTAACACAACACGTAAAAAAAACACAATACAAGCTTGTTAATTTTAAGTGAATCTGAGAAAATGACACACTATTAAAATCAGGGCTAAAGCTTATTTCTTTTATCTCTATGAAAATAATATTTTTTAATTTATATTCTAAGTTTATATTTTTTTATTTATTTATATAAGTATTAACGGTCTGCAAATAAAATATAATTTATTTCTATCATAACTTCTGTAAGGTCAGCAGTTCATTAATAATCGAGGAAAATAAGGAATGTGCGTCGAGCAGAATAAGTTAAGTCTGTTTATGTCAAAACTTCATTATCTTGTTAACCGAAGTGTTAAGGAAATAATATAATGCTATTTCTCAAAAGGGATTTTTTATGTAATAATAATGAAAGTTTTTTTAATGTAAGTATAGTAATTTTCACAGATTTTGAAAACATATACTTATATGTAGCCAGCTAAATAATCGAATATCTAATGGGATAAAAAATTATAACCATGTTAAGTGTTACAAAACCTTTGCCAAAACTGTTGTTCTAGTGCCTTAAGAGTGTGGAATTAAATTCCCTTATTTACCGTCCAAATATTCCATTCATATAAAAATACACTAAACATAAAATAACGCCGTATGAAATAAAGTTTGTTAACAATAAATATAAAGATATTCGTTTCGGTCACGGAAATGCCGTACATAACTTTAAAAAGTCTGCAATTCGGTTTAATTCTTTAAGGTTTCAACAAATATTTATTGTGTTTACTCATTTCAAAATCTTATCAGAGAAATTTAACGAACACAATTTTCGTTTATAGTTAAAGTAATTTATTTATTAATGTTATCTATTTCAAAATTTTCTAGTCAGGTTTAGCGATTTTCGTAAGTTAAGGAAGAGAGTTTCGTAGATGGCAATGTTCCTTAAAATGAAATGTTAAATTCAGCACCACAGACTGTGGTTTGAACACAGCGCTACAGAGAACTCCGCTTAAACGGTTTGAGGTAACTATAAACCCGAATCTTTAGGATATAGACGTAGGAGGCTGTGAGAAATAAGAAAGGATTCTTTCTATTAGTTTTTTATATTTATATATTTTTCTTTATTCTCATATTAATAGAAATAACAATAGATTCAAATGACGTTTAAAACTTGTGGTTTAATATCAGTCAGACAGCAGTATGGTTTCTGGAAGCGTTTATGAGATTCATGTCATTGGAAGAATCGTTTTAATAAAATAAACGGCGTATGTACGATTGCATATTAAGTATAAATTAAATATATATTATCGGCCCCAAAACACGGCAAATTTTATATTAAACTTAACGCTATCCAACATAAATAATAATCTCATTTTATATTTAATTTTTCCAGTTGTGTCCGCTTCTCACTGTGGCATGCTAACGAGCTGTTTGAGCCTCGTTGAATTGACATTTTGTTGATGAAATGTAAATAATTATAGTAAGTACCATAAAAATGCAATGCTGTTATAAACTTGAACATGAGGATATATTTCGTTTTGACAAAAAAGCGCAGAAATAAAAATATACAAAATCAAAATCTCAGTTAATTGAACGTTCACAACTTCGTTGTTATATTTTACATACCCAGATAAAATTTTGACTGACTAAAATTACATGGATTTTAATGAATTTTGAAGAAGATTATTAACAGCATGAAAATTGAATATTCTCTGTGAAATTTATTTTCCATTGGTAGTCGAGTACGACCGAGTACGGCAAATTTATTATGACGAGATAGTATATCTCGTTATAATAAATTTGTTGTTACATAGTAGTATAAAGGACTTCAACTCTTTTCATTTAGATTAAGCCAATTTACACTTATAATGGTGTGTGTTTAAACTGTAATAAAATATACATTCATAGGATTACTGAATTAAGTTATCTTTGTAAAAATTTATTCATATTATTATCTTATTTAAAGTTATTTTTAAAAAAACAAAGGTGTTTTTTGCTGTTTTGAAATATTTTTAATATTTTTGAATTAACAAGGAATTATATGTTTTTCCACAGTATTAGCAATTCCTATAACATACTGGTAAGTATTCGTTTGTGTTGGCTATTTCTGTGTGTCATGATAAGTTACCCAAACACTTTTATGTATTCATTTACTTGTCTATGATTTACGAATACATAACATTTTGTTGAAGAATTGATTTCATTCAGTAAGTTTTTTCTAGAACCACTTATTCTAAGTTATTAAAGAAAAAAATGTTTTTTAAAACATATAGTAGATAAATATTTGAAGATTTAGTTGCGAGATGCAATTCAAGCATGTAGTTTATAGACAGTACATATATTTACTTATACTGTAAATATCGTTTGGCCTCCAGGACAGGGTCCGGATGTATAAATCGCTCGCAGCCAGCAATAAGCTACCCTCACGCAGCATAATTTCAAGAGAATATGCTTTGTGCACACAAAGTGGGAGCTTACAATTTCTATTATATTATACATCTATATTTTATCCAGTTTGCCCATTGTTGTACATACATTGTTCTAAGATTCGTCTTACTGCACATCACAGCTGTTCACTACTAAGAGTATAAGTGTGGATTACCATATCAAAACCGACGATTCAAATTTATAAATGTTAAATGGTTCGATGAACATTTATATTATTTTATAAATAGGAAACATTTAAACCGTCTGTTTTACGAAAATAATTACAACCCTTGATCACTGGCCTGTTGCATTGAATGTTAGGGATAGTATAATTTTTATTATATATGAATAGAAGGAACATTTTCGATACACTGCGCTTTTTTATTTTAAAAACTGCATAATTCCGACGTTTCGTTTCCTTTGACCCCGTGATCCCTAGATCAATATTAGTTTTATTTAAATGAATACTCCCGAAAGTCTTTGCTGTCTTTCATGTATAGAAATTGTAATTTCTAAGTATATGTTGATCCACAAACTATTTATTTACGCCACATTGAATTGTTTTTTTTGAATTTTCTGATAAATCACTATGTAAATCTAAAGGCACGAATACAAATCTGAGATAATTTTTGTGCAGATAGAACACGTTTTACGTAAGAAAAAAAATCAATAAATACAAAATTCTATGAACTTATACTTAATTGTGACTTAGGAGCTATTTGTTTTTTTTTTTATAAATACCTAATCAAAAGAAAAATAGAAATAATAATATTGTATAATCAGTTGGTTACCAAGAAACTTGAAAGCGTCCATTCAATTATATTAAATACTATAAGTTCTTAGCTCTCCAAATTACACCCCGATAGGATGTTTAAAATTAAAATGTCATGGAAATAATTTTATAATCATTAATTCAGAAAAGTAATTATATAATATGAATAATTAATATTTATTAAATTGAAAGGTGTTAACGGATAATTTAAAACATTTGAGCCTCCTATAGAAAATTTTTTCATAATTTTGTAAACCAGTCCATATTAATTATAACTTATGAATTAATAATTGAGATAAAAACCAGTTTATTTCTATACAATACACACATTCTTAAACGCATGGAAGCGAAAATGGAGAATCTTTGAGTTACAGTCATTACCAATCATATATATCTTCACAAACTATTTCTAATGTTTAAGATAAAAAGTGAATTGCAAGTTATTTGAATAATAACTTATAAGTAATTATTAGTTCGGACGCACGAGCAGTAATAAATATACAGTTTGAACAGCGGTAACAATAGGTGCCTAATTAATTATAGAGTCACCTTAAATTCAAAATGGCGTCAAATATGATTTTTTAGTAATAAACAGAATCGAAAGAACCAAAGTTAATAAAATTTCATACAGTCAACTAATGTTTCGTTTTACTGTTCTAAGTGTTGAACAAATTTTAACGTAAATAACAAATATATTTTAAGAAAGCGACAACAATAATAATACTTGAAGCTAAAGAGACTTTTTACTTATTATTTATGACAAGAAGTTCATGCGAGTGCAGCGATGTGTCCAAGTTTCAAGCTCAGCCTCCTCTGTCTCTCCTAACTTTATTAAGACTTCGTAACTTCCACACCTGTGTAGTCATGGTTATGACATTTTACGTCTCAGCAATTACTGATACTCCTAGATATAGGAAAGTTTATCTTTCACATGATAATAAATAATTTATAGTTTATCGTACTTTTTACGTAATATTAAAAATTAAAAAAGTGTTGTGGGATATGCCTTAGCATTGATTTATTAAAAAAAAAAAAAATTAATTAAAAGAATTAACAACTGAAAAATTAAAACATTTCAGAACAATTATTTCTTTATAATTATTAAATATGATAAATATGTACTTGTACACATAGGAATGAAATAGTTTCGAATGACAACTCAAAAGAAATATTTACCTTTGAGCTGTTTGTAGCATGTCTTTGTAACTCTATGACGTTGTAAAGTTCTTTGAAATTTGATCGAAATTGTTGCACATATTTCTTTAGAGATGTTTGTGGTTGCTGTGGATATAGCCCATTAGGAATGTAAACTGCTCCTATATATATTGATATATATTAATGTTCTATACACTAGTACATACCTCTTATTTTTATAGAAATGACTTATGTCATTGGCTTATACCGGTGAAGTCTCTGACGAGGCGATGTTTCTTTTTTCTGAACATTTTAAACACTTCAATTAATGAATTTTTTATTCTACAATAGTCTTAATATCAATACTCATTTCAACTTTAACTTCAGATTCTTCAAAGGGTCTAGAAAGGAAATTTGGTATAAAAATGTGTTGAATTATATATTACTTAAAAATAAAATAATAACATTCGTTACATGAGGTTTTTTTCGCAAAAAAGATATAATTATAGCAGGAATCATGAATGGTATGAACGAAGCATGAATGATATACTAAATAATTCACATTAATAGCAATGTTGCTGCTTGCAACGTCTATCGTGTAACTATTCAAAGCACGATACGGTCCCAATTAGTATTGAATATGATGCTTTACCAATTGGATTAATCAACGTAATAACATTGACACCGTCCAATATAAAAATATAACTTGGCAAATGAAGACATTTTTATAATAGCAACCTCTTTATCAAGGCCCTCTCATTCATACCAGTATGGAATGGTTGCAGCTGTGACATGAGCTTTATTTTGCTCAGTTACACTCGATTCATACTGGATTTCTTAAAAAAAAAAATTATTTATCATAACTGGCACGTTTATTTGGTACATAATGTATTATGAATGAATTAAAATAGATCATAGTTATGTCTTTATGTAATTTTATTTCGGCATCTTATGATTACTACCATGTTTTAGAAATAGACTTCCTTGATGTTCACCTTCTTAGGGTTGTCAAAATACTATTATAATATAAACTATCTGAGAAACTTGGGAATATGAAATAAACTTACTTAATTGAATAGATGTGGCAAGCTAGTTTCAGCGACTACTAACTAAATGTTACTAATAACAACAAGATATCGGGAAGTTATAATACAAAACATATTTTTGTTTTATATTTTGTTAAGAAACTTATAAGATTATAAAGTTTTTACAAGAATTTTTTAAGTTTTTATTTTATGAATATTTTAACACATATCTCACACATAGCTTCAATATCCTTGAACTTGCAAATTATTGGTAGTGTAAGATTTCTGACTGAGTTTGATTGACCTGAATCAACCCTATCTTTAATTAATTTATTTATTAACATCATTTTCAATTAATGAATCGAATTTCAAATAAAACTGTAACGATTTTATTCTGTTTCGGAAATGTCTGCTAGATAGGAAATATTCATACAATTAAATAAGGTTATTATAACGTAAGTTAAATTAGAACGTTATCTCACAGCAGTGGTTTTAGCTGTCAGATGTTCAAATACTATAAGCATCGTATTGCACTTATTATATCTAAATTCAATTTTCGTATATTTTTTTAGCCAAGACGATATGTTTTCGGATAAAATATTCCATAAATAAAATGAATCTATATTAATGATTCAAATATTAAGTTTTGCAATAAAAAAATCTCATACCAAAAACAGTCTATTTGTGATGATACGAGAATAGTGTTTTTAAAAGTTGTTGCTTAATAAAAATAAATAAAATTCAAATCTGGAGTATCGGAAGTGAAAAATAATAAGATTAAAGCATTTTACCGTAATATTTGAAGCGGAAAATATTATCTAAGCAAAAAATTTATAAAAATACGCTGAGCTAAAAGTCTACGTAGAGGAAATAGAGTAACAAATGTAATTATGCGAGAGTTAAATGTTTTGATAATGATGAAGCCTTATCAATAATTAAAATAACAAACGTTTAAATAATTTAATTCATAAGCAATATGTGTTAAAGAAAGGAACTACATATAAATATAATACAGACGGCGTCAGAACCGAACTGATAATAAAGTTTGTGTACTGTGCACAGTACTTATGTCGTACTAAAGTGCATAAGGTATCAGCTTTATATTATACGAAACTATCTAATAACCCTTTTACCTTCACCTGGGTTGCAAGTCCCAGGCAATTGTTAAAGCCCCTCTCCCTGCAACGCGATGAACCCTGCCCTCGCACGGTGAATCCATGGAATGCTGGAAGGTTACGTCTGTCTGTCTGTCTTTAAATTAAAGCACTTAGAATATAATTACGCTAGTAATCGATTATCTTCAGCAATACTTTTAAAAATACTCTCTTGAACATTCATCTATTTGGTTATAATATATATATTGTTATAATTTTTTATTTGCTTACCCATATTGTGAGTATTAACAATAAGATATGAAATACACTATCTAAGTAGAATAAATTGCACTGGCATTACTTATTTCTGCATACATTTCAGTCTTCAAATTTTCATATTTTTATCAAAATCCAAAATAACATGTTTTGGGTACATGAAATTGTAGGTAATAACCAACTTAGTCTTTAAAAGAAATTGCATTAATTTACAAAATGTTAACTAGTGAAAAGAGATGATCCAACTCAGAAAGTAATGCAATATTCAATGTTAAATTTCAAAACACCCTGTATCTTATTTTAAATCACAATTGACAAATAAGATTTCAAAATACGACGAATGCCTTGGACAATGTTTTGTTCCGAATGTTATGTGTACATGCACCCTAGGGTTAACCTCACCCGATCAACCACTATCGTTAAGCACCATTTGTATTTGTACCTTCAACCAGTGCTTTGCATAGAATCTATCTGCGATATCTACGTGAACAGATACAAATGATTGCGCTCCAGTACACGCGAACTGAAAAGTCTGCAACTGCATCTATTTTTCATACATGCAAGATTTACATAAAATATATGAACGAATGAAAATAACGAGCACCACTTCAAAATAGTACTTATGTAAAATTAAAAATATGTAAAATAATTTCCTATCAAACATAAAAAGGAAATACATTTTATTTTTTTTAAACCAAAACCTATATTTTGTTATTAGTTTATCAAAATTCAAACGAACAACAATTTAATAAAAACATTGAATACTTATGTCAAAATAAATTCTGAAATTAATATGAAAAAGGAAATGAGTGTTTTAAGGGTAAAAATCTCTTATTAGGTCATTTAAAGAACGTACCTTCGCCTATGGTAATATAAAATTGCTAGGTCATAAACACTTCACAGCTCATTATATCCCTTCAGATGACTTTTAAAACCACTTTTCTCTCTATAAACCCCTTTGTTGTCATAAATCTTTACTCGGTTCTGACATAAGAAATATATTAAAATTTTAGGTCTAAGGGAATTGTGTCGTTTGCCGTCAAGCATATTTCTTTAAAAAGGTTCCAAAAGGTTGAGGCTAGATTTTTTATAAATCTTGACTTGTGATTATGGTTTCTAAGATTTCCATTGAAAGTGAAAATTTTATTAAAACTATAACTGTGGATCTCATTATATAATTTTTCAATCAATTTCACACAATGTTACAATTAAAAGCACTGCACTTCTAATGCATTGTGTTAGCCAGTATTATACGAGTGGCTACCGTACAAAAATAAACAATATTCCTACATAATAGAACATAATATAATTATTCTGGTACACTTAATAAGCATACATTATTAATATAGATAGGTATGTATATTAGTCATCAACATTACTGATACTTTATTGTTATTACAGAAATTCAGTACAAGATAATGTATATTTTAATTAATTACTTGTACATATATTTTTATGTATATCTACAATTTAGCCTCAACGTATGAGTGTATGCCATCTAGAAATTAAATTATCATTATACCATTCAAGCGAGCCTTCTCTTGTAATGCGACTCACTTTCCCAATGATTGATTGATTGAGCATGCTTCACTGGCTACTGTTTACCGAAGCATTTTGAAATGCAGTTCTCCACTGTGTTTTGTAAATAGGTTTAGGGGTATAAAGTCTACGTTATTGAAATGTGTTATTTCTTCTTAACGTCATTTTAGTCGTAAATGATGGTTTTTAGTATATATAAAAGACGTGAGCTGGTTTATAAAAAGAAAGGAAAAAAAACTCTCGTACAACGCAAAATAAATCATTTATATTAGATTTATTAAAACTTTTGTGATTTCAATTATTTTCAACTTTACATTTTATAAAAAATGTGCTAAGTAAATTATTTTTTATTATTTAGTTGGCAATTTTATAGTAAACCCATTCGATAATAAAATTATTTTTAAGTTAAAAAATAAAATCGATTTAAAAAAAAACCATAGGAACAGTTAAATCATCATCATCATCGTCATCATCATCATCATCATCATCATCATCAGATTCACTGCTGAGCAAAGCCTCTTCTCTCAAGGAAATGGTTAGAGCATTAATCACCACGCTTGCTCAAGGCTTATTGGCGATTTCGATCTTATAATTTGAAATTATAAGACCAGGTTCCCTCACAATGTTTTCCTTCACCGTTTGTCAGTGGTGTCTAAATACTCTTAGAAAGTACATATGACTCGACAGAGATCACATTGGTACTTGCCAGGTTTCGAACACGCACTCTCAGTTATGAGAGGCGGGCCTTTAACCTCCAGGACAGAACGATTTTACAGTTAAATACTATTTCCTAACCTAACCTATCTAATAATAAATTCTAAATATCAGCACAAATATCGACTCAATACGTAATGTCGATAAACGATCACTGTTTTCATTTACATACATACATTTCAATAATCTAATTTAATACCGAACTAAATATATACACTTTCTTAATATCTAATCATCTTATGAAATCGGTACCTTTTGTTTACACCTATATGGGTAATGTGTTTTAGTAAACAAAATAATTGCAGATTAATATCACTATTGGTGACTTAATAGCGTTGCCTATACGATGAGATTCGCTAACATAGTTGTTTTACCTGAAACTGAGTGTAGACCCTATTTATACTGTTCCATAGGATGTTTTTCTATTGCAATTTCATTATTTAGCTTAGTAATATTCGATCGAGCATCTTGTGGTGTAACTTGTGTTAAGTATATCCGAAATTTACATAGTTTAATTCCATACCGATTGCTTGTTATTGGATTTATCCTGTTTTGACATACTTCAGGAAGTAACTAGCGTTAGCGCAAAGACTGGTAGATGGCAGATAAAATACTAAGGGCACACTAATTCCAATTTCAAAAAACATCGCCTGTCTGCTGTCTGATGTCTGCCAATAATTAACTGTAATATGTGCTTTAATCATGAACTATATAAGTACTAAGATATAGTTACAAATCCATAATAATATTATAAATGCGAAAGTAACTCTGTCTGTCTGCCTGTTACTCAATCACGCCTAATCTACTGAAATAATTTGCAGGAAATTTGGGATGGAGATATTTTGATACCCGAGAAAGGACATAGGCTACTTTTTACCCCGGGAAAATGACGAATTCCCATGGGAAAATTCAGGTGGGCCGATCGCTTTTACGCTTAAACTACTGAACAGATTTAAATGAAATTTGTTAAGGAGATAGTTTGAGACTTAAGAAAGGATATGAGTTACTCCTGACCGCGGGAAAACAACGCATTCCCATGGGAAAAATTACTTTTCTGGCCAAGGAAGGAAAAACAAAAAACATCGTATATAAAATAGTATTGCAGTAACCTATACTCTTCTTAAAATGTATTAACATAACCTAACCTATGACAATCACACTTATGGCCTCATCCCATCTCGGCACAATTCAAACATACGTACAAAAAAGTATAGCTCAGGTTTTTTCATACTACTAAAAAAAAATTCCAATGCGGACGAAGTCACGGGTGAAAGCTATATATTACTAATTCAGAAATTTACGCGGACGAAGTCGCGGGCAAAAACTAGTAATATACATAATTTCTTTCATTTCTAGCTTTCAATTGCGATAGTATTAGAGAACTGCTTAACAATTTCATTACATACAAATTAATTCGCTTTAACAGATATCACAAGAACGCATAGCATAGTACCTAGTTTCATTTTTATAATCAAATACCTCACAGAGAGAAAGAAATTTCATTTAGAAAATATGTCGCAACCTTCTGCGAAATCGTACCGCCCTAAAATGATTTCTTTATTAATTTCATTAAAAAAACAAGTGAATATACGGATTTGTGCGAATTAAACCGAATTGAATGAAACGAATTTGCGAATTGAATGAAAATTAGAAATCAAAATTAAATGTAAATCATTTATACTGTTATTACTCTTTTTTTTTTAATAAGTTTTTATATGCAGTGTGATAAATGTTTGTATGTTTTGGAAAATTCGAATGGGTAAATCGTTTAGTATCTATTTTATATGTACAATGTAAAGTTATTTGACCGATTATTTATCTGTTCATTTCAAATCTATGAGTTTGATATCTTAGGATATTTTGTAGATAATTATTATATATGTTGAAGAAATTGTTAATTAAATTTAAATAAGACTTTAACGGAATATTTTATATAAATTTTTGAAGTTTACCGCATGACCAAATTAGAAGGTTATATGTAAGTCAGAGCACAGAGGAAATTGCCGGTTTATATAAAGGAAAATTCCCAATTTTCTTGAAACCGCATCATTTATGCAACTGAAATTAATTATTCGCGACCAGTTTTTAAGGCTCGTTTTTATTTTAAACAGAACATGTATTTTTTACTTAAGTTAAGTAGACTTAGATTGAAAAAGCCAACATGTATCTAGTTGATTAAACAACAGGTAAGACTAAAATTGTAAATATGACACCCGTGAAACACAAATGCAATAGTTTATTTTTTAAATGCCCTACTTTTATTTTCAATAGAGACTTTCAATTTTATTTATTTGTACAGATTAATGATACATATTATAAAATATAGGGTTTTCCATTAAGGGCGCTTGATCGTGCAGAACTTCCATCGTAGCGTGTGCTGTGTGGCACGTAGCGCCGTCCTGTTGAAACCACATGTTGTCCAGATCCATATTCTCGATTTCAGGCCAAAAGAAGTTGGTTATCATCGACCGGTATCGCTCACCATTGACGGTGACGGCCACACCATTATCGTTTTCGAAAAAATACGGACCAATCACGCCTCCGGCCCAAAATCCGCACCAAACAGTCACTTTCTGCGGGTGCATTGCCACTTGGTGAACCTCGTGTGGATTGGTCTCGTCCCAAATACGGCAATTTTGCTTGTTGACATAGCCATTCATCCAAAAATGCGCCTCGTCGCTGAAGATGATTTTTTTGCCAAAATCGGCGTCAACTTCCAACTGCTCTAATGCCCAGTCAGCGAACACACGGCGCTGTCTATGGTCATTAACCTTGAGCTCTTGGGTCAGCTGGATCTTGTACGGGTGCAGGCTCAAGTCACAACGCAAAATTCGCCAAGTTGTCGTCTGCGAAAGGCCGAGTTCCTGTGCGCGACGCGGAATTGACTGCCGCGGGTTTTCGAGGACACTGTCGCGCACAGCGGCGATATTCTCGGCAGATCTCGCGTTACGTTGACGCACGGGAACCGGCTGATTGTTAACTGACCCGGTTGACTCGAATTTGTCCACCAATCGACGGATAGTCGACTCGGCAGGACGATCATCGCGACCGTAAAACGGGCGAAGTGCGCGGAACGTTGCTCGAACTGAAGACCCATTTTCATAAAACAATTTTATGATTTGCACGTGCTGCTCGACACTGTAACCTGCCATGGTGGTTTGGGAGGACGGAATGAATATAACACACTGCATTTGACAGCTGTCACTCAAACAACATGGCCGCAATCAGCTGTCAAAGTTCAAGCGTCCCTATTGGAAAACCCCTTACATCATAATTAGAAATCTCCTTATGAAAAAATTACAAGATTGTGTATTAAAAATTGATTGTAAAGAATTTTCACAAATAGACTTATATTTAATATCAGGACAAAAATCTATCGATCGCAGTAAACATGCTGTATTTAATTTGGCGGTTCCATTAGTTTGGCGAAATTAAGGTCACCAGTGAGATAAATAATATGATGAATACAGTAGGGGAATATTAAAATGAATATATGTACATTTACAACGTTTATTTTTGGGAATAAAATATTTATTAAATATCAAAATATTTATTATAAAATTAATGTTATTTCCATATTTAATTAGTATAATTGAATCGACGTATTTTAAGTTTTAATTTATTCAGATGAACTCAATTGCAAAAGGCCCTAAGATTCTCATGGCACTAGAAGAAAATATACAATATAATATACAACGATATAATTACGTTTTATATTATATTTCATTGTTATATATAAAGTGGAACAATCTGTTCAACGGCCTCAAATATTCTCATAATGATATTTTTATGTTCATAAAAAATATATCTTTATGAAGCCTTTTTAAACATTTTGCGTGTCTGACAACCATGGCATATAAAATATGATTTTTATCACAATTTTTTGTAATACAGTGATTATATTTATACACGGTACAGATATTCACACGATACTAAAGAATCAGAATTATATAATATATCAGTGAAATAGTAATATATATGTATATTTTACTTTTAATCACTATTTATTATTGATTTTTAAAGTAAAATAATGAACATTAATTAGAAGTGCCTTTTTACTGTTTGTTTACTGCCCTTTGTTACGAGTGGCAACAAATAAAGATGCAGTTTACCTTATTTTCGGTTACGTACGACCTTAAATAAATAATAAATAGTGTCTAGTTTTATAAAATGTTCATGTCAAAAAAAAAAACAATTACATCATAATAATTTTATAAAATTTTTGGGAAAATTATTTGAATTTTGGTGTTAAAACTAAATTACCTTCTAGTAATTTTAATTATAATATTTGTTTAAAGCATTGAAATAAACAGAAACATTGTGAAGTATTTAAAACAAAGTAAATCAGTATTACATATTAAATTATCCAAAAATTCTATAGATGATTCTGCTAAATCTTTAATGTGTTAAAAAAATTGGAAAAAAAAATATAGTAAAAAGTCAAATAATTTAACTCTTCAATACAACGTCCTCTGAAGGTTATAATAAGAATAAAGCATAAAACAATTTTAATAGACACGAGTCGATAAACATTATTTCATGAAAAAAAAAATATCACAAAGGACAAAGCAGATGATAGGAGAATGACCCCGTTAAGGGATTATATTTTCGTAACAGTGCAACGAAGAACTTGTTCAACTTCGTGGGATACAGGCGAATAATTTGCAATAATTTTTAAGCTTTATGAAATACTATTAAATGTCCTTTTATGCTTGGATTTTTATTTCCATGAATGTTAACAATATTAAAAAGTAAAAATCACCAACATTTACAGTATACCTTCGGTTATTATGGAGAAGAAAACATGGAACTTGTAAATAATAAAACCTGAAGGATTTGTTAAAACTTTCGTTGAGGTCTTGTTTCTCCCAAGTTCTAACTTCATTGCAAATCGGTAGTTTGAAACCACAGGTTTGTAGTTGCTGAATAATATAATCTAGTGAACTAACTACATTATTTGAAATTCTGAAAATTTTGTTTTTTCCAGAATGTAAATAGTGTCCTTACCCACATACGCTGCTTCAATAAATGGTAACGTTGATTGTTATCAAATTGCACTCTGGTGAATAACTCCTTTACTCTTGCAAAAGAGGTCCTCAAATACCTTCTCGAGGCAGCGATGAGATTACTTTTCAAATCAGAAACCTTATTATAACCAGGGCGTGTCTGTCCCCTGACTGCTGCTAGTGAATTGAGAGTGAGTGTCTCTGGTAAGGGCACATTAAATGAAGTGTATCAACGGGATGGGCTATCTGTGTCTCCGTAAGGAAAAGAACGGTTCGCTACAGTCCCCAGATAATTATATAGTTCTTCTAGGTCCTGAAGGCTCTTGATATTGCAGAAATACACAAATCTGAAAGGGGAAATTCCTGCAAAGGCTTTATTTTTCCCTTTAAATTTACCTAAGTTTACGTTTATGTCTAAGAGAAGAGAACATGTTATGGGTATTGATTTTACTGACAGCATAAGAAACTAAGCAAGGCGAAAAAATCCCTAAAGGTTATAGGAATTTTTGAGATTTGTTAGTGCCGCGTTAATATAATAATGTATAGAAAACAACATCAAATATAATGCAACTGTAACTAAAGCATAAAAACTATTTTCACTTAATTATAATAAAAGATTGATTTTGGAATAATTAAATTTAAAATTGAAATTGTAACAACAGTATGCCAAAAATAATTGCAAATTAATATTTTCTCTCTGAGTGCAAAGCTATTCTCGAAAAAAACACATTTACTTCTGAGTTTCGACACACAGACAGGTTCGAGTTATTTTCTATTTTATAGAGTAAGTAGGTATAAATATATAAGGTTCGTTTAAGTAATTAAGTTATGTTTTTTTGAGTTGTTCCATTTAAAAAAAGTAATGAAAGACTGATTCTCACAGAACAAGGCTGAACTTCTCTTTAGTTTTTAAATATTTATTAACTACGATGTTAACCGTAAACTGAACTTTAGTTTCAGGTGTGAAAGTTCTTAAGGAAGGAATAAAGTTATGAGTTTATAGAAGCGAAAGCTGAGATCGTAATTTGAGTCTACCGTTTGAGTCGTTATCAAGTTCTCACCTCACAAACAAGACCAGCAATTGACAAACAATTATACTTGGAAACTTTGGATTTAGGTTCAAGGTAAATTATATTTATAATCATGAATATTTTGTTAGAATAGTCAGAAAATTTCAACATAAACCTATATTAATATTCTAAAGAATAAAAATGTTAGCAAAGGTAATTTGAATGTTCTAATTTGTGATAACTGGTAAATATAAATATTATGTACTGGTAACCCAAAAATTTAATTTGAATATTCTTGTATTTTTATTTGTCTGTTTTTTCTAGTCAGCTTTATTAAATGAAATTATAAGTTTCATTTTCATCGCAAAATTAATTCTGTGCATGTTTATAAAGATGTTTTAGGTCTTGTAGTGGTGATATCAAATTGAAATATATGAGATAAGTTTACTTCATATGATTAATTCAGTTCGCAGAGACTGGATACATCTTCGCAAAAATGATATGAATAGGTTATTTTTAGGAATTAAATTTTCATGGATAATAGAGGCAATAAAAGAAATGTATATCTCTAATATTTTTAAATACTATTCATCTATTACAAGTCAGATATTCATTACAATCATCCATGGATGTATGTTACTTTTGAAATGCCACAGGTCTCCAATATTTAATTAATTCTAATGACACTTTTTCAAGGGAAGGGGTTGTCAAATGTTTAGTCTCTTTTACGATTAACAGCAGAAGAATTTTATTGATCGACATAAACAAGCGATTGAGCGGTCAGCAAAGAAAACTTGAATTAAAAAATACTTGAAAAAAAAACAACACAAGTTTTAATATAATCCTTCCTAGAAGTGTAAAAGTTTGCAAAACAAGGTCTAAAAATAGTAGTTTATAATAAACTAGACTTATTATAGTTCTTAAGTTATTTATTACCATTTGAGAATATTAGCACTATTTAAGATATCATAAGGGTTTTATACCAACGAAGATAAAAGATGTGATTATATAACTCTTTTTATAAGCGTTATGACAAGTATTAGCTTAAAATGATAAATATTACCTATACTATAATAAGACTTTGTTTCAAAATCAATACATTGTATTTTTTTTTATCAATTTATACAATTACTTAATACTTTTTAAGTAAAAAAAATTAGCAACGAATAATTTTCCATCTTATAAATATTCAGGAAGTTTTAAAATATTTTTTACTACAAATTACTGACGTATTTTTGTCCAGATGTTTGAATTTACAAATAGAGGTGACAAAGTGGCAGTTGGCACAGACATCATATGGAAATGTGACCTGATATGAAAATATCTACAATATTGTGTCAAAAATTAACAAAGTTACGCGGGTCGAAAAAGGAATATTTGGACGCAAATTGCGTATTAGATCATAAAATGATAGTATAAATAAATCTAAACAGTTTGATTTAAAATGCTCCAAATGGAGTCATATTTTCAGTATGCGTTCTCTGAAAAGTATTTGATCTTTAACTCTTTATGTCTCCCTGTACCTGTATATGCATGACGTCCATTGTGGGTAAAAATCTATTTTTAAAATATGAGAACATCAAACAATTTATGAATTTATTATAAGATATATAATATAACCTACATCTCATCTGTTTGTATATTTTCAATCGATTCCAAATAAAGATGAATCTTTTAATGAATTTCGAATTCGTTTAGCGGTTATTGAGAAAATTGAAAGAAAGAAATTTTTAAATTTTTTTACATTTCAATTTTTTTTTGTTAGTGCGACAATTTTCTTTCATTTTAGTTTTCGTCTCATTTAACTTTTCTTGAATGGAAATTGTCCCATATCACTTAACGAAATTATTTTGGAGTTTAGGAAAAAGTTATCAATAAATAAATTTAATACACCTTCGATTATTATTTTTGTTTATGGTTCCTTTCAGACAAATTTTTCAATAAGGATTTAGAAAATACATTTATTTCTTGTCAAAATTTTTGAAGATAAAAAATTGAAAACAGAAACAAAATTAACTATTTTATTTACATAATACAAATTAAAAGTTTTTAATAACATATCTAAAATCTTTTAAAGCATATCAATTAAGTTAAGATGAATTTATACATAAATTTTATATTCTAATAACTAAATACTTAATGACAGCGCTGTTGTTACCAATTTTTGCATTCAGACACACCCAACACGACTCTATATATGTATAGAATGTTCATCTTGTTAATAACATTATACAGAGTGATATTCGTGGAAAAAAATATTATATTATGATAATATACTAAAAGTATTCACAAAGTAAGGCATATTAGTCACAATGTGTATTTTATCCATGGAACCCTAAAACAATATTAAGAATTTGATATAGAATTGGCCTTTCCTCGTCTATGATCTTAATAAACCTTTAAATCCTTTTTGGCAAAGCTAGATGCAAGCGTCATAAAGGTGTTGAAGTTGTGGCTCGGGCTTGTGCTATCGTCTGATTCATCGGCTGATACCAGCTGATATCAGCTTTTATTCAGAGATCGCAATGGTTTTGGGATCAATCTAAAAAGATCATTGAAGCTCTATAAAAAGAGACATATCCTGGGAAATCCCACGGTAACGTCGTTACCTCACGCCCAAAAGACAAAGATGCCCAAAGCTAGAGTCAAGAGTTCAATTCCATAAACAGTTTATGATAGGAGCACATTTTTTTTATTTTGTGATAGAAGGCTTTAGGGTAATAAAATCAAACGTCAAGTCTTAAAGCAGTTCCGGATTAGAATATAGCGATGGATGCGTGTGAGAAAATTTTGTCGGTAATATTTTAATTGTTATTAATAAGGATTGATAGGAAAATGGAAAGAAAATAATTAATAAAAAATTTCAAATTATCACAAATGTTGCTAATGGTTTTTGTCGCCTACAACCAATAGGTTAGGTGGGGGGTCCTAAGAGGTCGATCTTTTTTGCAACTCTATTTTGGCTGCACATTAACGATCTGCTTATACAGGATGTTTTTGGTTACGCAGATGGAAGCAGAATTGTGGAGTGGTATGAATTCTTAGGCCAGTAATGATCAATTAGTGTTAGAAAGAGAGGCCATGGTAGAACCTGTTAATTTCATACTTTAGCCAATTTCTATTGGGGTGCTGCTAGTCTTGTGCAATTTTATACCATCAAAAAGCAAGCTTGTCTTTTCACAACAAGAGGAGTCCGTTCGCCTGGAATCCAAATTTTTGGAATGTACCTTTGCAATACTCCGACCGTATTTAGATATTAGGTATTGAAGTATCCTCGAACCTTAACTTTGAGCAGTTCATTGTGTCGAAAGTTATAGCAGCTGCAAGGAAAAATGCGAAAAAAAATCGGGGTCCTTCCAAAAGTGTTGCAGTACTTCGAGCTAAGAAAGCTTCTTTGTTTTTACAAACCACAGGTCCAGCCGTGACCATGACTTGATTGAATCCAATCTAGTTAACCTAAAACACAGGCAAAACGTAACCAGCCTCTCGGTTTTCTGCAGGATAAACTCTGGTGAGTGTTATACGGTTTAATTCCCGTATCCCCTTTCTATCATACGGCTACCAGACACACCGTGGTGGTCCTCGATCCTTTCGTTGTAGATCTTTCTCGCATCCGCCGAAAGCGATATGCTCCCTCCTTCCTCATGCGCACAGAAAGAGACTGGAACACTTTGCCATGGTCTGTGTTTCCTTCTAGTTATAATTTGGGTGTCTTCAAGAAAATAATGAATGTGCTGATACTGAGATAGTAAGTTCACCACCTAAAACTTTCAAAATCTCTTTAGTATAAAAAAATCCATTAAATATATTGTCATATAATTATATGACATTTTTTATACATTAAGTAATGTATCATACATTCAAATTTATAAAATCAATATAAAAATTTATAAACTTAATTATGTTTTGTTAGAATTTTTTAAACTTAGGACTTTATTTCCATTAAAAATTGGAAAAGAAAAGTTAAAAATTGATGAATTATTAAAAATAAGATACCCTTGTCTTTGTTTTTCGGATGAAAAATATTTTACTACTAACATTTGTTTCATAAAGCTAAATATTATATTGTAGCTTCGGTAAAACAGTTTGAGAAAATTGTGCGCTTTGACCTGTCCCGGCCTCAGTAATTTGCATACTTTTTGACTTTTATCTTTTTGTTATGTTTCGAAAAAAATATGTTTACCGTTTAAATTATTGTGACTTTTACTCATTACCATAATAAGGATGAAAAAATAAGGGAAATGTTATAAAAACCTCTGCAAAATAATAAATCATGAAACATCTTAATGTAGCTGTACCAAATAATTAATTTTATTTAATTTTTTTTTTTCATTATTTACCATAATCAATAGGTTAGGAATTGTTATTCGATCTGTAAGAAACTTGATGATCTGCCTCAAAACAATTGCAAATACATTATGTTCCCATTATTTAATACTGATTTACTTATAACTACTTGAACATTTTAAGCAGCTTTAAAACCTATTTGATATACTTCATTATGCAGTCCGTTTTTGAGTTGTTTCGTTCCATGAAACTTTTCATTATGACATCAATATCAGCTATTCACTTCCATTTCAATAGTTGTATTTAAACCAAAGGTAAAAAAAATATGATTTAATGGTCAAATAAGTTAAATAATCTAATATAACAATATACTTCGGTCGAGGATATGTTGATTATAATTTATATTCCGATCTAACATATTCTACCTGTGATTTCGTCTCCATAGCCTCAGCATTATATTTCCATTCAAAGTTATATAATATACGAGTACATTTAAAAATTTTGACGTTCAAATTTATCTTCTATTTATGATTATTTTAATCTTTGAATAATAGAAATATATTTTGGCAAAGATATGATGTAATTAACACTTATTAATCAGATGATATGTTAGGGTGAATCACTGGAAACATGTTTTCAACAGGAAAATAATAAAATAATTACTCGTATTATCTGAGATTTGTTTTATCACTATCAAAAGTTTTTAAAATATAACGGTATTATTTTAGGTTTTAACAAGTATTTTTTCTCTTAAAACCATTAATACTGTCTGTCATTACATTAAAAGTAGGTTTTTCATGACAAAAATATATACTTCTTTAATTGTAGACATATTTCTATTGTTCATACAAAGGAGAGAAAGCTTAGCAACAGTTATCTAGGATTGATATGAAATTCACGTAGATTATAATTATAAAATGGCAATTGAAATAATTGTTTTGGTCATTTGAAGATTTCTATTTCTATTCAAAAATTTTATATAAAAAAATTGATCTAAATTAACTTGCATATTTTCCAATTTAAATTCATAACGATTTACTTTAGACTTGATGGTTCAATAAATTTCTTTTTGAACATTTAATAGAGATATCATTATTGAATATCTTTTCTTATATAGCTGAAGCGTGTAAGATACCGTCCTTATAATCTTACAAGTATCTCACAGTCTTGTGACAATGCTTCTCTTACTTCGATTTCCTAACTCCGTAAACATTTCTCTGCTATGTTTATAGCTTTAAATTTTACTTTTCTTAATTTCATGACATTTATAATATAAACTTGAGATTTTTAATGCTGAGAAATTTTGTTATCCATCTATTCAGTACATTGAACTTTCCAGGTCATAACCCTTTCTTTGTTGAAAGAGTAGGAGTAGGCAATAATTTTTCGTCGTAAGTAATATCGTACTCTTAGTTTTTTCATTATTTTAACGTACGGAAGATTCGATAAAAAAGTTGTCATCCAAACAAATTTTTAAATAAATCACACTGAGTTTTAGTTGAAGAAATTAAAACAAAAATAATTAATGTTATTATTTAAAGATACATATTTATGCATATAAAGTAGTTCTTTGTTTTAGTAAAATATTTCCAATAGTCATATATCCCTTTAATATTAACATCCTTATAAATATTTGAATTTAAATGAAGTAATACAAAACAAGAAAATAATACATAAAAGTTTCGTTAAAAAAATAATATCGTTAAGAGGAAAGTTGGATCGTTCAATATTTTGTAGCCGAATCTCGGGTTTCCTTAAATTTTATTCAAAGTGACACGAGACTTTTAGACAGCTGAGACTTGCGGTTTGGGGGCAGAGCAAACATTTGAATGTTTTATATTATTGAAAAACTTAGAAAAGTTTTATTGTTGTACATTTTAAGAACATACTTATTATTGTAATAGGAAATGCATAAATATTTTTTTTAAACAGTTAATTAAGTAAGATATTTAATGATAATTTATGGCAAAATTATTTAAAATTATAAACTTGCTAAATCAATTTTGTAGAACATTTCTTAGATGGGTTGCGAAACAATGCGATGTTCGAAAATCTTGTTTCCCTCAATTCGTCAAATTTTGCAGCTAAAAGCTAATAAGTGAGTCCAGAATATAAATTTCGAGTCAGCGTGCGGCTTCAGGAAAATTTGTGTAACTTCTCATATTAGTGCTAAACGTAAGCTTTTGTTGTAAATGTAATTATTTATTTTTAGTTAATTAAGTGACTGACAAATTAATCTGATTAAAGTGAAACGATGTATTTTTTGAACTTAAACTTTGCTTTTAACGTAAGTGTTAATTTTTTATAAATGTCACATTTATAATTTTATTAGATACGTTGTAATTGAAGACATTCCACTATATATGTTTGCACATTACTGAATATTTTTAGATTATACACTATTTTCTTGTAATATTTACTCTTAAAAATGATTTATAATCTGGATTATACAAACATATTGAATGTATTGTGTATACCAAATATAACGAGACTATCAAAGTTAAGGAGAACGACGGACTGCGGTTTGAAAAATACGGAGAGCTTCACTAAAACAGTTCGAGACAATTGTGCTCTTCAACCCGAAGCTGCTATAATAATTTGCATATTTTTTGACTTTAAGTCCCTCCTGCATTTTGTGTTGTATCTTTTATTTGAAATTGTGCAATAGCGTTTTTGTTAATATTCCTGTAAAAGGTTTATCGCAAAAAATTCCTTGCAAAGCTATATACATATAGCCTTTTCTTTAATTCCCACCATTTCATAAAAGTAAACAAGTTTAAAAGAAAATTCTTGAAAAGTCCTACTGAAGACTTATTGAATAAAATTATCTCGTTTTGAATCTGTTATTTTTTATAGTGTAACAGATTAGTGAATAAATAGTGAGTCCATTTTATATCTCAAATGTTCCATATTATGCTACATTAGTCAAGTAGACACCTCCATGGAACTTCCAAGCCATGCTTTTTGTGCACAAGAAGAAACTTATGAGAAAATTCCATATTCAGAGTAATGTTCACTATTGAAGCAAAATAAAAGGTTCAAAAAATATTATGTTTATATTTAATATAAAGGCAAGACCTCAATTACAATTCAAATACGTTTATTTTTTATAATATTTTTAATGCTTAACTAATGAGAAAAATAATATTTTTATGACGGTATCAAATAATGTTTTGTAAGTTCTTGGAAACTGGAAATAAGGCTGATTACTTTATAATATCTATACACAGTTGCTATGGTAACAAGGTGAGATATGTTTAGATAAATTGATTAATAGATTTAATGGCACGTTATAAACGTTCCGATGGAATGAATACGTAATGCATTACAAAGTGCTTCGGTAAACAGTCGTCATTGAAGCAAGCTCAATCAATCAATCATCCAAGCAACGCACGTCGCACTGCGGGTAATGGATTACCTATATTCTAATGTATGATAAAATCTTAGCTTAAAATATATTTATATTCATATATATGTACATGCAACTTATCTATTAGATAAAAAGAAATGTAAAAACTTATTAATATTGTATCTACATTTTTGGATAACAGAATATGATGTACAAATAATAGGTATATTAATATAGCATTTTTAGAGTCGTCTTTTTCTATTAACAACTTTATGTAAAGTAAGAAAGAATTAAAGCGAATAATGAGATAAGTAATTATATAAAAAATGTGTAGGATTCAAGTCAACAAATAATGCAGCATTTCAGTCAGCGAGATAATTAGAGTCGGATGTCTGATTGTTGAGTAGAAAGAAAAATCTCTCTCTAGTTTGAGACGCAATTAGACAGATGGTTCTGTATAAATCTTCAAAGATGATTTTGTAAATTCATGTTATTATGAAAAAACCACCGAAATGTTTTAATATAAATAACTATAATCTCTGTTTATTGTTGCTTATCATTTACATCTAAGGATTTCTGACTAGGTATCTGCTTTTCATATAAAAGTGCTAGTTTTATGTCTGCATACTGTTTTTTAACTTTAGACAATTTTTTGTCATTGTACTAATTTTATAAATAGACTTTTTTGACCATGATTTAGTTTGTGGATTTCCAAAAACACCGCAATACTCTTAAATAGCTTTTGTAAATTGTGTTTTTCTTCGTCTAGGAGGTGGAGGGAAAAGGTCCCCTCATTTGTTTCCCGGCTCAAATTAGGACTTAATTAGCTCAAAGCTTTACTTTTTGTATAATTAAATTACCATTAAACCTTTCTAACTTGGTATTTATACAAAACATTTATATATGCATATTAAATATTTATACTTTTTTAAGATAACCGACGAGAGATTGTTTTTTTTTCTATTTCACGCAAATATCAGTGTTAAAGCAGGAAATGTAAATATTTAAGGTTTTCTCACTTAACTGACACAACTCTATGTATATTTTGTTATTAATAAATATCTTCTTTTGTACATCCGTTTGCAAAATATGAATAATATTACTTTACGTGTAAAATACAAACAATAAACACATGATTAATTACTTATTAGGAACATATACCCGGTTTAAAAAAAATCCAATGCTTTCTAAAAAGGCATTTTCCTGCTTGAAAAATATTTTATACACAAAAAATGAATACATTAGGACAATATATTTGTGTCACTTTACAAGCTAATAAAAAGTTAACACGTGTAACCTCACTTCGTATTTATTACTCTCAACACAAACATAGTAAGGATGCGACTGTTTTAATCAGGCTAAGCGATAGCGATTTTTGTTTTATATTTTTTTCTCATACACATAAAAAATTAAGCGAAATTTTTACAGTAACTTATGTTTGAAGATATCTACGAGAACTGTCTTTCATTAATAGAAATATATTTCATATTATAGTAGGTAAATATGGTCGTTATAATGAACAAAAATAAATTACTGAGCTCAGTTTACGGTGATATAACACGAGCGTTAGCATCTCATGCGTACGTCCCATAGTCGTTTGTCAAACCAACCATTCATCTTCTTCGTTCATTCGTCAATATGTCCATATGCCTATACAAAACCCATAATGTACCGAACTACGCTGAATGGGTAAATTGGTTCTGACGTGTATTGAAAATGATGTCTTTAGTTTGTAACAATTTCAATATTAAAATTGAGCGTTCGTTGCGAGTTTTGTTCATTTGAACAAAGTATAAAATATAAATTACATAGTAACGTATTTGGTTGTTTCAATACACATTTTCCAATTTAATGGCAACAAATGAATTATTTGATGACTTGAAGTTTTGAAATGTATATTAATATATTTATAAGGAACGGTTGTAATAATTTCAAACAAACATTTATTTAGGTTTATAGTATGAAAGAAATAAACTTTTTTTATACAATTTCTTCTGTCTTCGTCAATTTAAATTTCGTATTTTATTTCTAGCGAAATAAATGCCTTTTCTGAAACATATTACGAGTCTGTTAGTCTTCGCTGAATTGACAGAGGCCTGGTGTCAACGTGAATACATGATGTAACGACATCTTTAACATATTTTACGGCTGTCAAGCCACTCAATTGTGTTTGGAAAATGTAATATAGTACAAAGTACGAGAGAAGAATGATGAATTTATATTATGAATACGATAGGAGAATTTTGCAATTTAAAATATTCTTTTGAACAAAACAAAATTTATTTTTGAATCTTTAATCTATAAAAATTAAAATGTATTTTTATTCATTGTTTCATTCATCGTAAATGTAACATAGATTCAGTGTTATTCATCTATTCAAAATAGCCACAAAAGATAGCTTATGTGGATGGCTATCCAATGTCAGTTGCAAAATTGCAATTTTGTCAATGCAAATCGCAATCCTACATTCCATTACTAACAGTTCTCTAATTTTTATTTTATGTATCTTTTAAAAACTACTTTACTGATTAATTACTCAATAATAACAAACATGAAATACAGAAGAAAACATATCATTAACAGTATTTAATATTAATTTTGGTTTCACAATTTTTAAATATAATACAAATATCTGTCAATTTTATTGCTATTTTCATGTAACTTGGTACATCTTTTCTATTGTCCGTAAACGTGTTATAGTTTTTATAGTAGAGGTAACGAACGAATGAAGGTATGTAATGGAATTCGCAATCACAATGTTGATAGGATTACTATAGAACTGTAGGCTTCAGATACTAGTTTCAATGAACAATCCATAATTGATGGTACGGAGCGATGCCAGAACAATTTAAATTATTGACGTTAATTTCTTGATGATTTCATTTTATATTCTGTTTCATAATATATCTAGTATTCATATCACGCATGTTGACACCTTTCTGAATTTTAATATAAATTGAACACTAGGTTTTACATATTACGTAATGAACAGATTAAACTATTGCTGCTGGTACAGCGTTGTCGAATATGATATATTACACGTTTTCGGCTATGTGGCTACCTTCACTTCGTAAATTGTAAGATAAAGTATTTAAAAATTATTATTTTTATCAGGAATGTTATATTGATATATTTTATCATGATATTACATATTTTTATACCGATTTATCTAAACTTTAATCTTACGTTATAATATTTGGTTCCAAGTATACATAATCTAAGTGGAGACGTCATTTCCATTAATAACTCAAAAACTATTTTTATCAAATAATCTTGAAGGAAAGGGACAAAGAAACAATACTTTACCAAGTAGATTGACTGTACGTCGTTAGTAAAATACTTATTTGATAGTTGCGTGTAGGAGTTTTTGTCACGACTAGGTACTTCATATGAGCGACTATGAAGGTGTAAAAAGCCACAAACTTCTTTTAATTTATTTTAATAAACTCTATTTGTGACTTGACATAACTATGAACTTAAATAATAACTTAAATACTATATATATGTATTAAGCTATGTCATGGAAGTGTGTAACCTCGAAAATGCTGTCTATGTGCTTGCCTTATGAACAAAACTTGATAGGTGTGGCAAAGTTTGCAGAGCACGGAGTAATAATAACATCCAAGAAATCCAATCAGTTGTATAAGTCAATCAATAGAGGACTTAAATACGAAGCCTTAAGATTGTACTTGAAAGAAAAAACATTCCCTAAATCCAAAAATGTTACTATAAAATAGGTTTATAGGAGCCTGTACATATAAACGTAAAGGATCTACATACAGATCTTTCAAATAAAACTCAGATTTCTAAATTTAAGTAACGAGATCTAGAAAAGACAGAAACTTGTATCCACTCGAAAATGAGGCGTGTTTGAAGCCCTCCTACAAAGTATAGAGATCATCAATAGTAATATCTGTGAATTTGTTCGCACTTTACATAGCCAAATATAATGGTTTAGCTGAACAGATAAAGAGATCTAGAGTTAATATGGCAGGAGCTTCTGCTTCGATAAAATTTTTATTTCAATTGATGTCCAACTGCAATGATTCCATGGCAAATGTCAACGATGCTTATTTTAGCAAAAATAAAAAAGAACTTGTTGAAATAAATTTTATTCCTCAATAAGTTTCTACGATAAAGCTGCTGAAACTGACTAGGAAAATTACCACGAAATATCAGACAGAAAAAGTAAATTTTAGGGTCATCGTTATATAGTCTAAGAGATAAAACAGATTCAAGTGCACCTCAATGGTATGACGACTTTGACTCGGCGACTGTGACAAAAAAAAACTTACCAAAAGACTTGGTGACTTACAAACAACCATTTGAATGTTTGAAAGATTGTTTGAAACTAGGAAAAATAAACATTTATTTATAATTGTTGCGTAACTTATTTACGTGGAGCAACCAGAAGTTTTCTATGACGAATTTATGATAAAAATTCTCAACAAGCTCATACAAAAAGGTTCTTTAAAAGTTTGGTTTGCTAAATATTAGACGAGCACGAACACCTTTCGTCAAAGAGAGTATTGACGATACTGAATAAAATAAACAATCTGGCATATACCCTTACCAATTATTGTTTCTCCGTCGGTAACAGAAGTAGGAGTTATTGGTGCCAGTGAAACTGTTCAAAATTTTAGGAAGTTAAATTTTTTCAAGGATTTAGATTTAAGTCTAGACAAAACAGTACTTTCCGTGGTATCGAACCGGCTGCAAACGCTCTCACAATCTGAAATTCTTGTATCGCAAGCTTACTAAACACATCAAGCCGAGATGAATCAGCAAGTGTGAGTATGAAGTATGTAAATGGGCAATATGCAGTTAAACAGGCAATATTCATTAAACGATTGCCAACCAACTAACTAAGTCATTTCATGGTCCAAAATCTGAGGAGTCGGCTATAACACGTGGTTTGAACAAAATACGAAACTTAAGTAATACGAGGTACAAACATATTTGTAGTTACTTATATACCTATTTTTATACTCATTAATGTCTTGACATAACTTAACATTTCTTCATATACTATTTATTCCTATTTTGTTTTTCATACACATTGTTCTTGCAATTTTATCGGTTCTTTACAAAAACTTGATGGATAGAAATTAATGGAAACTTCATTGATCATATCTCTTAGAGTATCAAAGTGACAGGTGAATAACATTCACCGTACGAAAAATCCCAATAAAGTAAAACAAGATGTGGTCAAGAGTGCTAACATGTTTTTTCTTATTGCTGAGTTATGTCCATAGTATCTTCTCCATACTACGTCACAGTGTCAGATTATACTGTGCGCATTTGACACGATCAAAGAATTTAATTTAATGTTTCTTATTTAAGCCATATTTATAATAAAAAATCATATTTTTTAGAAATTCGGTTCTTTAATCAATATAATACGTTATTACATCACTCCCAAAAGACAATGATGCCCTAGAGTTAGAATTAAGAATTAGGGGCACAAAGTAATAGAGTAGGGTTAGGATCAAGTAGGAAGGCCAAAGATACTTTATTCGGCAAGACGAGACTTCTAAATACAAGATCCATGCAATGAGCTTAGAAATGCAGAATGAGTGGCTACACATAGGAGATTTTTGCATCCCATTAGCACTAAAATGGCGCACTTTAATTTATGATTGGTCGCCAGCACTGCTAAAATTTTATCTCAATGCGTTCCAGATGACTCTCCCAGATCAGAGTAATTTAGTAAGATGGGGCAAAGGTATCGAAAAAACTTGCTACATCTGCGGGGAGGTAGTTGGAATTGCTAAGCATTTGCTGGTGGGATGTAGGGTACTCCTGGATAGCGGTCAATACCCGCTTCGTCACGATAGGATTTTAGATATCATACGTGAAGCGGTTAGTCTATCAGTAGCAAGAGCGCAAAAAGAAATATCCACGAACCAACGAACAATAGGTTTTGTGAGAGAAGGCACTAGGGGTACAAAATCAAACGTCAAGCCTTACTCTATTATTAAAGCGGCTTCGGATTGGACTTTAATCATGGACACGTATGAGAGGCAATATAAGATCCCAGAGGATATTTGTGCGTCGGCCTCCAGACCGGACATATTCTATATTCGCGAATTTTAAAGCGCGTTATACTAATAGAGCTCACGGTTCCTTGGGAAACCAACATCCCCAAAGACCATGCCATCAAGGTCAACAAGTATTACGAGCTCACTAACGAACTCACTAAGGATATGTTCGTTGTAAATTTGAACGCGATAGAAGTAGCGGGAGGTATAACAGCCAAATCTCTCTACAACCTGCTGACAGGCTTAAGCCTGCCAAGAACTAACATCAGTTCATTCTTGGAACGTGCGTCAAAGGCAGCCCTAGCAGGTTCGTTTCATATTTGGTTAGGTTGGACAGTGGAGGTGAGCGTTTAACGCGCGTTAAATAGGGGCCCCTTAAACCTACACCTGTGTCGCAAGTCCCAGGCACTGTTGAAGCTCCTCTCCCTGCAACGCGATGGACCCGGCACCCGCACGGTGAATCCATGGAATGCTTAGAGGTTTCGTCTCTTTTTTCATTCAAGGAATATTTTTTAATAGGAAATAAAATTTAAGGTTCTGGTAATTTTTTAAGACCTTAAAGTTTTTAAGACCTCAATAAACTGAAACAATAATATTTGTTACTGCAGTTCACAACAATTAAATGAAAACTGTAGTCTTAAAACGTTAGTCTACATGAGACCAAGGGTTTATTTGCGACAGTCGTACCAAAACAAATAGCGTAAGATCGATGTTTATTTGGGACACTTGCGCTTTGTTGTTGCAAGAACAGGCAAAGTTAAGCTGCGCAAATATTAAATTGCCTTCTTGTTTGACATGGGGGACAAAACATAGGCATCGCTTCATATTGTAAGTTTTGTTATTTGTGTTCATAACTTTATTTCCTAAAAACTCATTTTAATGATGGAATATATTTTAAAATTGAAGTATAGTTGATATTGTCGACAGTTGTTAATGGTGTCTAAGATTAGTAAATATTTTTTTATAATTATGTACTTAATTTTTAGACTGTAATATTGCTCGTAACCGTTCCTTGTTACTTTGTCTTTACAAAATCTCATACAAAAATAAATAGTAAATAAAATTTTTTTTCAGTAATAACTGTTATCGTAAGATAAATAAATATGCTTTTTATTAAAGCAAACAAATATTATATATAGGAATGGTGAAATTTCATACTGTATTTATTATTCATATTTATATAGTTCCCAGCCAATGTTTTTTTTTTGTATACTATAAATAAAAGGTCTATTTTTGTGAAAATTGTGAAATAATATTTTTTATACAATTAATTATTTTATAAGACTTATTTTATTTTGTCTGTATACCAAAAATGTTTGTTAAGTTAAAATTAATAATCTTTACATTTAGAAATTATATCTTATCATGTACATTATTTTTTTAGCTAGATTGACGACGATTTCAGCGAAAAATTTTGTTTAAAAGTACCTGTCATTACCATAATTTGATTAATATAATTACATGTTATGTTTATACATAAGTTACATTGTGATGTTTTCGAAATATAATAAACGATAGAGATATGTATCTGCGTGGCATAATTGAATGCCTTATCTACAGTCTGATCAAAGTTTGCCAACAAGTCCTACCTTTTTAATAAGTACTAACAGTTACTTACCAGATAAAATTTTGTTTCCATCTTTAAATTTCCTATTGAGTTGTTTGATAACCATGTTGCCTACAAAAAGTTGCTTAATCTCTGTAACAGATTGTGTAGGGGTGCAAAGCGTTACTTTCTCCTCTATTTGCTATACTTCAAGGTCACAAATGTGGATCTTCCTAAACTCGTTAAGTGTGGGAATGTCAACTATAAATCCTTTCAAAATATTAACTAAAATGAATTGAATAAAATTCAGAATTCAACTTAAATAAATTGAATAAAATCAAATCTTCAATCCTCTGGTGTCTGTGCCTTCATTTCATAAGAATGATTCTTTAATGAAACTGACGACCGCATGCCCACCGTTTTTTATTTCCCATAATTACGGAAAAAAATATTGAGAAAACTCTTTTATCCATTTCTTCCAAAGCTGTAGGATTTTTTGAAATCAGTGTTGACATGTACCATTGCTCAAGATTATTTACCTGTAATTAATTAGTCATATTTTTTATTTTACTTTCGTATCAGAAACATTTCCTACAGCCTGGAAGTCGGCCTATATTATCCTGCTACCTAAACTGCCTAACTCTATTTTGCCATTTCACTTTAGAGTTTAGACCTATACCTATTCACCCATGATTCATAAAAAACTTTCTGATTACATCTACCGCGATAATTTCCTAAGGCCGTTTCAATCCGAATTTTGACCCCACCACATCAATCTGTCCTCATCGTTTGTCGACATAGAGTGAAATCCGATGGTGACAGCGTCTCTGTTTGGTTGGACACGTCTACCGGGGTACCACAAGATGGCGTTCTGTCTCCCTTACTCTTTTTTATATTCACAGACAATAACTTCAAAAATATATCTTCTCCCTACCATCTCTATGTAGATGATTTGCAACTCTCCAGGCATGCCTCACCTTTCACAGTTAAAGCAGCTATCGAAGCTATTAATGAGGAGGTGAATTTTATACATAAATGGGCAAATGGTTTTGGTCTGCTAGTGAAGCCAAATAAAACTCAAGCGATTATTATTGGAAGTAGGCAAATGTACAGTGAAAATTATTTTGACATCTTGATCTGTATAGAATACGACGAAATTACAATCCCATTTCTACACCGGTGAAAAGACTTAGGTTTAATATGGATAGTCATTTGTCTTGAAGAGCTCAGGTGAATGAAGTAAGTAGAAGAATTCACATTACTTTAGATTCTTTTAAACGTTGGCAAAACTTCCTTCCTTTTAAAACTAAAATTATTCTTGTACAATCTCTCCTTCTTTTCTTACTCGATTACGGTGATGTTTGCTACTTAGATACCTCTCATTAGCTGCTCGGTAAATTAGATCATCATTAGAATTTATGCTTTCATTTTAAATACGACCACATTTCGCAATTCTGCAATGAGTTAAAGTTACTCCCGATCCGCTTCTGTCCGACATATGCATGCTCTAATGCTAATGTTCCACGTGTTAAACATTCTTCTTCTCTGTACCTACTTGAGCGTTTAAAATTTTCCTCCCTCGGAATCCTTGCTAATCGCTCTTGTGTTACACGAAATCCGCTAAATATTCCTTCGTTTAGAACAATATTCTTTCGTAAATCGTCTCTGTCCAAGTTGTGCAACTTTGGAACTTACTAAAATTTTTTGTTTACAAAAAGAGTCCAAGTGCACTTTCAATTAAACATCAACTTAAGAAAGATCTCTCACTGTTACCTTCAGATATGTAATGTTTATTTATGCTATGTAGTGGTAAATTTATATTTATGTACGTCTAATATCTAAATTTTCAATTATTATTACTTAGTTTGTATGCCTATTAAAGAATACATATGTGTATTTCTTTTTTTCTTCTCTTTTTTTAAATGTACTTACACAACACCTTCTTTTATAGCTTCCTTATCAAGAGGGCATCTCTTTTAAGAGATGTGTTATTCTTTGTGCATCACATTTCTTTTATTTTATTGTAATCATTTTCACTTTTTGGTACATAAATAAATACTGGTTTTTAGAAATAAACCTGTAAGTACATACTACTATTAAAAATATGATTATTTTTCTCCAAGACGTGAAAATTATGGAAATTTTATAAGCATAGAATATGAAATCGTTAATATATAGCGTATGTTCAAGGTAATTTTTACCAGATACCTAAAATAATATATTAAAAAAAAAAAACAGAAATTATGTTGTATTCAAAGTTTATGCTGTAAATTTATGAATACCCTACCTTTCTATAAACAAAGCTTGCAGTATAAATACAATGCCTAAGAGGCAATTACTGTTATTATCTCATAAATAAGATGAGCACTTTAGACTGTCTTAGACAAAAGATTAAAATGGAATTAATTAAAATTTATGATGATTGGGTTTTAAAATCTATTTATTTTATAAAATTCAATTTATCTTAATAGAAATTTTGATAAAATATTTAACCTTTCTAAACGTTTCATAGAATAAGTTCTTAATTAAATTTAATTAAATTTAATCATGTCTATAGTTTGTTGTATTGACGTTAGAACTGTAATTAATATTGCAATAATGACTACGGATTATTAAAATTATTAATAATAATGGATTACTGTAATTGATTTACAATATATTGTTTTATCTAAGATTGATTAAAACTAGGAATAAGTATATTTTGAGGTTTATTCCTAATTTTCTTTTTGTTTCAGGATATTTGAGTAATAGTAAATGATATAAATATTAATATTATGTGTTTCTAACCTTTTTTTTTTGATGACGCAGGGAAATTCTTTTTACGAGCCGTCTAACCGGCCTTGGTGGGGCCGGAGAGGATGTGTGAGACTCGGCCTGGGCAGGCCCCTACTCACTAAAACCACTGCGAAAGCCATCGGCCGCTATGTTGGTGCGCCCCGGATCTGTCAGCAACAGGGCACACCAGCGACTGGCCGATCCTGGCAAAGACCGGACTTACTCCCTCGGAGAAAGGGGGCGATCCCGGCAATTAGGATCGCCCCGACGACGCCGGGCTTTCACAGGAGCCGGGTTACCAGCCCGGAGTGCAGGGGCGCTATTGGAGGCGTTGCAAATATCGCCTCCGGCGCACCCCCGTCCGTCGTCTGCGGAGGGAGGGTGCATCAGCTGCATTCTCCCTTTCCCGCTCAGATGCCTCCTTCGTGGACATGACCGTCTCACAGAAGGAGGACACCGCCAGCCAGGACCTGTCACTCTCGAGCATCTTCTCCGCGATACTCGAAAGCGACAAGTCCACTCCGCCGAGAGCCGCCACAAGGTCTTGGCGCTGCGCAGCCCATCTCGGGCAATCGAGGGTGTGCTGGGCCGAGATGTGTTTCTAACCTGGCTAAATGTTATATAATTTATTCTCTTAACAAACAAACTTATTTTTTTATTGAAATATTTGCTCATATTATGTAGAGGTACTAAACTACTAACCGGAGGTTCCAGGAAAACTAAGAAACTTACTTATATGTATATTATAATTAAAAAAATACATATTAAAACTTATAACCTATACCTAAGACTACATGATTGCCGCGATGTTATGATAGCAATATCATTCCATAGCTTGTGTGGTATCAGGAATCTTCTGGTTCACACGGCTGGGTGTTCGTTCCGCGGAGTCAGCGGCGTCACTCGTTATATAACATTTTATCTATACTACGATGTTGCCCCTGTGTTGTTCATTTATTTTATAATATGTAGCGCGTACGTAACACACTACTTCAATTTACTTTGTTTGTTTCAATAAAATTATGGTATTTGTGTCTTTTGGATATTGTATGCTCTTTGGCGAAAACATATTAAAAAGAGAGCAGAAATGACATTTACGATTTTCACGTGTACACCTTTAAAAAAAATCATTCATCGTCGGTCCGTGATCACGGTTGCTGAGTAGTAATCGAAACGGCGAAATTATGTAAAAATAAATTAAAAAAAACCTGGACTATCTGAAAAACTTAGTTTCATTAATGAGAGCAGTAGCTTCAGACTCTATTATTTTAAATTAGAAACATCCAATCTGTATAATAAAATAGTGGAAATGATATTTTAATAAATTCACCTAATAACTCAAAAATTTTACAAAGTATGGTTCAGTTTTAGACTTTTTAGTTCTGTTGTCGATCTAAACATATTCATAAATGTATATTTCCCCTCTCCTTATACCATTCAAAAGATATAAAGGGTTTAATTAACATAAAAAAATTAATTCGATATAAAAATTTTACGCGTCATTGATCAACAATTCCCACAATACATTACGGCGTGACGATCACGTGAGCAATGATCGCGTGTTCGCGTGCTGCTGATTTTATTGCGTGCGCTGTTTTCACTTCAACTCTGTCGGGGCTTTCTTGAGTGCTCAATAAGCGGGAACACGCGATTATAAAGGATACCTTAATAAATGAAGAGACAAATGTTCTTTAACTTTCACTCTTCTGATTTAACCGTTATTCTACTTATTTTGAAATAGCACCATGTTAATACTAAAAAACAATATTTTGAAACGATGTAGGAGAAATATTTTTATTTTAAATCACGTGTAAATAATAGATGTATATAGTATACTAGAATAATAAGTATAAAAATAAGGAACTTTTTATTTTGGTAGCAAAATATTAATTTTAAAACTCTAAATTTTTAATTAACTCCAGATTTGTTAAAAACTCTGAAAGACTATTTCGTTTAGAGGCGCCTTAAATAACTTTCTTCGTGTTTTGAAAATATTTGCATTTTGAAACAAACATCATGATCTATTCTTAAATAACAACAAATTTAGGTATTATGAAATATCTAGAGGGTCATAATTTTTTGTACTTTTCACTTCCAAATCACTTACAGAAACTAATGGATAAACGGGTACCCGAATGTATTTACTTTCATACCATTTTAAAACTTAATTGTTATATTTTTCTAACAAATAAAATATAAATTATTTGTTTATTATTAACTCTCATTCATATTTATTTCAATTTAAAAAAAAACTTATTGAAAATGTTACAACATAAAATAAACATCTATTTTCTAATCCGTCTCAAACTCTTCCAGTAAATCATGATCCTAGTTGAGCCGCATTAAACGCGTCTAATCCAATCTAGAACGAATTAAGAGATGGAATGAGTTTTTTAGACAAACCTTGAAGCGCCTATCAGATATTCGTTTTTCATTATGAAAGACGTTTTTAATTAATTCCAGCCGCGATAAAATCATGTTATTTGGAGACATTAATTGGCTATGATTTCAATGTCTAACAATTCGTTAAGTTTTATTTTATATTAATAAAATTAAAATGAAACTGTTGTTTCAAAACAAAATATAATGGTATTATTAGACGGATAATGTCATCTCATTATTTATTGATAGATAATCTACACGTGGCCCACAATTTTCGTTTATTTATTTAGCTATTATTATCTATTTAATAATTTGTTATCAAACCAACTAAACCATTAATAATCCATAATGAATTTGTTATTATAATTCTCCTTAAATTTATGTTTGAATAAAATATCAGTAGTATGTACAGATCTCATATTAAACATATTATAGTTTATGTAAGATGTTTGATAACGGATGTTAGTCGTGTTATTGTATAACGTGAATCGAGCATTGTTTGCCAATAATATTGATATTATTCTGATAAGATGCTTATAACTCTTGTTTACGTCGGACATTAATAATGTAAGTATAAGTTATTAGAAGTGAGAAGGTGTGGATAAGTTAATATGCCAACTCTATTCTTTTGACAGAGAACGGTAGCGAAATTTTATGAACGACAAAGTTGTCGAGTAGTTTTATATTATAATTTGCTTGAGTTGATACAACTATCTCTTATTGAAGGTATTCTATAAGTAGGATTATGTTGTGCTCTGTTGTATAAGAGTATAGAAAGTTATTGAGGTAACCCTAAATTTGTATAGTGGTTATTAAGAAAACATATAGTCAAAATCTTCAAGGAACATACTTAAAGCGATCATGTGACTGAAACATGCCCTCATGCCATTGGCCAGGTAAATACTAAAAAACAATGTTAGTCTTCATTTTAAGCAGACACTGTGAAACTATGAGAAAAGGGATCATAGAATGTTGTCCTTGTTAAATTTAATTCACAATTGTTTTAATATTAAAATATCAGTTGCATTTCAAACGGCGAGAAGTATCATTTCATCGTAATTATAATATTTTTACACATTGGTAACAAATATAAAAACTATTTACAAGGGAATATTCAAATCCACCTAACCTACACCTCGTAAATATGTAGCTGCCATGTCAACACGGACCTTAACGCGCTAACGGAAATTGGCTGATCCAAGTCATAGAGCTTCCGTTGTATTTATATCACGTTTGGGTGATTCTACTTTTGTATGGAACTTCATGTGAAATTGATTTACCTTTTCCCATATTTTAGTATTAAATTTGCTACATCGTTTTATGTCGTTATTGTTATAGTATTACGTATTCACTTTATGATTATTATTTACACTTAATAAATTCATATTTATTCGCTCCTACTGGTTATTTTTCACTCAGCATACACCTACATAAACTAAAAGTGCAGACTAAGAAAATTAGATAGGCCTTTGCTTAAATTTCATTTAGTCGCTTAGTTAGCACGTTCTTCGTCGCTTCCAGTATCCCAACTTGATAGTTCAGAGCTAACCAAATATTTGTCTTAACCAAGCCTCATTCTGTACTTCCTACAATGTTATGTGATTAATGAAACTATAATTAAAATAATATTTTGGATAGTGGTTTTGGTTCATGTAATACATGTACCATTAAAATTAATAAATAATATTATTTCGTTATTATTATCGAGAAAAATAAACCTAAATTTGACGCGGCATATTTGGTAAACCGGGCCCCATGGCTTCCGGAACAGTTCCAGCGTGATGTTGACTTTTATGTATTTCTATTGTAATTTTTCCTTCATTTTTGATTTATAAAAATAAACTTATCATTCTCCATATAATATTGCTTTGCTATACCCATTGTTAACATTTCATAAAATATTTCTATAGCGAAAAAGTTATACATGAACCAACTATATATTAAATAAATAGGTTTTTCCTTTGATTTAAGTCTCCTTAGCTTTTTCTTAATGATATTTAACATTCACATTTGTATTATAAATCTAAAAGATATCTTTTTAAATTTTAAGATCTTGGAACCATTCTTCTAATTCGAACTTAGAATGAATAGAACAAATTTTTATCTGTGTTTATTCCGGTTCATATATCTAGTGTATTTATTACAAAGGTGTATATAATCAAATTTGCTTAATAGAAAATTGCTTGCTTCATTTCAATTTCTGTAATGGGAACATTAACTCACATGAACGTCACCATCCGTTAATCACTTGAGGTTTGAAATGTTCTCAATAAAGGAATTGGCTATAACTTAATGTACACAGAGTCGATTTTATTCATAATAATTCGAAGTAATATATTTAGTTCAAACAATTTCAATTTTACAATTTTAAAAGCCTCCATTATAATTAACATCTATTATCGAAAGATGAAGATTATTAAAATGAACAATAGATTATAGTAATATATTTACAATATGAAATAATATTTATAAAGAATGTTTTTATCAAAATCTCGTTGGCGTGAGTGGAACTGGTTGCAGAATAAAAGTAAACCGAGTGTCATTAATAAAAATTTAATCATGCTACATTTACCTCTCTAACTGATTGGTCAATATTTTGTCTTTTGATCTCCGCTGGCTGTGTGTCCCCGTCCAACTCGAGGGTAGTTGATTGGAATCGGCTTTGTTTATATCAGCTGCCGGCTAAATTAAAAGTAATTTCGAATTACATTGTTCGAATATAGTTCTTTTATGTGACATATCCAATTTGTTGACATGAAACGTTAGGAATGGTATATGACAAAATTAAATTATGAATTGAATTAGTTTTGCTTGAAACATTTGCAGATCAGTCTTATATTTTGAATGCCTGAGAAAGATGTATTATAGAAAAAATATTATGTGCTACTTGACCAGTGAGAAAACAAATTACTTACAAAATCATATAAACAGGAAATTTTGTGTCCTCAAACCTCATAACCTTGTTTCAAACCGGAGATAACTGAACATTACAATACCATCTTCAAGGATAAAATCAAGAATGAGTTTATGAAAAATATGAACAACTTTACTCTACAGAAAAAAAAAATATATCACAATTTCTCCTAACTACGTTTTTATTTTTCGCGTTTGTGGTACGAGAATATCATTTGCACTCGTAATTTTTTCAGTGAGTTATATTTTTAGGTGCGTAATAAGCCAAATGATATTCGATCTGGGGGTTTATCCCCATACCAATCGATTTTATGAAATTGTAAAGACTTCTAATGGACATTTTTATCTTTAAGAAACATTGTCTATGGCGACATGTATATTCTTATGTGACATTTTATGCTTATCCAACTAACATTTCAAATATTAATTAAGGTTTATATATTTGTGTTTTGTTTACTCAATTACAAAATATACCAAACCTCTGATAGATTACTAATAGGTGCTACTAAAAAATAAGTCCGTTAATATCTAAAATTCAAAGAGGCCCTTAATGAAATGACACATTATATGATACATATGATTTATATTTTCAAACTGATTTTCTTAAAAAGAAATAATGAATAAATAAATAAAAAAAGATTTATTTATAAAATAGTTTTCAAAACCGTTAACACATATTATACCTCACCGTCAAATGGACAAACCTAAAAATTAACCTTGTTCTCGATACGATCAGAAGTTAATAAGATTACGTCACATACATTTCATAAAAAAATATTCAACCAAAATAAAACTCACAAAGTAACTAAAAACTGAATAGGTCGTTACAATAAAACGTTGACTGTAAACGTGACTTAATTAAAATAACGAAATTTTTATTACAATAATTTATTGAAATTTTTTCATCGTACCACACATATATAGCGTGTCGCTTTACAATAGGCACGGAGAAAGAGTATTAAGAAAGGTTTTAGATTGAAAAGCAAAAACAATGTGACTCCGCTAATGCCTTAAATTGGCTGACAGACCGAACAAAAATTATATTATGTCATTCTTGCAAGGCTTTATATGCGTATTTAATTTAAATTAATATTATGTTTAGTTTTTTTCATGTCAAATCTCTTAATTGATTGAATTTACGTATTCCGTACTAATACATATGTAGATATAAAATATTATTATGTACACAGATGTCTAGTCCACGTTTGGTTTCCCGTTTTCATTTCTGTTTTCAGTTGTATATTTGGACAACGAACTGAAAAAGTTTCACTTGCATTGTTGTACCATTAAAACCACACGTCACTTTTTCTACATAGGCAGATAGATGTTCATGAGGAAATTATAACAATAAATTTAATTAATAGTAGTTTATTTTTTAACCATAATTTTTGACATGCTCGTAGCTGTCAGATGATATCCTAGGGTTAATTAGAAACTTGCAATTACCTTAAACTAGCTGAGACCAAATTTCATATCACACTTTATTAATTAGGTACTTATGGTCTAATTAAATTACAGATCAGAGACTTAGTTGTACTATTTTTAATTATTTTAATTTATGAAACCATTAATGTCTAAGCTAGTTTTTTATATTTTTGTTGCTCACATGATAATGTTTCTTTTTAATTCAAATACACAATGGTAAGGGAGACAAAATGTCGAATGATGTCGTAATAGATACTACATAATAAAATGTACATAAAAACTGACACGATTATACTGGTCAAGTGCTCCATCCAGGTTTTACGAGGCAAGTGAAAATTACATTCAGTTTACGATTGAGCCCTGAAGTCGTATGGAGATCACATCAAATATCCAATTGGCGTTGTATTTGTCAAAATTTTGTGTATATTGTATTGTATATATTTTATCACGGATACTTAAAATATGTTCACATATTTAAAGTGTTATATTGACATACATTATTAAAACTTTTACATTTGGAAATATATATTTCTAGACATAAAGAGTTCGAGCGATTGAAAAGACAAAATAATTAAATTCCTATTTACAATTTTACTTCGAAAATACTGATAAGGATTTGGATAATACAAATTTGTCACAAAAGTATGATATCACCTGATGGCACCAAGTCAACGAGAAGGTATTTGAATAACAATCAGTCGCTGAAATAAAACAAATGGAAAACATTAATCAGAGGTGGTATAAAGACCACGCAATAAGGCGTGGGGAGTGAAATTAATAAATCTATTATTACACAATGTTCCCGCGACGGCTTTTCTGTCTGTGACAAGTTGAATTTATGGCTATAAGGGTGTGGTGAGCTGAATACTGAAAGTAGTTACACAGTTATATCAGAAACCAATGATGAAGCACAGTTTAATAAAAATACTTCATAAGTCATTATAATACTTGCTGTTAATATATCTGAATCTTGATATATTTACACCCTGTATCAAAACCATTATGAGAATGTTTTAATCAGTGTAAACATATATTTTAATATTTTTTTTATTTTGTTAACGAGCGTACTGCGAAATTTCCATAGAATAAGCCTTATTCTGGAGGTATTTTTCAATGGACTCAGTATTTTTCAGATAATTAAATAAAATTTAAAAAAATAATAAAAATCATTGTAATTGCCTCTTTTCAGTCGTGTATAGTAATCAAAGGTCATTGACAACTACTATATTTTCTCATTGAATTAATAACTTGCAAATAATCCCTTTCTAAACACTAAAATTTCCGTAACAAATTAGTCTTGAGTTATATTTCACATACAATCATATTTAAAAATTCATCAAAATAACATAAATCTTAGTGAGTGAAATATTACAAAATATCTTATGAAGCTAGAGACAGATATAAAATACATATTAAGAGTTTAAAACAAAGCCAGAAGCGAAATGACGAGACATATCCAAAGGTGGCTTCAACTTATTCCTAAGGGGAAGTCCCGAGTTAGATAAATTATTCTGAATTCTACAGACACGTCAGCCGCCGCGAAAAGGGATAATGTATCCAAGTTGACGTGTGATATAGGACTTAGTGGATATGCTTTGTGACGACTTAATCGATATTAATGTTTCGTTATTGAATACGACATGTTACACCATGTATACAACTTTCCCTACAAGCATATCACATAATAAAATTTTCTGAGATAATCATTTCATTGTATATTGACAGTTGTCTAAAATTTTATAAACACGGTATGCAAGAAGATGTACGGAATGTCTGTAGGCACTGAATCAAAATGACATCTCATATCTATCCCAACTATTCGGGAGCTGCTTACTTCGTAAGACATAGCTATTTAATTGGCGTTTCTATTAAATTTCCAATCTGACTCCCCGCGCTGGCATTTGGAATCAAATACAAAATTGGGATTCGTTTGAAATATCTTTCCAATATAACGGATATTTGTTGTAATTTATTGGATTAGAGGAGTTGCAATTTCACTTCTATTCTTAATATAAGCTTTCTTTTTGTGTATTTTATTTGTTATCCGTAAAGAACTTATTTTATATCGTTTTTAAGTAAACTGGTATTGAATAGAAATTTAACAAAGTTGTAAGCCAAAAACAGTATACTTTAATCTCTCTGTAAGATCCAATTCTAGAAATAGTGAACCTGAGAAACATTATTAATTATAACATAAATAGTGTTAGCCGTCCGCCGCAATCTGTATTCAAACTGCGAACACAAATATGTGCTCTGCTTAACTAGAACGCTTAATCTCTCTTTGGATGACATTTATGTGAACTAATCTATTGTTTTTAAAATAACATACGCTTTTCTTGAATAAATTGAGAAAACTATAACAGATTTGTGAGTTAAGTCAATGATTCAATAAAAACTATAGTTTAAAATAAAATTCATTTATTAAACATATGTATATCTTTGTTGCCCTTTTTGTTGCGTTAAAGTTGTAACTATAATAGCGGTCGTAGGGATTAGATGAGAAAAGTTGTTCGGGTCGTGACACGCGCGGTATAAGAGCAAGTTTTAAATTGACACCAATTACGCGATTGCTTTATTTTAAATGTTTATTTTAGCATATTTATCATTCGTTGTGGCAATACACGAATGAAACTGCAATATTTTGTTAAACAATAACTACGTATGTACTAACGCATCAGAAATATATTACTGAAACAAAATATTGTACTGTTATTAAATGTGTAGTTATCTGTATATTCATTAAATAAATTAATCTCACACAAATTAATTATTTATTGATAATTCAACTGAAACAACGTTATACAAAATTTACATGACACGGTCATATCACTACGGAATTTTGGGGAAAGCATTAGTATTTCCCATGCGACTATGAATAGTTTAGTTGGGATGATTAATAACTTATATTAATCAAAGCATTATTCAAACAGATTAAATTCCCAAACACCGAAGAGTTGGACATCGATTAACATCTGATATTAGGAGGCATTGTGTCATTTTAATTAATTATTCCGTTCAGATGACATGTTCAAACAATCTGCTACATTACGAACAGGCTGACGTAAAAGTTATTTCACCATAATATATTGCTATAATATTAAATGAGTTTTATTGCAATATTTGGTGTGACAGTCGGCTCGAATGTTAAGGTATAAAAGGATGACATTTGTAGTCGGATTCAATATAGAGCGTAATGCATATTTATCAGAAGAGGATCCAATGCTTTACATTAGCGACACATCGCGCACTTTAAACTACCCCGAATATAAATGTGCTTTGCTAATGTTACGCAGAGGGCTATTGCGGATGGTTTGTTGCAATTACGAGATTTGTATTCAATGAAAATTTATTTTAACTTATTATTTTTGAATATATTTTTATCTTTTTTTCTTGTAAATTAATAGTATTTTAATTCATAAAATTAATAATATCTAATAATAAATCATGAAAAAATTTTTAGCTGTTCACAAAAAATATTTGCAATCATTAGAATTTCCATTCGGCCATTTTGTAGATGATAAAAAAAGAATTAGTGACCCTCACTGCCCGTAAAACATCGCTCTATTTTATTACAAGAATACAATCTCTAATAAAAGTATGATTTCCTTAAATTCATTCGTTATAATAGGATCTACGGAACTGATATTATAAATTTAACAAATTACTTTTTTTATAAGGAATTCAGCGATAAAATATCGGGAGTGAAATTGTCATTTTATCATCAATATAATTTAAGCGACATTGGAGGGAAATTAAAAAGGCTGGCTTTATATTTATATCAAGTACAATTGAATTTCACTTCCACACCATACGTCGATATTATAAGCATGTTTCGTTCAAATTTATTTGTTTTCACCTCTACGTCATTTGATTGTATAAAAGATCTCGAAACATAGTGGTATGAATTGGCAATTTGAATTAATAAAATCGATTTTATGTTCAAGTAGGGGAGAATTGGTATACCGTATCACTTTTTACTTTAACATAAATATTTCGACTATGACAAGACTTAGAATAATTAATGGATATGCAAAATAAAGTTTTATATTTTATCTTACTAAGCCCGATAAATCAGTTGTTTAATCTTACATATATAAAAATTTGCTTTTTATAAAAGACTGTTATCGGTACGATTTAGCTGACTAGTTGTTTTAATCGTGTTGTTTTAAGCCACTAAATTGTTATATCGTACTATTGGTGTTTCAGTCATATCACTGAATAAAAGACAATAAATTTTTTAACCAAATTATTCATTTTTAACTCTTAGGTAATAAATAAATATTACGAATACCTCTTGGGTGATAAAGGAAAAATATTATCAACACATCTACAATCTTTCTTAAAAGGATAACATGATGAACATATCCTATAATAATGAGATAAATTAACACAACTATAATAATAATGAGAAAAAATACACTTTAAATTATATTGATAAAGCTTCTTTCCCTTTAATTCTACAATTTGTGACTTTTCTTTTGGACGGTTGAATACTCTACTCTACTTGAATACTCTTTCGTCCACATTGAAGGTATTGGTAGGTCCTATTCCATTTGTATTTACAATCTTCTGTAACAAATCAAAAAAGTGACACACATTTTCTCTATTGAATCTTTTAATTCTAATCTTAGATGATCTTAGGTTGACGAACACTCAGCTGTGGTGCCTTTTCATGAATTATAAATAAAAATAAAACCATGCATGCCATGCGTTTTTCTTCACTAAATTATTGTGATTGTTATGGATTTCGGCAGTTTTAAATACGAGACGTCGCATATCATTTATTGTTAGGTCAAACATATTTGTTTCGAGAAGAAGAATATACTCAGCCAACTTATTTTCTGTTTCTACATCAAAGATACGTCTTTTTTTTGAATTTTCGTATCAACAGCCATCTTATTTTTCTTTTTTATATGCTGTAGAATTGTAAGTTTTGGAATAGTATAAGTCTTTAAATTTTGTTCAAATTGAATTGTACGCCTGAATAGCTCTTTGTAGATCCTCCTTGTTCCAATTGTAATATTTAATTTTAGCTTTTAGGTCCGTCATCTATAACAATATAAATACAGTCTATACAATATCAGTTATTTTAGACTAGTCGACTAAATCATCCAATCCAACTAATATTACAATCATTTTGGTAACTTCAAGGCGAGTAGAATCAATAGGCTGATATAGGTCGTTCACCACCAATGGCTTCATTACCAATGGGTGAAATGGCAGTCAACACTGTGCAGTCATTATTAAAAAAAAAAAGAATTAAATTAAAAAACTTTTAACATCTTTAACATTCTTTAACAAATAAAAAAAATACGTCTTTCGGCTTCATATATCATTTCGAGTGCGAAATCATGCTGTTCATGATTGTGGCTTTAGTTCCACTGCGACAAAGTATACTAACACCTATCTTATTTTAATCTATTAAATGTAAAAATAAAATATTCAACATACATTTTTGGTAAGCATTTTTAAATGAAGATAGAATAGGATTTTTGCCAAATTTTCGTGCTTGTGAATAACAAATAAGTAAATTGTTACTAATATGTAGGCAAGATTTGCCTGTGTTATTATATCTAAATAAAATTAGTACTTTTTTTGTAAATTATTATAAATTTTTTCTACATAAAGAATGGAAAATTAGCAACTTACACAAATATTTATGTCATACTTTATGAATTCTCTACAATAAATTTGACAAAACAGTACAAAGAATACATGTCTTTAACATCTTATGTATTTTCTTTGCGGTTGTCAAAGCGAGGTAGCTCGGTTCAAAATATATAATTTATTTAAAACTTTATGCGCAAAATGAATACTATTTTGAACCAACGTTTACGATTGGAAATGTCTTTGAAACAATATTTAAACATTAAATGTTTAGGGTACTACGAATTAGTGTAAATAACATATAGTTTTTTTCTGATACTTATTCGTTCTAACTAATGAAGTTAAGACAAGGGAACAAATATCATTATTTAACTAATAAAACCTAAGGTAACACCAATCTCTGTTGTAAAAGAGAATCGTATTAAGCTGTGTGCATGTTATGTTACATGTTATTTTACCTTATGCTGTGAATGCTTCGATTGCTTCGAAGTAAATGGATTCATGCATGGTAAGACGCTTTATTGTGTACGAAACATACGTGTCTTCCTTATTACATTACAATTCGTAATTTTGCCTGCTTTAACATTCATTATTATTAAATGGCTGTTATATAACATCACCAGTGTATTAATAACTTTGCTCAAATTATTTTTAAGAGATAAAAATACATAACTAAAACAATTTCTTGATTCTCAATATATAACATTCCGTTATTCAACTTTTCTCATTTGACGTCTTCAAGAAATCATTGCGAAACTTGAGCAATCAGGTCCTGTTTTTAGTTGGAAATTGCTCATAGTTGATCCTCCATGGTTTCGAGTTAACGGGAGAAATATCTATTATTACATATACTTAAACCATTTTTTTTACGAACAGAGTCAATTCAAAAAATTGTTTTAAATGATTTGTGAATTTAAATATGTTAATATACAAAAATATTTTATGTAAATATTATGACATCAATCACATACATAATTTTATTTTAATTCAAATTTGTCACTGTCACTGTAACTAAACGAACATCAAAATACGCCAGAGGCATTAATATATCATAAGACAAAGCATATACGATCGATACGCGATAAATAGTCTGATAGTAGACATACGACACAATATAAAACATACTCGGTCCCTCGTTAGACGTATTATCGTGTACAGTCAACGTTTTATGTTCATTTATCAGCTGCTAATAACTTAATATTAATATTTATATATTTGTCTTTAATACTATTCAAAGCATTTTCACATTTACTTTAAAATTATATGTTAAACTGTATTTAACATTTAATTTAACATTATTACACTTATTATTCCTTTATATCTAGCCTACAACTTATTCCAACGCTACCTTATATATTTGCAAAGTATCGGTAACGTCTGGGGAACTTATCATGATTTGAATAATAATAACATAACCAGTACCCCCCGTACTAGAGTTGTTTTGTATGGAATAGTTAGGAAATATAATTGCATTAGGTCAGTGCTTGTCGTATGTATCACATTTTGTGTAAGCTCACAGATTATACCATTTAACGAGTTTAGGTATTATAAAATTCATGTAATTAATTTTTTCGTGACGGCTAAATGTAAAATGATCCTAAATTTACGACTAAAAATAATAAATGGAAAAAACCAACCAATGAAAATGTGTTCTAATTGGTTCTGGTTTTGTTAGAAAAAATCAAATTATATCCAAATTGACAGGATATTTTAAATGGAATTCGAATTACCTAGAATAAAAGACGTTTGAAGTAAAATTAATTATTTTACAAAATTACTTTTGCAAGGTATTACATTTCAAAGTTACAGCCTTTGAATAAAATTGAGTGTCCCTGACGCAATTTGATATAATCGGATTATAAAACGATGTCGTACTCCGTGACGTCCTAGAATTGGTTCTTTTAATATAAGACACATTTTAAATTTATTTACACATATAACGACAATTGGTTGCTAACCTTCATAATAATAATAATTTAACGACCAGTATTTTTTCTTCTTTTTTAATATTTATCAAGACATTTCTTTACAATTTCTAAAAGTGCCACCTATATTTTTACAATATTTTTATATAAAAACCATAATCTTTATTGTACCATGTAATTTTCAAGGAGAATTGGCCAAAAATAAGTTTACATTTTAAGTACTTTTTTAAAAATAAAATGTATTCCTATATTTTCTTTAGCCGTAGTGTTGGATTTTATCCCCATTACCTGGATACATTCAGTTTGAAGACTGTAAGACACATCCTGCGTTCCACAGAACGATCTTCCACCCGAGGTTTTCCAAAGAGCTACATCAAGGGGTCTTTCAAACATCACGTGCTCAGGTGCTAACACCTCACCTTCAGCGCCTTTTATGTTGGAGATATCCATGGGCCACCTTGACAACTTGCCATCATGTAGGCAGCCTTCTTGTTTTGTTCCTTTAACATAAAAAAGAGCTGCCCTAAACACTTATGGGCATACCGAAGCAGCACTACCGTACAGTATTACCGTCGCAGACATTCAGGAGGGTAATTGATCTCATGGTAATTTTTATTAATCAAAGAACCATCAGACCACCACAGATGGGGTCCTAGAGCCTCTGACAAGCGGGATTGTGGGTGCAAGCACAATAATGTACCATGGCCTGGCTCGGAGCAGGAGAACGTACGGGGCGTTTTTAGTCAGTAGAAGTCTGATACTCCCTCTTGCCCCACCCAGGACAAGAGCGATCTTTTGATGATTTACCCTTTTAAAAAAGTTAGTGTTACGTCCTAAATAAGCTGACGCACCCTTACTGGTGACGGTGAATTTAGCATTCCACATATTTCAACCCCTAATACAAGGACACCAAAGGATATTCTAGCGCTTGTAGATGAAAATCCTGCTAATGTAAATACAATTTTCATTTGATATTTTAATACTTATATATTATTTTTTACTTTAATTCAAAAATAAGCTCGATATTGTTTTAAGTTAAGGACATTATAATATATGGTTATGCTAACAATGCGAATAACAGCGAATTGTTTTTTATTTTTATAGTCCCCCAACAAAATATTACTCACAAAACAAATTTTGCTGGATATGTAGTACACTGTGAAAAAGACAAAACTTTAGTACAAAATGTAGAGTATAATCTCAGCTTTATATTGAATGATATGTTTTACATGAAAGTTGAATGTACACAAAATTTAAACCTCTAATTCCGTAAGAATATAATATATATATATATATATATATATATGTATATGTATATGCATTTAATATATTTATTTATATTGAAAACTAACTTACTTATGCCATATATAACCATTTATATCACATTTTTAGTAGATTTCAACGACCAAAAAAAAATTATTATAACTCATAAATCTCTAAGTAAATATTAAAAACATTGTCCTTGACTTACACTTATAGTTTAAAGCATATGTAATATCGTGAAAATTCCAGATAACATAATATTTAACTGAATATAAAATATATATAAAATTATTACATTAATATAAACTGTACACATAAACAATATATAAGTATTTAGTTTTGAAGTTTACTTCAAGTCTACAAGCATGTACTAGATACCAAGATATCTTGGTTATTATGAATTCCTCTTTTTGCCTGTTAAACAGAAGTTATGTTCGGAAATAATTATTGATTTTTTTAAGAGAGTCACATATAGATGTAATTTTTATAAAAATATTTTTTGAAAATCATTTGTATCACTATATGAAACGACTATATTTTTGTAAATAATTAGGGTGCCATTATTTTTAATAATATATAAATTTATTTATTTAAAGAAACATTTAACTATGCGAAAGTGTCGGTAAAGTTGGTAGCAAATATTCTGTACTTACTTTTTTTTGCAGATAGTTTTAATAAAATTACTTATTCACGAACCAGCAAAAAAAACCTTAACCCCGTAAAGCCTTTCGTGTAACTGTATTTTGTACAAAATTAAAATTAGATTTTTTCGCAGCTTCCAGTTTAATCGAACGGACCGTAACTCCAATGACTGGGATGCTCGTAGGCATAAAATGTTGCATAAAAATCCAAATAGAAACATACAGAAATAAGCTCATGACTCTTATCGCCTTAAAATAGAGTCTATAATCCATGAAATAAAGAATGCCCCTAAAACTATTTCAGCAACTACAAATTTTCGAAACAAAAGTTACGAAGCACAAACTCGTTCGTGTGTGACAAACGGACATAAAAGTAAATGATTCTATTCCATATAGGTGACATATATGTTTCATTTATAATACGGATCATGTTATTCGTATGCTTAAAATTAGAATTTTGTCAATTTTTATTTAACTAAATGATTTAGAGATAACTAGGGATTTACAATGGAATAATATGAAAAGAGGCTTATTTTCCAATATATGAACTTTTTGAACGATGTTTTAATTATTTTTATAAAATGATTAATATTTATTTTAAACACTTTTATAGATATAAAATACATTAGGTTGGTTTAATTTGATCTTTTGGATTTTATAATCAAATCAATACTTATTAATCTATGAAATAGCCGATCGAACACTGGATTGACAAAGCTACAGGAGATTGAAATTAGGCTGCATGATAAATGATACTTTGTTATTAATTTACAGCCACTATATATCACAATGTTAGCATTGCTTCAGTAACTAAGAACATCGTTCAATATCAGCTCCAAATAATGTTCTTAAAATACCAATTTACAAAAGTACGTAATATGGTATATATCGGGAGAAACTTTTAGGATACACGGAACAATATTTTTCTGGTGTATAAATTACTGGAAATAATTACATAAAATGTGAAAAGAGAGAAATAAATCTTAACATCGTTGAAAAAATAAAATCTCATTTTGTATTTAAGGTCATGCTCTAGCAACTGATCCCCTATAAATGTTTATTAAAATTCTAAATGAGTGCCTTATTAAATTTATTAAGATGCCGCTTTCGTTATATGAAAAGACCAAAGTATATTCGTTGGACGTTATTATTTTTAACGTGATGTTGTGAAAATTTTTGCTCATTTATTTAATGATCAGACGAACAAATTTAAGACTTAACTTTAGCGGACAAATTTACAGGATAAGTATAGGATGTCAAAATTTATATTAAAAGGGCATTTTTATTTTGAGTTGGACACGGGCAGTTTAATACGAGGTGATTTTTCAAGTTTCTTAACTATTTTCAGTAGTCTTTCTGAGCAAGAGGTGGTGAAGAGTATATTGCTATTTTTTATGTGCCTGACCCCAAGGTTCTTATTAAAAAATATAAGTCATTTATTATCTGCAAAAGGTTAATAATGTAGCATAATAATAAACATATGTATATTATAAAAGTAATAGTTTTTAATGAGTTTTTTCTACATGTTTGTTTATTCGAGTTCTATGCATGTTTTTTTTTTGTCGTGTTGGAAAATCCTCATGGTTCTCCGCCGCCCTCGGAGAAGGGCGAAGAGGACTGTCAGACTTTTACTGACTAAAAACCAACCCGTTTTCCTCATGTACTCATGTGTCAGAAGGACCGGGATCGCCGAAGCATTAGTCGCTCCCCCCGACAGGTATTAACCCACCAAATGGTCAGGTGGGACCCGTCACCTACTCTGCGGCCGTCACCCGGCCACAGAACTCAAGTATGAGGCGCGCACGGAACACACGCCGCCGCCTCGAAGCCTGCAGCTGTTTTCTGAATCTGCCGTCTACAGGCCGCGCTCTACGGTGGCCGGAATTCGGCCACACTTGTCTTATGCATATGGGCTTCCACACTATTTATATACTTATGTTGGACTTACAATAATTCCAATTACGATTAAACTTATATTTTTTTCAAAATATTATTAATAATTTTAGAAGTTCTATGTGGTGTCATATATTATTCGATGTATGTTTCAATGCTAGCTTGTTAATCTGATATCAATAATAAGAATAAAACAAGATGATAAAATGGAAAATAAAATTGGATACCATACTGTAACTATTATAATAAATATAACATTAGATTTTCTTTCTTTTCTTTGTCCGTTACTTTACTTAATTGGGTAAACTCTTGAAACTGAGGTGGTGTTATTTTCAGGACAAATTGTGTTTTGTCTCATTGAGACGTTGAAAAATTTTAATTCCGTAGAGACTGGAATCAGTTTCTTTTGTTCGTATAACTTCAGTTTGAATTAGCGAGATTTTTTATTATGAACTCCTTTTATCTTTTTTGTGTGAGGCTTCATTTGATGACATAAGTAGGTTAGACTTACTTTTCTTTACGTTTCATTAGAAGATTTTATAAGACGGATTTGTTGTGAGTAACAAAAAGGTAATTTCAAAGTAATAAAACTTATTTATGTATAATACGATTTATGAAAAGAAAATCGAAAATGTTCATAAAATATTATTACACAAGAAATCTGTCAGGGCTTCATTTGAATGAGTTTTAGACTTAGATTTTCCTATTATTTTATTCTTAACCTAATAATACCTAAGTTGAAGTAAAGCCATACATTTAATGAATAAATAATACAGACTAATATATTGTTGGAAGCGATTTGTGCATTAATATTTAATTGGAAAAGGAACGCTTAAAAGTTTATGTAATTAATTAAGGCAAGTCTAAAAGACATATAATTATAATAAATATTGCTGCGGCTTGATCAAAAATTGTGGACTTTGATAAAAGCCGGAATTGTCAAAAATCTTGAAAATGTATTTTTTTTTTCGGTAATTTTATATTACCATAAACATTTTGAAGACAAGAAATATAGTTGACCAGAAACTAACTTAATTTTTTCTTCCAATGTAATATAATGACAAAACGTGTATGTTTTTCATTATTTTATAAATAGAAGGAAATAAAGGCATACGAGTGTATTAAAAAAAAGACTCTGGATAATTAAATTAAATATGTTTCATGTGCATATAAAAAAGTACTGAGGTGATAACTATTTATAAAATTCAGCGGACATCGTCACGACCGTAAGTAGTACTGTTTAATAAAGAGCGATATTGAGCTGTAAAAGAGTTTACGGTACCAGCAACTCAGCAAAGCCAATTAGGAACTGAAATTTATGACGACCCCCACCCATAAATTGTAACATTTTAATTTAATCTTTCGAAAGTCCAGCTTTCGCAGTGCAACTTCCAACTTTTTTGCCTTGATTTCTTGACTCGACCTTTGGAGACAAATGTTTTGTAACAGTGAGGTTTCTGTTACATACATTTTTTATAATTCTTTGCGAACCTTGTTCGATGAAATATTCAAGTTAATTTTATTATTTTTGTTTGGTCTGGAAGTTTTTTATATTATCATAAGAATAAAAAATCATGCCATAAAAAATATTCAGTGACTTAAAATTATGAAGAAAAATTTTTCATATATGAATAGTCTTTAATTACACGTGCATTCAAAGCAGAAACTTGATTTAAATTTATTTAAGTTTCATTTAACGAAATTTTTCAATAAAATAGAAATAGCAAACAAAATATAAAAGTAAACTATCGAATGGTTACGGTTATAGTTGATGTTATTATTGAAGGTTATTTTTATAAGCCACAAACTACCCATTATTATCTTCCATTTCTCTTTAAAGCTTGCCGCTAACGGCTATACCGAGTAATAAAGTGAAACGAGACTTCATGAAACCGTAAAAGGCAGGGCTGACGTTTAAACGTTTTAATATGTTTCCTTGAAATTTTCATTACTATTAAACAATTTAACTATGTTCATGCTCAATTAGACAGATGTTTTTTTCCTTTTAAATTCATTTTAGTTATTCTTTTTTCTCTTTTGCACTTGTATTTGAATGCTACCTTTAGTAAAATTTAGAAAACCTAATTTTTGGATTTCAGAAGCATTTACTCTAGTTATTATTTTTAAGCGACTTTTCTAACAAGTTGATTCGATTTTGATAACTACATTTGTCTTTAAAAATCATTACAATATATTATTATAGAAAATTCATTCAGCAGAGGTTACAACCGACGGAAATATGTTCCTTTTTCGAAAACGTAATCGTGAATAAAATTAAATATTCATTGATATTAATATTTATTCCTTATAATAGTATATAAGAAATAACAAAGTTATCGTAGCCAGGAAGCGCATCAAACACAATTCGAACAAAAGCTGAATCTTCTAGAGGAAATAAACTTGGACTGTACAAAACAATAGCAGATATAAACTACAGGCGTTGTGTTTGCCTTGATTAAATTTCTATTTTATTGTTTACCTACAGCATGTGATCGTCTATAACAAAACTTTTATGTAAAAAACAATTTAAGACTCACGAGAATAAAAGAATAATTAATATATATTTTTTTTCATTTTAATATACTTTTTTAGTTATTTTCACATAACAAATAATTCTATCTACAGCGTAAAATATTAGGGAGATGATTTTTAAATTTATGTTATAATTGTCAAATTTTAGCTATTAGCTATTTGTTCATAAAATATAATGTAAAACCTAAAGAAACTTTTAATTTAATAACAATTTGTGTAAAAAAGTTTGATATTATAAGCAACAATCAAATAAAAAAAAAACAAGAATAGAAAATGTCATGCGTTACGTGGTCGCACTTTTGCCACTTTTCAACTACCTAATTTAAATAAATAATATCAATATAGTGTACCCCAACCATTATTACGATAGTTATATTAAATATACATTTGTGTCCAATAAATTTAACAAGTGTTGTATGTACCAAACTTGACAACTTTCTTGTATATGATCTTTAAACTTACGGTAATATTATATAATCATGACAACCGTTTCCTTTATTTCTTCCAAATAACTAGTTTTCACCGGATTAATATAGATGACTATAATTAAAATGTAAAAAAAACTATGAAGCGTTTGGCGCTTTTTATATCACTTGGGTTTGACGAAAGATAACCTCCCACAACCAAAATGTATAATGTTCCACAGACGAAGATGAAAATATATGACAATGAATAACAATATATATAGAGTGTATTACTACGTTTATGTTAGTAGCGTCACTACGAATTTCACATAATCATACATAGTTGTTTTAAAAAATCCACTTAGAAAAAACAAACAAGTTTTTTTTCTTAAAACAATAAAGGTGCTACTTAAAAAAATTATATTATTTAATGAATTGCAGTAATTAAAACAAAGCATTACAGCTAACTATAATGTCCATCATAAATTTTTACGGAAAAACTGAACTGGATAAAGGTTAAACATAAGAATAAGTGCGGTACTCAAGCTTAATTTCACGGGTCCCAGCGATGTTTAGATATTTGATGTTTATGTGTAATAGCTGAGACGGTCAACAAATTAAGGATATTTCTAAAGGAAAAGAAAGGAAAAGGTGGATCTATCGTATCTAATTTATAAGTTTTTACATAAAAAAGTTTATAGTTATTTTATTTTATTTATTGCGTATTTTTTTTATTTAAATAATAATACTCTGTTATAATAAAAAATAATATTATTCACATTCTCAATCTATCGTGATATGTCATGCGATTTAACATAAACAACAAACATAAATACTTTGTGTTTTACATTTTCTTAAAATATTTGAGTGTTTGTCATATCTTATTTATGTAACATCCATACAAAATACACAAATAGAGCTCAACTTTATTATCCGCTTACTGTGTAGTCTGACACTTCGGATTAATACACAGATAATATTAATGCCATCTTTATTTCTCCTTTATTTATCTCGAGAGCTAATAGAGATTGCAATCGTCGGGAAATTGTTTTGCTGATTGCGTATTAAGACCGATTGGAGGCAGAATGGTGTCGGGAGCAGACCGCGACGGATTAAATCTTAAGACAGCTGATTATTGGGTATATTCTATATTTATAACCATAAAGGTGAATAAATAATTTGACAGTCAATGGTATATAAGATGGTAAGCTATCCTCTCCTTTTCTTTGTGAGATTATAAACGTACATTCAGCTTATATTAATTAGATACAAATCAAAAATATTATATAGAAGGTATTAATATTACGTACTATTTCATTAAGTTTTATGAAAACGCTTTCATTTGTCGATCAGAGTACAAAAGACAATGCATATTAAAATTCGAAAGGAATTATATTTGAAATGATTTCTACGGTTTCATTTTGACGACAATGAAGATATTAAAGATGCTTGTGTAATTATTTTGTGCTATGATAAAAGGATTAATTCGCTTTCATTGAGATTATTAAAAGGATGTTTGAATTAGTAATCTTATTGTAGGATTTTTCGAAATTCATAATAATATCACAATGCCATATAATATATAACTTGGAATAAAAGGTTATTTTTTTTTCAAAATGAGTCATTCTAACGGTGCAATCCGGACATATCGCGTGTGATAAACCCATAACAGTAAATAGAAGACAGTGACTTTTTTATAAAACCATTTGCTTCAAACCTGCCTCCATTACTGTGATTTATTCAATTATTCAGTAACGAATAACGCTTTTTCCATTGACAGGTTCAGAGGGGAATGTGGATCGCGTTATGTCGAAATAGTTTAATGTTGATAAAGCTTATGGTGAAGGGATATTAAAATTACTTGAACATTTTATGTAATTTTTGTGACGTAATTATTTATAATATTTTTTAAAATAATTAAAATACATCAGATATATTTTTATGTTACTTGAAAAAGTTCATTAATAGTCGAATGTGGGTTGAGATTATCACGGGTCATGGTCATAATTTTGATCACTTCCCAGCAAGGGTAATTCTAAATTCTATTAAATTATTTAATTTCTTCCTTTCTTTTAATTATTGTTTAAATTCACACAAAACAAACGCTGGATCGTTTTTAAAATTTAAGATATCCATATTGAATTAATTGGTATATTTTAAACGGACCGGGCTATTTATGCGAAAGTCACTAATATGCTTTTGACGTAAACAAGCAATTGGTGTGGAGATCGCTTTATGCACACACGGAACGTTAATTTATTCCAGGTCTTACTAATGAAATATGAATTGTTTAACGAAAAACTGTATAATTATTTAATTAAATAAAAGAATAAATAAACTAATAAACTTTTAAGCATACAACTATTGCACTCAAAATTATTATATAATTAAAGTTTTCAGGATTTGCATGTGTAAATGTTTGCGCTTAACTGAACTTTTAATTGCACCTCTCACGTCAGCTTCATTAAAATTCGAAAGCCGAGACTATGTTTACTAAACTTGCTCCATCTCAATGTATCGTCACGGTCTTTATAAAAAAGGGTATATTAAAAGTATGGTAATACTGTTTTTATTTAACAGACCCCAATGTGCTTCACAAACTTGCGGAGTTTATATAAATTGACGGACGAGGTCCGAACATTTTAATTTACCGTCCCTACTGGAATCAACATCAAGAAGTCTGTACAGAATATAAATCAGACTACATTAAACAAAACAATATATTTGCATGAAGGTTTAAAAGCTTAAGTATGGTGTAGGTATTTTTTTTTATCTAATGTTGATAACAATTACTAAAAATTCCGTCTATACCAAATTAAACGTATTTCTTAAATCTAAATATGGAGTGATTTTTATAAGCAGTGTAAATCATTTCATACTAAACCATTAACAAACTATTATAAATAATTTTCCATTCTACAGCCACAAAATAAAAAATAATAAAAATTTAATATTTATTCTATATAATTATTACTCTGTACACTACAATAGTACTGATTAAAGTGAAGACGTCATAGAAACTAAGGAGACTCTAAACCTCTCATTAGTGTCTACTTAATATTCCTTTACTTATAATTAACTGGTTTTGTGCTATGTCAAATTAAATAAGACGTTTCATATTCATTTCGTAAGTAAAGCTACTCATTCATATTAACGTTTATTTTGAACGTTTTTTATTTACTTTCACACTTATTTTATTTTCAAAAATTAATGAACGTTGTAATCTCATATATCTCTTATAAATAACGTGATCTAGACTCTTACATCTTCTAGTTACGTCAAATACGAAAGTAACACCACGCAAAATAAATAAACCACAATGAATTGAAAAGCTTTGTAGTGCTTTTATCTGATACGTAATCAAAAGTGGGTCTCTTTTCCGTTTAAGTACTTAATAGTTAGCAAACCAAAATTAAGTTTTTTTCAAATTATTCGCCCTCTGAATTTTATACATGACATCAAACTAACTCCTGCTTTAAGGGGCTTCAACATTTAATTAAGTAAGTTATTGCCATTCCAACAGTCTATTTTGTCATACCCACACAAAATAATATTAATCTAATGTAGGTGAGAATTTCCTAGTTAGTTTAATTATGAGCAAAGTAAATAATGGGGTTATTAATCATAAAATTTCTCTTTAATTAATACAGTTTCGGTTTTAGCTCACAGTTTATAAGGATGATGTTGATGTTTATGTTTACCCCATGGACCGAACATTATTATATGGGAATTGTGAGAATACTTAGTATTTAAAAGAGACCATTTCTACTATGTGCATAAAAATAGTTAAAATACTTCACTAATGGCAAGTGTTGGCCATCTCTTTTTAATCTCCAAAAACATTACTATATACCTCTACTGAAATTAACAGACGCAAAGTTTTAATGCAAAATGTTTAAATGCTAATTTTAAATTTACTAATTCATGAAATTGATTGAACTCAACTAGTCTTCCTTGAACTCATTTAGAGACTTGCTCTTTCAAACTCTCAACCTCATAAATAAGTTTTTATGAAAAGGATATATTCATCTCTACGTTTTACCTTCTTAAGAAATGTTGTATTTACCTAGTAGTAATCCTAGTCATATTATAAACATGAAAGTTTGAGAGAACGTGTGGATGTATGGATGGATGTATAGATGTTTGAATGTGTGGGTGTTTCTTGCTCGTTCCTGCTTTAATTATTAATAGAATTTTGATTAACCTTTACAGTATTAAAATATGGACATCACAGGACATACATAGTGTCATGGTCTTATAGAATTATACAATAAAAAACAATATTATTTTGTATAAATTTACCTAACAGAGATTATAGATGTCGCCACATAAATTTCTCCCTGAACCCAATTTTGATATTTATACAAACGAAGAGCAAAAACTAGTTTGTCTATTTATTAAAAAATAAAAATATTATAAGAAGTCGCTTTATTTAGATTCAACATTTTTTTATGTATTCTGAGAAAAACAAATGTATTTCCCGCCTTTAATGGCGATGAATAGATTGCGTTATAAATAAATTATTATCAACAGAGGTTCATTCAAACGTGATTGACGCGCGAGGCACCATTAAAGTTAAAGGACTCACGTGATGTGATGGACGGTTCATTGTTCTATTATTAACGTAAACTGGACTTCAGTTTTGATTCGAAAAATTCTAAATTAAATTAAACTTCAACCTAATGGAAATAATTTAACTGCTCTCTATACATAGAAATCTATATACTCGTATTTATATATCACATTGTATCTACATACATATATTCGCAAGAATTATGAGTGCCTAAAACATCGGAAAATGTTATTATGAAAAGGATTTTATTTTTGTTTTTTTCTAATTCTAAACATCAAAATTAAAGAAATGAGTAAATTTTTCACACAAAATGAATCTGTACATTACTTAAGCTTCCTATTGGAAGCTTTTACAACAACTTTAAACGAATCAAATGATTCAAACTTGCATAATCAAAATCCGATCTTCTTGTTAGCATAATAATATATGCATAAGCCATTATCCTCGTCCGCAGATGCAATCTAAGCTTCAGGTGGTTTCTACAATCAAATCAAGCCATTCAAGCTGCCCTAATAGGACATAAGAGGAATGACAAATGAGGTTTAACATTAGCTATAAGAACAAATGAAAATGTAAATAATATAAGTGAAAGTAAGAAAAAATATGTTCGTTGGTTGATAATTGAAAGAAGCTTGGATAAGGTATAGTTGTGGGTAAAATTGTTAGTTGTTAAAATTTTTATAGAACTACAACGTTGGTGAAGTTTTGTATTATCAGAAGCCTTGTTGATTGAAACCTTGTTAGACTGACTTGTTCCGAGAAGTTGAGAGCAAAATAGGTATGTAAAATAACTGCAACATCCATTAATTTCTATATTAACAGGTACCACATAGTTAGGTGCATTGTCATCTCATCTGTCTATAAAACCAAACAATGTTTATGTGTTTATAACCATGAAATAATACTCAACAAACTGAATTTTAAACCTAAACAAAAAAGACTAAATGTTGAAAATAAATTAAAAAAAAAGAGGAATTTCAAAGTACACAGTCATAAGCATAAAGATTATATAGTAAGTTGTTAAGTCACAAAAACAAACTTAACATTTTGTACCTGCAAATGTCAGATAGTCAAGGTAAACACATTATATATGTACGATTATAAAAAAGGTAAGTTCAATTAAAACCTAGAAGGTCGTGTTAGAAAACTATACAATTCTGCTAAATGTCACAGAAATATTTGAAAATATGGTTCAGGATGCTTTATTTGCTCACAAAGCAACATCCCTAAATATTATGACAAAAATTATTATTTCCCTCTTACGATTTACAAACTTAAAAAAGAGACATAATTGGAAATAGATAATCTTGTAGATGGAATAGATATGACCTTTCCAGGATATTTTTTATTTGTTGGTCTAAAAATGTTTTATTCTATTTAAAATATTTTATGGTATGGATCTTTTAATCTTTTGTAAGCTTCTTACATCTTAGTGGATCTTTGAAATATAAATGAACATCATCCTTTATGATACTTTTTTACCAACTTCTGTTTTACTCCAAATAAGTCATATATATATATATACTAGGAACCAGCCCAGGCTTCGCACGGGCTCTTTACAAAAATATAAAATAGCCTATTTTATTTTTAGAATGATTAAAATTATATTATGATAACTTTCAAATGGTACGCCCGATTTAAATGATTTAAAAAGTAATTTACAGACACTGATGTAGGCTCGATAATGAAATAATTTATTTTGATAAGACTTAATACCGTATTTATGGAAATAGCTTTCCAATAAACGCTTTAGGAATGCCAATTTTTAAAAGTTGTATGTTACCTTTAAGGTATAGATATTAATTATATGCCACCTTGGACTTTTCTGTAGACCTATATAAGATACACAATTCCACCATATATTATTATGTTATATCTCAAAGACTTAAAGCAGCGTTTTCGGTTAAAGCTCTCAGACGGCTCATGTTTTCCCGACATCTTAAACAGATATCTTTCATGTACACACAAGTAAATACAAAAACTTAACAAATTATATACTAAAACCTTCCTCGAGAATCACGCTATCGAGTGGTAATAACTGTTTGTTCGTGAACAGACATGGCGAGGGACTTTGTTTTATAATATACTGATATGTGTATGTATCCACAATGAGGACTTTTTATATGATACATTTTTTTTTATTTTTAATTTAGACATCACTTAATTGTTATTCGACAAGATACTTTTGTCTCTTAACTTCTTTGTTTTTCTAAAAGTTTATAAAAACTATTAACAGTTATATAAAGTATTAGAGTAAAAGTAATTCTTAAAGATATATAATGATTTTTCGCTGTGTGAAAACTGAAAACGATGACGATGAAAAGTCTTTTCTTTACACAGTCATAGACAGGTAAAATATGACCTTTCTATTGAAGTCTACAAATTTTTTCCCCCCCAATTTTTTTATATATATAAAATCAAACTTTAAAGGTATTTAAATTCATACAATGAAAGTATTCTGAATCTAAATATATTCAGCAAAGATGTATCAATAATCAAAGAAAATTATATTGGATTCTATTAATACATATTAATTTATATGTACATTGAATATTCTTATCACAAAAAAAAATTTAGTTGCATATGTCACTCTGATTTACATTTAATATCATCAAATTAAAGGAAACAAAACTCGCACAAGCGGTATTACAGCGTTCGTTGAGTTTAAAAAATTCAATTACACAAGTGTCCCGCATGCATTCCAACAACTAGGATAAGGTCGTTCTGGATCTAATCAAAGTTTTGTACAACCCTGATTATGTAGCTTACCGCATCAGTTCATGGAAACATGACTGATCTTGGAATTATACTGACATTTATTTATTGTAGGAACTCCAATACTTATTACTTTAGTGTTTTATACCAATACTGACTATTTTTTATAATTCAAAAGGCAAAATTTTCGGCCTACATTTAAGTTTTACGGCCTACATTATATGGAATTTGTTATCCCTAAAAATGTTCACACCTCAAAGTAGATTTATCATCACTAAGGTTCTATTAACTAAATTCAAAAAACATGTTTGGCAAACTTAAAAAGGGATAATATTTTATTTCTATAACTATACATGTCAAGTTTATTATGCATGTCTGTCCTCCAAATCATATAAAATGAGAAATTATAAAAAATAGTATTTCAAGTTTAAAGTGTAGGTGAAAACTTTAACAAGTTTTTTTTACTGTCCTGAGTCCTGAGGATTTTATAAATCAAGGCAAAAAAAAAAATACACTTATACAAAAAGTAAAATCTCGTCATTTGTTCTTAGCAAATTTAATGCCTTGGATTTGAAATAGTTAAAAAAAAGCATTCGTTAGAATACCGTTGCCTAGATTAAAAGCATTAAAAGAATACATGAACTATACTTAAGCTTTCTTTAAAAATAAAACATAGCTATCAAAATTATATACATGGTCTACAGCTGTGTGTCTCCTACAACTATAACGATTGTACAAAAATTTTATGGATCCTCAAGTAGAATCAAACTATATTTTTCATTTACAATTATAATTTTGATTAAAAACTATTCGAATATACTAATAATACAAAAAAATATGCATCAGGAAAAAAAAATCAAAGCGCTTGGCATTTTAAATATATAAATGAATATAGAAAATATTATTATATTAAGGGCTTTATAAGCTTATGAAATTTAGCTCACACCCAAGGGATAGGGATAAAATTGTAATGCCTCACTGCCGAATTCGTTCCCAAGTTTGTAATAGGAAAGAGCTGATAGTTTCGATGGAGTTTAGATGGATATAGTTTATAGGGTTTTACGACGTGCCACTTATATTACATTAGATTTTCCAAGGGACCTTGCTGCCATTTCCCTACATTATGATACTTCGAATCAACTTTCTCTTTGCATTGTCAATAGACCTGAAACTTAAATCCTTATAAAACAAACTGTGTGTTAAATTTTTTTTATAAACAGTTACATATTTTTATAACGATAACAGAATATGATTATTATTTATAGAGATCTTAATACACCCTAGTGATACATCAAATTACAGGTGAAACGAATTGCACACGCACGCAATAAATAGAGGCGTTTTCTTTATTTATACTGGGCGGCGCTCGTGACACGCATTCCATTGTCTGTGGGAAAACTATGATCTTAGGGTTCCGCAATGGATTTATGCCATTATAGTATTTATATAACCCCGTATCTGCTTTTGTGTTCCTACTATAGTTGGTTTAAAAATAAAATGTTAGACTTATTGACAATTAGTTGAAGGCGTCGAACAGCTAGCCCCTTCGATTTCAAATGACAATTATTGTAAGACTAACAGATTAAGACTCAAGTCATGACCATTTAATACAAATTTAAAAATAAAAACTAAAAGTGTTGTAAGAATTGTCAATTGTTATATATTGGCACTGAAGGAAAGCATTTTTTTTTAATAAATTGGTTATTTCTTGGTCATAATTGATTTGTAATTAATAATAGATACGGAGCCACAATACTAAAAATTATACCATGAAATCAATTTTTTGTAGAATTTGTTTGACTTTGCTGTAGTAAAATTATATATGTAACGTCATATACATTATAGTTATTTATAGTTTTCAGAATTAATTTAATCGTAAGACAAATAGTATTTAATTGCGGAACCCTGATTTTTTCAAATATCGACACTCGTTTGATTTAGTTGATATTATTTATAGTCTCCCTGCCTCCTTAAGAATTTATATTGTTCCATTAACTATGATTTAAAATCAATATACATTTGGTAGTCTTATATTGTGACCAATAAATAAATTATTAAATATGTCACTATTTCAATAACATCATACAAATTACCTTATCAAAGAAAACTTCACAATTTTTAAATGTTCAACAAGGTACAATACTTAGTTAGTTAATATTTCGATGAAGCAAAATAAACAAAAGAATAAAACTGTTCATCTTCCCATGGAATACCTCACAGGTAATCATAAAATCAAACGTACGCGTTAAAGTTACAGCCAGGAAATCCTTTCCCGAGGCAATGCACAATCTCAACTAACTTCAAATCCGGGGAAATGACCTAGAAAATTCAATTATGCCCGTCGCGATTCACGCATTCTAATGTACGTTGCCGTGGCCTGTTACCAAATCTAATCAAAGTTTATGGTTAGCTTTGAGGTTTTTGCTGGTTTACCTTCTGTTAGCTCTGCGGTTACATCCACAGAATTAGCAATTATTGCTCTAACGTAAAAACATGTCCTATGATTATCAAAAAATAATTGTATAAATCGAAAATATGTAACTTAAATAAAATTTGGTACTCTTCTTATAATCACTTTACATTATATTCAAATGTATTTATGAGCAATAAAAATACATATTCCTTCCTATTATTTCATCCACGAGTGATAATAGATTTATTTATTTTTTGTTATCGGCAATTTTATAAAAAAATCTGAAAATTAAATAAAATAGTTTTTAAGCCGCTAGTCTCTCTACTGTGGTTCGTATCTCAGACTTTATGCTAAATCACTGAGCCCAATATACTCGTACCTCAGAATTACATTCCATTGTCCAACTTAAAATATACAAGGTGTTTCACTTTGATTTAACACTGCCACGGTAGCATTCCTTCTATTTTATTAGCATGTATTTTATTCATGTCTTCATGAATTTTGAAATATAAGAAGTCAATAGAGCTATATATATAATAATTAAAAAAAAGGTTGTATGAGAATACAATTTAAAATGGGAAGAGTTATTTTTTACAAATTATGGAAAAGCATAGTAATAAATATTTTGGAACTAATTATATTTAAATTCACATCTTATGACGAAATGGGAGGAAACTAGACATAATTACAAAATTCTCTGAATATATTCAAAAATTATTTTCATATTAAAACTATTTGCCTGATGAAATTTAGAACACCAGAAATAATTCCGTACAACATGGAACGTCCACTTATCAAGTTAATTGAAGCTTGACCTTTTCGATATTAATCCAATTACGTGGTTTCACGTTACGGTTACTTTGGATGTAACAAATCCTATTTTTGACTTAAAGGCATCAATAAAAATAATCATGTTAATAATATTTTAATTCACCAGGGATATGAATTCTTGCTGTAACAGTTATAATTTTAATATTAACATATTTCGAGTTGCACCCGTAAAAGTTACTCAAACGCTCATCATATAGCATACAAAGCAAAAGCGCTTTTTATCCCGACAGTAATAAATTCACTTTCATTTGAATTTGCGTGACCACCTTGATTATCACATTATAAACATGGAGTTACTAACTAACAAGGTTAAAGGTAAAGAAAAAACTTTTCGTTTTAACCGCTTGCTTGTAACGATGTGATTTATTTTCACCAAGCTGTCCCTAAGTTGTTAAAATCGATTTTCAGTTACCTGACGTGAAGTGTTTTGATTTTATGTATTTACGTTCTAGTTATATATAAATGATTTACAACGACGATTAAAAATAAAGTTATGTACCACTACATCCTTGATAACATTTATTATTGACCCAATTATATATAAACAAACACTATTATATAAACTAATGTATACATAACATAATTTATACATGGATAACTATAGTAAATATATTTACCTAGCAATATCTATCTCCATACTAAGCATCGCCTATATTTATAAATAGACTAGTTGAATTCTAAAACGTGTTTATTCGATTATAATATTTGATTAACAAATTAATTGATTATGCATTCAAAATTTCCGTATTCATTTGGTAAGATTACAACCGTACCGAATTGTCAGGTCGCAGTCATGTCAGCCCTAATCCTCGCTCTGACGTATTAAACCTAATATTAATTCCACGGTAATTGATTGCATACACTTGTGTAATTGCTTAACAATGCGTTCTGCATTTCAATGACATCGATTATATTAGTACATATGGACCCTAATTATTATTTAGAAATTGACTATATTTTTCCTTTGAACGAACTTCTATGTTCTGTAATAATTATGATATTAAATTTGTTGAATTAAGAATATTCTAAGTTGTCATACTAATTATATAGTCATGTTTGTTTAAATACTGAATATATATTTTCATAGACATATATAAGTTACTTTTCAACCGACTTTAAACAAGAAGATTATTAATTCGTCTACATTTTTTTTATGTTTGTTACATCATAACTTTCAACTGGATTGATTATTTTTGTTTTAATTTTAGTTCCTCCCTTTTAGTTTTATTACAATACGGTCCAGTTCTGCGTATGGCAATAATGAGAAAATCATATAAGTTTAAAATTAGCATTAATTATATGTGCGATAAATGAACGAGTAACTTCAACGCCAACCGATTTCGATTTATTTATTTATAAGGGTAGACTTCCCAAGTGGTCCCATGATGATTAAAACAACACCTGATTATGAAATTCTGGGAAAATTGAGGAATTCCTTAAAATATGTAGAAATACATAATACACATTCAATAATAGCATAACTTAAGGTGTATTATGTGTGACCTTCATTGTCCAAAGACTTATTTCGTAATCTTGTTATTAAAAAACGTAAAAAGTGAATTTGGTTCTCAATTCATCCGAATCTTTTTTTTTATATTTACTTTGCTAATTAAAACTTTTCTTGAATTTCAATTTCAGAACTCTTTGGCATCCTAATATATTATGTTGCATCAATTTGTCACTAGTTTTTGTAAATTGGCGGCTAGTCTGTAATTCTTGTTACACGTGAAAATAAACCTAAAGCGAGAAAATTTTCAATCAATGATTTATTATGACTTTCGTTGTGGGCTTACTCAACAACAAAGCTATGATAAGCTGCAATTAGCGTTTTTTAATGAAGACCCATCTCGTGTCACTATTTTCAATTGGTTTAAGAGTTTAGGCGTGAACGTAGCAATCAACATGATGATTCCCGTAAGGGACGTCCTTTAATAGCCACTACTGAGGATAATATCAGTGCTGTGGATTCCCAATACTTTAACCGACGGCCAGAAACACCTTCGCATAGTGGTGGTGACTCAAATAGTGTATTTGATATCGTCACAGGTGATGAAGCTGGATATATTGGTACGAACTCGAAACCAAAAGACATTCGGCTCAGTGGGTATTACCTTTCGAGGATCTGCCAACTAAGGTAAAAAAGGCAGAATGTAAGGAAAAATATAATTCCCTCATTCTTGAATTGGATAGGTCATTTCGCTACAGTTGCTGCAGACTTGTAAGTCAATCGCTGTTTGCCTGTTGTCTCAAAAAAATTGCTACAGTAGCGCCCTCGAAGCAGGATCCTCCCTTGCCACGACAATGCTATAGCGCACTCCACAAAACGGACTGTTAAATATTTGACTACGGCAGGTGTCGAGAGTCATCCACCACAAAGTCGTGCCCTGGCGCCTGACGTTTTATTTATTTCCAAGAATTAAAGATAAAATTTGAAGTATTCGCTTTACGAGCCCTAAACATGGAGTGAAAGTGTACGAAAATGTCAAAAAAGACATCCCTAAGGAAGAATGGGCCCACTGCTTTTCACAGTGGTTCCATCGAATGCGACAATGTGTAAAAAGGAACGGGGATTACTTCGAAAAATAATAAAATTAGTAGTAACTTTCTACATTGAGCCGATTATCATTTTAAAAACATTTTCATTATTACCTAGGTTTTTTCCCCGATTACACGAATGCTACACTTCATGTGCTATATTCCTTTCTTTATCACGCTTTAGACACATGTTTGTCAATTTCTTACTCCAAAGCTCGACTATTATAATTGTGTAATTATTACAGGCAAAACATAAAATTATATTAAAGTAAAAAAAACGACTTCTTAAAAATCAACATAGGAACCCAGGAACTAAAAAGCAAAAAGAAGATTTTGCACTTAAATACAATTTCCTAACCTATCTAAAAATAAATTCTAAATATCTGCATAAAAATCTCCTAATGTAGATAAACGAACACTATTTTTATTTACTTTTCAATAATCAATATTAATAACTTACTTAATATACACCATTCTTAATTTCTTAAAGGACATTTCCTTTTGAAGTCTGTGCCTTCTAAAGTTATATTATAATAATTGACATACTAAATTAATAGGACCTTAAAGTGACCTAAGCCTAAATTGACTTACACTTGTTCTCATATAATATGATAAATTCAATATATAACAAGTAATCGGTGGGAAACTAAAACTAAATTTCGTTTATAATCGAAAAAATGGAATGTTACCACGAGATATAAAAAAATAACTATCCGGTGTGTGAAATGAAATTTTAATTTACTAGTGAGCTTTGATATGAATTAGAACACGGGATATATACATATTTCACGCTAGCCCAACTTTGTGAAGAAGCAAATTCATTTTTCTAAAACCATCAAAGCTCGAAAAAATTATTTTCTCTAATTTCAAATTTCATATTTTATTTTACAACTACAGAAAATGTAAGAAACTATACCAAGTCATCGATCATAGATAGTTACAGTATACTGAGCTACAAATTGAGGCAATAATGTGATATTTGTATATCCGATATATATCATAAAATTAGCAAGAAAACCTAAAGAAATTTTATGGTGTTTGGTCATTATTATAATAATAACATTTAACTCCAATCAAATATAATTCTCTGCGTTTTATAGTAATACAAAGGCTATCGAGAGAGGGAAGAAAAGAATTTCTATTTGCGACTAATCCAACGTTCCTAAACCCTGTGAAATGTAATTAAATTGATTATATTGAGTTCAATTGTAAGGATGCATTCCCGTCAGACTTAATCCCAGCAATCGCAAACTCAATTTTAGATAAATGTTCTGCACAACGAAATAAGACGTGTAATACATTTTATCACAGATTACCTGTACTTTATTTTTAACTAGGCTTAACAAAATTATTAACATATTAAGCGTTTACAGCTGACTGAAAAAATATTTGCAAAATTTTAGTATAATTTATTAATGTCAAAATAATGGAAAAAACAGCTTTCTTAATATCAAATCCTTATTATAAACAAGAAGATACCCGTGGTTAGTGTACTACATTTTTGAAATTATTAGATTGCTTCCATGTAAATATAGAATTAATTATTAAATAAAGTAACATGTTCCTCTAGTTTATTTTTAAACTCTCGCAAAAGAAAAATAACTATAATGTAAAATTGCTTATTGCTGTTTAAGGCTATGAAGTTTATTTTTATTTGCTCAAAACAGTATTGCTGTTACGAAGTCAGATATTATAACTTAATGTCATGTAAAATGTAATACATTTTACGGAGAATTGAGTGATAAAAGTTAAATACAAAAAGTTGATACGTGTTTATTTCTGTGAATTATATATTTTTTTTATTTGTGATAATATATTATAACATAATAGTAGTCAAGTAATAAATGACGAGTATTCTTAATTGCTTGTGACACTGAGATAGAAAAATAATATACTTTCTTCAGGTCAGGATCATATATTTTGTTGCGATCGACATCAAAACTATGTATGGACAGATTGTTATTTAAAATTATATGCAAATAGATAATAAAACATGAATTCACAAAACTGAAGAAGAATTCATTTTAAATACATTTTCATAACAATAATATATGTTTATCATAACCCAAAATTAAATTTAATGAAATATTTAAAGAGTACACAAAACAGACGTTTATTAATAAGTGTCAGGTAGTCGTATAAATTAGGAAACTTGTTTATGCATATACCGAGCCCGAGAATGTCAAAAGTTGAACGGTATTCGAACCACCTGACATTCGTCGTCCGATTGCCGCGGGGTTCGGACGTGTCGCGTTCGGTTCGAGTGTTATCGTGATAGTAACGTGGCTGTTAACAGAAATCTTTTGTTTGTGGTGTCCTGGCTTTTTGGTTGTGTTTTAAAAGGGACTATTGTTTTATGGTAAATATTTTATTAGTATTCTATTTTATTTTATTTTTTAATCATATTATAATGAATTTCTCTTATAAATTTTACTATTCTTCTTCTTATACTTTTAGCTCTTTACGTAAAATATTTCATATTTCAATACTTTTATGATCGTGAAGTCTTATTCAGTACTATGTTAATTAATGAGAAAATTATAATATTTTGTAATATTTCAATCTATTTTTTGCATCCACATTTTAATATTCAAATTAATGTTTTAGAGAGACTAATTAATTCAATTAATTAAAATGTAATCCTAGACAAAGTCGCATTCGTCTTTTGCTACATCGTAGCAAGACTACGGAGGGGTCGTTGTCTCTAGACAGCGTTAGTAGGAGCAATTGGCAATGAATGTTCTATATGCAATTATTAAATGAATGTTGCTTCAGAATATTTTAAGTATAAAAGATATTTTTCATACCTCTTTATGTTGTTTATTTTATAATAACGAAAAATTGTTTTCCATAAAGTTGTTAGGAAGGTCATAATGAAATTCTTAAAACTGCATGAAAATCGACATCAGTTCAAAAATATGTTTCATATTAAAAATACGAACAATTATTATATCAACAGTGGATTATTTAACACACTTTGAATAGCAAATTCAGTTAGCTCGTTAGTAATTTGCACTGCTTTAAGGTTTTGTGGTTTTCGCACCTAATTTAAATGTGTAATTAACATTTCTTTTAAATTGGAAATTGCTCTTCAATAATTTATTCAACAATTAGTTGCTTTTTCTCCAATCCAATCTTACATCATTTCTTGTTGGATAAAATTATTTTGTTCACTTCTTTAAACAATATATCAACAGATTGGAATACACTTCTAACTTTTTTCATTATTGAATTCAAATTTTATATTAAAGTAATATAAAATCTCAAAATGTTAAATAAGAAATGTTTTATTGTAGGCGTATTTAAACGTTAACGTATCCTCAGGACTGACTATTATAGGTTGTCCATGTAACTATATCTATATGTAGGTTATTGTTATGGTTTTGATAAAACCGTGTGATAAGAATGGATAAATACTTTGAAAATGTTTTATACCAATTCCCATAAATATGTTAGTAACACTTTCTATGACACACAATTAGATAAATGTACATTTTGTGCAACGTTCCTTATTATACCATATTCAAAGAGGCACCAAGACTCCTTAAGCAAATATAGTCGTCACAACACTAACTAATTATTATAATTACATACAAAAAATGCTTCTTCACTGTATTCGGCTTACGTTGTTAAAGTAATTTAGATTAACCAATAAATTTGGAAGCAATTATAAAAGGGTGCGTTTTCTAATTAATCTTTTCTGAAGCTATCCAGCCATCGTGAAGGCCGACCTTTCAAGCGTTGCCAGGCATAGAGAAAAACGATGCCAAGGTGATGCCCTTATTAATCATCATTTTGCTTAGTCTTTTAATGTTTTCAAAAATTTTGAGTTGAATTTATATATATTTTTTTGTATGAATATTAATATCAAATTTTTTTAGATGCGTACATCATAAAAATTTGCTATAATACTGAAATGGACGTCATAACCTTAGTATTGTATTTAACTTTAAGACGTCGAATGAAACCAACTCAATAAAATACAACAGCGACATCGGAAATTTAATAGGGGAAGTTTATTTTACAAAATTACTGTGAATGGATGATCGTTACAAATGTATATCAACCATATCTATTGAAAAAATGATATTTTATAATACGAAAATTGGTTGAATTGTTGAAACAGTGACAGTGTCTGTTAAAGTTAATTAATTTATAGTGGCTCGTACAAAACAGACTATTAATTAAAATCAATAGTAAACATTTCTTCCTAAGGTGAAAAGATCCCAGTATACACACACACATATATATATATATATATTTAGTGATTGTTGTCGATGTAAAACTTGGCGTTATAAACTAAGCTGGACTGAAACCATTATCTTTTTGCAAACAATGAAAACACGCTTCGATTTGATGTGGATCTTTTCCGTACTGTTATTCTAAAGCAGCACAATTGTTTCACTTATAATGATGCTCAAGATTTTCGAGTGTACTCATTTAAATGAAACTAAGCCTTTCGGATACTACTCGTCCTGTGTCATTTAAAATACTTTAGCTTTATCACTAAGATAATTGGTATTGCTTTATGCGAGTTAATTTTTTTTTATGTGGGGTGTATTTTATATAATTTAAAGGGGTGTATTTTATATAATTTAAAGTTATTTGCTAACTGAACTTTACAAGACTTTGGAGGTCCAAGCAGAAAGATACGACGGTTCATTTTGCATGAAAGAACAACATTTATATTCAATCAAGTGGTTTTGGAATATTTGTTTGACGAAAGGACATGTAAATGGACAAAATTTGGTTAAAAAATATTATGAAGTAATAAAAAAGTACGTAGAATAGTAGGTATCAATTATCATTCATTATATTCTAAATACGTGCTGATAAAAATATAGTGTCATATATTATTATTAATTATCACAGGAACATGAAAGACAACCCCAAGTATCTTGTTTCGATTCTCTTCATATATTCCGTTTAAACTTTGCGACTATGATCTTAGAATATTATCATAAATTTCACATTCAATACTTATTGTGTTGTAATAAGGGTTATTTTGCTTCACGGTTCGCTCCAGAACCTGCACTTTTCAGTTAACCCACTTCCTAGAACATGCAAAATCACGTGTTTAATAACGTTACCCGAAAGCAATATGGCACGCCTGTAAATGCATATTAAGAAAATTATTCATAAAGACACTTTCATATTAACGAATGATATTAATATTATGAAAAAAATCCCTTTTATTTTTTTCTCTATTAATTTAATATGAAAGTTATAATTTTTTTATTATGCCATAACTATGTAGTAGTCCATTTTCTTCGACGTTTATTAGGTATTCACTCGTTTTGAGAATTGGACTTTAATCGATTTGTCGCTTAGCGTTTATATGCCAATAACAATTTGACGACGATATACAGTCCAATTTTATTTGCAATACACTTAGCAAATGGGTCTGAAATCTACATGAACGTTGAAAGAACTTAGTTATCTCGTAGGACACAACTTTTACCAGTAAAAAGTTCTTTACTTCACTGTATGCATCCTAAATTGCATTTTGATCCTCTTATAGAGTGATTTTTAACAAAAATCCTTTTAGTTGTATTTGAAAAGTTAAGAGCGCGGTGGATAAGTTCTTATACACGCTGAAACTAACAATAAAGGGCAAAACATACATCTATGTATTATGTTTCTCATTTTAAAAAGCTAGGCAGTGTTAAAAATAAAAAGCTGATTAACTATATTTTGATTTTTATATAATTTTCATCGTTGTCAGAAGAATTGTAAAATATAATTTTACGTCTTTATATGACTTAAATAAAAAAATAAATGTGATCGGTTGACACTCATAACAAAATTTCCACCAGAAAAAAGGCAAAGTGGAACATAAATATACGGATAGGAACAAAATATTCATGAATATATAAAAATATTCGTGACTCTGCTCCTATTTATATGATCGAAGGTATTGCCTTTAAAAGCTGTTTAAAAATTATTAAAGTAATTTGATACTATTTTAACACATATATACCATCAATATTTAAAGTACTCTTTTCTGAGCTCCATTTTATACATTCTTTCTCATAACTTAACCCTGTTGGAGCCATGACACAAAACGGATAATATTAATTAGTCGAGCGACAGGTAACGAGTATTTTAGCTGTTTTTTATGACATGAGCAAACAATTCAGAAGAGATTTAGTGTGTGGATGTGTTAGTATTAATGCATTCTTAAGAAATACTCATATGAAATATTCAAATAATATGAAGAAATTTATAAAATTATTAATAAAACTAACATGTAAAATCTAATGATGTCTAAGAATTGCGCTTGCACTCATTTAAATGAAACTTGTTGTTGTTGCTACACGTTTTATAGTATATTATAACTAAGCAATCCCGACGTTTCGGCGCCTTTACAGCAAGCGTGATTACAGGCAGACGAGATGAAAGTGTCTGTGACACAGACACGGAGTTTTAGTAATACAATAATAATTACTTACAACTTTACATTTTTTTTAATTTTATTTTTAATAATATTTAATTTTAATTATATTCAATTAAAATAAAGAGATTTTGATTTATTTAATAAAATTACAGATAAATAACGTTCATTTTGTTCTTTAGTACCTTTTGCGCTCGTAATCGAAAACATTTTATAGGAAAAATACTAAAACATGTCGCCTCAACCTACATTGCTCTATGAAGAATTTTTGGTGGCAATCGAGGAAATGAAAAGCCATTTTTTTCTATTGGCCCAAGTGAGGGGCTAAAATTGATATTATCATGTTTTGAAAAATCATTTTCTCATTGATTAATTTGAGGGAAAGACTTAAAGTAAAGGCATTAAATAAGAACTTATCAATAAAATAAACTGTATTTGTTTTGTAGATCCATATAATGGCGAATTTTTCTATCAAAGTTATATTTGATTACCTAGTACAAATAGAAAATCACAAATAATTTGACAAAAGTAATTGCCATTATAGAAAATATTATAACTACTTTAGACAAGATTGACACGTTAATAAATATATTAATAGTATAAAAACTCCTTTCCTCTCTTAACTCCTTTTTATGTGTTGCTCTATGGTTAAAAGTTTAAATCTACAGTTATTGAAAGTTCATGAAATTAAGATCAAATTTTCTATAACTTAAGACACACTACTGAACATCGATCTAACTAAAAAACTTTTTTACGATATGACATTTCTTTAGGAATCGAATTGGAATATGTAATTTAATAACATATTTGCTTAAACGAAAATGAGTGAATAGGAGCTTTTGTTCCTTGAATTGTTATTGCTATTGTAATTTTACTAAAAAGAATTTCCATTTTCGCCGGAAGTAATGTAACTGATTTTTGTAACTTAACAACTATATTATTTGAGATATTTCAAATATGTACTGAAAATTTTATTCTAACATTAACGTCTTTATGAAACAGGGGAAAATTATCCTATACATACAATGTCGACCCCTTGACAAAATAACCCTAAAAACAATGAAAGGGAAAGAAAGGTGTGGTAAAATCAGGCCGAAGTTTGGTCAAAGCAAAATGCTTTGAACGTTTATTTTTGCAAAGATTTCAAATATTCTGGTATTTTGTTTCTACCCGTGTCCAATCGTATTCAAATACTAAATTGGCCTCCATCGTATGTAACCTTTGCAGCTTTATTATCGTTTTATGCGAATAGAAATATTGCAGAATTGTGGAAACTACGTGGGACAGAGGATTAAAGCTCGTTTGCCGGACATTTATGAGCAAAAATTGTTTTATGATGGTTCCTAGTATTAATAGAAAAACAAATCATAGTTCCTATTTGTTTCAGCGCTATGTTACTTTACATAATCATATTTGCAAATAAATATCATTAAATTTCCTACTTTTTCTTTGATATACAATGTTATCAGATACCTACATTGTAGTATAATTTATAGATAATAGTCCGATCTATACTTTTTAATTTCTTTGTGATCTCAAGTTGACAGGAGTATAATTTAATCTTTGAGATGTATTTGACCTCGTCTTCTGAGTGTGATCAGCAGAGCTATTATCTTAAACGACTATCTCAATAAAGATCTTTCACTCACAAGTGACCTTTGACTAAGGATGTCTATTGCTTAATTTCATCGAGGCTTGTTTATTTACGCTGCTTAAGTATTGAATAAAGATGAACTGTATACATTATAATGTAGAACTTATAATTTTTTAACATAGTTGTTTTCAAAATTTTGATTTTTCTATCCTAATGAGATCTAAGATTTTCGCGAGTTTTATTCATTTAAATGAAACTAGTATTATTCAGATATACTACGCTAATTTTATTATTTAAAAATCTATTATATATTATTATTATATCTATTATATATTATATATTTAATTTTCTATCCTGTTAATTTGTAGTTAGTTCAATAAATTAAGTATTCCTTGGTTTCCCCAAATTACAAAGTTTATGTTCGGTACCGTTAATTTTATAATTGATTGTTTTTACATTTTTGGAATTAACCAAGAATCTTGTAATTATGCCCCGTCTCATAAAATATAAGGAAAAATGAAATAAGTTCGGTCATTTACTTGATTATATGGAAAATATCGTGATTCTAATGAACTTAATGGTCTTAAAATGTCGTGAGTTAGGTAAAATAAAAAGTGACACCATTGCTGGTGTTTAATGTGTTTGTTTAATTAAATATTTAATTAATAAACAAATTTGTTACCTATAATATTTTTATAAATAGTGCAAAAAAAGTAAATATTAAAATGACATAAAAGTACTAAAGAAAAAGCACATAGCACATTCTAAATTGCCTTATAAGAAAGGTAGGTAACATAAAGCAATTTGACCTAAAAACATGCAAGGTACAAAAATACTGGAGTAAAGGCAAGGGTTAAAACGATGAAAGCCCTCATAAACATTACCCCTGCCTAAGAATTCTCTGGGGGCACTCTCACGTGGCCTTGAGCATATATAAATGACTAAATAATACATTCCATTATTATAACAACAATTTAACTATTGCTAAGTTTTCTTGGAAACAATCACGCAGTAGTGGATATAAAAATCTTTGTTTCAAAACTTCTATAATGAACTTTATGGGTGCCATCGGTATCAGTTAATAAAATGTAACCACAGAATGGGGGTAATTTGCAAAGTAACCAAACAATACTCCAAGATTTACAATACCATATTTCTATACAACTACATGTACATAAAAATCCAGGCAGTGGTCACTCAAATATAGAGTGAAGTGGGTGAATTTAAATGAGATAATATTATACTTGTACCTTTGTAGCGATAGGGGCTTTAGAGAGAGTAAGGTCCGCTATTAAGACTCGTTAGGGGTAACTTTGCGACTGTGCTATCATTAATTCTTGTCCCTTATCATTATTCCATGTCGTGAATTTCAGCATGAATATTTTAATAAGGAAACTTAATAATGCACACTGAATAATGGACGCCTTTTAGGCTTATTATTTGTGTAAATTTTTCTTTACTTTTCCAAGTTGATTGAGGCATTGGTCATATAACATTGATATTGAGCATAAAAATATGTATGGATTATGTTAGAAAAATAATATTGAGTACAACAAATGAAAAAGTCTTTATACTAGACTTCGGTTCAATCCACTGAATTGAAGAAAATATATCAATTCGATATACCAGTCCACCCATATTATTGTGTACACGAAGTTAAAGTATTTTATAAAATTGCACACTGCCAGCGAGCAAATATGTCATACTTATGTGCATTTCGGTTTCTCATTCTAGATTCAGATTTCAAGATAATAGCATTACGTCGATGTCATGTTAAAAAAACTGTAGAATCTATAGTAAATGTTGTTTTAAAACTGAATGTCTAATACTTTAAATTAAAAGCGAATAATTAATGGGTTATAGCACCAATGATACGTATGAAAAACCCTATTATTTTGTGGTAGATTTTATTTAAATGTGATTAGGCTGGGAACATGTAAAAAGAAATTGAACATTCCGTTGAGCAGATCAATTCCCTACCTACTGAAATTATTCTGCTATATTAAAACCTTAGTAAAGTAACAATGTCAACTTGTCAACATATTATAATCAAATCAAGTAAAAGAAATATATCGTACAGAATTAATATATTTGATTCATATTCAAGACTTGTAGACATTGTTATTACTTACACAAAATACATAACAGATTTAACGTAAAAGACTTTGTGATTTTATTTGAAGGGTCCTCGAAGGTGAGCGAACACTTGAGTTGGATAATTGTAAGTAATGTATAAAGAATCAAGGATGGGGATACAAACGATTTGTCAAGTTCTTGTCCTGCTTTCTGAATATTTTTGTGACAATACTAAAACATTATACATAATACTTATTTAAACAGATTTTTTTCTAGTGAAATAAATTTTACGCTATACAAATGTGTTCATCAATTTCATTGCACGTGAAACCTTGAAAGTTATTTTGGCGAAGATATTTAAAATTATACAAGTTTAATCTATTTCAATAATCATTAAAAATATAGTTTACGATGGAATTATATTTAAATTTTGCGTTTCAAATTAATTAAGTTTAATTCGCTTTAAGTATGAAAATTTATGTCACAAAGTACTTATTTTCTATAAATTACGTTTCATATTTGTATAGCTACTAATACAAGAAAAAAATCACATAATTACACTTCGAAAAGTTCAGTGAGTAATTTGGTTAAATTCATAATAAAATATAGGTTTCCTTGTTATGTTTACAGTTACCAAAGCTATTTTATTAAAGACAATACTAACACCCGTCGTCATAGTAACGTACGGACAAATACAAAGTCTAGCCATCGCGTCCTTTAATTACACGAGGGAAGCTCAATTTTGCGTAAATAGTTGAAATACGAGGAAGGATAGGGTCAATTAATGGGTAACTCTGATTACAACAAGGCAACCTTTTTAATTTGAACCTCGTTTTCTCTTTAACCATGGTTCATTATGGTCAGAAACGGAATCTAATATTGGTTAGTTGTTTTAGAAAGTAATTGCAGCTCAAGGTATTGCGTTAAGATAAAAGGATCTGCTCTGTAACGGATTTATTGAACAAACTTGGAATTAACATGTGCAATGTAATAGAGTTTTATTTGTTTTTATTAGATTGAGAGAATATTTTTATTTTAAGAATAAGTAATATCTAGATAGCAAAGTAGGAAACTTATGAATATTAAATGATCAGGATTTGATTAATATATTTTATAATATAAAATAACTAAATACTATATTTTTATTTATATATTTATATTCACTGATATAACGCTAGGTATGGTTTTCGGAAAAAAAAAATCCCAAATATAAATATAGTAAAATAAATAATAATAATAATCATGATATCAATAAAAAATACATTTAAATAGTAAAATAAATTAAAATCAATAATCACATTTTTTATATAAATTTAGTTTTAAATATAAGAAACTCTTACAAATTGTTACTTGTCTTAATTTTTCATTCTTGCTATTCTTAACTAATGTGATTGTATAAATCCCTAAGGCTTATGTTCAATCTTATTATATTAACGTCCTCGTCCGGAAGTCCCCTTTAATGTGTTTGTTCCACTCTCTGCGTTTCTAACTCATGCCATAAAGGGACATATTTGCCAATCTACAATCAAAATGTTTGATAGCACATTTCTACCACATCATAATAGTAAATAACCTGATAACAATATTTTATTTGAAGCGAGACAGTCCAGAATTTATTCCCGTCTGTACCTCATATGACATCACGCTGACATCACCGCACATTTAGCAGCTTGAACCCATTATGCCGTCGTTATGTAAATACTTTTACCTTCTTTATACTTAAAGGTATATAGTGAACCTTTTTGACTTGGCCTTTTTAGAAGCTTTATGATGTGCTAGGTACATAATGGTAATGTATGTTTACGTAAAACATGTGCCAGTATAATAAACCTCGTTTACGGAGGGAATTTGTTTCAATGGATTAATCAAAAATCCTATACATAGAAAAAAACTATATTATGTTTGTATTATAATATTAAAAAAACAAAATATTCAATTCTTCTAACAAATAAATAAGGAAAATACACAAAACAGACCGCAAAAAGGATACCTTTTAATAAAATCTCGAATATATTTTCTTTCTTATAAATTTGTTTGAAATGCAAAATATCGTATATTTTTGTAGTATCAAATAATATAATAGAATTCATAACAATACTCTATATGTACATAGTACCTGAACAGTATCGATTTATTTATTAAAAGGGTATAATATGTTTTCAAATCAATTATCGAAATTGTTAATCTAGGAGAAATATTTGTTTTCACAAATAAATAATTTTGATCATCTATATTGAAGTAGGCGGGGTTGATATGATCCACTGCGTTTGTTTGCAAAATTTGTTAAAAAATTAATATTAATAAAAGGAGATATATGAATATTGATTTATTGTGTCATAGTGAAACAAATTTGAATACACCAACTATGTAAGTAATGGGATGTAGGAATGGGACGTTGAAAAACAGATGTAAAACAACAAGAGCCATTGTTTCTTTTTGTCACTACAAGCATTTTTATCTAACATTAGATACTTCTGTTTAAAGTGCTTAATCTCCGCATCAAGAACATATTACAATAAAACAATAAGTTGCCAAAATAATGCACATGATGTTCTTCTCACTAGTCGAACAAATATTTCTCTTGTTTCCTTGGGTAAGGTTTCTGACTGCAAACGACTGAATGGTTTTATAAGATTTTGTTAAACTTTCAAAGTATAAAAACTTCCTTCTTTAGTCTCCATGTAGCGGGAGGTTTATTTAAAATTTGGAACCAGATTTTAAGACTCTTTTTTATAGTTACATTACTAGTCTCACTTGCAAAGTCTTTAAATAAATATAATAAAGAAATGCCTATTAGACGACTATTGTCAATAAATCGGTGGAAACTGGTGTATCACTCGGTCTTAGAAAAGATAGCAAAGTGCTACTTTTTTAAGAGTGGTGTAAAATCAGTTCTTGTATATCATAAAGCAGTAAATATCGTAATGATAATTGTTGAAACTAAAGTTTAAAATATTTCAGATCAATCACTTTTCTCTAAAAAACGTATATAATAGTAAAATAAATCCATTTTATGAAAAAAAATATAGAATCTAGTATAATTTGAATAACCTAATTAATTTTGATGATATAAAAATAATTAAAACTAAGTAAATTGCTCATCAAATACCTCCTATTGGTTTTCTAAGTTTATTTTGTTATGAATAAAACCAATATTTATTATATTTTGTTTGATTTTAATTAAATTCGATGTCACTCTTTATTAACAAACTGTCAGAGGTAAGTGATTCAATTGCTTTGTTGTGTAGAATTCCCATGTGTTGACTCCCTTAAGTCATTTTACTTTTAAGAAAAAGTTTTAAGTTAAATTGAAAATCAAATGTTTCCAATGCATAATAAATAATTCAGAAATGGTAAATGTAAATGGTAAATGATAGCTCACAGTGTGTAAAATTAATTTGATGGATAAATACGCTCTATGCTCTGATATTGTCTTCTATATTGTTGTATATATATATATTGACTATTATCAAAATATTGAATCTTCCGCACATTTACCTGTATATATATATATACATATATATCATATAATTGTATGACTTAAAGGAAGTCGCCAATGTCTATTTCAATAAATTATATATGGATTTCAATATTTTTTTGACTTCTATCATGGTCTCATTTACTTATGATGAGAATTTCATTTTTTAATTCAAACTTATTAGCCTTTGACTATCATCATTCCAGCTGATGGGAGACCGACATGAAGCTGAAGGTGATAAATTGTATACCATTATCATCCTTGCAATTACGTTTTTAACATTAAGGCATTGTTGGACTGATATTTAAGTTAAAATTAATTTTGAAATTTTGAATGATAAACCCTCTGACGCGAGCAAGATTCGCACTTGCAAACTCAGTTCTATCGCATTCCATATGCTTTTACCTATTAAACTGTCTCGTCACTATTTTAAAGATTTTTTTTTTAATTCTATATGGTTTAATTTATATATAAAGAGATTTTCATCGCTCTATTCGGAGTTTATAATTAACATCCACTACCATGAACTCTCTATCAAATTATATATGATCCCTAATAGACCTAGAACAGGATTGATACCACTTCAAACCTGTGTTGTCATCCTTGCAAACAAATCACCCGATAATAACAGCTCTTAAAGAGTATCGGACTGGACAGACTCCTGAAAAAGTAATGCTTTGACCACAATTGTTTCAGACGTAGGAGTAATTAACAATACGTCGTAGAGCACAATACTTTAGAGTTATAGAATTTTTTGCAATCAGAGAACACTTGTAAAAGCTAGAAAACTTACCACTAACGCTACTCTGCTAGATCCTGTTCAAAGTTTTCCAGACGTCAAGTAAAACTGCTACAACTTAACATTTGTTTTCTAAAATTTGCCCCCATAAGCGTCCCCCACCAGAAATTTGTATTCCTCTTTAGTCAAAATAAGTAGAAACAACCTTTGATGACCATTAATATCTTCGAAAAGACCAGCTACGCTGAAAGCTGGTCTCTTGGTTGGGTGGTACATCACAAACTCCTCTGAAATGTTTAAATAAACAAGTCGTCTCCTGATCATCACTTTGTTGAGTTGTGATGAGCAGTAGCCACTATCATAGTTGATTTGATTGTGAATATATACATACGCATCGGTGCGCTGATGAAAGTTATATTCAAGAGTGCAACCGGAGTATAGTAAGGTACGAAATTTTTGTAAGACGGAGAAACTGAATTTTCATAAACAAAGCAAGTGCGGCCAATTAATCTGGACTATGGTGAAGAGAGTATATCTGACATTAGCAAGGTCACTCTGGAATAATGAACAATGGGTAAGGCAGGCTTTTATGGGTGGCTAGTCCACAAACTGGGACACATATTGAAGGCAGAAGGCAGGGGTAGCATCCGTCTTTAGTTCTTGCTACAAAGGAATGTTTTGAACAGCATTTTAAGCATTTAAATTTTGAGGTATCCATCGAGACTCATTCTCTGTGGCTTCGACAGTCAACCTCAACGGAAACCGATAAATTGGGCGGTGAGATGATTCGCTCTGTTTTGTGCTAACAATATCGGACGCCGATGTTATATATTTTTACGAAGAAGACAAAGGAGACTGTATAAATATCAAACTATTACACTTTTAAATTATTGTATTTCTAGAAATCAAAATAAAACTAGCAAAATATAAACATTTTAGAACAGAGACTCGAGATATAGATAATAGCAATGTTACTGCAAATTGCGAGGAAGAGAGTAATAGTAAATATTTTCTCCCAAGTTGCGGTCGGACAGTTGCACTCAAAGCGTTTAAGATGAATTGTGACTCGCCGACGCTTAAGAGATATTCGAACTACATAAATAATGTAACACATAGATATATGTCGTTCCTTTTGTAGGAAAAGCTAATTCTGTTTCTAACTTTCCTATATTTGTTAGTAGTTATTGAATAGGTTACAGCATACCATACATGGAAAATTAATGAAAACAAAAACTACTTCATCGTAATTCGTTTGGTTTTAGAATTAATTTTCATTAAAAATAATAAAATATATTTGTATTTATAACCTTTATTTAAGATATTACAAATGTTCAATATATGGATATAAATTAAACATAAATTCAATAAGCTTGATAGGTATTGTTATTACATTCAACTGGAACAATATGAAAAATACCTTCTTTTATATCAAAAGCACATTGTTTCAGCGTACCATATGTTAAAGCGGGCATCGTAATTTCCTTGATGTCATTTAAACGAAACGCGATAAAAGGGGTATAGAGTAGACACTTAAATATATTCTGTTTTTATTTTACATTTTATTCCAATTGTATTATTTATAATTTTCAAATTCATTTTGATTAACATTGTGAAAATTGAATTCAATTTTATGAAAATGTTCTATCTATTGGTTTTAAGGTCTCTAATGAAGTTGAATAGTTTGTAAAGCCACATTAAATTTATATGTAAAACTGTTTTAATACACCAACAATGACTAACAAAACCAATCCCATTTACACTCTTCAAACAAAATTTTAACCCTCCAAGCTAGCTGTCAGATGGGTCTGTCTAAATTATAAACTAGGGACAAAACATCTGCGCGACGGACAAAGCAATTTAAACAAAAATGCATAGACACATGGATATACATATGTATATAGTACAATTTCTTTAATATAATGACGAGAAACGTCAAATATTACATATAAAACGATAATTGAGATATCCAATACGTTGTTATGTTATCCAATACGTTGCTCTGAAGTTGGAAAAGTTTTTCATAAGAATTTCGTATTTTGTGTAACTTGATCTAAATATGGGCATGAATATTCATAGTGGATATGTTGAAAGATAATATTTTGGCATAGATAGAATTTCGTCACTTTGGTAATATAATATTTACTTTATACGTACATATACATCAATTAAGATATATAAATTAATTAAAAATGGTTAGAAACATGTGAAAGTTAAGGTTAATGCAATGACTGATAATTTGATATAGAAATATTCAATCATGAAAAACTCATTCGTGGAAGCATAATTCTATTAAAAATCAAAAATTTCACAGCAAATAGAGGTATCATATGAATTCTCATTTTTTACTTTATCCTTTTTTCTTGAATATATAAATTCTTCATGTCTAATATTTTTCTAAGGTAGATATTAAAACGCCAGGTAAACATTTTAACTCACACTGAATACCGTAAATAATTTCTCCAAAAGAGTTGTCAAAAGTTAGTTCCAAGTCTCTTGCAAAGTTCAGTGATGTCGGCTCGAGCAGTCTAGCCGTATCACAGATGCTGACTTTAATAATAAATAATACTACGACCTGATTTTTCTGATACCATAGTCTGTCTAAACAAATGAAACAAAAAGATTAATGTTGATTTTTTAGAAACAAAGGTTATGATTTATAAGCCTTTATAGCGTTCCTTTAGCGTAATAGAAAATTTAATTAATAATATCACAAAGGTTATGTGATATATTTTATGCCTGCAAATGTTCATACAGGGTTTCTGCTGTCACTTAATCTGTATTTTCAAAACTAAAAGTCGGCTCTCTAACTACGAGTGCAGATGGCAGCTAAATTATTAATCATGGACAGCACCTGCGAAGCTTAGCTAAGAAGCAGTTTTAATGCCATCGATCTTAATTATGAAAATTGCGTCCACATTTCTTTTTTAATATCAGCAACTTCTGATAAATTTAAAAATAACTAAAATTTAAAGATCCAATACAAAGATTAACATATCAGATATACATCGTTATCGAATATGTATGTTATTATTACCAGATTTATTCCATACAAACACTGAAACACAACCATGGATAAAAAGAAAATTTCAAATAAATGATTATATCATAACACAGTGGAGTTGGAAGCGGTATCCATAATTCATGCTTCAAGATGCACAAGGATTGTATAACCATATACTGAATCTTTCAAACTTTCGTTTTATATATAAGATAAATTTTTATTTGTGCTCTGTTTCACACAGCGAAAACAAATACTTATTTTAAATTCGCTTCTCTGCACATAAACTTAATACTAAATTCACTATTACTTTGTTCAATGGTACTTTGGATAACTAATAGATTGTAACATAAAAATAATTTTAAGTAGCTAAAAAAAACCGTACTCGAGTCCAACATACATATTTCTTTCACAAGTGGCAGACAAGTATCTCACTACTTAGCGGAATGGCGGCATTAAAATGCAAAACACTAGAATCTATGCAAAATTACAGCGCGCCGGGTCAACTGGATTCTGGTGCGAATTTACGACATTTAAAATATAGAAAAGATTCAGTAGGACAAAAGTGTATATTATTTAACCGAAATTACAGCTAATGAAAAAAAATATTGTGTATTTGCTTTTTTAAAATGAATACGTTATTTAAAGTATTGTTTTTTATATATCTCTCATAATTATTCAAAAAATTTACTTTCAGAAAACTCCCATCAGAATCTTTAAAATGGAATTTCATTGTTTGATGTGTTTCTAAGATCGCCTAATTTTAAAATTATTTTAGAACGCCTTTCAGAAGGGGTTTTCACGTTTAACCACGTACTAATTCTACCACTTCTCATAAGACAAAGAGATAAATAGATCTTCTCTGTCAGCAGTGAGCTTTCCTCAGAGAGAGGATGTATCTAATCATAAAATTCAAATTATATTATTCAACTAATAAGCTTGGTCATTAAAACTCAGAAACATATAGACCACATAAATAATCTTAAGGTCATTCTGCCCCCTAAAGAAAATCCACCTTCCCATCATTATTTTACAAGTACATTAGAATTCTCAAATTATATCTTTTGTCTGTTCCTATACTTTTTCGTAAAGAAGCTACCTCCGTCTCGAAAAGCATCTTTATTGAGAAAAGCTATCATAGAAATTCTATAGTTGCTCTTTTCTTAAGATATCTAACAATGTATAAGAGCCTATGTATACTCGTACTAAACTTGTTCAACATAGCACTCAGTAATCTCAACCCGAAACATTTTGATCTATAAGATATATAATTTTTTTTTTCATTTTACTTTAAAACAGTTCATGAATGGAATAAAGAGCCTAGGATTTACTATTTATAGTAAATCTTATATATATATATACTAAGACCTAATGAGGATCCCTCATCTTTTTGAGATAAAAACTAGGCGGACTGGCTCATTTTTTATTGTTTAATTTATATTTCCCTAATTGTTTTATTTTATTTTATTATTCAGTTATATAATAATAAAAGTATTTTTAAGTAATAAATAAAAGGTAATAATATATATAATACATATGTCATACACGATGATGCAATTGCCACAAAATAAAATTTTTAAAATTTTTACCAAAGGATTTCGATCTAGATAACACATCTCTTAAGGCTTATCTCTTAAGCAATGTCAAAAAAAAAACAAATATTCTTTCTTAGTTCCTAATACAAAAAAATAATTTCTTATATTACACAAAACTTTTATAGTTATAATCCACTAAGGAGATAGTACCAATCTATATCACTTTTGTAAAATTTTCCACTTAAATTGCCTTGTATCGAATTTTGCAATTGAATTTTAAAGTTATCTCCAACTAATTGACTTGAAATAACTTCAACGTCACTTGTTATACTCTGTATTTATCGATTAGATTAAACATATTTTCATAATTCATTAGGAATTTTTCATCAAAACAGTAATAGGAATTAAGACGACAGAACTTTTACGTTTAATTATGCCTTTAATCAATAAGAAACTTATCTCATCTATTAATATTAAAACATCAAAGACGAAGCTTTCAAAAACTTTTCAATGGATGTCGATAGCTCACGAAATAACTTCAATTTGAAGGGAAGTACAAACCATTGTTGCTCTATCTTTTGTCCTACATTTGTTATAAGATTTTAATGTGATCAAACAAACCTTTCAAATAATCTTATCTTGTAAGTTGAACAAACTATGACTCAATATTATAATTATTTTTAACTAACAATATTTTAGATTCAGTTAGCAGACATCTTCGTTTGTCATTATCCTAAAAATTATACATTGCCTATCATGAAGTTAGGTTGTATAAGTATCAAGTACAATATATCGATCATTACTTCTTACGACAAAAATGTTCCAAAGAAAACTAAACTTTGTATTATATAGCGGAAAGTTTTAATTGGATTGTCCTGGAACCGTATTGTATGGAAATGCTTTAGAATTATATTAAGGCAATCTTTGCGTATACATGGCGAATTTTTCTAATGTATCAATATAATATAGCACAGGTGTAATGATGGCCAAAATATACCAGGAGTGACAAACTTTTGAATTATAATGATATTAAATTAACAATCATTTATAATGGTACAGTTCTTATGAAATCAAGTACATAGAAATAGATTAGATTAATGAAACATAAAAGTATAATACACTAATATGCCTTTATGATTTAGGTTTAGTAAAATTTATATTATTTTTAACTCTAATAATTTTCTCACACAAAACGTTACAAAGAATAAACTTAAATGAATAGGTACCATAACGGTGTTCTCTTCAACCCAAAGATATGAGAACAGAGATATCATTTCACATTGAACAAAAAATATTTTACTTCCAACTTCACCTCACCTAAATTTCGGTATTTACATTTTCATTATGAATCTTACTTGTGAAAACTTGAAAAATGGGACACGGTCATTATTCCTATTTCTTTTTTGCATGTCATCGTGATACGAAACCGTATTTTTACAATGCTCGAAGCGCTACTCGAATGAGTTATATACAAACAAAGGAGGGTACAGTCAACAAAAAAGCTCATTTGCACTCAGCTTTGGCACAGCAGCCGTTGTAGCGTCGATCCTCCGGAACAACGATCGCTATTTGAGTGGAGCCAGTCATGTCTGACGTAATTTATAGAATGTAGCGACGAGATACTTAAAAGAAATCAACTTTATTAGAAGTTGCAGGAAGAAATAAAAATACTTATGTGTTCTACAATAAGAAATTTATATTAATAAAATATTTTAACAAATATACTTTTGTGTGGAGTAAAATATGTAAAAGCTAAACATTTTACATCGCGAGAGTAAGAGTTCAGTTTTGTTTTGCATTGAAGATATGTAACCAATCATATGACAATATCAATCATAACTTATGTACATTGGTAGATATTCAAAAATAATATCAGTTATGAAGGGTATAATACGAAGTACTAGTAGTATTTGTTTTGTATTTTGTTTATCGCACTTAATTTTAGTCTTATAAATTCTCTAATATCCGATCAAATAAAGCTGCCATAACTATTGGGTTCACGCAATTATCTTGTTACTTAAACCGTAATCCGCTTGTAGTGCTTCAACTGAGTCGTGTCAAGTGGCCATTTGTCCGTCACACTGACCGTTTGGAGTTTCTCAACCATGACTGTTTATATTTATGTAACTAAATAAGGATGTACTACATTCAAATACTTGTATTTGAGAGTTCGTGTGAATAGTACATAATTTAATGAAAAAATATACAAGAAAAATGAAGACTAGTGAGAGTCCAACTGGCCCAACAATGGTTTCATAGATTTATTTTTTGTTGTCATTACGAATCCCCAGGTTTCAAATCTTATAGATATATATTAATTTCAACCATATACCTCCATGCGTTTCCGAGATAAGAATATTTGACAGACAGACTGCAGACAGTCAGCCGATCAGATAACAAAGTGATATTACAAGGGTCTTTTATTTTATTTGAGATACGAAAACCTTTTAAAGTATTACAAATTGTTTTTCAACTTTTTGCGGTTTATTCTTATAGTAAGATCGCATTTTTGCTAATTCAATTACAGATTTGATCAATCATTGAAAATAGATGATTTATTTAGGGTTATATTTTATTCCAATAACATAAAAATGCACATATATTATTGTGTAATTACAATGGATCCGGTACCCATGAAAAGCTGAGAAGTTTCGTCTCTCTAGCTACACAAATGCAAGCCTTCAAAAAAATCAAATTTTACGAAATTCGTGTTCAATTGCATATTTTTTATTTTCAAACATAAATATTTGACAAATAACCTGTTCATATTCCGCATTCTATTGAGACTTGTTCATGTAGTTACTATATAAATATAACAAAATGTGAGACACAAATCTAGATACTATACTTTAAATAACTAACAATGTATATTGTTAAAGGTGCAGTGAGCATGAGGTCATCTATTCAGTACGGCCACAATGTAACGCCGTAACATGACTCCAAGCAGCTTTACTCTTTACATCACCAGCCTGCTGTGGCTTGATCTGACACACGCTAAAATTGGTAAGAAATACGAGTTTATTAAAAAGATTTAGTTGATAAGATTGCGTACATATATACCGGTATCTATGTATACTAAAATGTGAGCGTATACTAAAAGTTGCTAAACATTAAGTTGAAAAATTATACTAGGTTTTTATGTTAACAATATTCAATATTAACCACAAAAAAGTGGAAAAATCTTGAGACCAATCTAGAGAATCATTCACAACAAACGAGCATTTAATAAAATCGTTTGTAATTGTGGCTAGTAATACACTGGATAAAGAAGTATTTGATTATCAAATCTATGACTAGACATTTTATTGCATTACTACAAATATCATTTTATGGACGATAAGCCCAGTAGATATTCTTATTAAACGATGGCATCTAGAGGAGTAAATTATCGAAAGAGAAACATTCTCTGTATACCGAAAACACAAAAAAAAACATAATAAATATTTCAGACCTGAATTTTAATTACCTTACAGTTAAAATCGTTGCTAAAATCACGAGCTTTGTATGAACTCCTAAACTAATATGTCATCTTCCATACGCAGTACGAGAAAGGCCATATGAAACTATAATCAGTAGTTTTATCGAGACTATAGTCCGAAACAAATTACCGCCCACTGATGCCGATACCTTGAGACTATACGTTAACGTTGTATTACGAAAGTCAAAAATTCTTGCCATTACTATCACCATACAAAGTGTCAAGCATTAAAATAAATTCAAGGATTGAGAGAGATAGAATGGAAAATATCGCTGTGATAAAACAACTGATTGTCAACAAAACTATGGGATTCTTTATGTGATAGTAAGGTACACAAACTGGAATCATATAGCCTAATTGCCAGAAGTACTCAAAAAATAAAAAATCTCCAGAAACACACAAACCTAAGCGCACCGAAACAACATAATACAATAGAAAGTAATCATTCAACGCTGGGGCTAGCCGAAAATAAAAATAGTTTGGAAAGAGAGGCTTTGGTAGAGCGTTTTAATTTCACACTTCAAGTAAGGTCCCCAAATAGAGCCTTGTTAATCTTGTAAAAGTTGACGCTATCAAAACACAAGCGCGTCTTATCATCACCAGGAGAAGTCCATTCACCTTAACTTAATTAGTGGAATTCTGCTGTGGCATTTGGGCAGTTATTGCCAATGGTCATCTCACTGTTTTAAGCCAAGATAAATGACGTGAAAAAGAACTTATGGCTGACAATAATTTGATACTATATAATTAATTGAAAAGTTAATTAGTTAATCCCCTTTTTACGGTTGAATGACCAGAGGTACGGCTTTTCTGCATTCTTTTGTAGTAGATCTTCTTCGCATCCGGACGAATTGAAGCGCTTTCTCCTTCTTTATACGCACACCAAAGGATTATAACGGTTTGCCTGCGTTTCTTTTTCCTTCCAAATCTAACTTGGATGTCTTCACGGTAGAGAATATATAGTGGGTTCACAACGTCTAAGATATGATTAATGCGTTCACCGCCTACAACTTCATTTCCACCTATCGACGAGAAAAACGACAGTCAAGCAATATTCATTGATTATTAAATAAAAGCGGACTGAAGGAAAACGAGCTAATATGCAAATTCATTAATCTTCTGTAAACCTCAAAAGAATGTGACCACTTCCTTTTTCAAAGCCATAATTACCTTCAGATTGGCGGTATAGTAATTTGCAAATCTCTGGATGGACAACTTTGAAGACAAAATATCGCTAATGGACCCAAAACCATTAAACTATGCTAAAAGTGTATCAACTCAATCGTAACTCTATACATCCGAAAATAAAATTCACATTCGAAATGGAGGCTAATAGATAATCATAGAAATAGAAAGAGGAGCCATCTCCTCTATTTCTATCCATATATAGCTGAATTTAGGAAACGCATACACTTAAATATGTAGGTACCTGCAAGAAACGTCTCCTTTTGCCTTACGTCAAAAGAGTAAGTGACAAGATAAAAAAAAATTCAATTCTAACAGGCTATGTTACTAAGGCCAAAATGAGTAACTCGGGAAACTCGCCGAAGAATGTACTACCCAAAAAAAAAACATTAAAGTGTGTAAAAAAGCTATGGCTGCGGTTTATTTATTAGTTCAAACAAAGCCTACTATTACAGAAAGGGTAAGAATATATATTATAACAGTAAAAATAAATCAACAATAGCACAGCATATAGTGCAATCATCAATGAATCATAGGATTATATATCACTGTTCACAAATCCTTCTTCACCAAGTATTATTTTTACTCAAAAATTTAGCGACCATCAATTAAAATTAAGAAACGTAAAAATGTCAACTGAGAAGAGCTTTTAATATTATCCTTGACTTGATACTCATAGATTTGGAATACAAAACTGCGCTTTTATTGATAATTCAGTAACACAAATATAGAAACATTCATTGTTATGTTTTTATTCTGAGACAAGTTAAAATTCGTCAATAATTAGCTTATTACCATATGTTTAAAAATACAGGATCGCGTTAATCAAATTGCTTTAATAGATAAAAATACTCAACTGATATATGTTATAAATATAAATATCATCCATACATATTAAATGCTACAAATGACTAAAGTTTTTGAATCATACATCACATGGACGACTAATTTCCCTAACCTTAAAAACTGTTGTTCGTGTTTGTGAAGACTAATAGAGATATAAACTTAGTAAAATTTACACATAATCACGATGATGTAGTGCGCTCACGATCGACGCTCAGTCTAAATTAAAGTCTCTGAGACGCGAGATACTGTATGATGCACATGACAAACGGTTAGATGGAATTCTCTCATAGTATAAGTCGTCTTCAAAGAATAAAGTAGTGAATTTATGAAAGCAATTTTTCACTATGTTGTGCATGTATTGTATATATTCCAAAGCGGTTTCTTTTAATTTTATTGGAATTTAGATTTTGAATTTTTTTATAAAAAATGGAAATATATTATGCCATCGTATTTTATTTTTAAATAAATGCAAAAATTGTCGTTATGATATAGTTTTAATATTTTTCTCATAATAATATGTTTTTTCTTAGCCCAATATTGATAAAAGTTATATGTTATCTTGCTAAATATAAAAAATCCTTAATAAATCAAGAATAAAATTCTAAGATTATTAGGAACAAAGAAACTGATAAACACGGGGAAAACATTATTGCTTCCTTTTCTATGCTTCTTTACTATTGCCTCACAAATCTTTCAGTATTTTCCTTTTAGCAAACAAAAGGATTCCAATTGCTTTTATGTAGTGTCATTGTTATGAGAAAAAAATATGTGTTATATTATGTCTAAAAATCAATTATAAAATCTTCCTACATTCTATTATAAATTTTCTGTTATAATCTATATAGATAAATAAAATAACCCATTAAATACAAAATTTATGACAAAACAAATGGTAGGTGATTTATTATCGTTAGAGCTCTGACGGCTATATCTTCAATTATTAAGGAAATCAAATATGATAAATATAGCGTGGTTTGTATTGACGTAAAAATTTGATTTTCATAATAGTGTCTCTATAATGAAAATCAAATTGTCTCAGCCTGTCATGATATATTCATAATAACTTAGTTTTAAAATTATAAACAACTAACACTATATGTACTAAATATCAAAATATATATACTGTACAAACAAATAAATTTGTGTTGTTGTCCTCTTAGACCTGCATTATGCATACTAAATTCATATATTCTTCGCAGGTTACTTCTGGCACATCACAGATCTTCATTATGACCCGTTCCACAACTCCCTCGAGTTACATAGAGGTGAGTTTTCGGGTTTTCATTTTTAATTTTTAAACTTGGTATTCACGTAATTGTCTTTTTGTTTGTTTTGATTTATATCGCGTATTGGGATTTGAAACGGCTTTTAAAACTCCATAGCTATTATGTCTCCTAATTTCGTTGGTTTTGTTTTGTTTGAAACTTTTGTATAAATTTTATGTATAAACGAGGAGCGACTCGAAATTTCTGAATTTGATTTACTTAATCTAGATTTGTCATTTTTTCGTTGTTTTTCAATAATTTACATGAAATAGACATATTTTCTGCGGTATATTTCGAATTTTCATATCATTATGGAATAAAAATTCCATTTCACGATGGAAAAATGTCTATTGTCATTTGTATTTTTGATATAAGACTAAATACGTACGAAAGATACTCGTAGAGGTCTGTAGCAAATCACGTAGCCATGCTACAATTTACCGTAGAGCTCGTGGCCAGTCGAGTGTAAAGAATCAATGACACTGGGTGTTTTGAAGCGAATAAAATTGAAATGAGTAATACATGTCGTGTGTAAAAATAATTTGGAAAGATATTTTTATATTCTGTTTCAAATTATTTTTAAAAATTTATCGTATAACTATTTATTGAATATTCAATTTTAGTCTTTCAGATTTTTGGCTTATTTCTTAAAAATTAAAGCTAAAACGGTTTCAATTCCATTCATCAAGAGGTACTTTAAATATAAAAAATATTTTTTTTTTTTTTGTAATTGCGAAAGATTTTCAAATTACAAGTTAATTAGGTTGTGGTTCTTCAATCTCTTTAAGTTTATTAATGTGGAGTTAAAGGTTAGCATTATAATCTAAAATTATTTATAAGATTTATATTTTTAAAACATCAGAAAGTCTTGGACAAACACAAGAATCTATTTAAATTAATTATTTTATTAAAACTCTATACTTTTTTACTCTTTTATATGATACTTAGTACATATAGGATTTACAAAAAACTGTTAGTAGGTCGTTTCGTTTGAACATGTCTTTGAAATATCAGAAATGTGTAAGCTGCCTAAGCAATATCTTCTCAATGCGATATTAAGCATTCATTACACGTATCCTTTGTGGCACAAGATGGCATGTAACTTCGTGATTTGTTTTAAGTCAAGTCAGTGTTTTAGTACAGTCAGATAAGGATAGCAGAAAAGTAAGATTTTATAGGAACTTATCTATGCCAAATATTGATGACCTATGTATAAATATTGAGATTTCAGTAAATGTTGTAGAAAATAATGCAAAAAATCTGTTAAAATATTTATCAATTGGCTCAGAATTGACTGTGTAATCCAGTGTGACTTGATTATTTTCTCATATTGAGTTTAAACCATAAGCTCAGCTTTAGTAATCTTACAGGATACAGTTACGTGCAGTGATATCTGTGTATATATATAAAACAAGTTATTTATTTAATAATAAAAGCTTCATTATATAGATTTACAACATAACATATATATTTATATAACTATCAAGAATTGTATAACATTCATAATAATTACATCGCTATAAATATGATGTATAGGATGTGAGACATTTATACTTTTTCAAAAGTATTTAAAAAGCTCTTTTAAAGGTTTTAGTCGCTCATGATTTTAAGAGAGTGCACTCAGAAATCTAAAATTTTATACATAATAATAGCTATGAAATTTTGCGGCTTGTATTACCAAATGTGCTTTTTAATAAATAATTCACATTTCAGGTTTTACTAAACGGTTTTGTAAAACCTCATTAAATAAGAGCTGTTCTAATTAACATAACATTCTAGGTTGCAAGCACAGTCGTGGCAGCAATGAGCACAGCCACCGCAATGGCCGCCACCGTGACCACACGTGTGACAGCTCGTGGCCACTCATACAAAGCGCTGCCACATTCATGGCTGAACGACATCCTGATACGTTAGAATTTGTACTATGGACCGGGTAATAACACAGAACATTAGTTTCATTTGAAGTATCGACTATCAGTAAATGATCCTTTTAATTAACTTCAAATATTACAATACGAGTTTAATGATTATTGTAATATTATATTTATTTTGCCATAAACAAATTTTGTGTTCCCAAAACTTAAATGAAATTAACAAAGTATTTGTGTTTGGTATTTATTGTTCGAAGTTCTTGGGCAAACGCCAATAGGACTGAAATATTGACACTATATATTAAACTACGTCCATTTTATTTTATATTTCGTTTGTTGTATTACAATGCCATCGTTTCTGATCGTTGGTGTGTAACAGTTGCCTTAATTACTAACATAGTTTGCGGTGGACAGACCAACTCTGTTTGTATAGTGTAGAAATTTGATAGAGCGATGGTATTGTCACGGGTATATATATATGTATAATTTTTGTATAATGTAGAATGTTATTATACAGTTCAATTGATAAAATTTTCATGCTATTTCTAAAGATTTAATGATATTTGAAATATATTAAAATAATTATCATTAAAGTTGGTAATATAATACAAAAAAACGGAATTCTGAGAAATCACCAAGACGACTTTGTCAAAATTTATTAAAGTTAGTTGTGAGACATGAAGTTTTTAGGGGTGCCTAACCTTCTCTAAAATGTTTAAATATACTTCTAGTAACTCAATATAATACTGTGAACAGTTGATTTACTCTGAATTTAATCAAGGTTTTATTTTTAATATAGTTTTGAGTTTTGTTGTACTTTTAACAATAAATACCGTTTCAAATATACCTTATGAGAATATCTTGAACAAATCGTTACCAAAAAGTAAGGTTTAATTTTATATACACGATATATAAATACATTTATTGTTATTATTATATGATACATACGTATATTTCACAGGGACATCTTGTCGTCATCTATGGAACATCTGAGTGATGAAATCAAACTAGAGGCGGTCAGAAACGTAACTGACATACTAAGTCGTACATTTAGTAGCCAGTTTGTATTTCCAGCATTGGGTCATAACGATCCTCCACCATCCAGGAAGTTAGTGGACATGTGGATGCAGTGGCTGCCCACCGAGGCTTTACAGACTTTTGAGACAGGTATATAGTAACTTGAATTGTGTAAAATTCTTAATTACAATTAACTAACAAGTTTATATTTATTTTAGGTGGTTATTATACCATAGAACAGTCTCACAGCAAACTCCGAATTGTCGTTCTTAATAGCGTGCTTTGGGCTGGAGGTGCGGCCAAGACTGACGGTCCTCACAGAGGACGAGCGCAGTGGGAGTGGCTTGAACACGTACTTAGTAAGGCAAGAAGGAAAAACGAAATGGTATTTATGTTTCTTTTTTCAATTCTATGACAAATTAAAAATATAAATTGTGACCAGTCATATCATATAAAATATGTAGTAACTACTTTTTATTATTTGAATACAACTGTTGAGATAATGTATGCATGAGAGAGTTCAGCAAAAAGTTGGATACTTGCTAGAGAGTTTTGTGTAGTTTTTGTCATACATTTATTGTTCTAGATATTTAAGGGATGGAAAGTATAAATATTTATCCTTTTTTAATAAAAAATATATTTTATTCTTACAAATTCAAAGTAAATATATTTGAAAACAAAATTAATAATAATGAGATCTAAGATTTTCGCGAGTTTTATTCATTTAAATGGAACTAGTATTATTCGGATATACTACGCGGATTTTCATTTAAAATTAATAATTTTATTTCACATGACATTTCAATGAAATTTCTGTATTTTCTGCTAGGTATACTTAGTAGCTCATGCTGGGCTAGGTGTTGAAGAACGTCATAACGCTGGAAGCTCGTCGGCGTCAGGCGGCGGAGAGCTTACTCCGACTGCTAACGCGAGATTATTGCATGTCATCAGAGCATTCAGTGACGTCATCGCCGGCCAGTTCTATGGACATCGGCACGCAGATACATTCAGACTTGTTTATAGTGAAGGTAATGTTGCAATTTGTTGATACTAAGATATCTTTATTATGGCCTATAATAAAATGTAGCTGTATAACAACGTTAGAGTCGTGTGATTTCTTACTTGATCAAATCATGTTTTTCATGTTCCTTATATATATTGTCATGTTCTAAAATTTTCCTTTTTTAAGTTTCTAAAACATTTTAAAGAAAAGTTAAAGATGGTCTTTGTTAAGTATAAGATAAAGTTGAGATACTATTTTTAGGGCGACCTGTATCGTGGGCGCTTTTAGCACCGTCGCTCACTCCACGAGGTGCGGGCAGTGTTTCGAATCCAGGATTAAGACTTTATAAATTTGAGTCTAATACAGGAAAAGTAAGATGAAGGTTTATTTTAAAATATTTATAAGTTTTAGGAATCGGGCTGAAATCTATGCACTCATTTGTAGCTATATTTTTTGTTATTATTTCTTAATTCGTGCTCAATGATATGATTATAATTTTATGGGGTTTTAAGTGTTCACAAATATCTTAAAAATTCAGTAATATGACAAATATTTGATTGTATATAAATATATATAATAAAATATTACAATCCAAAAAGGTTGTCTGAAAAAATGTGTTTCTATGTGTAATCCGAACATGTAATAAAAATAAACGACGGACGGAAATGATGACCGAACGAAACATAAAATATATCTTCTTTATTTCTTTACATAAAAGATACGATTTATAACACCTTATATATAAAGTCGGTAATACACGGAACATTTCTATGAGAAAACATGAGCGGAAAGAAAAAATACGTTAAGTCCAACGTTATCCAAACCTATATTACTCTCTAAATCATTTCCAGCAATTAATAGCTTATACGATATTTTTAAATTGCTATTCTTTATCCCGATACAATATTAATTGCACAGCATTGCGGTCGCTTCCTGAGTTTCATGCACACAGATAGCACTTAACAGAATTGTACAGTATTCCCGACTAACGATGTATGCCCTTAAAATAACATATTGTTGTAGTCATTCGATAATTACATTTAAAATTCAGATAAACTTTACATTCCACATTAAAAATTAAAAATTTTAATTTTAATTCTCGTTCATGCGTTTTTAAAACTGAATGTGATAAAGTATCTAAATAAATCAATAAAGTTGTTTAGAAATTAATGGAAAAAAAAATAAATTCAATAATATATAAAAAAAATCTCTGAATTAACGAATCAAAGTAAGTCAGACCAAAGCTGTGTTGAAAATTTATTTTGTTTTCTTAATCATACCAACTACTATCCTTTCCAAGTTAAACTTATGTTATTTTATATATATAACGGAAGATGTATTTAAACACACATCAAAGATTTCGTCGAGAAATACGTATGCAAAATTTTTCTTCCAGAAAATATAAAGGAATGAACAGAGTAAAATGTTTATATATCGGAGCCTAATGAATTGAGTTTTCGAAATAAACTTTTGATCTCTAAACATGTTTAATCAACGGGATGCCATGATAAAGGAAATAACATGACGTTGCTTAATTTCAGCCAGTTTTGCCCCTCCTCTACTGTGTCTGAGGAATTCTGATGCTTTGTTAGCCTTATGCAGCATTAAAAGCGTTGGATACAATTAAATTAAAGATTTATTTACGCTCTATTTATTAACAGTTTTTTTACTACCTACTTTGCTTTAACTTCAGTCTTTCCTCTGTTTATTTTTTTGAAACAATATCATTGTGTACTAATGTTATTTATCACTAAAAATATTTATGAACTTCAACAAATACACATAATCTATGTACGATGTTATATTATACATTTTTAAAAGACATGACTTACGTAAAGCATATTCATATTGATGTTGAATTATGATTGCCTTTTTAAAATCACTATTAATTGTTTGCAGGTATTAGATTATACACAGTATTATCTAGATGTAACTAATACAAGAGGTGAAGCGCATTGGGCCGTTGAATACAATGTCACACAATATTATGGTCTAAGAGAAGTAAGCGCAGTGTCATTGGACAATTTGGCTGAGAAGATTAGAAATTATCCAGATAGAACCTATCTTAACAAGTAAGTAAATTAATTACAAATTGTTCCAAAATTAAAATTATGTATGTGTTTATGTCATTATTTTTCAACGTAAGTGGCACAAGGCAAATCGTGTTGTGCTTACGATATTATTTTAAACACATTATAGTAATGAAGGTTTTATATTAATGAAATACTGAATGGCTGTAACCTACTATCTAACTGATTTATGTCTATATTGTTAATTATTTAAATGCCAATTAGGTATTTATCAGCTCTGCGGGTGCGACACGCCACTGATGTATCTGAGTGTGACACTGCATGTATTCACGTGCATTTCTGTGCGATAACTCGAGCTGATTTCCATGAATTTCGCTCATGTGTCCGCAATCCTGCGTCGGCGCTAGCATCGCGCGCGCCTCATACTTCTGCTGCAATTTTGGTTTACGCCATGATATTTTTGCTATCTTCTTAAACAATAGAAAACCTTTAGTTGAAATTACGTATAGTTAAAAATAGTCATTGAGTTCTCATGAATGTATAAATATATGATATATGAATGTATGTCCTTTTTTTGTAATACATTAATAAATGTTAATATTTTCAACATGCTAATTTTTTTTTAATATTTTATAAATCGTAGAAATGTATTAAAATGCAATACATATGTACTCAGCATGCTTAATAAACTCTCAGTATTAGTTAAAAAATATCGTAAGTGACAGTAGTTGTATAGGCTATAAGCTATTTTCTTAATTTTATCTACTCAAACATTATCAAATCGAGTATTGTATAAATATCATTATTTATAACTACATACCATCAGAATGTAATTATATGAAACCAGGTAAATGTAATTCCATTACTTACTAAGGGAAGTCTGAGTTCTCAATTCAGTCTCTGAGGTGTGTTAATTAAATATTCCTTTTCCAGTTGCATCAAAGTTGGTAATAGACAAATATAAATTGCTATTCGGAGTGGTTTAACTATTAAGTGTACAGTATTATAAAATGTTATCAAATCTAGATCATAATATTCTAAACTATAAAATGGCTATTTGTTTGTGGCTAGTGTCTTGAGAAGATTGTTTAAATAAAAGAAAAACATTTTGGTAATTGTAATTTATTAACGACTTACGAAATCAAAAAAACGAAATTCACTTATAAATGTTATATCTATTAAAAAAAGAGGCAATTTGAAATTCCTTTGTTGAATCCACTTAGTAGAAAGAAAAATAAAGCACATCATACAATTTTCCCCCATTATGAAAAGGAAACACGCTCTGATTTTGGGGAACCAATTTCTATACATCACTGTCACTGGGTTTCTTGAAAGTAAAGTAAATTACGAATTAAGGTTCTGTGTTTTATATTATTTCCATTTTTTTTAAGTTCCAGTTAAATATAATTAAAAAAGATAATTCGCGTTAAACTCAATAAACACATAAGACTAGTGAGTCACATAAAATAATAAAACAATAAGACAACAGTCCTGCTTATATTACGTCATATTTCACTCTAATAATAATATGAATTAATTAAAATTCAAATTGGTTGCACATCTACTAACAACATTTCCGTTAGAAGCTGGTAAGACGACGAAATATTCCAAATGACTGTATGCAAAATGATTTCGCATAAATTTTTATGTAAAATGCCAGACATTTTAAGCCGTTATTTTTTTTTTGTCATTAAAGACGAAAAAAGAGTCAAAGTCTTGCTTGTAATATAAATTATAATTTAAATCATTTTGGTGACGTCATTCATAGCACACAATATATAAATAAGATACAGAACTCTCATGTTTTGTACTAAAAAACATAGAAGCATATGAATAAATTATTGTATTCGCAGGCAGAATCCTAAAGGCGGACTTTTTGATCGCTAAAATTTGTACCCCTCGTTACTTTGAAGGTTAATCTCATTACGTTTCCCCCTAAAAAGGCCATCGCTTCCTGTGAACATAAAAAGGATAGATGTTGCCATAAAAGAATTTCAAATATACTATCCGAGCAGATTATAGAGATTATAAGCCACAAAAACGTTTCGATGTTATAATGGGTATAAAACAATATTCATAGAAAAGTTTATAAAAGTTTAGAACTAATAATATTCTTGTTTAAATAGATTTCAAATAATTTTAATGGTTCTTATATCTGTGACGCCTAGCTTGATATTAATTTGTTAAATATATTACCTCTTTATTAAAATTTCTTTGTGAAATATAAAAATAATGAGATATTTTTTTGCTAAAGTATTGTATGTCAAAAGAAACCAAATTATATAAAAAAAGCTACGAGAGATTTAAAAATTCGTATCGATGTGTTGTATTTAATACAACTTTTATAGTAATATTGATAATTAGCGCTCCGTTCTATAAAAAATCTTGTTCTACTTTCGTCGAACCAAGCAATCTTCTCAAGCATAAAAGCAACTCTTAGAATATGTATTGCTGATTTAATTGTGATATTTGAACTTTTGTATATAATTACAAGTAAGAGTCAATGTAATTAAGAAAAATATAATTGTCGAAGATATATTGGCTTTTATTTAAAAGAAACCTTCATGTCAAATTTGAAATATATACATCAATGCTTAATGATTACCATATTTTAACACAAAATACTTATTTGGATTTAATATTTTCTTACAAAACACACATTCGATACAAAAAGGGTACTTCTTATAGTTCTAACATTCATATATTCCAATTTCTTTCAGAATATTTTCTTAGGAAACGCTCTTCTGCTGTTAATCTTCTTGGCACCCCTAAAATGCTTGGAAAAACGGCCCATATAAAACCTTTTTTGTTGTGAAAAAATATTTGACCAATATTCAATGACCTTCGAGAATTTTATTTTAAGATCCTAAGCATATACCTGAACACAAAAACACGGGTCTTGTTATAACGTAAGCTGGGTACCATATGAAAACATCTGCATTTAGGGACGGAAGGGTTAAAGGGAATAGCAGGAAATAAGCATTTATGACATAAGAAAATTATTGTAAAAGGTTATACTTTTGTTTTGTATATGAAAACTTCAAAATTACTTAAAACTGTCCTGGAAACCAAACAAAACAAAACCAATAATTTTTAAAACATGTGACTTATTCTAAAATCGATTCGAAAAAATTTGGACAGTAAAGTTAGTTCTGTACAAAATAATATTTGATTAGTTTAGTTTATGTGTGAACAAAATTTATAATGTGTAACTAATCAAACTAGCTCATAAATAGTAACAGTGGGTATACTTGTTATTTGAAGTAAAGGAGGACGAAGTCATAATATAAAAAATATTTTTTATATCATATATATTGTTTGTATTGTATAAAAGTGGTACTAAAAATATTATAATGCTTAATTTACTAAAGCACTAAAACAAAATAGTGTAATAAAATCACGATTATTGTATAATAATTTGTGCCGTTTGACTCAATTTATTTGCTTGTTAAACAACCTTATAATTAGAAAAGGTTAAAAAATATTTTGTCCTCTAACCAATAATTTCATTAGCAAAATAATTGTATATATGTTTCGAAACCTTATTTCTGTGACGAATTTAGGAGTGTTTAATGTAAATAATTACTAAAAACTCAAAGTTAAGATTTTAAATATTTTCATGTATTTTTTACAATTGCATTCGTAAATTATTTATCAACAACATTTGTAATGTGATTATAATTACTGAAAATATTGGAAAGTTTGGCCACCTTGGAAAGGTCATCATAAAGAAGCGGCCATATTCCTTCAGACTACAAAATTATATTCGATAGGCTACTCTCTCATTATAAATAAACATAAAAGAAAGTTACATATAATTTGATAAATAGAAAAAGATGATCTGAATGAGTTATCATATAAATATTTCCGTACTTTAAACATTTCTTGGAAAGTATGACAGTCTGGTTATGTTTGCTTGTTTCGTATCTCATCCTACTCGTAGACGTCATAGCTATTTAACGAACGTAAATAACTTTAAGCGGGAGTAATTAAAATAATATTTACCTGGCAAATGTCATGTAAACATATGGAAATTCAAAACAAATGGAGTCAGGTAACAAAGCCCCACTAAGAAACAATTAAAAAAACAAAAGTGCGTATTTGTAATTCACATCCCATTTAATATTCAAACCGCTGTGGCCTTTCCGTATCTAATTAGCCGACATAAAGAGTACACAGAATTTAAGAGCGTTGGTTATAATTTTTGTATTTGTCCGTACCTCACCGACCTTCTTTGGTAATTGAGTTTGTTGTAAAATTAATCAACTTGGATCTCTGACGTAGCCCCGATTCTGCTGCTATAAAATAATATACCCAAGCTGTTATAAAAGTAATTCTTAGCTCAGTGTAGAGACATGACACTCTTTGAAAAAAAGCAATATAATAACAATTATGTTTTATAAACCACGTAAACTAAAATTAATTTAATATAAAAATGTATATATTCAAACCATATCAAATGAATAACTTTGGCTGTTTGGTTTAAGTACTTCTATATCGACCTACTAATTTAAATTTTTATTTGGAAAGACTGGTTATTTTTTTTAATAAAATGGAATGAAAAATGAAGGAATTCTGTTTATGAGTACATAAAATTGCACAAAAACCCCGCTTTTTCACTGAAGAGACCACAGCGCACAAAATCAAATTAGCTCACTAATAGAGCAAAGGCATTCCTTTAAAGTGTGCACTTTGCTCTCGTATTATTGTACTGCAAAAGTATACAATTACCAATATTAATTCTGTATTCTCTAGTTTTTTGTCATCGTTAACATTATATTACTATTGTACAATTTATTTTAGGTTATGTAAAATTTATTGAACATGACAGACTATGATACCTGTAATTATAAATTAATTTATTTGTCTTTTAAAATTTTTTAAATTATATAGCAATATACAAAGATCCCATGACCAACGCTAGGAGACCGAGCACATGATAAAAACTTACCTCTTTGATTATAGTCATGGCCTTTATTAAAATATTATTAGGGTTATAAATTTTATTTGTAGGGTAGCTAGTTGATTCCCTACTATTAGATTGATAATTATGTTTGAGATTATTTTTTTTTTAAATAACTAACACTGTCATAATTTATAACTCATGTTTGTATGAAGAAAGATACCTGAAATGTACAACGTTCCAAGCAATCTACAACTTGCCTACTGTCACTCTATGCCTCGTGACCTGACCCGAGCACTTGGCATGTACGATCCGCTGGAAAACTTGGCACTAATAAGTGAAATCTTTAAGCGTACAAATTTAGTCCAATTAAAATAAAGTATAGAACGGAATTTAAGTACATTTTAAAAGTCTTGCAAGAAGTTCAGACATGCGAGTCTGTTAGTTTTAAGTTAGTGATTTAGTCTGTGAACTTTGCAAAGAGACTTTTTATAATATTAATAAACATGAAACATCAAACAGATGTTCAAACAGATCCTGGTATTAATTAAAAGTGTATATTTGAACGAAAAATATGTTTTTGCGAATTCACTAGAAAGGAAATTATTTTAATATGTACATATTTTATACATAACAATAAATTTGTTTTACTCTGAATTTATAATATATTAAAAACGTATATAAAATTGTTTACTATTAAAATAAGTTAAAAATATGCCTTCTGTATTGCAACAGATATAAAAATTAATAAAAACACTGCCAACAGCATCCTTTGAGTCAAAGGTAACAAGACAATCCGTTGTTCTAAACTCACAAGTTTTCCTTATTAATTTGACGTCATCAATTATTAAATAGCAATGACTTTAGGTGCACAATAATATATTTATATATAATTAATATGGAGATATAAGTATATTTTAGATCAAGAATTATTCTCTGATTGACAACTTTAGTTTTCAAACTTTACGGTATTTAAGATGAGAAGACTCGACGGAATTTACCAAACGTTCCCTAGCTCAGTTACCTCTGTATCTTAATGTCCTTGTTGAAATAATGACTGCGTATTGGAAACACCTGCCTTAGATAACTAAACTCGGAGATAAGTTCAAGGTAGATTTGTTATTATTAAATAGTAAACTATATATATATAAACTAAATCGACATAAATAGTAAACTCTATTTATGGTGATCGATCCCTAGCCAACTTGATCGGTGATCATTACTTTGATTTTATACAAATTTATACAGGGTTTGATTCACCGAGATGAACTATACACACTGTTGTAGTTACTACGATGTTTTAGGTAGTGCGACGTTGTCATCTACGAATCAAAGGTGAGAAATATCATCACCTTTTATATTGATATGCCGAAATCTTCTGCAACCGTCCGCTCTTTTTGTTTTTTTTAGGTCTTGTAAGAGGCACTTCAATTTTGTCTACGCGTTATCATCATCTTTTGAGAGGTGGCATGTAACGTAGGCCCTAGGATCACCGTTGTAAAAAATTCCAACTTTTAAAAGAAATTCAACCTTATTATCGCACGTGTCTTCTTTTAAGTAGCTGGACAAAAGCGTTCAACCTCCAATTTAATACCTTTTTCATCTGCAAAGCTTCTGTTAGAGGCACAGATCTGATTTCGTATCTGCTTTTTAAATTATTTGTATAAAGCTTGGTGATCTGAACTCCACGACTTTGAGTGCGTACGTTATACAAGTAGCAGTGTCAATAGTACTATGTTCTATGTATGACTAGTGACTTACCGCATCTCGGGAATTCTTAGCACTCCCTTCCAAGTTTGCGATAGTAAGATATAACTTTTTCACCGAACCATTCATTGCCCGTAACAGGTCTATAAAATTTTGATGCTCCACTTTGTATGATTATACCGCCATTATTGATCTTCAAAGCTCAGTATTTTAATCAGCGGGATGGATCCTAGGAACGAAAATTTGATTTGGAGAATATGAGCAGGAGTCTTCCTCATATTCCATGATCCAAAATTTGGCATTTCAAGTGAGCTTTATTTCACAGTTGCAAGTAAGTTAGCTATCATATTAAAAACAAGGTTTTTTATCCAAGTCAACTGATAGAGCTGAGTGGATTAGCAAGCTGAAGTGTTGATGGGCAATAGCATTTGGAAATGTGTTAGTGGTCAGCAGACATACTTGTACTAGAGTGGAGACAAAGTGTAAGATGCCTTCTATACAGGGTAATAATATAACGAAGTTTGGATGAGAGGAACTGGAGATCAAATACAATGACCTGCTTATGTTGAGTAGTGAGCTAAAAAAGGCTGATGATATAATATGATGATATATCAAAAATATAAATGTGTATATTTAGGATGAATAGAAAATTTTAATCACGAAATCGTTAGTTGTACAGGGTTATCCTTTTTATTATATACCATTAATTCAATTATTATTATATCTAAACTCAGATGGCATCTGAGAAATATGCACACCAAGGAAAACTACCAAAGAGGATTTTTAAATTTAACGACTATCATTATATAAGGTAGGTCTACATTTTTTATAAAGCTTTAAATATATACGCGTTTATATGATAAAAAGTTAATGTCATATCGTTTTAATTAATCATGCACGTTCACGAAACCCTTGATTAACGGACGACCACAAACGTATCAATTTGAATAATTAACTGGACGTATGAGTCTTGTATCACAGAGACAATCGTCTATCGCCAAATAGATTAAAAATAAACTATAAAATCACCGTTACAATTTTATCCTCAAATGAATGATAATGTTCCAATTATATATCTTAATCTTACAACCTTTTTTTTTTCGTACAATTCTGTATAGTATGAATATCAAGCCTTACTATTTATTCAAAAACAAGGCCAGTCCACTAATGTATGATGCATTACGAGCTTCCTAGAATTATAAAACCGCAAAAGTGACGGCATTCTTATTAATTATTCTGAAGCACATTAAATGCGGTATATATGTAGAGGTAAAATGGAAGATAATTTTGATTGTAAAAGGACAAAGAACATTTTGTTGTGGTTACTTAGGTATACCTGAGTGCAATATCAATATTATATTTTGTGGTTACGTTGTCGCTAAACACTTACAAAATTTATAAGAAATGTGGAAACGAGTTTCATTGTTATAAAGTATAAACTTATCTTAAAAGTTTTTGAGCTTTTAGGATTCAAATTATCATTTTTGTTTTGTAGTGAACAACAAGTTGACAACAATCTATCATAATGAGATCTAAGATTTTCGCGAGTTTTATTCATTTAAATGAAACTAATATTTTTCGGATAAACTACGCGGATTTTTATTATTTAAAAAACTACATAATCCCGACGTTTCGGTTACTTTTCAGCAACCGTGATCACGGGCAGACGAGATGTGGATGTCTGTCAGTTGGTCCTAGTTATTTATCACCTACCGCCATCGATTTTTTAATTTTCTGGCGTACCGCTCTGGATACCAGAAAGTATGTAGTATGTAGTTTTCTTAAATAATAAAAATCCGCGTAGTTTATCCGAAAAATATTAGTTTCATTTAAACAATCTATCAATTAACCGTAGTGATTTGAACTTTTTCAAATCACTTTAAGAGGATTTTTATTAAATTAATATTCACTAAATGGCTGATGCTAAAGCTACATCAGATTATAATTTACAAAGTGTAACAAGTTGCATTGTAATTGATGTATTGAAAGTAACGTAGGTTATATATTACATTCAAGATTAATAACAGCAATTTTTTCATACTTTTAATATTACATAATATTTTCATATTAAATTCATGCGAGATATTAACTTCATTCAAATTTACTACTACTGCTTCAGACAGCAAAGATTGATGAGGGTATTATAAAAATAATTATTTAATCAAGATTTTATTTAAAACAATTACTATAGATAAAATATTACAAGAGAAGTAAATCTAGTTACATATTCCTAGACAAGAACTATCGAAAATAATATAGCGATGAGTTTGATTTTGTTTAAGTTGAGAGTTTTAAGCTTCTTTAATTGGTAACTATTACCAACTAAAGTAAAATTCATAGAGTAACAGTAAACCACATAATTTTAATATTTCTATGAAATCTACAATTTCATTATTTATCTTTGTTAATTATCGTAATAGGTTACAATATGTGTCTGTCATAACTGTTCTAGTATCGAACTTTTGCAATTATGCTTCGACATCGTTCCCCAACTATTCATAAAATGGAAAAAGTCCGCCATTTCAGAATTAACTTTGCCGCACTAGTTCTTTTTTGTGATAGTCTGTTAGTGTTTTGTACAGAATTGAGATTTAAAATTCCGCGTCAACTATGAAAAATTGAAGCCGTTAGATTCTCTTTACCACGATATTTCGCTGTTAAGCCTATTATTGTGACACATGTGTGCTCATGGTTTTTTTTATTAATTTTATAAGCCTAAAAAAATATATTCTCTCTATACATTAATTAATATTTCATTTTTTATGGAAAAATTATATTTAATTATTTTTTAATACCAAAATAACTATATCCTATCATAAATTAATTAATATTAATTATCATATTTTATTTGTTATCATTAATTTTATTAAATAGATAAAAAATAAAATTTAACCTTATTATGTTATTTTACTATTTACAAATTTATATTGCTTAGTATTACAGCCATAAAGTCATTTACAGTTTTACAACGTAAAAACGAGTCTTTTATTTTGGCTTCGCCACAGTAGAAACAAAATAATTGAACTCATAACTAGCTTTGCGTACTTCACCGCTACAGTTCGGTTCGGTTCTAAATGAGATTTAGATTTTAAACTGAACATATTATATATAAATGTTGCTGAGTATTTAAATGATGTCGATGTTCTTTCCTTTTCATAAATACAAAAGTACAAACACAATCTGAATATTTTTTCGACCTTTTCTTTTGCCCACTCTACTTGAACGAACTTGAGCATTGTCTATAAAAATATTTGTCATAGCCCAGGATAGAAATTAAAATCTTTTAGGGTCTTGAAATTTATTGGAATGAAGAAGTTTGTAGGTACAGGTAGGAAAACGAATAATTAAATAATTGGCGAAATAAATGACGAGCTGCACTTGATGATTGCAATTACAGAAAATAGGCCTTAAAGTATTTGTTTTTTTAATCACTTGAAAGTTTGATTTATTTTTGTTTTGATTTTAATTATTAGTTAACAAAACATCTATAAATTTGGACAAAGCTGTTAGTAAAGTAATTTGGGTAAGTGTGTAGGTATTTGTAATATGGGCTCCGTAATATAGTCACTCGCCAACATTCCAGTTCCATCTAGATATTCTTTCAGCAAGTCTCTGAGGCGAGAGATAGTTAATTAATTATGCGATATTTAGATTAATCTGATTTCTATAAGTATAACGGGTCTTTTGAGAAGGAAAAAATTGTAAAGAGAAATTTTTACATAAAAACCCATATTTTCAATGTTTAGTTTTATTATCTTACTTTTTATTATAAGACAGTTCACATATAAAAATTTTGTCAACAAACCTTTTCGCAATATTATATTTAGTCTTTTAAAATCCATATGACTTGTTCTAAACACATTTGGTTTTAAGCGATCTATACAAAAGACAACAAAAGCTACTGATATTCCCGTCTTACCAAAAAGTGTGAAATTAGTACAAATATCTTAGTTACTAGTATATTTTTGTTCTCATAATATTTTCATATTAACAAATATCTTTAACTTCGGTAAAAATAAACTAGAAAAAAAGAATCCAAGCAGAAAAGATATTACAAAAATATATTAGTAGCAAGCAAAAGACATATATATATATATAATTGATAGTATTATATAAAGACCCCTAACTTCTAGTATTCCAAAAAGTTTAGGATAATACACATGTATATTTTATACGTGTATATACATATATAAATAATAGAAAACCGATTAAACCTCCTAATCAATTATCGGTACTACTCAACTTGAAATTGTTTAATTTATATTTTCGGGACAAAAAGTAATATTTTAGTTTCAGGGTAGTAATTTTGAAAGTAATTGTCCCTACTAAAGCACTTTCCTACAACGGTTTTATATAGAATAGTCGGTACTTTTACCCAACTAACCGTAAATACATTTTAGACCGACTTTTTCTAACTTTCAAACTCTGCAAACTATCGGAATTCTAGATATCACTTCTAGAATTTCGTGACCTGACCCGACCACTGGCCATGAACAACTCGTCAGAGTTTTGTACCAATACGGGAAAACTTGAGACAATCAATTAAAAACATATAAAATACAATTTTAAGTGAATTGACTTTTTTTATAAAAATTTTTCAAACATTATAAGATTAATAATTTGAAGATATTTTTAATACTATGGCACATTCTTGATAATTATACCATTATGAATATGTGAAAGATGTGTGATCACTTGTTAACACAAATTTTTCTTTGTATCGGAAAACATTTTGAGATTTTTACTACCGTAGTGCCCTTTTAAGTTAAGAAAAGAACATAATGAGATCTAAGATTTTCGCGAGTATTCATTTAAATAAAACTAGTATTATTCGGATTTACTACGCGGATTTTATTATTTAAAAACTACATAATCCCGACGTTTCGGTTACTTTGCAGCAACCGTAATCACGGGCAGACGAGGTGTGAATGTCTGTCCCAGTCCGTACTGGTTCACATAATGAGATCTAAGATTTTCGCGAGTATTCATTTAAATAAAACTAGTATTATTTAAGAAAAGAACGTTTGAGCTTGAGCCGATGAGTTCTCCAATCGTTGACTGTGTGAAACCAAGGAGTATCTGACTCCAACCCATGGCCTCAGGATTTGGAATTAGGTTAAAAAGGCTGTTATAAATAGAACTTGTTCTGTAGCAGCTTCGTTATATCTAAATTTAAGCTAGACTTTATGGACTGCAAAAATAAACTTTTGTGAACAAAATTGTTACGAGCGCTCCTTTTACACTTCCTACCAATGTTTTTTAGTTTCAAAATATTTTTTTACGTCTACCGAATCCATAAAATGCACGTTTGATAAATAGAATATAATGATAATGACGGCAGGTCGAGGTCACATGAGTCTAATAATTTAAAAATAATAGCTGGTTCAAGCTTGAGATGATATAATATTTGATAATATGTCATTACGTCACCAAACAAATTTATTTCTAAGCAAGACATCATTACAGTCCATCAATCAATATTTCACAGTGTTATTATAGCTAAGGCTTTTGAAAAATTGAAACACATTACGCATGAAAACAGTTAAGCTTGTCAATAATTCTAAAAATTTAAGTATTTTGCCTATTAAATAATAGTTAAAATTCTAAAATACAATCGTGTTATCAATCTGTTGTGTCCAATATTTGCGATTGTATTAAAGTTTAACATTGTTTTATAATAATTACGAAAAATTATTCGATTTCCTCATTTATATACCATGTAACAATTGATTGCTATTTTATTTGGTTAACATTGTGTTGTATTTCAGAGTCTTAGTTGTAGAAGCGGAATTTAGATTCTTTATATACAACAAATTATGAATTCTGTTAATTTAACATTTTATAGGACAGTTTTTTTTAAGTTCCTCTTGGGCTTTTTTTATATCCGAAGTGTTAGTTAGAGTCAAACTAAAAGTGTCATCAATAAAATTGTGAAATCAATCTTATAATTAATCGACAGTTGTTGGAGAAAATTAATAAAACTCCAGCAAAGTTTATTGAATTCTTCAAAGATGCTTTTTTATTTAGTGTGTAATTTTCCTTTCATCACTTAACATTTTTGTCACCTCAAAAACAAATTTTTTGTAAGCATTTGTTTTATCTTATAATTTAGTACAGTATTTTGCCAATTATGTGTATAGTTCAAAGTATTAAATAAAAAATATTTTTCACTATGAAACAACTTTTGCAAATTTGCTGAATTTCGTAGAGTGCCCTGCCCTTCAAGTGTAAGTTGGTTATTATAAGAGTTATATATTTTTCGAAACTTATAAATTTTGGTAATTCACACGTTCGAACAATATTTTTATAAAATATTAATAACAATAGTATTTTATGTTATTTACATTACTATACACGTCGGCTGGGGCTTACGTTATATAATTTACATAATCTAATAACAGTCAAGGCATTAAAAAAATGACACAGAAAAGCCAAAAATCGTCATACTAACAAATCGACGCACCGAACTTAGTTTTTAAATGAGGAAAGGGCGTCGAATTTGACCAGACCAAAAGCCCTTGGGTAAGATTGTTTATGCCTTGATTCATAACCCGCAACACTTAAGCTAGTAGTAACATTTATGGTATTGAAACAATTGGATACTTGAAATGTAAATCGCGAAAATCACTATCGATTGTAAGTTAATTCCTTTTAATACAGCGAGCTCTGTTCAAAGGTTGAATATTAAACAATGTCTTTCAACTTCTATACATAATTTTAGAAATTACAGTTGATTTTGTTAAGAAATTAAAAGACAATTACCATTTTTTGCTCTGGAAACTTGCCTTTCTTACTCTTTAGCGTTGCTAAACAACATAAGGCACAGCCTTATGTGTAACTGCTCCTCATCGTAGTTTAATTTCGGTCTGGAAACTAAACAACTTATTTTACTGTATAATGGACGGAAGATTGTTTGAGATGTAAAACTAATAGCATTAATTATGTCGTTACAATAATTTGTTTTTCCAACCTTGATAAAAAATACTCTGTACTATCTATCGCTAATATATTTTCCATTAAATTTGAATGAGCTTTTATAAATTAATAATTATTAAATGCTGCATTTAATAAGCGCTCAGAATAATATATAAGACCGCTGCCAGTTTGCGGTTATACAATTTTAGGGCAATGATATCGCGTTATAAATCCGTTGACAACAAATTGGTTACATTTCGTGAATCGCACTAATTATGTCATTATGTCCGATTATTATCGAAATATATATGTAAATATCTGACAAAATATGAATAAATATAACGGAAATTTTATTACAAGCAATTATAAACTATGCAATTACATAGATAAGAGTGCAAATGGGATAGCCGCTTTTAATTTAGTGGTCAATTTGATTCAACGTACGATTGTCAAAATAATCCAATGTTTGTGTTGTTGTATAAATTGCTTACACAAATACATTCTGTATAAATATGTAAATATGTAACTCTATAGAAAATTCATAATGGTTCTATAAACTTTGATTTTCCTGTTGAATTATTGTGACACATAAAAAGTTTAACAGTTGTAATTGATAGAAAAACATTCTTATAAAAATACCTAATATGAAATAGTGTTGAAATGAAAATTAATAAAAATAATTATAACGATAATTTATATTGTGTATGATTGTTGATAATTCAGATGAATATACCAGTAATTCATGTGTATGGTATAATGTATCTCGTTTAATATTTATATATAGGTAATGTATTTCATAAATTTAATTTGTTTGTATTTACGAGTTTAAGTGTTATTACGTTATTTATTCATATAATATATATAAAAAAAATATTATCAATACCGCTCTTATTAACTTGAAGATTTCACTTATGCTTATTGTGCCAAGAGTTTCAGCGATTCGTACATGCCAAGTAATCGGGTCAGGTCACGAAGCCTGGAGTGACAGTTGGGGATTCTGTCAGTTTGCTTAGAACGTGTTAAGTATGAAGGTGTAGAAACTTACTCAAGTCCGACTAAGGACTTCCAAGATTTACATCAGCACAGATTTTAATGTTTTTTTTTTTTAACTTAATGTTTCCTTTATATATTTAGTGAAATGAAAAAGTAAAGAGTGTAGCTAAAAACTTTAAGCAAACAGAAATATAAACTTTCAGCAGTCTATTAAAAATTTTGTTTATGTTGAGAGTTGTAGACGGTTTTGACGGAACAATTTTTGAAAGCTTATTTTCATGTTTTCAGAAAAAAATATCAGCCACGTATGAAATAAATATTTGGTTAAGGGTCTGCTTTTTAAATACTCTTAATGTAGTCTAATATATCTAGATCCAAACCAACTGTGCCGCTAGTACAGGCTTTCCCTAAGGATTTTTAAACTAAACCACAAAACAATCAGCATCCAATAGATATTGGCGTCTTTGATCAAGTCGTCGAATTCTCTCCTGGGACCCTTCATTTCTGATACAATGATCCAAGTAGATTTTTTTCCCGTAATTCCAATTATATGGGTAATTACAAAAAACCGCAACGTTTTAAATAAATATTGATATCAGAAACTATAATGTTAAGGTCTTCAAATAGATATGTTCTTAAAAAAGTTAGATTAGTTCCTCAAGTTGCTTAAATACCTCGATTATTGAAAAACTATAATTAGCATGAAATCGTTTTAGTTTACAAAATAGAATTAACTTTAAAATTACTAAACCATTTGTGTTTAAAATATAAAATATTTACTGTACAATATTAAAATAACATCATAATAGTAGCTTATAAAATATATTTAATTTAAGGTTATTTTCATCTAATCGGTTTAAGCATCTGCTTCTAAAAGCCAGTTTCTCTTAATCCGTTATTTGTTGTGTAAAATGAATAATTTATGAGATGAGAGATAAAGTACTGATCGCGAGGATTATTCGTCGTTATCCACCCATTAGGCTGTGTCGTTAAGAAAAGATGGCGCTTGCATTCGCGTTAATGAGATGGATTAAATATTTAAATTTATGTCAAGGAAAATATTTTATAAGCAAAACGAAAAGACACTTGAAGATTCAAAAATTATTTGAGATATATTTTGGGCTAATATCACGTCAGCGTCTCAGAGCAGACTATATATTCTTAATCATAATGTAATTTTAATGCCCTAAGAAATACTTCTCGTTTTATTTTAACTATGTTCCTATATACATTGTTCATTAGCTTTCTTCTATTTCATGTAATCAAATAAGTTTCATTTAATAACTTATTGAGAAAAAGTAACCTCTTTAAAATTAACGTACAAAAGGTCCTGTTAGGTCTCATGTAAAAGTAATTGTGTATAAAAATTGGCTTACAAATTTTGGGTTTTGCGGTAAAAATAGCTATTCGTATCGAATGAACCCTCATTACCAGGAAATCTCTTTGTAGATGGTTTACGCTAAATTTGCCAATAAGATAGCGTATCGGATTCATGGCTTGTAAAACCTGATGAAAAGGACAGAGCGAGATCTGTGGCTTTGAAAAAATATTACTATTGAAAACGATACTCTTTAAAAAATAATGATTGATATATCGATAGTAGCAAGCTTCATTTTCACAAGTACTGAAATGTGAAGTTGGAATATTTAATGAACTGTAGTTTATCCTTCGTATTTTCAATAAATTGCTTACGTCATCAAATTGTAATAATCATTTTATTTAATTTAACTTAACTAAGTAATACATAAAAAATGCTAAACTATATCAAAAAATTTCAATACATACACAAAGATTAACTTTCCTTCATTATATGTTTTGATAATAATGCGAACGTGATATTTCCTCCACAAAAAGTACTCCATGTATCGTAATAAAACGTTGCAGTAATAAGAAAATAAAAGTTTGGAAAAGGGTGAATTCATAGGCGTATTGCTTAGTTCAGACAAAAAAAAAAATTTTTAATACAATTAAAAAAATATCAAATTATTTTATAGAGAAACTAGTTAAAAAATTGTAACTCACCGTTTTACAACGTCTTTATCTTACTGAGAAAGAAAGCAAAATTGTAATCATAACATAGTTGGACTGTAACTACTTATACCATACTCTTAAAAACTTTTCCAAATTTCTCATATTTTTTTATATTTCTAAATTAATTTTCTGTTTACTAAGTTATTAATAACTTAATTATAACGTAGTGTTAATATTCTGTATGACTCGCAAAAATATAAGAAAATACTCGTTTTATAGACGCAGTTATTGTTTTCCTCGATGCTCGTCTGAACAAACATCTTTAAATACAAGAAGGTTTATTTGAAAATTTCAAAAATATTGTATGTAATTTGATCTTAATAATATTTTATACGGAAGTCTTGGTTGAAGTTTTCAAATATCGTTACAAAAAAAAATTAAAACTATTGAAATATCAAATGAAAAAATTTGAATAGAATAATTTTCATTTATAAAACAGAAGCACCATCATATAATAAAAGTTAAAAAAGTTGTCGTATTCGACTTTGTATAAAGTTAATACAAATATAATTAAAACCGCCTTTGTTGAAATCGTTCGTATTTTAAGAGGCATCAATTAATGATTTTTGAAATATGTCAAAAGTGCTTGCAGATTTTTTCTAAAAGGAAAATTTAATTAACGACTCAATAAATGTATTAAAATTTCAAAATAAAATTTTAAATTGCGCATAAGTTCATATAACGTCGATTATACAAAGATTTTATGACCACTTAGCAATAATTATTATGTACAATTTGTATTTTTAATTTTTAAATGAACACATGATAGAATTTTATATTTATATATCACTGAATATTCGAATATTTGCAATGTATTTGATATTTATATATATATTGATCTTTTTAATTCAGTGTCTGGCTAAGATTACGTGCGATATCGCGAATGCGAGAAAGTATTTCTCATTTTTAATAGATTAATTATGAATCACATGTCTAATTAAAATTAATTTAATATAATTATAAATGAAAATTTAGGATTCCTGTATTTGTGTATGTTCTATTTTCAAAAAAAATTTAAAGGTAGAGTTAAAGATAATCTCTATAACGTCCCTCTAACAAGGATGATAATAGGGTTCTGAGCTTACTTTTACCTTTATAAAATAGTCTTGCATGTAGGAGTCATAAAACAACAAACAAAAGACAATCTGTTTTTTTTTCCAAAACAAAAATAAATATATATCTTTGCGTTTTATTATTAATTATTTCGTAAAAATTTTGCTATTAAACACAGAACATGATATGAATTTTGTAGAACGTTTAAAAATACTGAAATTATTATTAGATACATGACAGAAAATAAAATATTATTAAATATTATGAATACTCAATAAAAACAATTCAATTTACTGATGATATATTTATCTTTAAATAAAATATGCCATACTACAATCATGAAGCGTGTTTGTAAGCTTTTTGATGTAAAAATGTCAATTTCAAAATCACTATATTTAGTAACTAACATGTGTTATGCACAATTCCAAAATTTGTATATATAAAACCTTATTATCTCTTTAAATGCTCTTAACACAAAATTTTGTGTCTAATTATTTTAATAGTTTTGTGTGGCTTCGTCCAATGCTGTGACCACCTCTAGCAGTGCTTTAACATCAGCACTTGCTTTGTAACCATTACATTAAAGTCCTTTATCTGTTCTGATCAAATAAGGGTAACGAATTACTCACCCTTTGGAATGAAAACCTAATTCTTGGTGGGTTACTTAGTATTTAATCTGGATATACTTATGCATATCTAATAGTTATTTTTCTTGTTCAGCTTTGATTTTTACTTTGGTATTTATTTTAACACAAATAATAAGCATTTTCTCATACGGACAAGCAGTTTTGGTTTGATTACTCTTATTGTTAATATTTTATTTACATACCTGTACCTACATTTTATTTTTTAACTCTATCGCTTGATAGACTATTATCACCACATGGGGTAAAATATTACCAAATAGCAAAACAGTCGAGGATTGGAGATTTCTTACTGCATAGAGACGCTTAAAAACTATGGATCGTGATTGAAACGGGTATCATTATACTCAAGTTGTCTTAAGATTTCCAGTCTGGGTCTCGTAGGGTATCGATAAAATTGATACAGCTGGCTTTTTTATAGCTATTAATTGTAATTCTCTCTCGTCCTTAAATGAAACAGAAATTTTATGTATCAAAATAAAATTATGTACATAGCTTAACAAATGTCATTTTAAAGTCATCGCATTTACTTTTAACATATAAATAACTGGGAGTGTAATGCTTTCGGCAGATTAGTGTCAGTGAATACACGGTCTATGAGGTTTTTCTAATAAACCAGTAAATTCTTAATTAATTAATGATAAATCCGTCGTTTTTGTAGTAAAAAAATACATCGTAATATTAATGTAGTTATTCTATATCATTCATTTCCAGAAGTGTAGAATGAAATCAATTTTTGTATCAAGTTAAAATCTTTTTATTTTCAATTATATTTTCATATCTGGGTATTAGAAGTATGTTTTTTTTGTTATTGTTAAATCATAGTTTTAGATAATTAAGAGAAATAGACGCTGTAAAATATTTTTATTAGATGCTAAAACTCTAATAAATATGACTTCAATGCACGATAGTAGTAACTTCATACCATAGCTAGATTATTAAACTTTCACCTTTATTTATAAAAGGTTTAAAGAATATTAAAAATGTTGTAATCATTTGTTTTCCTTTACCACATAATTTTCAGTTATTATCAAATACTTATATTTATATTTATAGTTATTTTAATTATCGTATATTGATATTAGAGCGTAATGTATAAGTGAAAACCGTAACTATGAAATCTCAGCGGCGGTGACCTAAATTTCTAGTTATTAATGAGACAAGTTTTAATTGTGTGCTGGCACAGTGTATGGTTTTGTAACGAGGGGCTTATTAGCATACCACATTATTTCGTTATATTTAAGTTGGACTTAATGTTCGGATTATATGAATTACACGTAACCTTTAGTGTGATATCAGTTTCATTGATGGATACAATAATATTTTCATATGTGAACATAGTGGTTTCGGCTCATATTTAATGTACTATTGACGTTATCGGGTCAGTGAACTTTAGACTATCATCATCACATAGAATAAGAAACCTATGAGACTTCTAAAAGCAAATTTAAAAATATTTATTCAAAATTATTGCAATCGCGTAGAGCTTAAGGATTACACAAAGTTCTAAGGATATAAGATTATTGAATTTTTAATTATGGTATTGTTATAAAAAAAGATCACCAATCTAAACGTCTAGGCAATCTTCAGATATAAGATTAAATTAAAATTGAAGTAAATATTGGTGATAAATAAGTAAAACTATAAAAAAAAAAATTATTCTGACAAACATCCCTCCAGACGGGAAATTTTAATAAAGCAGTCGATTGTAAGCTCACTATCTCAGTAAAGACTGTTCACTCTTGTCTTTCCTACTTTATCTGTCATAGTTTATTGAATATAGGTTAAGTTAAAACTGAATTTTCTCGTATTATTTCTAGAACAGTGAAAATAAATAATATAATCACTACTATTATCACAAAATTCACTGCTCAGCATGAAGTAAATTCCATTTATTTGACAACATAAGTGTGCTATGTGAGGCATATTCACAATGTTTCAAAAAATTTTGGCATTGAAAAATCGGCCTTAAACATACTCAACTACAGCCTTTTGTGTATTACTGTTACTGTTTAGAATGCTCAAAGTGATATTAAACCTCCCAATCTCTGAGATGTATAATATCTAGTAATATCTTGTATGAGTAGCAGAATGATGTCACTATAACATTTCATACATTTCTTCACAATTTGTAAATTACATTTAATCTAATTTTTTAATTGAAAATGTTGAATGACTTGTTGTTTGATACGCTAAAACAAAAAACGGTGTAAATCTTTACGGAAAGGCCATTTATGGTAATAAATTTTATTACCTGTTTATCTTAAGACTGCTCATTGAGCTGTGAGATATATTTTCACCATGGCGTGCAAAGCAGTATTGAAGGCTAGGTTACTGCGGTAAGCATTATATATAATACGTATTGTTCGATACAAATAAAGATTACAATAGTTAGTTTCTGGGTATACACAAACACAATCTAGGATAATATATTCTGTGTAGCAACACAGCATAAATCTTTGATACGGAGCCATGAAGTACAGAAATATAAACATACTATTTCTCTATTATTACCATAAACATTATTTTGTTCAATAAATTTCATCAATAATTGTAATAATAACATGACATTTCTGTAAAGGATATATCTACTAAACTTCCCAATTGTTCTACACGCTTGTCTTGTAACCACAAGAATGAGCCCTACAATAAATAGTGACCCAATCTGAACGATGTCGTCACGTGCCGCAGCAACTTAATCGACTGTTAACAAGATGTAACCTTATACTCCCACCATAACTCACGATCGATGTAAATACGATACATAATGTAACTCTAAAAGAATCCAAATTTTATGAGTATATTAGTAAATAGATTATACCACAAAGATAAATAATTTATAGTTTTGACACAGTTAGTAACTTTTAAAATATAATCCCCGGCTACTTCGTGTTCTCTGTTTAAATGACTAATATAATTTTTGAGTATTTAATGCCTGTGTTTTGTTTAAGGGAGAAGGCATCACTGTTAGTGAGGCCAGTATTACCTACAAAATGCCAAGAAACTATCTGCAGTGTTAGTGGCGGAACACCTTCTTAACGCAGAGCCCTACCAAGTACGAGTCCTCCACGTCGCCGTCGGCCCTCATGGGAACTGACGAAACCGCGCAGACACGTGATGCAGCTGACCTGAGGGTGTAGGGTGAAAGACGAATATTCTGCTCCTCAAGACAGAATCTACTGATCAGGGACGACTGATTGACCAGGAACGCTAAAAAATTAGCGAAATCAATACAGTACAAAACCGGACCAATCAAACTACGAAGACATTTGGCATTAAAACACTTATATTTCTTTACTCAGGGAAGGAAGATGAAGAAAGCGTACGTGAGAACGCCGTTAGATTTCTCTTTTCTGATGCTGTGAAAAAGAATCTTCTGGACTGGAAACCCATCTTAGAGCGAATCGTCACAGCTCGGTTTATCAGTAAGGCCCACAAGATAACCGTCGTTTAGTGCTATGCGCCAACAAACTTGGCATTAGAAGAAGACAAGGACGATTTCTCTAGAGCACTCAACCTGACGATAAGGAACATTCGCAAACAGGACATAGTGATCGTCATGGGAGACCATGGAGCACATCGTTGGAGTCCGCAATGATAACGAGGAGAGGTTCCTGGAGTTCTGCCAGGACATCATGACCTCACCATTGGAGGGACATTATTCATAGATGGTGATCACCACAAGTACACTTGAGATTCACCCGGTGAAGTCACCAAGAATTAAATCGAACACCTTGCCATCAGCGAAAAAATTGGGGCCAACGCGCTGCCAACACCGGTAATCTCAAAGAGATGTACAAGGCAAAGAAAATCTTGACCGGAAATCTGGGCCTGAAGAAGAAGCCCTTGAAGGGCAAAAGAGGCGAACTGATGGTGACTTCGGAGGAACAGCTCAAACGTTGACGTTGAGAAGCAGACGTTGAATTGAGCATTTTGAGGAAATCCTCCGAGTCCCAAATAACCCCGTGACATCAACCATAGCTGTCAACGTGCCCGCCGCGCAGTAAGCCTCGATATCGGCGGGTCTCCGCTACTGAAGAGGAAGTAGTGAAAGCCATCCAGTCACTTAAGAACGGTAAAGCTCCTGGACACAATCTCATCACGGCGGAAATGCTAATAGCAACGCGCTAACATCTCTTTTGCAGAATATTTGGTCAGCCGAGGAGTTATGGATAATTGATTAAAGGGCTTCTCATCTCAGTGAATGCGCCAATTGGAGAGGCATTACCTTGCTCTCGACTCCGTCTAAGGTGATGTGCAAGATTATTCTAGACAGGCTATCGAGGGCCGTTGAACCTCTTATTTGCAGAGAACAGGCTGGATTCCGACAGAACAGATCGTGCACAGACCAGATTATTACCTTACGCATAATCCTCGAACAAGCATCAGAATGGCAGAAGAAAATGTATAGGGTTTTCCATTAAGGGCGCTTGATCTTTGAAATGCAAAAAAAAATACATGTAGGAAAGATATTTGCGAAATTTTTTTTTTATTTGGAAGGTCTATCGACCCCATTATGTATGAAATATGACATCATTCAAATGACCACCATGGCTTCGGTTGGTGGCGCGCACACGAAAGGTCCAATTTTCGATGACTCTGGCGCACAAATCGGGCTGTATTTGATCGATGGCGTGGCGTATGTTGACTTTGAGGGCATCGGTGGTTTGCGGCTTGTTGGCATAGACCTGCGACTTAAGAAAACCCCACAAGAAAAAGTCCAGCGGGGTCAAATCGCACGATCTCGGTGGCCAGTTCACGTCGCCTCCGCGCGAGATGACCATGTCCAGAAATTGCTCGTGCAGAACTTCCATCGTAGCGTGTGCTGTGTGGCACGTAGCGCCGTCCTGTTGAAACCACATGTTGTCCAGATCCATATTCTCGATTTCAGGCCAAAAGAAGTTGGTTATCATCGACCGGTATCGCTCACCATTGACGGTGACGGCCACACCATTATCGTTTTCGAAAAAATACGGACCAATCACGCCTCCGGCCCAAAATCCGCACCAAACAGTCACTTTCTGCGGGTGCATTGCCACTTGGTGAACCTCGTGTGGATTGGTCTCGTCCCAAATACGGCAATTTTGCTTGTTGACATAGCCATTCATCCAAAAATGCGCCTCGTCGCTGAAGATGATTTTTTTGCCAAAATCGGCGTCAACTTCCAACTGCTCTAATGCCCAGTCTGCGAACACACGGCGCTGTCTATGGTCATTAACCTTGAGCTCTTGGGTCAGCTGGATCTTGTACGGGTGCAGGCTCAAGTCACAACGCAAAATTCGCCAAGTTGTCGTCTGCGAAAGGCCGAGTTCCTGTGCGCGACGCGGAATTGACTGCCGCGGGTTTTCGAGGACACTGTCGCGCACAGCGGCGATATTCTCGGCAGATCTCGCGTTACGTTGACGCACGGGAACCGGCTGATTGTTAACTGACCCGGTTGACTCGAATTTGTCCACCAATCGACGGATAGTCGACTCGGCAGGACGATCATCGCGACCGTAAAACGGGCGAAGTGCGCGGAACGTTGCTCGAACTGAAGACCCATTTTCATAAAACAATTTTATGATTTGCACGTGCTGCTCGACACTGTAACCTGCCATGGTGGTTTGGGAGGACGGAATGAATATAACACACTACATTTGACAGCTGTCACTCAAACAACATGGCCGCAATCAGCTGTCAAAGTTCAAGCGTCCCTATTGGAAAACCCCATATTTGACCTTTGTGGATTTCGAAAAAGTCTTTGACTCGCTGAGATTGACATGTATCTTGGAGCGTTTACAAAAAGTTGGAGTTACCGACATAATAATCAACCTGATAAAATCACTCCACAAGAAATATTCCTGCAGAGTAACTCAGAACCACCTTTTTTCCGACAAAACTGGTATGTCCTCCGGGTCATACCAGTTTGTATGCAGGTGTGCATCAGGGTTGTCTCCTTTCCCCTATTCTTTCTCTTGTCGTTGTGGATGGCATCATACAGAAAGTCACGAAAAGCGAGCACTGCGGCATAGGGTGAGACTGTCCAGCACTTTGGAAGATCTGGACTATGCCGATGACCTATGCCTGCTGAGTCATACACACGTCGACATGCAAGCCAAACTGGATGACCTACAAGGAGAGGCAATAGAGATGGGGTTACAAATAAACACGCGGAAGACCCAGGAGATGAGGTGCGGAGCAACAACCTCTTTGTCGTTGCTCAGTGGCACAGAGGCTGTGGAAGTGGTCTGCAATTACTCTAGGTGTATTAAAGATGTGAGGTAGGCCTCGGATGCATAGTATCGGAAACTGAAGGGACCGAAGAGGACATCGCTTTAACAATCGCCGAATCAAGAGTAGCCTTCGCGCAACTCCTTCTTGTATGACAGTCGCGAAAACTGATAAGGAGAGTTAAACTCAAAATATTCCGGTCCAATGTAAAACCGTGCTGCTATACGGATGCGAGATGTGGAAGAGTACCGAGGAAATCTCGCATCGGCTTCAGGTCTTCGTCAATTGGTGTCTTCGCCGTATTCTCGGTATTTACTGGCCCGAGAAAATCTCCAACATGAATCTGTGGGAACGCCGCGGTCAGATACCGATTGACCTGCAAATCAAACGTCGCAAGTGGAAGTGGATCGGCCACACGCTCCGAAGGGAACCGGAATATATACCGAAGCAAGCCCTAGACTGGACTCCCCAAGGAAAGCATAAATGTGGCCGCCCTAAGCAGACCTGGAGGCGGACGATCATTGTAGAGGTCAAAAACATTGGAAAAATTTGGAACGACATGAAAGGCGAAGATCAAGACCGAACAGGATGGCGGCGTACTGTGGACGCTCTCTGCTCCATCTAGGGAACATAGGACTAAGAAGAGAGAGGGAATTCTTGTGTTTAGATAGTATAACATAAAATAAAATTATAAATCGGTCTTCCTTGAAGTAATTTGTCCATTACAAATTTGCTAAATAACAAAACCTAGACCCGTTTAGGAAATAATTTACATAGAATGTTTTTGTGAAACCAAGTACTATCATTTTTTTTAATATGAAATAATATGAGATAATAAATAATAGTAGTAACCCATTTTACAGTTAACAAAGCAATTTTAAATGGACCCCGTTTGCACGCTCATCTTTCAAGACCCTTTTTTAAGAATGTGCGGATGAACAGCAATTAATACTAACCTACAGTCAAAATAAGGTTATTTAGTCAAATTACTCAAGTTACAGAATAAAAATCAACAAATGCAGGGACACAGATGATTATGATTTCAAAAAATCTATATTTTGTTAATAGAGCACAAGTAAAAGGAGAAATTATAAAACAGTATCTCTTTGACGATTTTACTCTTATTATGTCGATGTTTTGGCATATTAGTTTACTGGTAGACATAATTAAATAAGCTCTCATTTAACACTAATATTGTATACTTGTTCTAGTTGCCTAATATTTTACTGAAATTATAGCCGATTTAATACTTTTTTGGTATGACATTTACACATTTTTTGTTGCTCTTTAAAATTCATATTTATTCAGAAACAATGACGGTATTATTAAAATCAATTTAACCTTTTTAATTTACTGGAACATAAATCCAATTTATCGTTTTTAAAATTGTACCCTGTTAAAGTTGTTTACGCTTATTGAAAAAAAAAACAAGAGGAATCTACTTCTACAGGACCTTTTGAAGCGGACAAATAGAAAAAAATAATAATACCGAGTACGCAATTTTATAAGAGAAAAAATAAAAAAATATTCGATGTCATAATAATAAAATAGTTATAGATATTTTGAATGCAAAATTTAACAATTCAAACTGGCCAAATGACTGACATACTGTATAAAAGACGTGGAATAAAATTCAGCTCCTGTTGATGACGGTGTCGGCGTCCTCGTTGATATAAAATTAAGAGTGGATTACACCAGTCGGTTTTATTAACGTCCGACTTTCTCCAGCTTGTTTTCTTAGTATGACACTAGATTGTATTTCAGATTTAAAATTGTATCTCCAATTACAATTACAAATGACATAATTATATTGATGATTTTTATAATAACACTGTATTTACCTTATTATTTTCGGTTTTTACTTTACTAATGTAATAATTATTACGAACAACAAATTTATTTAATGAATATTACAAATATATTTCTTGTAATCCATCTCTATATTTAAGATATAACAGAAGTTTGTAAGAAGATAAATATGTCATTAAATAAAGAATAAAGAAACAAAAGCAGAAGTGTCAAATGATGTTCACATCAGTTTTGTTTTTACATTACAAAAGTAAATCGAAAAAAAGAACAAATAGTTGTTCGAAACGAAAAACATTGCGTTGTCAGAATACAGGCATTAAGGGGTAAAAAGAAGTAAATTACGATGTCAAACAAACACATAATTTTATATAAAGACGCAATCATTTCAACGGGATCACGACAGTATAATATAGAGTTACGCACATTACAGCGAGGTGACACACGGACATTTATTATCACGGACTATATTATGAGACTTGGGTTAATCACGTCGTGACTACTTGGATTATCATGTTCGGCTTTCACGTTAGTGGCATTATAAGTTAATGAGATCTGATTAATACTACAGACAACTATACATAGTTATTAACACGACTTAATTTTATACTTGCCTTTCTTAGTACGTGGAGTTAAACTTAGAAAACTTGCAAAATTTTATAATCTGTCAACTAATGAAAGGTAGTCAGTAGGTAATGTAAGGTAGTAATTTTTTTATAGAACGGTAAGTGAGCAGATAGGCAAAAAGGAAATTTGACAAACGTTGCAGCAATAGTTGCATAGTCTTCTTCAATTTTGAAAGGGAAATAAGAGCAACCGCCACTCTCATTCATCAAATGAATTGCAGCTATGTAAGTTGAATCTTCAATGTCCGGGCGTTAACGTTCATACTGCTACGCTCCTACTAGTAGTCCTTATTTAGAAAGTCTATTATCTGTAACTCTCTAACTAAAACCTGATTAGATAAAACTACTTTGTATCTAAGTTAAACAAAGTAGCGATAAAAGTAAATAAGAAAATACGAAAGTATTTCGAATTTTTAGGTTAGGTTCAGATTCAATTTTCATTAAAAAAATTAAATAAACGTTCGATGGTATAAAATTTACAAAATCCTTTGAATTTATATAACAAAAAAAAAAAACATTTACTTAGTGTATTTGTGAAAACACAACATTAACCCCCTGTTATCACGTCGAGAGACTACTAATAGAGTATTCCGTGAAAGTGATGTCTATAATATTACTTAATTTTATGAAAGTTCCTTCATTAGTAGTTGTGCCTCATATTTCTCGTATTTTAGCAAGGATGAGCCACACCAATAGTGGTGTAATAAAAAGCTATGTTTAATGAATTATCTCAATTAATGGGATTTGTTCTTATTTATAATATTTATTGATAACTGCAGAGCTGGATACAAAACAAAACAAATCACTTTGTCAATTTAATACTTTTAACATTTTGTTACAAACAGTAAATCTAAACTCCTAATATAAAAGAATAAAAAACCATCTCTGCCTCTATACGTTCCATGTATATTCCATATATGTATATGTTTTAAATTGTATTTGTATTGCGGAATAGTGATGAGATAACACTGAATAAAATATATAAAACAGTTAAAAAAAAATTGAGTAAATAAATATCAATATTAAGATTGTGGTTATAAAGCAACTGATGTTATAACGTCGTTAAAAATTAATTAAACTTAAAATTTTAGAAGTCAAATAACTTTTTGAATTATTAAAAACTTAAATTTAGTTTTCTCTTTATTTTTATAATTTTTATTTACACTAGCTGTTTTTGATATACTCAATTCGTATTATACTTTAATTTACTTATCATTGTACAAATCGGTGCGTCTCATTCCAATCGTCACAAAGCTCAGCGAATCTTAATGGGTGCTATTTGACGCCAGACGTTGACAAATACACGTCTTTCACAAGTAACTGGTTAACCTCTGTCTCCAGATATCAGTTTCTTATTTGGGACATATATCTGTTCAATCTGAGGACTGCGTGATTCAATTTTCTTTGTTATAGGGTTTTTATTACGCTCTACGATATAAAAGTATAATATTTATGCAATTTAAGATATATATAGCGGCTCAAATTATTTTATAAATTTTATGCGTTCTCCTCGTTTAAAGAACAATATAAATAAAATTATTAACTATATGACTTTTATATTTTGTTAATATTTATTATTATAGAAGCGAAATTCTATATGTTATAAAAAGGATATAAATATAAAGGATTTAAGAAATTGTAATGTAAAACTAGTTGTTCAGATAAATAACAATAATTTGATTATTGTATTTTACTGAAATGAAATAGAAGTTCTTTAGTTAGTTTATTACAAAATTTCACATGACTACCACACCTATATACTTAAGTTATATGTATATACGAAATGTTAAAGAAGATGCTCAATATTTTTTATGTAATAGTTTGTTTAAACAGAGGTTTAAGTTTACTAAGAGAAATATTTTCATCCGTTAGTATGAACAAAATACCTTTATATGGGAGGGTTATACAAAATACCTTTATAAGTAGAAATATATATTTCAAATAAACTTTACGTTTGTTCTTAATTTATAAAGGAATGATATTATATGTAAATTACTTGATATTAGTACGGAAGTTACACAAATAGTTCTTAAACGACTTTATTTTGTTGGGAACAGCTCGAAGTTCTCCGCACTCTCGGCTAATATATCGTTCTTATCTTAATGACTGCTCTTGTTGGCTGGATAGAGTGACCACACTCTTCCGCTTGCTATGAAATATAACGCCCACTACTCTTTTAAACTATGTCGTAAAGATTTTACGCAAATAATGAAGTCATAGAGGCATATGTTAAGTATCTCTTGAGAATTTTGCTTTATACTATCATTTGTTTTATTAAAAATTACATTATGTACATCATAATATCAGTATTATATAGATTTATAATCAAATTAATTATTTACGTCAAGAGTATTTGTTTAATTATTATTATATTTGCCTTAATTATTACTTAACAAATTGTTGGATTTACCAACGAACCACCCAACAAACTTCTCCTTGTAGACGGTTGTATACGCCTGTGAATGTTTATTATTAATTGCAACTTTATAATATAAAACAAAAAAGACGTTGATTTATTTTGAATTCGTCATGTAATTGATACATTCGATTGCAGTCATAGAAGTTAGTTAAATAAAATTCCCTTCTTATTTAACTAACGACAATCATAATATACAACATCACTCTTACTAACAGGTACGATTTATAAATAGAAATATATTTTGTACAAGGTATCAACATTTTAACAAAAGATGCGTTGACAAATCAAAAATTGTCGAAACGTTACAAAAGAAATTGCCAAAAACACACCGATACACAAACCTATTTTGATTTTCTTCATACTGTTATATTTCAAATTTATTAATGCATATAAATATATATAAAATTATTTTAATGAATATCTATATATAATAGAATTTTAATTGCAATCGGCACTTTTGATTTTTAAATATATTTAATTGAATTTATTATTTTAGAAAAGGTTCATAAAATGTAAATAATGTGCAGAAATTATTTTTGTAATGTTAAAATAATGATACTATTGGTAAACTCCGAAATTATAGTGGTTTTTGACCGCGTCATTTTCTATAGCAACTGATATTTTCCTTATATTTACGTGGCGTGTCCAGTGGATGGGGAACTAATATGCAGGCTTAAAACCACAGCCGCAACTCATTTAAAATTTGCTAGTTTTATTTAAAATCAGATAAATTCTGTGTGATAATTGGTACTAATTTAAATATTTTTGTTATAATGAATGATAGATCAATTTTTTTTGTATGACTATGTTTTACTATTTTATAAGTATATTCAGCGACGATTATGAAACAAATAGAAAATAGAGGTAAATATAGGTCATGAGAATTCCAACCCATGGCGTCTTTTCACACGCTTATTCATTCACGTTAGAACATAACGAAGCAGAATAAGAAGTGCTTTAAGGGAAATCTTAGAGGCTTAAAACAGAATTATGAGCAAACGAAAAACACTACATTTGCTTTACAGAAATAAATTAATGAATGTTTAATTTATAATGAGCGTTACCAATTAACATGTTTTCACCGTACTAAGTAATCGATATTCAGCATTTTGTATATGTATAAAAAAATGAAAATATAATATTTATGTAGTAATAACTACACCAATTCTGTTCTGTTCAATAACATTTTTATATCAACTTCGTAAATTAGAAATCATGCACTCCTTTAAACTCTAGTTCTAAGAAGTAAAGAAACTAAAGTATCTACGATAAACTTGGAGCGTGGAGCAATCTATATGGAACCGCTTAATCACAGAATTGAACAAGAACTAAGAGACATACTAAATTTTGCTGTTGAAAAACTATTTCCTTCATACACCGGGATAGTCACTGTACGCTTATCAAATACAAAATGATTCACTAATACACAATGTTCTTTATTTTGATGTTACTACAAATGTAAGGTTTTCTTACTTTCGTTTACTGCACGACAAAATATTGTTTTTTGCCATATTCTATTATTCTAGGGAAATGGGAGGGATCCCCTAACGGTTTAATTTCTTTCCTCTCAACTAATGAGGTGAAATAAAGGTGTGGTATTTTTCTCTAAATTCTATTGACTTGAAAGTTTATTCTCTTACAACACTGAGGGGTAGACACCTAGCAAATCTGAAAATTGTACTGTAAGTTCATCTTGATGTTTTCATGCATAAATTACTAAATGGGTCTTAACAGAAGTTCAGTAGACGGTTAATAAAATATACACTAAAGAGATTTCGTTTTATAAGTATTGAGATACAAGGCCATTTTTCAATCGTATTAAGCCTAATGAGATCTAAAACTTTCGCGAGTATTAATTTAAACGATACTAATATTTTCGGAGTACTACGTATATTTTATTATTTTTAAAAACAACTTTTCGACGAAAAGTCGTGAGTTTGTAGTTTTTATAAATAGTAAAATACGCGTAGTAGTCCGAAAATATTAGTTTCACTTATTAAGTTGTCTTAGATACTTTCAGTTTACTTTATAATCATGACTATTTGCAAAATAAAATAGCGGAAATGTTTTTGAATTTTATTTATAAAAATATTTGAATCCAATAGCAGATATATCTTCCTCTACCAAAGTTGTGATATAATCAAAGGATCAAAGAAAAACACTCACTGAATAGCGGTCCACACTTGAAAAAATTGTCCAAAATATTGAACACAAAAATATTTTGTGTAGTCTGTTGAATATTATTAATTTTTTTTTTATATTCGCAAAAAAATGGAATTTTACTAGGGATGGACAAAGATGAATACGTCTACATGATACTTTAAAAAATGTATGCCTTTGAAGTTTGTTATATTCTAAAACAACTAAATACTTTCATTACACAGTCTTAGTACAAATAAATAGATGACAGGGGGTATATCTGATTAGAACAAATGAGACATATATGTGAAAAACTAAGAAGAGTAGCGGTAAAATGTTAGATAACCTATCTCATATATTTAAAACAGACTTGCATCGAAGCTAGCGGCTTGTGAAAGTAAAGGAGATAAGCCAAGCCATCACATCCATTTTGACAAATCTAATATTAAAACCATGGAAATAAAAACACATCCTACTCCAAAGAGAATATGAATTCCTTTTATATAAGATTTGGTATTCCCTCATCCAAAATATAAAATCAGGGTAAGCTTATTTTGCGTGCATCCAGAGCAGTACAAAATAACAAAGAACAAACCTAACTGACAGACAATCTCATCTCGGTTTCCAAATGGTAATCGAAACGTCGGGTAAAGATTAAAAGTAACAAAATTACAAGCTAAATACGAGAAATCGTAGTTTTAGTTAAATTTGTACTTGCGAAAATGTTTGCTACCATTACCTAGTTTAATTTCTCACCCTATACATTAAAAAAGACTTATGTAAATTAATATATCTCAACTTTGCAATTTTTTTAATCAATTTATGTATAACACTTAATTCAAAATTTCCAAGAACATTTAATTTTATAATATATATTTTTTATACTCTGTACCTCTGTAACTAGCCATAAGTAGGACACGTTAATATAATGGAAATATGACCTACCATACCAAATGACGCGGTCGTAAACCGCACTCCACATTTGAAGTATACTACCGTTAAAATATATTTACTTTAATATATTTTTATATCTTTTAAAAGTAGAAAAAACAAATAAAAAGATAATATATTTGTACTTCTCTTCGTTATATTATAATATATGGACACAAAAAACACGACGCATGCACAGTATTACAATGAAAAGTATCCAAATGTTTTGTACAATATCCAACCCACGTCAAAGCAAAAGGCGTGGTAGTAAAATCGGAAACATAGATCTTCAATAACTCCTTCGAACATTTAGACACCATTTAAAAAAAGAACACAATAACAACACAAGACTTTAGCGTTCTAGGTTGCTAGTTAGGTAAAAGTTTTAAGGTGCACGTTGTTGACCATTTAAATAAGTTTGCGTATGGTCCTGGAATCCAAAACAGAATCATAAAACACTACATTGATGACCTGCATAAATAGAGGAACTAGCTAACCAACTTCATGATACTCTGGTAATTTGTATGATGATACCTTCAGTAGCTTATCGATAAGCGGGCTATACTGAAAAAACGACACTTTCGATCATAAATTGGCTGTTTGTCTATTAAATACCCTCAACATATCTTTGTAATCATTATCGTAGTCGTATTAGGCTTCCAATTTTAAGGATCTATTTCGTTTCGTCTCTTCTTCTCATCTGGGTTTAAAACGTGATAGACAGATTAACAATCACTGGAGTTCTTAGCATACCTAACGTACTGAGAGCATCACAGGATTGTTGGAGGTAAAAATTTAAATAGGTCTATTTTAGGAAGTCCCCCACAAACCTCCAACTACCCTATCTAGTCGGTACAAAGTAATAAATCGCTTCAAAAAAGGTTTGTTTATTTATAATATTCGATAATATACTGGGCGATAGTTAACTTACAGTACAGTCCCGTTTCACTTTCCACAATCCCCATTTAAAAATTTTAGACGAATCTACTAGCAAGAATTATTGTTTTTCTCATTTTCATATGTATTTTTTGACGCTTATATAGAGGAGAAGAAAGAGAGAGAGAGACTTCGGTTTCTTTCTATCACACGGTATTTCTTACTTGGAGGTTGGTAGTGTTCCCGATCCTATCTCTGAATGTCAGTTGGAAGTCGCTCTCCTACACCAGAAAAGTTTCTGACCTGATGATAGTGTTTAAGAATGCGTTTCCTAGGGAAGGTCAGAGATTTTTGTCTGCCGTTTTGGTTCACGTACACAAATAAAAGTACAAAAACAAAGTAAAACACATACAATCACTCTATATATAGACAAAACGCAGTACTCTCTGTAGGTGTGTAGAGAGCGTAGGTCTGTATTAAATATGTTGAGCCTCCCACATACGAGCTATTATTGAAAGAATACAGTTCGGTTCAAACATTTATATCTTTACACCAACTCATTTTCATGCCTTCAAAAATAAACTTTAATATCTACGATCTTAATAATAATGTTAATGATTTTATACAAATAATTTTGTTATGCCTAGATTGGCATAGATCAATAATAGTTTAAAAATAGAAATTCTGATGATTGTATTTCATAACTTTCTACTTAAATACAATTTTATCAATAACAATAACGATTTTAACAATAAAGCATATTATTATTTAAATGATCGTAAAAAACACTTTCTAATTTATTTGCATTATAATTACGTTCCTCGACTTTTTCTAATAAAAAATGTCATATTTATTATGATTTTCCATAATTAAACATTAATTTAAAAACATAATATATTTGCTTACATTAAGTAATGTACTTTATTATTAATGATATCTTAACTCACATGAAAGTACCAAATAAATTTCAACGTGATAAATTACCACATACACTTGCTTACCTAATTATTCATTTAAATATCACTGAAATAAAATTAACTCAGAAGCGGTAATCCTAATGAGTTATGCAAATTGGATCTGTGTTTACGTTTCAACATGTCCTCAGATCAGTAAGTGACTGAAGTGACTTTCTTTTTCTTGGTTAAGGCTTTAAAACTTTATTCTACTTAAGATCTCGTTTGAGATGTATTAAAACACTATGAAATATTTTTATTTATTCCAACTAGTACTTGTTGTACCAGTCAGTTGTCAGGCGAAAATTAATAAAAGCTTAAAAAATCATGTTTAAGTATTTTTTATAATGATGCTTTGATCTATAAGGGAATAATTTTTGTCCTGAAAATTATCTTTATTTTTCAAAATATATTATATTTATATAACGTTATATTATAATTATATAACACATAAATAATACCTTTTTAACAAATATCGAGTTATATGAGAATAAATGTAGATTAATTTAGGTTACTTTTTGGTTGTTCTAATTTAGTATTCTACTATTATAAATTAGCGTTTATTTAAAATACTTATTAACTTAATCTGTAATCACCTTCTGGAGGCACCGACTTCAAAAGGTGATTACATATTAACAAATAATATGTATTTCTTAAGGTATTAAATTAGACTGTTGGAAAGTAAATAAAAATAATGTTCGTTTATCTACGTTAGGTTATTAGTCGATTTTTGTGCAGATATGTAGAATTTTATATTAGATAGGTTAGATTAGGAAATCATATATTTGAAGTAGTTTATTTCATTTAAAAATAATTTAATGTATACATAGTATATATAAAATTATAGGTAGTCCTATGTAATTTGTTATATGTTTCTAGAATATATTTTATAAAATCGAGATTGAATAAATGTACAATAAAAGGATACGGGTGTAAGCAAATCTAAGAGGATTAAAAATACCTGAGAGCCCTTTGACAATCCCCTGAACTCAACTGCGTCACAAATGCTACGAGTAGAAAATAAATGAAATAATTCCAACAGATAAAGGAGACGCACTTTATGTAATATATAAATATCTTATATCTCTATTTCTTAATTTAAATATATTTTTTTTTCTATCAAAATCATGCTATATCTACAGTCTACACAGTCAGTATGAAGTAGTAATTTATTAATAATTTATATTATTTCATGACATAGCTGAGCTTCCATCATAATAACAAGTAATTAAAGGGAGCCAATACAATAATAATTTTGTTTGAATTTCGAAATTTTAGAATATAATTACTCTAGGTTTTATTGCGTAAACAAAGAAATCTTATAAACCTGTCCATTTCTGACAGTACATAGAGTATGATTATAAGATTTTGAAAGTTGTAATATTTTATACGATATTTGCACTCGCGTACGAGTCGCGAGACGAGACACGAGCCGAAGCACAATTTGAGAGGGTAAATAGTCGCTCGCGTCCGAAGGTGCGAGCGAGCGAGGTGCGAGCTGTGATAACAGACGAAGCACAAAACGAGGTACGAGGCGAGATTGTAAATGTAGTATATGAGTAACATTGGGTTATAGGTTTGTATTCAAAACCGTCTTATTTTTATTAGATTTCTTTGCACAGGAATTACAAACATATGTATGTATATATGTTACATCACTTTGGTGTACTTGTAAGTTATTGTCATTACACTACAATTCTAACTTTTACATCAATTATATGTGTTCTTAAAATAGCCGATTGATATTTGCTACAGTTTTGAACTTTCGGAAATAAATCTACAGAAACGACAATCTATTCTTTCGAGCATAATCAGCGGAGAGTTTTCAGAAAGGTAATAATGGTGTCGTGGCATGATCATTAGTCGTGAAAGATTAAAAAAAGACGACCACTGAGCCCAACATCAACAAGCTGACCTTGCTATTACAAGAACTACAAAACTATCGGTAATTTTTATTCTTCAGAAAAAATTTTGACACACAACTTTCAAAGATCCCAGATTTTAACTCCATTTTACTAACGGTTCACTACCCACATCTTACCTGCTTCTTTAAAGTTTGACTATAACATCAAACCAGGTGATAATATCAAACTCAACAAAGATTACAGTGATAAAAGTGTAACAAAGTCAGTACGGTCAAAAAACCTCTCAATATTCCAAATTTTACAAGGGAGAGAAGAAAAAATATACATTAATTACATTTGATTCTATTGTTGATTAAAGTTTTAAATTGAAAGTAACACTTTATTGTTTTACCTTGTATGAAAGTTATGTTTTTAATTAACTTAATCGAATGCCTTAAATCAGGTAAAAATTTAATTAATTATAGTAGAAACATACTGGGACAGAACCCAAAGCTCAAAGGATCTTTGCTCTAGTATTTTTTTAAATAAAAACTTCAAGAGTTCAGCCTTAAAAGAGTGGTTTGTAATTTTGTTTCCTTTACGGTTCATTGAAGATGAAAGGTTGTAATGAATCCTTTACAAATTAGAAGCTTTTATCAATGTTCGTTTGTAATCAATTAATTAAACTGTCTTTTATTAGAAATATTGTATAAAAGTTAACGTAGTCTAAACAGATTACACTTCATATACACAGTTTTACAATTTACAATATATTTTTAGGGATTCATCTACTTTAATGTCACAACTGTATATTCTTAGAGCTTCTCTTAAAGTTTTTTTGCAAATTTTGGTAAAAGTTATTCTAACGTTGGCACTGATTATTTTTTTATCTAGATGGACTAAGCGAAAACTGCTTGATTAAAGCTAGGTTTGTACTGTGCTTGTAGCAATTACTTCTACAGCCGTGTTTACGCTGTGCACCAAACGTTTTTTACATCACTGCGCTTAATCAGCTGACCTTGGCCTGAGTACACAGATACTTTTGAGATTAGTTGTATATTACTACGGAAGACTATTTAATAAGTTTGAAGGTATAAAATAAGTTTGTAGATTAACACTACACTAATTCTAAACACAAACACCTACTTTCGTTTCGATTTTGTAGACAGTTGGAAAAATTACGGTTAATGGTATATTTATTCCAAATTTATCACTGAATAACTGGAAGTAGAATTTAAATTAAAAATTTATTTTAATCCTGTTCTTTTTTTTATTTTCATTGAATGAGATAATTAAACACGTCTTTATTTTGATAATTGATTTTGACATATACATTAACAAGATCTATCAGTCTCTAAAGGAATAGTTTAATAAATGTTTTTACACCGTCGTTCCTATTAAATGATAAATTTAAAATAATGGAATCAAGTAATATTTATCAAAAATTACTAATCAAAATTTAAATTTAAACCAGAAAGTTTTTTACAATCTGGAGAAAACGGCACGATATCGCATTTTACGATATGACAAAGCACCTACATGGGGAAAGTCACAGATTCGAAAGCTGCTCAAGTCGTAATTTTGTTTTAATTTAATATTATTTATACGGTTCAAAATTCAAAATTACATCATTTTGTTTGTAGGATAACCTGGTCTTAAAAATACGATTGCAGTTAATTCAAATTTATACTGGTATATCATTTCCAACATCAGATTCATCACATTATTATCTGTTTGCTCTTAAAACTGTGAAATGATATTTACCCATGAATTGCCTCAACTTAACTTTACTTTTCGTTCAAAAATTATTCCAACAAAATTAACTGGCAAGTGGTTGTATGTTAATAGCTTATGAATAGTAACGTTATGTTTCAATATACTTCATTATTAATACTTTAGTACATAATCCCTTTTTTTCTTAAGTTATCTTTATGCTCGAACTTTATGCTCGTATTGTCTGAAAGTTGCAATACAATATTTTTAACTTTTTTTTCATTGAAAGTGAAATCAGTTGTTCAAGATAATTATTATTCGATAAATGTTGGATCATTGAATAATTATTTTGTTGCTTTGTATTGAACAAAAAGTTTTTGCTAACTTTATGTTGTGATAAAAAAAAAATGAAAGTTATAGAGTGAACTGGCCACCGAGATCGTGCGATTTGACCCCGCTGGACTTTTTCTTGTGGGGTTTTCTTAAGTCGCAGGTCTATGCCAACAAGCCGCAAACCACCGATGCCCTCAAAGTCAACATACGCCACGCCATCGATCAAATACAGCCCGATTTGTGCGCCAGAGTCATCGAAAATTGGACCTTTCGTGTGCGCGCCACCAACCGAAGCCGTGGCGGTCATTTGAATGATGTCATATTCCATACATAATGGGGTCGATAGACCTTCCAAATAAAATTTCGCAAATATCTTTCCTACATGTATTTTTTTTTGCATTTCAAAGATCAAGCGCCCTTAATGGAAAACCCTATACGTGTGGTGTGTGTGGTTTAATTTAAGCAATTAGGTTAATTTCTTAATAATATGTGAATTATTTATATGTACTTGTATAAAACTATAATGTGGGTGTACGTAACCCCACTTGGATGAGACGGCTGGGATAAACATATTTATACGGACTATGTCGAGTCTTCAGTGAGTTTGATCAGTGAGTTTGTTTCCACTATGTTGTAGAAAAATCTCTATAACACATTATGGTCAACGCTCTGGAACTAATCTCAGTAATAATGGTCTATGTGGATAATGTACAGACCATTATAAAATATTAAAAAGTCTTATTATGAAAGATAGGCTTTAAATTACTATTTCAAGAATGCAAAAAATTCTATAAAACTACACCCTAATTCTATTAAATTGAGGTTAGGTTAATTAAAAAATATAATGTTTCAACAGCTAGTTTTCCTATTTTGTTTATTTTTCATCGCTATTAAGAAAAAAATCTAACTTTACCTGAATATTACTATATACTCACCTAATACGTTAAAAGTGTACGTTATATAATATCATTTCACACGATCTTTATATAAAAAACAATTCATAATCAAAGAAAAAGCTTAGTTCAAATAAAAGTGTACGGATTAAGAGAAGGAACTAAAAGGTTGAAGTAAATTTAGAAGCAATCTTTTCTGTTTTATTCTTAACATGTTCCTAGCTCTTTTGAAACTTTTTTTGGAACTACAGTTTCGAATGATTCGGATGAGAGACGACTGGAGAAATATTTTCCCATTGTTCCAATTCCAACGAGATATGTTTTTTTTTAAGTTTGACGGAGCTCAGATAATTATCACATCAGTACTGTTAATATCTATCATACTCACTGTGTAAAAATAATAAAAAGTTTAAATTATTTACCAAAATTATGCTACAGTCCATTTTTATTCAATTTCTTTAAGGCTCTTTTCATTTGTGACCTTAATTATCATTGCCTCTCTAGTTAGCAACTGAACGTAGTCTTCCTCTACAGTGCTCTTACCAGCTCATTCCCGGTCAACCCATTTTCCATCAATATGCCCCGTATTCCTCAAATCATCGGTTAAAAGTATTGCAGGACAAATTAGCACTATGTTAATCTAAACGCGGTTTACACTCTGACATCTAATTAGTATTACCTTTATATCTTTATCCAGGTAAACTCCTATTTTCACTGAACATTATTTTTATAATAAATTATATATTGTGTGATTTATGCTATTTATGGTATTTCAAAATATTGTGACAGCTGAAAAATAAAGTAAGCAAACAACATACCAATGACTCTGTTAATACGAAAATGTAATTTGAAAACGCACAATATACAAAATGAAATGAATATTACAAATGTTATACAACATCTCATTTTGATGTCGTTCATGATCCCATTCATCGCATTTTGATGTGATCTTTATTTATGTTATCACCTGTTTTATATAACATTATCTTGTAAAATACTATCATATAATATACTAGAATATTCGTCATTGATATGATATAATATTTATTTATATATTTCTCTAGTTTAAATACAATTTCTAGACGATAATTAGCTTAAATACAGCTACTACGTAGGTTTGTATTATCAAATTCTAATTTTATACACCATTTATCACCATACCCCTAGAATGAACATATCATTACAAAAAATTCTGAATATCACCACGAAAGTGTATTATGCAGTTATGAAGGCTTTGGGGCATGAAATCGAAAATGTCCGTGGGAAATCAATGATTGTTGATGAAATAACATATTATGTTTTAGCTGAAAATCATAGATACAAACTCTGTAAGATAGATGAGCACATAAGATAATTTTCTTGTTGTTAATTTTCTTCAATTGTTTCCCACTTATTTTAAATCATAGCACCTTTGTTAAATCTGATAAAGTGTTGAAGTGAAAAGAGAAGTTTTGTATAAAAAAAAAATGTAATATAACATAAATTTTTGTTTTTTCGTCAATTCATGAATACTAATTATTTTTTGTTGCGAATATGAAAGCTAAAACATTTTGAAGAAAAAATTTTTTTACATAAATATTTATGTACGTATGCGCATACATATTAAAAAATAAATGAACATCGCCGGGGCAACATCGTTGTATGGATAAAATGTTATATTACAAGTGACGTTACTGACCCCTCCGCACGAACACCAAGTGGTGTGAACCAGAAAATTCCTGATACCACACAAGCAATGGAATGGGATTGCTATCCTAACGTCGGGGCAATCATGAAGTCATAAAAATAGGTTATAAGTTTTAATATGTAATTCTTGTTATAATATACATTTAAGTAAGTTACATAGTTTTCCTCGAACCTCTGGAGGCTGTGAAACGCTCCCTATATAATTGATTACATGTCTATCAAAACAAGAAAAAATATTCGAAAATGTTGATGAAAAGTCTTAAGTTTAATATTAGAAAGAAGTGGCAGAAAAACTACTTCGTCAGCATTAAAAAATTGGCAACTATTTATAACTTGCGCTCCTTCAAAACGTTATGCTACACATTGCATGGAAATCGTACGATAATACAATATTGATCAGTTGCTCAAACGGGTCGTTCGTTGCTGTTGTTTTAAAAAAAATAAAATAGGAGAAATATCGACAAAAGATGAGAACTTATTAAGAATAAAATATAAAAAGGTAAATTCTAAAATCGTTTCGATGTTACTGATTTTGTTTTTAGTAACTAAAATGGGTTTTATGACTGAGTTCACAGTAAAATAGTTTTTTTATAGATTTACATTATAAACCCTAAAACTTTTTAATTTAATTTATTTAAAACTTATGAAGCCTTTTTGGACATTTAATTATTATACGCTTTGGCGGCTCTGAATGGGATTGTTCACGTCCGATGTGAATGGAAATACGTGTTTCAAATGGAAAATGCATGTTGAACAGTAATTGATTTTAAGATGATGACATTACATATGATAGATTGAAATAGCAAAACATTTTTTTCAAAAAAATATGACATAAATAAAAAATAAAATCTTTAGTTATTCAAATAGAAATACTTAGTAGTTGTTTAAATAAATTTAGTATTTTTCAATGGAAATGTACTTAAAACCAAAAACAGGTTTTTTTTTTGAATTTGTGACCTACAGGGGACATTACGAGTTTTCTTTAAATGTCATTTAAATAACGTTATCATAAGTACCAATAATTAAAAATAATCAGTTTATTTCAGTAAGGAAGGTTCGGTCAAGAAGTTCTATATATAAAGGGAAAAACTTGTTACATGTCAAATAAAAAATGAGGCGCTAAGAGGATTAAAAGTAAGAAGAGTCCTTTTACAATCTATCACATTTCGAGACTGTGACAGAAAAAGAGAAATAAACTACCCAATTCTGAGAGACATTAGACGAATCATGATGATTGAATATTCCATTATTTGTTAACTAAGAACATTATCAAATAATATTTATATATTACTATTAAAAAATACTATTACATTCAGACACTTTTTACCTTGATATAATTAGGATTGCGAAACTGACTGTACATCTATTGGCAAAGAATTATCTAAGATTAAAATTATTGATAAAATAATCTTAATTTCATTATTATAAAAATGTAAAATATATTCTTCGAATAAAAGATTTATGATTCGGATAAAAGATTATGAATAGATAAAGAATTCTCGTGGTAGTAAACATTGCAAGTCTTGAGTTTCATTTTTAAAGATAATGAAGTTGATAAGATATATAAGGTTTTGCATAAAGTCAATGAGCTTGATTAAAGATAATTATTATATTTAGTGACATCTTAGATTTTTGCAAGTTGTCATTTACATCCGTAAGATATAGAACACAAGTCTTTAGTCAACCTGTTTGAATTTTTTTGTATTATTTATAATACTAAACCTTTTAATAACTTTTCAAATAGTGTTATTTTTTTTTTGATTACTTTATGCATTTTGTTTAATCAAAATATATATTTCTATTCAAATTACTGATAATAACAGTAACTGAAAGTTCAATGACATATTACAGAACTCAGAGAAAAGTAAATATCTTTGATCTAAGCTACTGGTTTAAAACTAATTTATTAAAGGTGTCTTTGATCTCCCGTGATGTGTTTAAAAATACATATGTTCGTTTATTGTATAACTTTTATTAATTTAACCAGACATTTCTTTGATGACAGAAGTTTGCAATTAAAACAATTTAAAAACTTAAAACAATTATGAAAATAAACTTTAACCTCCTTGAATTATTATAATTATAGTTTCTATATTTTATTACTTTTGATAAATTTTATTCAATCACTGATCTATGCAAAGAGTGTTACAGCAAAGTTTTCTATGATAAAATTTTATTTTGGTTCATAAAAGAAGAATTCAGCTAAATCCATACATGTATGAAACCAGCAAAGCATGAAATTGAAAGAAGAAATGTCAATATGAAATCTATTATAGATTATCATTTCTTAAAGTCTAGAAAATTATTACTTTCGTTTTTTATGATATTATTTTTCCGTTCTCATAAAAAAAAAATCACAATATCACATAGCTTGAATTCTTTTATTTTATTAATGTTTCTACCTCATTAAACATTAGTTCCATTACAACTATGATATTTATCAAAATAGTTAATAAAATATAAATAAATGAGACACTAATTTAGTTTTATTACATTTTTTAGACATCATTGTCTCTTAAATAAAATCATTCTTACTTGTGATAAAGACATTTCATGCCTCGTTATTAAAAACATATTTTTAACTATACCAAACAAAACTAAGAGTGAAAATCACTCGAATTATAATATAATAATTACTATTAACCCATTATAGAGTAATTGTGTTTATTTATATATTTAACAAGAAATGTTTAGACTCTCTACCAATATGTAAATACAACAAGTATGCCATAAAGCTTGATAAATATAAACCCTTTCTCAGTCAATACTTAGGATGAAAGATTCAAGTGCGAACCGTTGTGCGATGAGAGTATTCAGGGTGATACTCCGGATCATAGTGGCGTTTTATCATAAGTGTAAAAGTCGCAAGAATTGTGCTTACTAAACAGAGAAAAGGGTTATTTTTTTGGTCGGATTTTCATGCACACCATTTGTTTAGAATAGAGCCTAGAAGATAGAGTCTTAATAATAGAGGGTTAAACTTGTTTTAATAATAGGAATCACTTAAAAAGCGTGCAAAAGCATTATCGACTTATGACTTGCGTTTCACTCTGAGAGCTATATCCTGGTCCTATGCTAAGTTAAGAAGATTAGCAGTACTAATAGTATACCATCTATCATATTTGAGATGTAAATTCTTGAATTAATTTTACGTTTATTCAGGTACTCCCTTGTTCTTTTTTCCCAATTCTCTTATCAAAAAGATCTGTAATCTTTCCTTCCTTTTATTCTATTTGATTTTTAATTCAAGTTGAACTACTGTTAACCTAATTATTAGACATTTGATGTATAGCATTAATAACCTCCAACTAAAAAAAAATAATTTACTTAACTCAATAAATACAGGTTAAAGCATAACTAAACCTTTAACTAAACTTAGAGGGACATTATGAAAATATTAAATTATAGAGTAATTATTGTATAATTTGCCAAAGTTTTCAAAAACTACAAAGACATTGTTGTAATTTTGAAGACAACAGTAAACTTTGAAATACGTCTGTTTGCAAATCAACACTATTTTCTTTCATAAAGCATCATAAATAACACAAAATATGAAGTACCTCATATCACAGAATTCCTAAAAAATTAAAATATCATCAATACTTCATATTTTATTTCTCAGAATATATTGAATTAATATTCTTATTGAAATTTTTAAATTAAGGTTTTTCGTTTTTTATGCATTAACGTGTGCCATTTCAAATTTACATAGGAGATATATTGATAATGGTAATTTAAACATTACACATCCAACTCCAACCTAATAAAGAACATGGCATATGAAATGTACCATTCAAATTTTAATGATTTTATTTCTAGAATATATAAAAAGGCTAAATAATTTGGTTTAAATCAATTCTTTTCATCATCTCTAGCAATCTATCGTCATATAGAATATTCCTAACTTTATTACTTTCCTTCCAAAATTGTGTTTTTATTCTGTTAACGGAATATTTCTTTACAAAGAATGTATATAGCTTCCGAAATGGCAAATCACATCTACGATCACCCTTAGTCGTTTATAATATAATATCAAAGGTTTGATTGATTCATATTTTTCAATTACTATTCTTTATAAAATTCTAATAAGACCTATCCGAGTATATGAAGCGATATAAATTTTTTTAGAATAACTTCTGTAACAAAATTATAAATGTTTTGTATTCAAGGGAAGCCTTTAATTTATCCTGTTCCATAGAAACATTTTAACTCCAATGAACTGTAACGCGAAATTAAATTACAGGCCGCACGTCCAAACCTAAACTGTTTATTACTGCTTAAGATCGTTTATTTAAAAAGTTTCTTTTAAAAAAAATCCTTTTGAGGTTTCGATTCTCTTTTGGGGATCTTTAGGACTAATTAAGTTTCTGGCCAAAATGTTTTAATTAAATCCTACCTCGATGAAAGTTTAATCGTTTATTATACAATTATTCATTCGAGACTATTTCTATTAATTATTTTCGCTATTTAGAGCCAGGTATACTTGCACCAAGACACTTTATTATCAAAGTTTTGTTAAATCAATAATATTATTAAATTATTCTCATAAATATTAGTAACAAAAAAAAATATTACTATTTTGTTGTTATTTTTCTGAGCTACGACTTAAGTCATCTATTGCTGAAGAGTGTCATTTAAAAAAATAAATTAAAAGTAAATAATTGATAACCAAAGTAGGTGCGTAAGATTGGCTTAGACAGTTATTAAAGTAATGAGTTAGTATTGACTATTCATAGTAATATTAAGATAATTTTTTATTGTTAATAAAATCTTTATCGCTTTTAATTATGTATTAATTACATTAATATTGCATAATTGAAAAGCAACGTCTCTAATCTGATTTCGAAGATTATTACGAAATAAATTCTCTACAATTAAGAAGAAAACTCACAATATGAATACGACAAGATAAATCTTTGTTTAATGTTAATATAAATATTTAATGGTAATATAAATATTTAATGTAAATATAAAAAAAAACTGAATTAATATATTTAAAATTCCGTATAATAGCCATTGATACTGAACAGAATCCTTTGTAAAATGTAAAAGGTATTTAAAAATAGAAAAATTCTAAAAAAAAAGATACGTGATGTATAGAAACAAATCCAGTTATGAACACAAAAATACAGTAGACAGAGTGAAGTTGAAAATAATTCTGATGAAGCCAAACAAAAAATATATATTTTTTTTTTAGTTTTGTTAAAACTTCAATGCTCTGGTGGCCTATTTGGAATTTTACTCTTACGTTAACACTTTTTGATACATAAAATACGGGTTTGTTACAATTGTAAAAACGGAAGTAACAAAAATAGTCTACTGCTTTTTTTTTCGTCTATTATGAGTTATCTTCTCCGTTTCATTAATGAAAACTTTGTTCGATGAAGTCGTTTTAATAATTAAATATAAAAGTAAATTAATCTCATTTGTATTTTTGTTTACAGATACACACTCATTCTTGAAGAAAATATATAATCTCTACAAAGAAAAAGGCGTCGCTAAACTGTATTATACTCGAGATAAAGCTGTCTAAGCTTCGAGGTTCCAAAACAATAAAATATCGCACATGCACCTTTAACTAATAATAAAGCGAAGCGGTTAATCTTGCTTCGACTGTGACCGCTTTATTAGACACCGGGACGCCTCTGTATAGAGAAATATACGCCTTTGGGGAAAAGTTAGCAGCACTTGACTTTACTGGAAGTGACTATTGGTATGAAAAAAATATATATTTTCTGTAACTCATTTGATAAATTAATGAAAGTTTAAATATCCTTCAGTCTTATTTTAAATTTTATTATTTGTTATAATATGATTTAAATGGATTTTCAACAATTTAATAAATTAAATTAATGTAAAAAAATATGTAATTAATGAAAAAAAAAATTACATATATCAGTCTTCTTGTTTTATTGAAAACATTTCACTCAGAACTATAAAAAATTGAGTAGAATATTGAATTTCTCTTGCCGTGCTGTAATGCATTAACAAGTTAAGTACTTCCCTGTAATTTATCGCTTATTCCAGAACCGTGAAGTCTGTGTGACCGCTTAAACTTACAACAGCTGAATTTATGGAGGCCACTTAAGGTCCCTCCACACGTGGGCGATGCTATGTTCCAAACTTATCTGTTTGCATAGTCGAATATTCAATATTCAGTCTGCATTTACATTTACCTAGATACCATTCGTATAAAATAACACCTTTAATATTATATAACCACAATATTAAAGGAAATTCTTCAACAATAGATCTCATTATAGTTGTTATATTTTAAGAGACAATGAAACAGTCATAAATCACTCTACAGCAATGGATTTCTGAGTTTCTCATACTGATTTGTGAATTTACTAAGAAGACGCAATTGATATTTCACTTAAAATGTTTTTAATCTACATAATTCACAGTTACGTTTTTACTTATTATACAATTAAGGTAACATTAACAGGATTATTTCATTTTAATATTGTTTATATTTGATTTTGAAGCTAAAAATTGTGCTGAAGTTACAAATGATAAAAATTTATTTACAGTTAAAAATTTGTGACAGTTAAAAATTTGCTACAGTTTTGTCCTTAACAATACCACTACTACTACTAACACAACTACCACTGTAAATGCTGTTTTAATTTTTATATATTTTCTTAATAATCGCTTACAACTACTTCTAGCTAACAAAGCACTGTATACAATATACATATATCTCATTGGAACTTGTTTTCGGGTCAAACTCTTATGCAGATGAAGTTTGGGACTGTGATGTGTATTTTGTGGTATACCTCATCTGAGGCTTATTCCAAGGAACAAGCTCAAGGTTAAAATTTAAAATTTATAATGTTTAAAACAAAATTTTTGATACTCAATTTAAGTGCGATCTAAGACTTTGCGTGTATTTATTTAACCCTTAACTTGGTAAGGTACATTAGACTGTACATACATTTCAAAAAAAATTTACTGGTTAAATAATAATACTTTTTTGTTTTGTTTTTATTAAAAATATTACTAAATAATTTAGAATTAGTAGAAAAATATTTTCGTTGTTGCAACACTGAACAACACATGTCAAATTCAAAATGGCTTCGAAACAACAAAGTGTTGGCGGGACCCGGGTAAGTTTTTGCGTTATAAATTACTTTTTAGCTCAAAAACTAATAAAAAATGGTGTGTTATTTGATCTAAAAACTATGTATTACTCAAAAAGTGGTTTTATGCGTTACTGTGTCAATTTTTATGGCCGATTTTGGTTGAAACAAATGTATGTACACTGCACTGCACGTTGCCAATAACGCACTAAAATACTAAAAATGAACTATGGTAACCACGCTGTACATTGCTAAGTTTACACAGTTTTTGTTTTTCAACGAATCGGCAGTTTTTGTTTATTTATTTTTTTACCTTCTCATAAAAACTGTCTGCTTTGAACTTTTTTTTTTCTTTTTCCGCCTGCAGAACTTACAACTAACTCGCGCCCATAAGATCTTGGCTTTGGTACCCGCTCAAAACGCATGCTCTGACGATAGTTCCACATCTGATGAGGAAGCAAATGCTTATATACCGCCTTCACCAGATACCTCTGATCCACCTTCAATAGCATCATCACTAGAAGCCCTTTCACCACTAGAAGTATTTCGTCACAATGTATCTCTTGAAGAAAACTTATACAATCTCCATCAAACACAAATAGAGACAGTACTGGATTATTTTTATTTCTTTTTTTCTCCTGACTTAATTACTGACATTGTTTATAATACAAATTTATATGCAGTTGAACAACTAGGTCGATCTATTCAGCTGACAGAAGATGAGATTAAAAGCTTCCTGGCCATTCAAATCATGATGGGTATAGTACAGATGCCAGCTTATACTGACTATTGGGCAAGAAAAACAAGATACCCTCTCATTGCTGATCTTATGCCTCTCAAAAAGTATCAACAAATACGTCGATATATTCATTTTGTTGATAATACTTTGCAAGATTCAGACCGTTATTTCAAGATTCGCCCCCTAATGGAGAAAATACGCAAAAATTTTCTGAAAATTGAAGAAGAAGGAAAATATTCCATTGACGAGATGATGATACCTTATAAAGGTCGTAAAGCAGGTAAACGAAAGCAGTACATAAAAATGAAACCTAAGAAATGGGGGTTTAAGAATTTTGTCCGTGCGGGTGTTTCGGGTATCATCTACGATTTTATTCTGTATGGTGGCGACGATACCTTTCGTGGACTGACTTTTTCAGAGAAAGAAGCTACAATTGGTTTAGGAGGTATGGTAGTGCTTGCATTGTGTCAAACTATAAAGAAAAAGCCGGCCATTGTGTATGCTGATAACTTTTTTATGTCGCCTGAACTAACATATATTCTGCGGGAAGAATACGGGATCCTTAGTCTAGGAACAATAAGGACTAATCGTCTCAGAGGCTGTCAAGAGTTATTGCCAACTGACAAACAATTAAAAAAGAAGAAACGCGGTTCTAGCGCCCAGGTGGTTTGCAATAAGAATAAGTTGGCAGTCGTAAAGTGGAACGACAATAAAGTGGTTACACTTATTAGCACCTACATAGACTCGTACCCCTTAGAAACAATCAAACGATACGATAAGGATGAGAAAAAGAAAGTAGATGTAGAATGTCCTCAAGTGGTCAAACATTACAACAAACATATGGGAGGGGTCGATTTAGCAGATATGTTGATATCGTTATATAGAACTCCCTTCAAAAGTCACCGTTGGTACTTGGGAATATTTTCACAACTTGTTGATATGTGTATAAATAACGCTTGGCTCCTACATAGAAGAGATGGGAAGAAGACTTCATTGAAAGATTTCAGATTTGAATTGTTTGATGGGTTGTCTAAGTCTAATAGAATAGGAACAAACCAAAACGTTACAGACGATATAGGCGAGAATCTGAAAATCCATAAACCAGTCTCAGTCCGACCAACTGATAGCGTCAGATTTGATAACACAGGTCATCTTCCAGAAGCAGGTAATGAAACAATGCGTTGCAAATATTGTAAGAGTGGAAGAACATCTGTCTACTGTATAAAATGTAACGTACATTTGTGTTTTGTTGTGGGAAAAATAAAACGTAATTGCTTTCGTAATTTTCACCTAAAATAATAAAGAATAATTTAAATATTTCCTCCTTTTTTTGAAATAAATTTATAATAACCTGAATAATGTAATTCATTATGTCCTTGGTAGTGTACACCAAAATGTACAAACAATTTATTTATAATATTTCTGTAAAATTGGCAGTGTACATTGTGATGTACTTAAGTTTTCTCGAAACCTAGGATACCTAGATTTTTATTTTTATTTTTCTCAAGTTGTCCATTCATAAATTAAACAAAATTTATCAATAATTTCCTTTTTTTTCATATTTTTAGTTCTTGCCAAGTAAAGGGTTAAATGAAATAAACATATTTTGCGTATCATCGTAAAATCGTAAAATTGTGAAGCCTTCTACATTTTGTAAATCCAAAAACATTAGTTTTATTTAACTCAATTTTAGATTAAATTTATAAAATTGTATGTGACATATAAGAGTTTTAAAATACCCGTCTGAACACTAAAATCTAATCGTAATTTTATGAGATCACTGGTTGGCCGCGATATGAGCTAAGCATTCTAGAAATCTCTGAATATAAAATCGAAGAAATTTCGGAATATTTGTTTATTGCATTTGGAATTCTAGGTTATTGTCTGTTTATTATTTATTTTCTTCCGCACATTGGTTATACTAAAACGTTAACAGACAGATTTTTTTGTTTATTGTTTGTGCGGGTTTAGCTTTTTAGAAATATATTCAATTATACTTTATTTCATTACAATTATTAAATAACATAGATCAAAGTGGTTATCGAATGATATAAGTGGTCGAATTAATGTCAAATTATATGTGTGAGTCAGTTTTTTTTCCCTTTCCGAAGATTATGTTAAAAATAAGACGTTTTGAAAACGTTGCAAATGATCCCTAAAGTAATGTATATATTAAGTTTAATTCATATATAAACATAAACGGAACCTTAGTCATTTTAGATTCCCCATGAAAACCACTCCTAAATATCGTCTTCGCCTTCCATTAAGCATGTAAAGCGATAGTGCTATCTTCAGTGTGCCGGGGGCAAATTAAATTACAAGCATAGGCCCAACATTGACAAAGCACTTAAAATTTCTACCGCCAAGAAGGCATATTCGAAACTATTATGTATGAAAGTCGTAAAGCCCTTAGGCTTGGGGTTGCTAACAGAGTTATTGTATATTTAGTGCCGCCTGTTATGGCCAAAGTGTGCCAAATTTTGGACATACTTAATCTTCCAAATATGATACTTAATAAGCTGGAATAGTATGGGTTATTTATATGCTAAATATTATATATTTTTTCGATATTATGTCGATTATATATTATCTGTGCAGTACAATGTTTGGGGTTCATGAAAAACAACACCATTAAGGCATAATATAAACAATATTGTATTTTTTATTTATATTTCTTCTATTTTCTGACTTCACGTTCTCTTTCAGACAAATACAATTAACGCTACATGAAATTTTATGTCTCAGATTGAAATAAACGGTCTATTTACTCGTAAATAATATCAACCCGGCGATATATCCAGACTTAGGTTTGGGGTTTTCAAAAATTCTTCTTGATATCAAGATACTTCTTTAAGACTGTCCTAATTGACACAACATTAGTATATGTTACGATTATATTCCACAACAAATTATTTCATAACTATTATTCGATGTTAGTACTAAACTAAACATTCTTAATTTCTTCCTAAATTATGATTTTTAATGGATTTTGGATGAAATACAATATAATAATTTGATACAAATTTGGTTTGTAAATTAAATATTGGCTCATAAAGTACTCGACAAACATTACAAAACTTTTGATATGAACTCGAATTACCATAATCATTTTATTCATACAATATTTTTCGTAATATCTAATCGAGTTTGTTCCGGAACTCAGAAGATTTCTTGATTATTCAATTTGTTGTTACGTTACAGAAACATTGACATTCAAAATAGGGACCGAACTTCTTAATAAGTTAAAGCTAAGTATTTATAGGTCTCGCCTCTGCGTGAATCTTCGAGTAAAAGTTTTTGTTTATTAATCGACTTACAAAATTTATATGAAATTAGGCCAATTAGGGTTTCTCAATAATTTTATAAACAAAACGAATGACAGCTTGTTTAATAGCATGTGAAAATTAAAATAATAATAATGATGTACATATTAAAATGATAATGCAATTTTAATTATCTATAAAACAAACCAAGCCATCAAGATTGTGTAGGGTAGTCCGTTAAAAATTTTAATTTCATCCGTTTAACAACTTTTTCTTCATCCTCTCGAATGCCGTCAGTTTTCATAAAATAAAACTCAATTAAATTTTATGACATAAAAAGGAGTTAATTAAATTTACTTTTTACTTTCGGTCTTATTTAAGAAAATCATTACCATAAAGCATAAAGTTCTACAGTGAATTAAAAGTTTCCTTTTTCTTATTAGAAAATTTATTCTTTCGCTCGTAGAAAAAAAGTAATAACCTTATATAGTTTAATCTTAATATTTTAGCTGCAAATTTCTTTCCATCTGTGACCTCTGTGAACTTTGCTTCATTCTTAGTTTTTTTTAATAAAGAAGAACAGTACGTGTATTTTGTCTATTATACTCATTACATTAATATCAATGGTTAATAAAATGTGTAGCTGAATGTGGAATAGACGACGATGCTAGGTTATTCCATTTATTTGGGGATCGGATAATTAGGATAGTCAAAGTATCGCTCCAGCTCATCAATAGAACTTACTGGTGATAATTGACTACTTAATTGATTTGGAATCTGAAGTAAATCTATCTCCATTTATACTTGTATCCATTTATACGGGTATGTCCATGATAAAATGAGACCTAAATATTTCATACAAAATTTTTAAAACGCTGTTTTTTTGCGGAATGCTGAATTTTCCAATTCACATAAAAAGATTAGCTATTCATACATACATGATGATTGTATAGCCACCATGAACAAGAAATTACCTAAATGTATATTCCCCTTAAGGTTTAGGGTTTGTGAGATATGAATCATATAAAAATAATATTTGATACTAATATAAAAAAAAATTAATTAAGGAAAACGTAATATCACCTTTTCTCATTATTTAAATGGTTTTAGTGAAAAATAGATATAAAAAAATAGAAATATAGTATTTTAATTAAAAAATAGCTACTGCATCAGCTAGATATCAGAAGTAATTTAAATTTATTATTTATAGAAGAGGTCTGGTATAAAACAATTAATTATAGTAATAAGAAATAATAAAACTACATAATCGCTACTTCTAATTTGGGTTCTATGCGATAACCATAGAAAGAGTATCGTCTCGTGTATAATTAAGGGGTTGGCTTAAAGCGCGCCCACACAATTTAACTTGTCTGTGCCCCTGACGTCACAGAATATGTTGGGGCATATTTCAAATTGACCATAAAGATAGTTTTAAGCAAGTTTCTATCCCTCTGCAATGTGGATTTGCGTAATTTAACGAGAATATGACTGTTAATTACAAGATAATGTTTACTGACTATTTTGCGTTAAACCCAACATAAGACTTAATGAATTATAATGTAAAAATAAATAGGACCTAAGTAAACAAACAATTTTTACAAAAATTTTCGAAATTTATATTATATGAGGGATAATAAGAAAATTATGTCATTTGTAACGTACTCAATCTGTACACTTTATCAGTGTTTTATTTGTGTAAATTAATATGGCAAATCGAAAATAGATAAATTCATTACTATTTTGCTTTACTTACAATTAATTTTTCAACATGAAAACACAATGTATACAGAGCCTAAAAACTAAGCGATTCACTTAGTGGCAAGTTGTCATCACAGGATTCAAACTCCCAACACCATAATTTAAAAACCTTTTTTTGAAATTGACTGTGGATAGAAAATATCTTCTCCAAACCGATCTATGAACAGTAGACAGTAGTTCCAGCGAAACCGCTACCTTAAGCTTATTTTATTTTAATGTATATCTTAAACTGGAAAATTAACAAAAAATATAAATTTATAGTTAAACTTTTAACTTAAAATTACTTAAGTCTGGTTTAGTAAAATGCACTCAACGTCCATCTCAGTTGATCCGTTCTCAAACTGTAGGTACTATTACAGCGTCGCAATTACCGTCCTGTTGAAGTTGCTAACTAGTTTGCTTTATAAACAGGGTGTTTGAACTTTAGAACGCCTTTAAAGGGATGTACGAAACCGATATAAAATATGCAAAATACTTTCTGAATCTACGATAATACGTTTATATAAAACTAATCATAAGAGTAATATAACTCAGAAGATATACATTTGTAACTCAATATAATATATATATTCTATTAATTTTCAAAATGATTTTCTTAACGAAACCAGTTAATCATTTTAATTATTCGCAGGATATGCAAACATGGACTTGTGCTTCATATTGACGAGATATCCGCATCTTCTCCTTAATTTTTAAATCAGTACATTAATGTCCTTTGCCATCAAAGTCGCTTCAGAGACTGATGCTTTAAAAGTTTAATTTACTTAGAGTTGTCCAATTATATTTACGCAATTTAATTCCAGTTTGAAACCCCGGTTTATCCAATGAAAAATTAAATAAACTTAATTACTTACCTTAATATTTTTACGACACAGTAACTTTGAAAGGATTATAATTTTTAATCAATGCAATGTTAAGTATGATGATTTTGTTAGAAATAGGTTTTTGTTCATCACATGTATAAAAGTTATAAAGATATTAGTGGATATTTCTAAAAACTTCAAAGCTCTGTCAATAATTATAGTCCGTTTCATAAACTTGAACAGTATCAGTTGTATATTGAATCATATGTATATATGTATACAAATTTAACAGACGGGGTTAGTTATGTGCAGATGTGTGACAACATTGTGCTCTAGAGAACTAAGTTCAACATAATATTCTTCCTCGTCCTATCATTGCCTCTGATTCGGAAGCTGATAGCTTACGATACTTACGATTAGTGTTTTAACGAAATTCACTACTCGCAAAGGTGTATGAACAAGAATAACAGAAATTTTAGTTTTTGGTATTTGAAACTAGAAAATATTTCAATAAACAAAATCTTAAAAATAATTTTTCGTAACGGTTCACGGTTTTGAGAATACAACGAAAGTAATAAGATCAAATGAAAGCTCGAAGTATCGCTATATTATATTCAAACGATAAAACCGTTTAAAGGATATCCTTGTAAAACTTAAGATCTAATAATTATTATGAATTAAAAGCTTCTTTAGCAATAAAATAACAGGAAAGGTAAATATTTATTAGTATTTGAAAGATATACCGTTCAAAAGGAAACCTCTACATGATCTGCTTTATAAATCGAAGGAAACCTAATAAACAATTCGGACAAATAATGATTTATGACTGGTAACTCCAACATAAAAACCTTAGGCGGGACGGGTCGTAAGAAGTAATGGAGTTCCCTTGTCCGGGTTTCCCTAAAGTGTTGAGTTTTGGGAAAATTCAACCCCTTGACGCAACGCACAAAACATTTAGGCTAAGAGACACGAAGCAAGCAACTCTTATGATTGTGATATAAAAATTACATAATTTTATTATAATTTAATTCAATGTGACTGGGCTAGTAAAATATAATAAATTAATGATAGCTTATAAAGTGTGATATAAGACTTCTTTTATATAATATTGAAATATTTACTATTGTAGTCTAGTTCATTTGTGTAATATGTTCATTATCTACCGATACTTTCCAACGGGAACAGGAAAACCTTACTATAAGAAAAAAGAAATGAAAACAAATTTTGTACTAAAACAAAATCATATCTGAATTATTTTTATTTCGAACAATAAATATTACTTTTTTCACCATATTTAATTTTAATAATTTATTATGTTAAAAAAAATTAAATTTCACACTGCTTAATTGTTTCTAAGCTCTAAAATACTCAATATAAAGTATGTCGTTACACATTGTTCATAGGGTTTTATTTTGAACCAAAACACACATTCATTATTATATACGATACTTTCATAACGTATATCGCGAACAGAGGAATAACAGCGTCACCAAATTTACCATCTTACAAATCCCAATGGCCAATTTTATCAAAAGTAGAAAATTTTATAAGAAATGGAACAATACCCGAGAAAAGGAAAACAATTCGTTACGTTGTCATCTCTTTGCCTATTCGCCACTAAAACTTCGCAACTTAACCGCCCAGGTAAAGGAGGAAGAGGTAAAAAGTTCCCAAGTGGCAAGCCTCCATAAACACTTATACGATACACAATCTGTCACACATTCTCGCCTTTTTTATTTATAGTTTCTTTAGTTCAGTTCTTTTATGTTAATGTTATGGGCCAGTTCCTAAGAGGCTTTCGTAGGTTTTCTCATTTATTTCATTTTTATTGATATCTGTTGTAATTTAAATTTATAATAAAGACGCTATATCACAATGACATTGCTATACATAATTACATGTGATTTTTTAATTAAATGTGTGCTATGTGAATTTGTATTTAGGAAAAAAAGTATTTAATGAACTGCCGTCATTAAAAAAAAGGAGTTTAAAAAAAAAAGGAGTTTTTAAAAAAAGAAAAGGTAAAAAACTAAATATAATAAATAAATAATAATAAGCTTGTGAATGTGTCTGTTTGTCACATTACAGCGAAGTCTTGTTCGTTCTAGTGTTCTCATGGTGGCCCTAACATTCACACGGTTTTGAAAGGTATTCGCAAAAGCTTTACCGTCCTTTTGCATAGTTGAGTAAGTTTTTCTTTTCTGTGTTCGTTTCCGTTCCTTACACATGTGGTGTGTGGACATATTCAAATAATCTTTGTTTCATCACGATGTTGCTCGTTTTGCAACATCCACATAAATGTATATGACATTTTTAAAAGGCCGTTAGAATTCAACTATAAAATTAAATTTTATTCCGTGCTGAAAAGACAGCTGTATCCCAGTAACCAGATATAATTTACCAAAAAACAAGTCATTAGTATTCCTTTTTCACATTATACGCAATGAGTACAAGTTGCGACATATTACGTATGTGGATTGATCCAGCATACTATTTAACAACTCGTTCCACATAATATAACTAAGTATAAAATTTTGAATCAAAAAAAAATTTAGGAAAACCTTTAACTTCGGAAACAGTGTAAGAATCCGTATTAATGACGTAAATGTTATTTCTTTGTGAGTTTCACACCATAACCTATATACCTAATAATCTTATTAAAACTTATCTCAATTGATTTTGTTAAAAGTACTTACGTCTATTCTTGTAAACTAAAACTAAGAAGAAGAAAGAAGAAAGAAAGAAAGAAGAAACTAAAACTAAGAAGAATCAATTGTTAAGTCCGCTTTATTATATTTTTCGAAAATATAATGTAAAAACGAAAACACAATAATCACTTTTATAAATAATTGTGTATTATCAAAACTTTGAAACTTTGGATACTAAGTCAACACTGAATTCAAACGAAATGAGCTAAAACTGGGAGTCCATACCTTATGACTATTACAAAATATTATGCACTTATTATTAGCAACGTTTTCGTGAGATATTTTTTTTTTAGCCCTGTATGGAACAAAATGTCGTCGTTGCAGTCAGATTGACGCCATCAAAAGTTTTGCTTTTATTATAATGACCTCGTTACATATAAATAACTATAAGGCATTAAAAAAAAAATTAACGAAGTCTAATACTTTTGCGAGTATTCATATAAATGAAACGAATATTTTTCGGATTACTACGCGTATTTTATTATTTTAAATATTAAATACTCTCGACGTTTCGGTTACTTTGCAGCGACCGTGAGCACGGGCGGACGAGATGTGATGATGTATGTGATTCAAAGTAACCGAAGTCAGGAGTACGTAGTTTTTAAAATAATAAAATACGCGTAGTAATACGAAAAATATTAGTTTCGTTTGAATAAATATTACCCATATATTTTTATTACAGAAACTAAGCGAGAATATTAAATGAAAAAGACAACAAAATTATGGTTTTCCACGGGTCTCATCTATTGGACATTTTGTCGGCAAATCGTTTGATAAGAGACGGTGTTGACACAATCAAAGCTTTGTTACGAGACAAACATAAATTTACATGCAAAAATGTTGGTTTACTCTCAGGTTGTATAAAAAATATTTAAAATATTCCATATTTTTAATCACAATTTAGTGTTTTATTATTTTAATTTGTTTATATTTTTTATTTCTTACAAAGAAAATTGTTAATAAGTTGTTTCATTGCATATATTTTTAACAAGAGTTGTTAGTTTGGGATTACAGTTCTGTACATATTTTAATATCCGATTTCTTTCATATTTTTACGATAATATAACAAGAAATTTAAATGAATCTAAACATGCTATGCATCTTTCATTTGTTCTCTGTTGTTATTGTCATCGCTGTCATAATTTTGATTACTTTGTTCTTTCATCAGATGGAAAGCTATTGAATGAAAAACCAGCGCATGTGTTTTGATATAAAAAAATATTTTTATGTAAATCACTTTAATCTGACTTCATAATTTTATTAAATATTGCCTCGTATTAGTACAAATTATATGTTTATTAATGTATAGCATCTACTTTTCAAAGTGCTATGTAGATAAATATATAGAGATATATATATACATACATATGTGCTAGTTCTTTGCCCCATGGATGGTAGTACTTTGCTGATTACACCCTTGCCTTCTGTTAGTTATATCGAAGGCTCTGTTATTGAGTGGTTATTGTTAAGGAATTTTGTATAAAATGAGATCACTTTTCTCTTTTGTTTCTCAGTTATAAAAAAAATAAACAAACGGGGTTATAATCTATTATACATAAACATTTATGATCTTATTCTGTCCTGCAACATATTGTTACAAAATTTCTATAAATGTTATATATAGTTTATGGTTCCTTCTCGTCTAAAATCCAATAAATAATAAAACAGTTTTTTTCTTTGCGACCCCACTTTTTATTATTCAATGGGTAAAATCAATTTCTCTCATTGTTGCTTTGAACTTTGTTATCACTGCGGAAAATGTATTAAGAAAATTCACCTTTTGCACCTAGATAACAAATCCATCTTTATTTTTTTGTAAATTAGAATCAAAATCGTTTGAAAACAAATTTTTAATGAGGAAAAAATATATTTTGGTTTGAATCAATCATTAACAGGTATAATTAATTAGGTGAAGGACCTTAAAATATTTTTTTATTAAATTTCATGTGAGGGGTATTGGCACAAAATTATACTCAACGCAGTATTGTGTATATAACTCAAGCACGCTTAAACGATAAAAAGGCAAAATTTATGTTATCGGTGGACAATATCATACTACCATGTAATCTATACTTATAAAACCAGCTGAATGCTGAAAGCATCTGAACAGCTAATGCTTAAATAATTAGCAACAACGTTTTATAATCTTATTGAATACCGAATATCGCTCTGATGATGGCTAGGATTGAAGTCTTAACTTTACATTTTCAAGCAAAATTGTACAATGTTATTTTGAAATATTAATAGTATGATGACGCATCCCATTCTTTTGAAATACTTCAGAGAATTGAACTTTAATGGCTGTAAAAAGATAAATGGTCAATGTTCTCTCATTGAAAAAATAATATTACCTTAAATTTAATATAAAGGGACATAAAATATCGGCTGAAATTCAAAATCTCAGTGAACTGATCCTTTTTTTTGACTTCGCTGACCCTTTATATGAATTTAGAAGATTAATGGTGCTTTAAATCTGAATGATGGGAGTTTAAATTTTTTGTTCGTATACATTAATTAGGCAATGATAGCTCTTTTTGTATATCACCGTGGTTGTCTTTTATTTATTTTAATCACTTATGTAAATTATTTTGTTTTCAATAAAATGTAAATGTAAAGTTATAAAAATTCATAACAACTGTTTTGAAAATATCAGTAATATTAAATTTAATCTCATGTTTCAAGATAGTTCAGTTTATAATTTACGTTGAGATAGTTTAAGGTGTTATTATTTACAAGTTAAGTATTTTCATCTATACAAACTACTTCTGCGTTTATTACTATATTTTCTAATTCATGAAAGTGATATATATTAATTACTTGTAAACACTGAACTTGTTTGCTAAGAATAAAAAATGGTTTATATGTGATATGACTGACAATAATTTCAGAAATTATTAAGAAAATTGTTTCCCATCCAGCATAAATGAATCAATGATTTAGAGCGGCTAAGGTACGATTTTATTGTACGATCAAGTCACTGCATTTTAAAATAATAAAAATAATAACATTATTTAGACTAACAAATAATTTCACAAGTATAATCATATAACGGTTTTTGATAAACATTATTTTGGTTCGAAATTTAAACTTGGTAAAGGTCTTTCTATGTTTGATTTATTTTAGTATATTATGAATATATTTAATATTTATTTATAAATATTAAACTAGGACTTGTTTTTATCGAACTTATATTAGCCTATAAACCAAACAGGACCGCTAAAAAAGAACCACGTTTGCCACATTTGCCTTTGTTGTTGGTGAAGTCTTTTATACTCAGGAAGTGTTAGCGGTAATTCATCTCTTTTCCAGGAGGGCGATGCATGTGTGATGATTAAACGAGCCGAAATTCCACTGAAAATGAAAAAAGAACGCAACTTTGAACATTTTAAATGATAACTACATGTTGAATAATATTCTGAGTAAATTTTGATAGCAGATGTGTATACTAAACGATATCTAATTCGTATTGAAAATAATGTTTTTTTCTGAATTCCTTTAAATAAATAAAAAGAAAACAATGATAGAAATTATTACCAATATAAATAACAAGTTTCTTTATAATTTTATGTATAATTCTGAATGATTTAAAAGTATCTAATATTGAAAGTTTTATTCAAATAAAACAGTGGAAATATGCACTCTAATAAAGCGAAGGCCGCAGTTAAGTGCATCTGTAGAACTTTTGTTCTATTACAGATTATAGAACATGCTGACGCCAAGTTGAATGGAAATAAAAAGGCAATGGTTTCCGTTGCGGAATTGCGGGTAATGGCTCTTGCGAGTTCGATTTAGTGTTAATTACACGCGGGTCATAAAATATTTTCCGATTTCTATTTTTAATTTTTCTTGCTTAATATCTTTTTAAAAATGTAGAAAAACATTAATTGTATAAATGTATATAAAAGTGTACCATTCTTTGAATGTATGAATACAAAAGACTAGTATGAGATATACTTACTTGTTACTTACAATCATCTCCTGATACTGCATCCCGTAGCAAATAGTTAGTAATGAATACAGCATCAGTCATCTTTGAATCAATTTAAAAACTAATAGCAAAAGAGGAATAAAAGTAATGGATATGAATTCTAACTCGGTATCTTCAGGAATTTCAAAGAAAAAGGATCTGAAAGAACACACAGAGATTGGTTTGAACCGTAAAATACTATTTGGAATTATAATAAGAGATATTTATTTTGTTCACATAACTTATAATAAATGAACCGGTACAAATACAGAAACAAATAATGAATTAACGAACAATAATTTTAAACACACAAATAACAATTAGTTCGAATTTAGTTATAACTCGGACTCGCTTAATTAGAATGCCAAATGTATTCACCAACCGTTTGCGGCTACGATTAATACGTACCTCTAGATTAATTGGCCTTTTAAGCATTTCCAAATAAACACGAATAATATTTTAATGATCGAGTTATTAGCTATCCACTGGCAGTTTCTATAAAGGGTATTGTAATTATGTTGTATAGTGTCACAGAAATTATTTGAAATGTATCACTTATATTAAAGAAACAGATGTCTGTCTTATAAAAATAAATAAAAAAAATCAATTCTCATTAACACTTCCCAAACAGTTGACGACTTATAGTGTTAGTATACAAATTTATTTTTCTAATGAACTCACATTAAGTAATTATTTTTATTTTTACAATATATTTGATGTGGAATATTACAGACATTCGTTAATGTTGACATAGCAAATAGATATGAGTAATATTAATATGGGTGTTATATCTCTAGCCATTGGGCAACTGCTGACACTGCGATCCCAGTTATACTTAGCACTTTACATGTAATACCTATTGGGCAAACGCCTACGCTGCTGAATTGCCAGGTCGACGTTGCACAAATAACCCCAACTAATACTAAGTATCAGAACTCTAGACAATATATATATTAAGGTTCAATTATCAGAAACATTCAATATGTGATCTAGCATCGATCACTATTGCTTCTTAGTATAACTTTTAGTTTTATATTATATACTATAAGAAAACTATTGGTTTTTTAAACTCCACTGGTTGTCGTTAGCGTACTTTAACTAAAGGAAATGACCAAGTTCTATTATTTTAAAAAGAAGCTTCCAAAGACAAACTATTACTATTATCATAACCTTAAATAATACGAAGCAATACAAATTATTAAAGTTATAGGAATTATTATAAAATTGTTCTTAATTGTTTTAATATTAGATCAAAGATGTTGACATCTAGAAATATAATTTTAACTTATTACCAATAGTATTTATCAAAGCTAATACCTTTTATTTACGTAATTAATAATTATGGATGGCTAAAATTTTCAAGTGATACCTTTTTTTTGAAGGGGAAAATCGTCATTATATTCGTCTCTTGCCAAGGCTGGGGCAAGAGAGAGTGTCTGACTCTTACTGACTAAATACTCCCAGTGCCTTCTCCTGTTCCGAGCCGGGTCGCGGTACATCATTATGCTTGCACCCGCAACTCGGCTTGACATCGGCTCTGGGGTCCCATTTATGGTCGTCTGATAGCTCTTTGAGGCGCTAGCGGTATGCTACGCGCCGTTCGCTCGGGTCTGGTTCTGGTCGGGTGGCGAGCTACCCTTACTCACCGTCCGAAGACTCGTGCTTACGGTGGCTGGAGAGCGTCACGCGATCCCAAACCCCTGGCATCTGTGGCAGCTGGGGCGTGAGGAGGATCGTTTCCCCAAGCGCTCCACATCCTCCTTAACCAGCAAGACTGCTTCGCAAAAGGAGGAGACGGCTTCCCAGTAACTCTCGCTGCGCAACGTGATGCATAGCCCCCTGTGAAAGTACAATCAGAAAAATTAGTGTTGGTCGGTATAAATAGAGGCAAGAGCACCAATTAAAGATATTCTCACTGGAGCCGTTGTTCGGATCGGATCTCTTCGAAATAAAGAATTCGTCAAACCGTCTACGCGGTTACCTTCATAACCTAAAAGGCTGACGATAATCAAGAAATAAGGCATTTGTGACGTCAATAATGCTGACGTCACTCTTTTTAAAAACAATTAAGTGGTTCTAAATTCCACATATTATATGTGTAATTCTAATATGCTAAATAATTTTAGTTGTACACCTTAGAATTAAAAGTTTTAGTTTCCAATAATAAGACTAACAAAAACTTTAACAATAAAATTTATTTCAACAACTAATATTTTATTTCAGTTAATATTTGCAACTACTCAATCTGATTTCAATACACATTAATAAACAAAACCAGAGACCGAGAAATGGTTTTACTTTCTGGCAAGCGTCGTAACCGGTCTACGCTTGGAATCGGCTTAGCAATACCTTTGCTTTACGATCGTTGCCACCCGGCCATTTACGGAAGTTAAAAATTTTCACCATTCCAATGCTACTATGTCGAATGTTCATTATACCATTGGTTTTCGATGAACGGGATTAAATATAATTCGTTTTATTTCAAAACAAAAGTATAGTTAGAAAAACAATAACAAGCTGTAGATTTTACTATCGAAGTGCAATATTAAAAACTAATTTTTAATACTTAACTTACATTATATTGTGTCCGAAATTCATCTTTTATTTTTTTTAATTACAAGGTAATCTATTTGAAGCGAAACAAATACACATATTGCATAAATAAAAGGACTGTTTATATGTTCTAAGAACAAAAAATCTGACTTTATTTATTTACCCAAACGAGATCCTTTAGTAGGTGCACTAAAATAATCCCCAGGAGACGAAAGCGGTAATTCAACTCTTTGCAACCTCACTAGAGAGCGCTGTTGGTACACGTGATGATTAAACGAGGTAACGTGAACAGAGGAAATGGGGAATTGGCGGAATTGTAAGTCAAATAAACGTTTAAAAGAAGAGCATTGCATGGATTTAAGTTGATGTTGAGGAATTTTGAATACTTTGATGTTTGGCTATTTCTATACAACAATTAATAAGGGGATTTAATATTATAGCGAAATTAATAATAATACCTTGCAATGCTTACAAAATTAAAATTAATTTCACATAATGATTATCACTAATTGTAAGATATATTCAGTGGGGTTGATATATATTTTTTGTTAATACCCCTGGTAATATATTACAGATCCGAGTGTTTCAACACACCCTTATAATGTATTTCGCATGTTTAACGGATTTCCTGCTCAAATTTTCATGCAAATCACTGTACGTCTATTAAACTGTATAATTAATATTTTGTTTATGCATAATAATATTTTTTTATCTTTACAACAGTAGATTATAATAATACATATGTTCAGTCAATAATTACTTTATTTTGTATAAAAAACATTAGACTAGAAGACGGACAAAATATAGATACAAAATATAAATTTCTTAGTATAATGTAGGTGATGATTATATATCAATTTCAGAATATTATTATTTGGTACATTACAAAGAGACTTGAATTATATTTATATTTAAAAATTAACAAAGTTTCAATCAGATAAGATTCATTATAATATTCCGGTAATGAGTTTGGCAGTCCAGATAGAGGCTAAGTAGTCGACGATATAGGCTCTTGAGGAAATATGGGCCAAAGGTCAATGGACGCTCTGATGTTTTACTGTTGAACGTCGTAGTATCAATAGGCACGGGTGTCACTACGTTTGTAGATTCACATTACCGCTTACTTGCAGGACTATTCCTGGAAATATCAGGGTTCAACACCAGTATTTTTTGTTTACAAAACAATAAGGAACTATGGAAATAACATTAAAAATGGATAATTCACAAAAGTCAATACACTTTTAGGTTCGTTGTCGGAGCAATGCAATACGTACCTTCTTCGTTAAATAAGTTTGTCTTCCACCTTTGTATCTTCTAACAAATATCCCCTTCACTACCGTTTCTTTTGCGTTTTGTCCCCATCTTTAATTTTGAATATTAACTACTATTACTGCCGTGCAAAAGTTTAGGCACAGAATGAGGATCCCTGAGAAACCTAATCAGCTCGTTGATTGTAAATGTTAGAAATAAGTATAATTATAGATTATTCTATAAATATAAATAAATATAATATAAATATCTATTATTGCCTTAAAATAACATAGCAAATGTGACGCTATGACGGGCGCCCACAACATATAAACATGAATCACTAAGAATGAAAACGATCTTATAATTGTTATCGCTCTTTAATTTAGGGAGTTCGTCTCATCTTCAATTTTGAAGAGTTAAAGAAGAATTAATGAAACAAGTCGTACGAGTATAATCAAAAACTAAGAGGTGTTTTTACTGTTTCCTTTTGAAACAAAATATAAAGTTTGGGTCGCTTTTCCTTATTATTAAAACCAACAGATTTCTGTAAAGTATAATACCTATTTTTGCTAAACACAATGTTTGATTTATAACAATTTAAACTAAAATTCAAATCTACCTACGGTCTCTGGATACAGTACAGTACAGTTCATTTCAGTTCTGAGTACAGATCATAAGATATTCAAAGAAAATATGAGATCAAACATCGGATGTGTAACTATCAATACATAATACATACGTTAAATCTATCAACAATATTAAATATCATTGATATTTTGAGTATCTTTATCAATATTTTTAAATAAATTATAAGACCACTAAGTAATTATACCTGACAACATCAAATAACATTTTTTTTTATAGATAACTTTTTATTTGTTTTCGAATGAAAAATTATTATTATAAAATGTATTTATTATAAAAATGATATAAATTTAAATTCTTTAAATATGTGTAACATTTACGATGTTTTTATTTTTAGATACAAAAAAAATAAAGGGATACAAATTCCTCCATGATTATTGAGCCAATCCCAACCCAAACTATTGTACTTAAATTATATCTTGCAGAACTAATTTTACTTGAGTAAACAATTGTTTATATACGTCCCCGAGGCATTACCCATTAAAACGTTGTGGTAAGAGTGTATGTTAAAATTAATTTCATGTTTGCAGAATTTGCCTCTGAATTAACGATTTTATAATAAATTTAATAATCTTTTCTGTATCCAGTGTTATATAAATATAAAATACACCTTTAACCAAATGTTTATAACCCTGTAACCCTGTTACTCGCATTAAATTATAGAGGTGCTTTTGAAATATTTGCGGTGAATCTCAAGAGACTGATCTCTGAAATCTTTTTCCTCGGTTTATTTTATGGATAACTCTAGGATATAAAGTTTGTTCTTGCACCTTCCGTCTATCCGTCCATCTTACACTTATAAAAGTAAAATTTTCTTGCATAAATATTTTATATTTTCAAACATCTCATAATATTGTTTGCATTTATAACGTTCATTATTATAATACACTTAACACAATTAAACCTTCATCATGTCTACCAAATATGTCACACCACCTCACCACCCTGTTGCTATTAAGAAATAGATATTTTTATCCCAGCATATGTATGAGTAAGGACTTTGCGATTTTTTTTTTTTTTTCTTGTTTCATTAGAATTATTTTGAAATTTTTTCTTTAATTACTTATGAATTTTTACTAAACTGTGTATTTTACATGGTATAAAAAGAACGTTTAAATATAAATACTGTAAATAACACCTTAAATTTCTCTGAACGTAATAATGTTTTAATAACACAAAAGTTATATACTACAAAATAAACTTATAATCTCTATATTTATATTTATCTTTACATACAAAGAAAGTAACAAAAAGTATATATTTTAAGCATCAAATTGTTCAGTTCTATGTAAATCAGGAGTGTACTCGACAATGTAATAAATTATTACAATGGAATTAAACTGAAATTGAAAAAAAAATAGTAACATTATTTGTGATTATTTTTATAAACATGAAAACACTTCTTTATTCATTGAAATGGAAACAGGTAAAGTTTCCATATCACGAGGTGAACGAAGTCGTATTCTATTTGAAAATAGTTTGCAAAACACCCTCATTGTCCCTTCGGGTAAGGATCACTGAAGTAAATCTTATGTATTTCCATGTCACTACATATGTCAAAAGGTATCTTTTAGTTTTATTATAAATATTATCTACATAGTATTGCCCAAGTAACAAAAGCCATTTTCTCAGAATCATAGTAATATGAATTATGGAAACGAACAGCAAAAGGAAATTAAGTATGTAATTATTTTCTTTATTTCTTAAAGAGGAATCTCTATTTAAAAAAAAAAACGCTCGGTATCGATCGTTCCACTGTTTTTTCGAACTATGATAACAAGAAAAATTGTTCTTGTTTTAAAGTCATACCTAGATAGTAATACCATCTCAAATAATTAACAATTGAAAAAGAATGTGAAGCTAACTGAAATATCATTCAATTTGAAGAGGATGGCGTCTGTATTTGATTGATATATATTTTTCAAAATATAATCAACTCCTGTACATTTTTTTTATAACGATAAATTATTTAAATGAATTCACTTATAAAATAATACTAAATTTTTTTGGACTATGGCCAGTTTTTTTTTGTGCTTTAAATTTTACCTTACATTTTGGTTATTTTTCAGCCACAGCGATGACGAGAAGGCGATATGAAACTTTGTTTCAGTTAGTGTTGTTTTTGAATGCACGTAGAACTCGCCAACTTTGTCTTGAGGTGTTCAAACCTGGTCTTTACAAGTAAAATATGATAGAAATTTTCCAAAAATATACATAGTTTTAATTAAAATGTGTAGTCTTGAACATTTTAGAAAAAACGATGTCAACTTTTTTTTTTATTTTTAAATTTTTTCTTTGGTATATTCTATCTAAATAATTAGAACTTTTTAAATTCCAGTTATAGCTTATTGTCATAATTGTTTTTGAAGTTTTTGATGATTTTTGTAACTCTGTATATGTAATTTTTATATACAGCATTTGTGTTTTTTGTTATTTTCTTTTAAAAAATATTTTAATGACAAATATCACTTGAATATGTACGTAATATTTAATTAGAAATATTACATAAATCTTTTTTAAAAGCTATCTTGTATTTTAATTCCTAATTAAATAGCTTATGTGTTTAACAACTACTACTTAATATTTTCTATGTTAACCTAATGATTTAGTAGATAATTCATATTACACGGCACTGGTTAGCATATGATATCAACGTACGTACTATTAAGAGTTTTCCCATTTATGTTGTTCTCTAATTATACATTCCACCTAAACTCCATTGAAATTAATGACAAGAGGACAATGTGCGTTGTGTGTGACATTAATGAATATTATCAGAAAGCATGAATTCGCCCCTCGCTGGAATATGAGAATTCTATTGCAACTCAAATGTCGACTAAGCAATAAGTGACAATGTTGGCTTTAAAACTATTTAGAAGTTTAATATCTGAACTAATAACGTTGAGCGGTTGAATCATCAACTGAAACATGTTTCCATTACACTCATACGTTTCTAGTTGATTATAGGAAATTATATTATTATTTTATAATAAAAATTGACAAAAGTTATCATTTTATCAATTAATAATATAACATAAAACAAATTGCATTATTTCGAGAATTTCACAGTACGTATTATATATAAAATTTAATTCGTGTAGTGTAAAAGTACCCTCAAAAACTTTAGTTGAACTATTCTTAAATATTTACTTAAGCTCAGAAGCCAATACAATTTACTCGTAATAATTATTATGCTATTTTATCCTATCATAGTATAAACTACTTTAAAAAATATTTGTATTGGTTTATCTATATGTTTTTAAAATGTCTTCAAACGAGTAGAAGCACATAAATATTTTCATAGAAATATGAGCAGCTAAAAAACTTGGGAATTGTCATTTATAAATTTATACAACCAAAGATCGTTATAACCTAATTATTCAAATTTAAAATAAATAGATTTTTTATAAAATTCTTAACTATTTTCCAGTGATATACGTTTTATTAATAGGAACAACTATGTTCTAATTATTTTTTATAAAGCGATGAAGTTTTATTTTTATACATAATTTCTATATAAGCGTTAAACCATACATAAAATTTATTTCTATCAACTATGATATAAAACTCCTTGTAATAATAATTTTATACTTGGACCTGTGTCATGTCGTGCCCATCCTTTTAGGACAGTTATTATTGTTGTTAACCAATCCCTATCCATGAGGATCAATATATCCAATATCTTATTAATTCAATAAGTCCTTAACAACTTAATAAACCCTATAATCTCACCCTTAAACAATTTTACTACAATGTTATACTGTACTTTTTTTTCACAAAATTAATTTACTTCTTAAAAAGGATTCAAAAGATAAATAAAGACACATTTGTATTTTTCATAAGAAATGTAAGGATAAGAACTAATATAAAAATACTATAATCGTCACTAAATGGTCTGAAGAGAATTTTTGTTCTTGACAGAACTTACTATATCAAGTAAATGAGAATCACGGAAAAGTTCAGAACGGACGAATCACATTAAATACCGAAAATCGAAATTTTACGGTGCTTCTGAAACTGTGACCTTAAAGGATACACATAGAAAATATAATACTAATTGAACATTATTTACAATTGTAACTGTAATATAATGAAGAAAAATAAATATATTTGTAACAAAAAATTTAGCACAAAATATTTGATATTCTCTTACTTTGAAAACTTTTTTGTCGATGAAATTTGTTTTATTAAAAGTAATACAATAATCACCGATCGATTGAAGAGAAAAATATAATTCCTATTTTTATTTTCACGTTCTTTAATTTGAACTGTACCGATTTCTCTAAATTCCTTACAAAGAAATCAACTCAACAATCACAAAGGCAACTATGCAGTTTAATCGGAGTAAACTAAAATCTTGAAATTACTTATAAACACTAACCAATAACCTTTTATAATATATTAATTTACATTTTAACAAGATAATTTACAAATCCCAATGAACACAAACAATCCACAATGACCACAATCCAAAATAAGAAGAAATTAATGTTTTTCACGAATGTAAATTTCTTTAAGTTTTTGTAAAACAATTATACTAAAGTAACACAATAGTTGTATTTAAACTCTTACACTGACACCTAAAATAGAAAACTACTAATCAATATTAATGTAATGACCTACATTAAGCAAATGTCACCGCTCCGCAACGTTGGTGTCATTTTAAATAATAATAAAAAGCATATTTTTTAATATGTAACATTTAATATGACTACCTTTTAATCAACATTATAGGAGGATTAAATTGCATCAGAATTTATATAATATGATGATCACAGGCAACAGAATAAAAAAAAAATATTTAATATATACGTACTCGGAATGTAGGTTTAATTTTGTTTATTTCCTCAATAAACACGGTCACAACTTTGTTATTTCCGAATTCTATGGAATTTAAACAGTTTACAATGTAACATAGATTGTTCTTTCATATGACGACGGAGTTTATATTAACGCTAGAAGCGCAATAATAATCACTACAGCATGTTGAGAACAAGCAAGGACCTCAGCTAACATCGAATTTAGACTAAACGTACTAGTAATATGTATATTTTAAATTATCTATGCTCGAAAATGACCACGATTGCTAAGTTATTGAAAGATTATTAAAATGAAGTAATATAATAATTTTGTCTTACACGACCAGGAAGTCCATTGTGTAAAATAATTTCCCTTGAAAAAGTAACTCAGAAAAAAGCGTTCCCTTGAAAAAGTCATTCTGAAAATGCATTTTCTTTGACGATTATGGAGCTAAGGTATGGATGCTGATTGTTAGCGGTTCTATCATAAAAGGTGCCCGTTGGCATCATACCTAACACAGTTCCTCGGAACGTATTCCATTATTTAAACGATAGAACATGGGGAGCAAGGTTCCCTGAACTGAGTGGTTTAATCCAGCCAATGAGCACAGGGCCATAAAAAATTCTTACAGCTCACTTTAAAAAAAATTAAGGCTCTCATCGATTAAAAAAATTACTTCCACGAGTATTGTTTTGATTAAAATCTAATTTTGTAAGTATTTTACAATCAACAATTAGTTTATCAACTTTGACATTCAGATATACAATATAAAGCAAAACTAGGAACCTACATGTTTGATATAAATTATTCCTAGCTTTTATCCAATCGGCTAAAAATTCTTACTAAAAATAAGTATATCCCAACACGTTTATTTATTTATCACTAATAGTCATTCATACCAGCTTCGATCCCTCTAAATCTGATCTTATTTATTAGATAGAAAGCCAACTGTATTCAATTTTGTTTCTTATTCTGTAGAACAATCTTATTTTACTCCAAATATATCCAACCTAAAGGCTTACTTGGAATAGATAATAAAATAAATAAACGTATATCATATGAATATTATCTTTTTAAAGAGGAAGTTGATAAATGAGCGTAAATACTATTACTTAAGATATCTACAAAAAATAAGATCTTTTAAGTTTGTTTGAAATAAGAGTTTAGTGTTAAAAAAATTACAGTTTATGTTGATATGTACTTTGTAGTAATTAGAAATCAAAAATAAAATTTGTTAAATTAACCAAAGAATGTCGAGTCTTCTAATTAGGTCGTACAATCGTAACACTTACAGGTAAACAAGTTATTGTATAAAAAAATCTTGATAGCAAGTTCAGTGATATCTTCGAAAAATGTAGGATGCGTGATCAATTTTAAAGAGATGGCAATACGAAATTATAAAATCCAGAATTGGTTTGCACCGAAGTAAAGTCATTGGTTCAGGGCGTTGTCTCTGGAATCGTTGCTATATCAACTTACTTACACAATCGTGAAATTTTATAAATTGACAGTTGTTGTTTTCCGTTATAGTCTACAGATAGTTATTACCATGTGTGAATTATTAAATGCACATTCTGCAGTTTAATTAAACCAAGCCGAATATAATATTTATCATAAGTTTAGTGGAATTATTGTATTAATACTATGTTTGATAGTCAGATCTTATAGATTTGCTCATTCATTACCTGCGTATTCGACAATTTTACTACAATCAATACATTGTATTATGTCATTATATGGATAATTTCAATGGTTATCACTGCATCAAGCGTAATGCTGCAGTTATGTGGATTATATATTAGTATATGTTTGATGAGAACTTAATGAAACAATTCGAGATATCATGAAATGATTGTTTCAGTATCGGATCATGTTATATTTTTTCAAAGGCTAAAACATTTTTATGATTATACAGCGATGTAAAAGTAATAAATAGTTCTCTTTTGGTCTGAATTCGCTTAGTTTAGGTTATTTCGAGCGGTTTTTTTTTAATTTATAATTTTTTTGGTTTGAAAACTTACTAAAAATTTTTTGTGAACGAGAAATACAAAACTGCTAAAAATGTTACTATTTTAAAATCATCAGTATCATTACCGTATATTTTGGTCGTCAAATAAAATACGGAGATTTTCAAGAATGACATTATAAATCTCCACCCATAATATCTATTTCCTATGTAGGTGTATAAACGTAAAACTGAAAATTTTCCTTATGTGGTTTCACGATGTAAATTGGTGCTACAGGTTCTGTAGTCAGAGGTAAATCTAATCGGCGTCCGAACGTAAATACATTGCAGTTGTTCATATTTAATTTTAACCCAACAAAGCCTGTTCCTTCGGGGAGTTCTCAGATGATTATAAACCTACCCTAAAATAAGTTCAAGGTATGCAATTTTAAAATAATAATACAATTACAATTCAATACAAGTTCTACGATTTAATTTAATTAACCAGTGCTTTGTGTTTTTTTTTTCGGTGATAATTTAATAGTATTTTATAAAAGCTCTCCACGAAAATTGCTTTAAAAAAATAAAAACGTAATTTAATGAATATAAAAAAATATTTATTTTACTGATTATATCACATATTAATATTTAATTCAGTAGTGAAATATTTCACAAAAATACGAATCCGTTTTAAATGTAACCACTGCAATTTCTATTCATACTGCATTAAATAGAAGGTATCAAAAATTAATGTGTTGACAATGTCACTTTATGCACCATAAAATAAACGCATCGCAGAGTGCACTAAATAAAATATATCTGTAGGCTATATACCTAATTTATTCCATTTAATAACAAAAATAAAGGTTGTATTTGTTGTTATTCAAATGTTAAATAAATACTTTTCAAAAACATTTTCCCTGACATAACAAAGTCATTTTTTTAGAGAACTTACAATTATCCACTTTTTTTTTAAATATGCTGCTATTTGCATTTAATTGAAATGAAAAATATATATATATTTTGCGGTTAATGTCTTCTTTCGCAATAGTCAACAAAGTTATTATTTAGGTCGAATAAATAGACAACTGATCCCCCTAAAAGGTTTTTAGCCCCGAAGCTCGTGTATAACGTTCAGACCTTGGAACCCTTGGTAGCTCCAAACAGAGGTCCGTACTGCCTTCTGTTGATATTTAGAAAATTAATGTGCCCGCACCAAATTCACAGATGCTGTACAAATTAAGGCTAGAGCACAAAAAGAAAAATGATGCTTTACGAAAGATACTTGAAATATCACCAAAGATCCCTAAAGCATCACCAAAGATACTTGACAGCGAAACCATTTGGGTCGCCATAGACTCCTGCTGTAAGCAAGTTATCAACGTGAACAAGTCGATCAAGGAAAAATGCGTTTTTTGCTGATTTAATCCGCCAAGGAAGTCGGACCGGACGTAGACGAGACTGTTCTTCTGGCCACCTTATCTAGTCTGGGGAGCGAGGACAGGAGGGGATAGAGGCACTCCTTACCTTCTCATAGGCCTATATAGTAAGGATTAGGATATCCAACACATTCACGATTACACATTTAAATAGAACAAACTTTTTTGGGTTGCATGCTCGTATTTTATTGACAAGACTAAAGTATCTTTGACAACATTAATAAAATCGCGGTGTTAATGCAAAGCAAACAAACCGTGTGATAATGTATGGAATAATAAACTAAACGAAGTAAATCCCTAAAAAACTAAATTTTATTAGTCGCAAGGGTGTTTACGTTACTCGAAGCAAAATTATAGGAGGGTAGAAAAATCCGCCAAATCTTCACGGCCAAATGCGCGAATGACCCCACAGTGCCCCCCTTAGACGATTAGAGTAACCGTTTCGTAAGTAGTCCGTGGTCTGTACAGGCGAGACCCACATATCGAAATCCCCCCTCAGATTGGATGAAATTGATAACTTACTTCCCCAACGCAAAAATCCACAATATCGTACGCTATAATGATCTTACCATTTAATTTGCCACTTCAAAAATCGCGTTAAGAACTACGACCCCGTGGAAAAGCTAGCAAGCAAATGTTAATCCGATGTCAATTCCAGTAAGTTCCTTCTTTTTAAAGGTTTGGTTCCGATTGAGGAAGTGTTCGCTTAAAATATATTACAAGTTATTATTACCAATTGAGTCTATTTCCCTGCTATGACATTTTTATCTCTGAAATAAATCTCAAAATAACAACGACGGAAGTTATATTAATTTTCATAAGTTTGAGGCCTAGAAGTAGTAGGTACATATATCTTAATTTATTGGTTATTTCCCAAATCAACACAAAAAATTTAGTTTATTATTAATTTTCTTTTTCTGCATTTAATGCAAATAGTTCATGTAAAATGATTTAGTAGAAAAACAACATATTTTGTAGCAATTTATTATTTATGAAAAGGTGTCAGTGAAATAAATCACATTTTAAATGAAACTAGTATTATTCGGATTTACTACGCGGATTTTATTATTTAAAAACTACATAATCCCGACGTTTCGGTTACTTTGCAGCAACCATGATCACGGGCAGACGAGGTGTCGTAAATCCGAATAATACTAGTTTCATTTAAATGAATACTCGCGAAAATCTTAGATCTCATTACATCACATTTTGTTAATATGATCAACTATTAAAGATAAAAAAAATATACATTCTATGAATATTTGTTATACTACGAAATTAGCTGGAAGAACATCGTTTTAGGGATAAGTTATGTAACGTATGACGTTGCTGACTACGCGCTACCATGAAATCGGGTTGGAAACCAGAGTTTTATCGGTTCCATATAAGAAATAATGTTATCATAACCCAAACGTGGAGTTATTGTGTAGAACTGAATATGAATTCTAATTATTTATACTAATGTAATTTCAATTTAATTATCATAGTTCATCATGACCCTTTGTCTGATTTAAACATGCATTTACATAACGTATTTTCAAATTGTTTATAACAATAATGATTTAAAAAACAAACTGTCGCTTTTCCAGTTCTTTTCGTAATTTACATAGAACTATAGAAATAATAATAGTCAATATTTTTTTTGTTGAATAAAACGATTTCCTTCAATCAGAATCGCTTAAAATTTTGACGGAAGCAGAGAAACACTCAACTAAGATGTTAATTATTGTCGCCGACCCCTTACGGTGCTCATTATTTTTCTCATTAGTACTGAGCTATCTTCTGTGATAGAGATGACGAGGGTAGATAAGGTCTTCTGTATAATGGAATAGTTTTGGAGAAACTACAAACATAAAACCATAACTTTGTATACATATGTATATATATATATATATATATTGAAAACATATAAATAATTACTTATATATCACTAATTTACAATTATATGAGGAACTTTGATATTCAAACTAACTTACTTATTGAATTTAAATTGAAATTAAAACTGAAGTTAATTTTTTTTAATAGAGTTAAAATGAGGAAGGACTAAGGTCTTTTTTGAATAAACTCAATGAGATTGCTTGGACTGTTATGTCTACTTTTATTTTTGCCGTAACATAATAAAAGCTTTGTTTAAGGATAAAAACGAGGCAGCATTGGGCGTGACGTGAATAATGATTGACTGGCAGTTGTCAACGTAATTGTAACAAAATATCGAAAAAGGTATTCGAAATTTTATAGAAAACTTTGGCATTCATACAAAAGTTTATAAAGGAATTGAACGTATACGCTTTTTGGAACTTTTATTGTAAATATTTATTTTAACATCGTAATATATCTGATCTAATCAAAACTTAAAAAATAATTCTGTACAGCTTTTTATAAGCTAGTATAATCCTTTATAATGTTTATAAAAATATAAACTCAAGGTAAATAAATGTGCGACATTGTAATAACATATGCATAACATGAACATTTGTTTTGCTGCTAACATTATAAAGCGTCAATTCACTATATGAGGTATGGAAAACTTGTCTACAGGTAATGCATCGGTCCATCTATCATATATTTTATGTCAGAAACCCATTAGAGTCGCCGATGCAGTATAACAAAGAAATACGTGATGGTAATAATATGGTTGACTTTGCCGCGAATGTTCAATGCATTTCAAATTTTGTTAATATGCTATTCCTTGTCAAATTTTTTTAAGTCAATGCTATCGCTGGTGGAAAAATTTATTTTATAATTTTTATATGAGATAATGTAGCAACAGTATTACATGTAAAGAATTTTAATGTGGTTATTAGAGTGCCATTAAGAAATATAATTTTCAATATAATTTGTATAATAAAGTTGTTCTTATGAAAAAATATTTTGAATTTTTTTTGTTATATTTCGTTCACATTTCTTATTATTTTTAGATATTTCCTGTAACTATGGAGAATAAAGTGAATGTTATCATGTATCTTACGTTGCCCAAAACTGTGATAAAGTAGACGTGTTGCGGCAATAAATCGCATTGGTTAAAGGAGCAAATCCTTTAACGGTTTTTCCTTATCCGCAATTTCGATAAAACTAAGTATACTGTGGTTTAAAACAATTTTAAAGTTGTATAGTATCATATTTGTGGTAAATGTTAAATGATAAATTTTGTGTATTGAAGTGTAATTATAACCAACCATTTGTAATGTGACATTATCAGAAGGTATACATACCCTCTGATAATGTTACATTACAAATGGTACTTAGAGACCTAGGTAGAAGGTAGGAAGGTAGAAGGTACTTAGATACCTAGATGTTAACGACGAATTAAACGATGTAATTGAAGTTTTAATAGCCCGTAGTTCATAATAAAATGCAATAAGCGAAAAAATTAAATACAGTTGAAAATATGTTTTATATTCGCTTACAGGATTATCTCTTTCGGATACTTTTTTTTTTATTTTAAACTCAATGTATTAAACTAGAGAAATCATTAAAAAGTTACACTGTATGTTACCCAAACCATTTTATATCAAATATAACGTAGCGATTGTCAGGATTCTTCTATAAAATCTACACTAGACGACATTCTAATGGAGGTCCAAATAATTAAATATAAATTTAGAAATGTTAAATTTTCTAAGAACTATACAAAATGTACATTAATTTTATTTAGTTTCTAATCATTTCTGATACTGTGGACTGTTGTTCCCCTAGTTAGATAATTTCTTTAAACTAATATTAACAATTAAATAAAAAAATAAATGATAGCTTTTGGACTACGAAATCACAGGTCCATTGAACGTAACTCATAAGAGACAATGGGTGCAGGCCGTCCAAGCTCCTAACAATGGAGGAATGTTAATTGTGTCGTTTAATGAGACTTTGATAAATGAAGACGGTTTTTGACTGAAGATTTGGATTGTTATGTCATTTAACAAAACAAAAAATTCAACAAACTTTAAGCAATAATTTTTATAATGGATTATTTTCAATTTTTAACAAAAAAGATTTAAATTGATATTTTTTTTTTTTGTTAAAACTCCAGATCAGTTTTTGGATCTGAAAAGATTCATCAGGTACTGCTGAAAAAATTACAAGATTGAAAGCAAATATGCATGATATCGGTTATAGTACCGACGATAGTTCAAATCACGCTCTAGAATATTATTATTCTCATTCAAAAAATCTGTCAATATAAATAAATATTATGTTTTTTTTTATATTAATGAAATATCCTTTTATGTTAATATTTTTACAAGCTGAAAGATACGTACATTAAGAATCTGTTCTCAGAAAATATAAGACATGCTTAAGCTTTTCTTCAACCTCCATAATCCGTAGTCTGTTGAATATTTATTTTATGACTATTTACAGTACTATTTTAAAATAATAATATGCTGGATCTACTCAATTATAAATACGAGTGTCGCTTCTGCAGTATATTTTTTAATCAAAAACTCGCTAAAGTATAATCATGTAATGTTATCATTAATCAGATGAAAAATTCAAGATTTTATTTTCACAACGATACCCACGTTGCTCTAACGGACCGTAATTGAATTTTCAAAGTTTACAACATAAGATAAATTGTTGTTGCAGATGGCGACATAGTTCATGTAAATTCTGGAAACGGAATAACAAACGCTAATGCAAGGTATTTACAGGTATGGACCTAAGCTAACATCCCGCTTTGGCTTAAACTTTCCCGGGCTACCTAAAGAAGCCACTTACAAAACAAGCTATACCTTAATATGACTGATATAACATAAATTATAATTCACTTTTCTTTAAAATTAGAGTGCTATTTTAAGTTTTATATTAAATAGTAATTGGAAGAACCTTTGCAGCTACCCCGGTATTGATGACTTATAATAAAAAAGTAATTTCTAAAACTTGAGTTAAAATTACCTAAATATTACCACTAATAACTACAACCTGCTTAATCGCCTATTAACACCTATAAAAATATAAATCGTCTGTCAAATATCAAATTATAACATAATTTGCAAAATCTGAATAACATCAATGAAAATCTACTAAGCTTTATCCAATTTCTATAAAAATGCTTAAGAGTTTTCAATACCTTAACGATTTTCGAATAAGTCCTGAATCACGTAAATTAATTTCTTGTCAAAATAGAAGAGCGATGAATGGTGTTCAGTGAGTCGCTTGAGATTTGAATAAAGTTTTTGGGACCTACGCAATTAATTCTAAATGTTCTTTGTGTAATACTAAATGTCAAATTATTTTTTATAAGAAAAATCGAATAGACTTTTTTTATTTTCCTCATGCCAATTTTTACTTGTTTAGTCATTTCCATCATAAAAAATTAAATTAAATCCTTTATACAATATACACAGATGAATTTGAAAGTATCAGTTCAGTTGGTAGTAAGTAAAGTTCAGTTGGGATACTTATAATCACAATTAAATATGCTTATTCTTTTAAGAATAAACAATGTAAAGTTTATAACTTATTAGCACGTTAAACCACTTCGCGTCAGACGTCGGTAACGACAACACGTGACGCGTTGACAAACGTTACATCATTTGAGTTAGAGGCAGTTTATGCGTTTCGTAATCACCCCATGTGAAGCGGCTTTATGTCTCTAATTTATCTCTTAACCTACTTTGTATCTCGGAAAGGTTTCACGTTAATATTTCAAATAGGCTATATTCAAGTATTCCGTATACTTCTGGCGTTTTAATTATACTTTAATTGGTATAATTTTTAAAGACACTCCAATTAAAAGTACCTTCATTGTATTCAAAAAAAATATTCTTTATAGGTAATACATTAGATGTACATACATGTTCATACCTATAGCTATCTATCTCTCTTAACGTAAATTGAATGAAATCATAATATTTCACTTGTATTTTTATTAATTAATTAAGAAAATTGAAAATTTTTGTGACTTTAATAGTGAAAATATGTCACGTAATATTACATAATTGAAACTGTAAGGCCTAGTAAAAAAACCGTTCATGTTCAAATATATATTTTGAAATATATACTTATAATTTAAAAACAACCCAATTTCAAATCGAATCAAATTTCGTTTCCCGAGCTTAAATTCCAAACGAAGGCGATAAATTCTTAAACTTAGTGAAAACGCCAGAAGTTTCGAGAAACATTGCTTTACATTGAAAACCTTTTTCTTTTTGTTTTCTATAAAATTATAACACTCATGCACTGCAAAGCTCCAAAACATCTTTTCATTTTCCATACAAAAGTATTTTAATAAAAAAAAAACACTTGACATAAATTCCTTCAAATAGCACTTAGAAATATTGTTTTATAAAATTATGAACTTAATATAAAAATATGCTTAGTAACGTTTATTAACTATTTTATTTTTTAACTTGTTTTATGTCTGTGGCGTAAAATGTATATTTGATAGTTGTAAATAAACCAACTGTAACTCGATCAAGTCGGCTGAAACTAATATTATTATAAGTACTGTATTCAGATAGCTCTAAATCAAACAAAACTACAGTCCTTTCAACATTAAAGAGTTAATTTTGTAATTAATTGACTATAATTAGTAATTCTGTTTTAAGTTTCATAATATAACAATTATACAATATTACACGAACTAATACTGTAAGTTATTGACAATTAATATAAACTTAAAAGAGTATTAACTGGAGAGACTAAAATTAACTTGTTTTCCTGCTATTCTAAATCTATACAGTGAGAACGTTGATTTAAATATAATATGAAAAAACCTTTTCTACTCTATACGATGTCAATTTAGGGCGTGTTTATTGTTTTTTACACAATATTACCACAGAGACGTTACTTCTCAACATTCCATCGATTCACCGTGCCAGAGCCGGGTCCATCATGTTGCAGGCAGAAGAGCTTTAAGAGTACCTGGGACTTGCGACCGTAGTGTAGATGCCGGCCCCCTAAAACCTATACCTCGGGGCACTAGATAGGGATATAAGGTACGTTAAATTCTCACCTCCACCGTCAAAGCTCCTCTCTCTACCTAACCAAATTTAAAACGAACCTACTGGGGCTGTTTTCGAAATAAGTTCTAAAAATGAATTAATGATAGTTTTGGACATGCACAAGTCTTTTGGTTGTAGTGATATTTAGCTGTTATACCTCTCGCTCCCAGTTCTAAAACAAACTAATTTACAACAAACCTATTCTTAGTGCGTGCGTTAGTGAGCTCGTAATACTTGTTGACCTTGACGGCATGGTCTTGGGGATTTTGGTTTCCCAAGAAACCGTCAACTCTATTAGCATGAAGCGCTTTAAAATTCGCGAATACAGAAATATTTTTGGTCTGGTCACCGACACACTAGTATCCTCTGGGATTCTATATACGTATCTATCATTTTAGTACAACCCGAAGCCACTTTAAGGATAGAGTAAGACTTGAAGTTTGATTTTGTAGCCCTATTTCCTTCTCAAAAAAACTATTGATCACTCGTTTGTGATTATTTCTTTTTGCACCCTAGCTACCGAAAAAATAACCTCTTAACCTATGATATCCTGAACTTTCCAAGTGAATTATTTTGTTTGGAATGCTAAGACGTGTCCGGATGTCAATGGACTCCTGGTAACTACTACAAGACTGGTGAAATTTTTCTGTAATATAGAAAAAAGAGTAGTATGTTATTTTTTCTTCAACATTTCACTTTAATTCAAATTAAGTGAAATATGTTTTTGTTTACTTTAAAGTTTCTCAAAAATTATTTACATCTTTCTATTTACGAAGAAAATAAATGTAGTAATATAATTTGTTAGAAATTAAATTTGTTAGTGAAATATACTCAAGATCAAAATTGTAGTAAATTATCTTAAACTTTGATCAAAAGTCGATACTTGTACTTTATATTTTATTTAAATTGTAAAATAAATAAAATACCCTTTTTTGTACCGAAACAGATAAACTTGTTTAAAAAGTATTTGTTTTACAAAACTTAATTATTTTGCTTATTATTTCTTTTTGTTGGAATTTGAAATTTTCGTGAGCTGACGTATTATCTATTATTTTAAAAATTAATATCACTTACTGTCAAGCATCACTTAACGGACATGATGTTATTTTATTTTGTATATAAAAAGTCATTTAAAGAATTTGTCCATAGAAGTTCATACTTAGATAAAAATTTTCATGTTTTTAATGTTACTGTAAAAAAATATAAACATATGTATTTATCTACTATATATACTATGTATCATGGAATATTTAAAGCGAAGTCTTACAACATACTATGAAATCCTGTGTGATCGAATTTCCTTTGAAATGCAGTACCTTGAAATATTACAATTTAAATGAATTAAATTGATGCTCAACATGATTACTGAAATTATTTATAAGAACTCTTATAAATATTCCTTTTTGAATATTACAAATAACATCAATAATAAAGTGATATTTTTTGCAGCTTATGTTTTACATTTTAATATAGTTACAGTTATTTTACTTTTAACAACAGGAAAAAGGTGTGTTGATTTTTTGTTAAAATGGATTATTTTTTGAAGCCCTACAAAACAAAGCACAGTACGAATCAAATTTATGGCACCAAAATAAAAGTAAATTTTAACTGTGAAAGATTTATAATAATATTTATTTTTGTTTTCAATTACTTCATTTCCTTTTAATAAATATATTTTATTGTTATTTTACAGATTTCAATTATGTGGATATACTTTTTCACAATTTCCTATTTTACATAAAGAAACTTACAAATTGAATACTACCTATTACAGACAAAATATTCTGTTTCAACTTCAATCCGGTTTTTATTTAAAATAAGTCGTTTTAATTTTTTGATGAAATATTTGTACTTTCATTTTATGTATAACATTAAAAATAATTTGTATTAATTGTTGTCACATGTTATTCTTTTCGTTACATTTATTGTATTGTATTGTAAGTGGTTAAGCCTAGCTGTAGTCAAGTTACTGCAGCTCGAACATGGGCTGGCTCGACCGGAAAAGTACAACCCTCTTACAGAAGATCGGCGTAAAGTAGTCTTTAATGGCCGATGAGTGAGAAAGCCGGTTGCCCTTTCCCTTTTCCCACTCTTTCCTACCCCTTCCCTTTTCCCTCCCTTTCCTACTTTTTCATCCCCCTCTTCCCTAATCGAGGATGGCAACACATCCGCAAATCTATGTTGCGGATGTCCATGGGCGACGGTACTACCTCCATCAGTTAGGCTGTCTGCTCAGTTGCCCCCTTTAGCATAAAAAAAAAAATTTAGCTTACTATTCAATAAAATCAGGTAAACTTTAACTTTTTACCTCTACATATTTATATGAAGTATCTGAAAATGATAAGATCGCGTCATATTTTTCAAGATTAAAGTTTTCTATTATGGAAGTCTTTCAAAAACTTTGATTAACAATGTAGGACTCTCTTAAGGCTATTGCTAATCTCCAATAATATTTAATATTGAAATTAATATTTTAGTGGATAAACTAATAAGTTACGAGAAAAAATGGGGATGTGGGTTTCAAGTTTAATAATAATTATCTGAATCCATTTTAGCATTCACTGAAGATCACGCAATACTAACACGTAACTCTAAACATTGTCAAGTACTATTGGATAAAGTGGATAGGTTTTGTGAGTGGACGGATGGATTGAGAACAAAACCAAAAATATGTCACTGTCTGTGCCTCGATAGGTGGAATACAGTATAAACCTCATACGATTCGGGATTATTGTTAGGCGTTAATGCGTTTCTACGGTTCCGGAAAACGCTCCATTTAAATATTTCGGTTGTAAGGTAGATAATATAGGACATACTCCATCCTTTAGAGGAAAAGTAGATAGTTTTTTAACGATTTCAACAAGGTAGATAACCAATCGATCAATGACGTCAAAAAAGTTCGGATTTACGAGAATTACCTAATATCTATAACGTTTGGATTGACCGTTGCTCGTCTACGATTTTAATAAAACCCTTTTGTCAAAGTTAGCTAGCATCATAAAAGTTTTGAAGTTGTAGCTCAGGTTTGCGCTGTATGCTGATTCATCAGCTTTATTTAGGCATCGCAATAGTTTTGGAATGAATGTCAAAAGGCCATCGCAGCTCTATAAGAATCTAAAAAATTACAAGAGACATATTCTGGACAAAACCCATAATGATGTCGTTACACCACTCCCACAAGACAAGGATGCCCCAGAGTAAGAGTCAAGACTTCAATTTCATAAACAGTTTATAATAGGAGCACGAAGTAACAGAGTAGGGTTAGGATCAAGTAAGAAGGCCTAAGGTGTTTTATTTGGCCAGACGAGAACACTTAATGTTCGTTGTACTAATAGAGCTCAAAGTTCCTTAGGAAAGGAACATCCCCAAAGACCATGCCATCAAGGTCAACAAGTATTACGAGCTCACTAACGAACTCACTAAGAAAATAATCATTGTAAATTTGTACGCGGTAGAAGTAGGAACTAGGGTTATAACAGCCAAATCTCTCTACAACCTCCTAAAAGACTTAGGCCTGTCAAGAACTAACATCAGTTCTATTTTGGAACGTGCGTCGAAAGCAGCCCTAGCAGACTCGTTTCAAATTTGGTTAGGCATAGGGAGGAGCTTGGACAGTGGAGGTGAGCGTTTAACGCGCTCTAGATAGGGGCTTCTTAAATCTACACCTGGGTTGCAAGTCCCAGGCACTGTTGAAGCTCCTCTCCCTGCAACGCGATGGACCCGGCACCCGCACGGTGAATCCATGGAATGCTGAGAGGTTTCGTCTCTGATACATGCAATGAGTTTAGAAATGCAGAACGTGATTAAGCATAGGAGATTTTTGCATCCTATTAATGTTACACTGGCGCACCTTAATTGACGATTGGTTACTAGTAGTATTTAAATTTTATCTCAATGCGTGCCAAATAACTCTCCCAGATCAAAGTAATTTAGTAAGGTGCCGAAGGTTCTGAAAAAAATTATCCATCTGCTGCTAAGCATTTGCTGGTGGGATGTAAAGAACTCCTGGATAACGGCCAATACTCGCGTCCTCACAATAGGATTTTTTTAAAATTTCGACTGGTCAGAACTTGACTGAAATTCCACCAGATGGATGATAGAAATGAAATCATAGGTAGTGAACCCACTATCTCAGTACTAGCCAATGCACCCTTTTTCTTGAAGACACCCAAATTGTAGCTAGAAAAAAACTCAGACACAAGCAAACTGTTCCAATCTCTTGCTGTGCGCATGAGGAAGGAGGAAGCGTATCGCTTCGTCCGGATGCGAGGAATATTTAAAACGAAGGGATAGAGGCCCACCGTGCATTTAGTTGTCCTATTATAGAAAGGGGATGCGGGAATTAAATTGTGTAATTACCGTGCACCCTTTCCGTATATATCCTGTAGAAGGCCGAGAGGCTGGATACTTTTCGTCTGCGCGTTAAGGTGACGAGATTGGATTTAACAAAGTTGTGATCACCAATAAGTCTTTTCGTCTCTCGTCTCTCTACTGAGTCCAAGCAAGTGAGGTAACATTTGGTAGTGACTGTCCAGATATGGCATAAGGATTCCACTCACAACCGCACCTGCTCTTTTATAAACAAAGAAGATGTCCCGGTCGAAAGTACTGTCGCACTTTTGCAAGAACCGCGAGTTCCCTTGCAGCTGTCTTAGCTTCAGAGTTAATGAACCGCTTTATGTTTAGGTTCGAGGAAACCTCAATACCCAATATCTGAAGACGGTCAGAGTAATCTAAGGAATATTTCGAAAAGTTGGAGTCGAGGTAAACGGACTCCTTTTGACGGTGAAAAGACACACTTGCATTTTGGTGGCGTTAAATTTCACAAGATTTGCATTGCCCCATTCAGAGACTGTCTGAAGTCTGCCTGACTCTAATTGATCACGACTGGTCCTAAGACTGGGTTCATACCACTCCACGATTGTGCTGTCATTTGCTGTTCAAAAACACCAGATAAAGCAGATCGTTAATGTGCAGCACAAATATAGTTGCGAAGAGGACAGACCCCTGAGGTTTCCCCGCGTTAACCGCCTTTGGCTCAGACACCAGTAACAATTATTCAAATTTCAGTCTCTCAGAAGGTCAGAAATACAGGTAATTAGACCACTGAATATGCCAAACCGTATGAAAACTTTCAAGATGTTGTCTTCCTCAAAATGTGTGGCGTGTGCTAAAAGATTCCCAGCTGACTGATTTCAACAAAAACCGTATTGTTGGTCACTGAGATCATTTTTTTCCAGGTATGCCATGAGGCGTGAGGATGAAATTTTCTCCTCTTTTTTTGTTTTCATTAATTTTTATAAGGTGAATAGGAAATATAGAGGATGGAATTTGAACAAAGCTTTGACATTCTAACCTAACAAGACAACCAGACTAGGCGTGTTTGTAGGTTCTTGATCTGGAGACTGCGAGGATGTCCGAACCCCCGGGGAATTGCCATTGAATCCTCTCATCCGGTAGCCAACCGGCACAATGAAGCTACCCTGGGATTATATACATTTAGCAGGGCAGCTTTTCACGGGCTTTTCAAAGATCACATTGGTCCTTGCCAGGTTTGGAACATGTTATTTAATTTTTTTTCTTTACTTTCTAAAAGGGAATATATACAAGCTATTTTATTTTACTAAAATATATAAATATTATATTTAAAAAAAATTGTATGCTGTATATAGTTCATCGTTATACAATTCATTATTATTTTTATGCTTTGACATATGCTATCTATATTTGCTGATGAAAGTTGGAATGTTTATTTTTTGGTTAACATTTTTTTCAAACCGAAAAGGATGTTTGCCTTGTAAATAAAACCTTTATTGAATATATGGATAATAGTAATTAAGTTGTGTTTTAAATTTTGCAAATAATATTTTGTATGTAAAAATAAATAAATAAATATATATGTCGGACGAATAAGCACTTTGTCGTTTTTGAAGAGTGATGTCAGCATAACTGACGTCACCGATGACTTTATTCTTGAATGTCATCAGGATCTCAGGCTCTTGATGGCAACCTCATAGACGGTTTGACGAATCCCATACGATGAATCCCATACCTCGAAGAGGTCCGTACCCTGCAACGGCTCGAGCGAGACTCTCTTTAATCTGTACTCTGGCCTCTATTTATACCAACATTGTTGTGACTACACTCGCACAGGTGGCTCTGCAGGTTATGCGGGTGACTAACTAACTAATTCCAACTACCCTCAATTTTAGTTATTCAAATAATAAGAATTGCGCAGATATATATGATACGTATTGATTTATTTAAGCGTTCTTTACCCTTAGCGGTTTAAGTTTGTTATCATTCTAAAGTCTACATAGACTTGATAAATCAAATTCACGTGATTACGATATCGAGGAAAAAGTATATGTTTTTTATTTTAGGCTGTAATATTTTCTTTTAGTTACGTTTCCTATCCTTAATAACAGTTTCCTATCCTATCTTAGCCTATCGAAGCCCACTGCTGAGCAAAGGCCTCTTCTCACACGGAGAAGGTTAGAGAGCATTAATAACCACGCTTGCTCAAGACGGGTTGGCGATTTCAATCTTATAATTTGAAATTATAAGACCAGGTTTCCTCACGATGTTTTCCTTCAACGTCTGTCAGTGGTGTCTAAATACTCTTAGAAAGTACATATGATTCGGAAAAGATCATATTGGAACTTGCCAGGTTTCGAACCCGCGCCCTCACGTATGAAAGGCGGGCCTTTTAACCTCCAGGCCACCATGACTTATATTAATATTTCATTGTATAATAATCTTTAAATAATTGATTTAATATTCGACGTCCAAAAACGGTCTGAAGTTTGCCGAAATATATTATTGAACTAGTAAAAGAAAGAATTCAACAACTTTGTTCATTTGAAAAACTTTGTCTTTTAAAAATCTTCGTATTTTGTTTGATATGATTATGTGTAAAAAACTGTTTAAGAAAATTACAAAACAAAAGAGAAGGTAACGGACGACCTTGCTGATCTAATAAATCTTAGTAATGAAAACTACATTACCACTTAACTAATAATCCCAGAATATCTAAAAAAAAATTTTTAACTCCATACATTTTTTTGTTGTAAGTATTCTATTATTGTCTTTTTATTCATCTATAAATTTTAAATCAGTAAAACGCCTATAATAAATATCTCCATTATTTTATTCATTAAGGTATTGGGAGCTTTCAAACAGTCACTTATTTTAGTTAATCAAAAGATTTGTCCAACATTATTAAAACTATTCCCGTTTATGTCAAAGAGATAAAAATGTTATTATGATTGCATAAATCAAATATATCCACAAGCAAATCATTACATAAACAGAAATAGCCACAGATAAGAAATTGTTAACAATTAAAATGAAAATAATTTACTGCGAATTAACATCGTAAAATATACAAAAAATTACTCACCATTATATTATAAACTATTGTTTTTCTCGTAAGTAATTTTTAATGAAATAAATATTGATTCTAAAAGAAATAATATTCAGTGTTTTCACATGTTTCATTCTTATATTTTTTCATTTAATAATGTTTAACAAAATTGTACCAACGCACATAAAATAACAAACTCGTCCAAAAAGAATACACAATGAATGTTTTGTAACCTCGGTAACTTTTTCTTTCATAAAGAAAATTCTATATTTCTTTTCTATATTTACTTTGGTACGTTCATTCTTGTAACGCGTTGGAGTAAAGCACAAAGCCAACATAATTATAATCTTTAATATTCCATATAACATACAGAAAATTTAAGATCAGGATTGTTAACGTCACTGTTGCTAAATATGAATACCATCAATTTTATCCAAATTAATTATTTTAGCAACTATAAAAACAGAATACAAGATTACACTTTTCCGTGTAATTTTATTAACAATAACTAACGTTTTCAAACAGTGAGTCAGGTTTAAAAATGCGTATGACTGGAGATAGTGCTTTATTTCTACAAATAATAATATCCATTGATTTTCATTTTTGAAGAGGTATTGTATACGGTAGTAGCTAGTGAAGAAGTCACTAACAATTTAATTTGTTTAACTCTCTGTCGAGATGTGTAATTTACTTAGAAACGTTTCTATTATAAGACAAAGAGTAATGTTTTATATTATTTGTAATTTCCATAAAACTTAAGTATTTTGTTCACTCAGTTTGTATGAGATATAGAGTCTAAATAAACTTGTTTAAGAGGACGTTGAATGTAAGTACCACAAAGAGGAGAACTTGTCTTGTATGAGTTACGTGTTATAAAGCCCTCTTACAACTTAGTAATATATTATGATCTTAAATTCTTAACGGACTTCAGCTATGGAATATTAAAACAGTGCGGTCATTTAATAATAAAGCAATTTTACTAGCAGTACATTTTAAGATTACAAGATAAAATATTTTTAAGTCAAATGCCTACATTTCGAAAAATAATATTCGCTCCGTCTAGCCTGTGTGAAATATAAAACAAAAGCCACACTTTACTTTTTTAATCCATTATATTGAGTATTCAAATAAAATTAATTTATGAATTACATGATATCAGTGTAAAAGAAGCCTTATCTATCCTCATCAGAGCATCAGAGCAGAGAGTCCTGTGTTAATGAGAAAAATAATGAGTGCTGAAAGTCCGACAAAAACCAATATCTTTTAATCTCGTCATGATGATGTTAATTACGATACTTGTATATCATAAAGCATATATTATATATAAATTATTCTTTTACCGTTAGGGTTGAATAAAAATAGCTTAAGCTATAAAATATATAAAAAATTGTATGATTCACTGTATTTAAGTTAGTGTTTCTCAAGTTATTTACGTTTTTATATATGAATACTAGATTCTTATAAATGAGACCAGTAGTGGTCAAAAACTTTATGATGTCAAATATTGCATCTCGAAAAAGAACTTTGATAACTCTAACATATACATAGTTTAAATAATATATTATTATAGGATCAGATATTAGATTACAACGGAAGATACAGGTCACGACATAGCAAAGGACGTACGTTCTATTCATCGGAAGACTTAATCGATAGAAGTCTGAACAGTCACTTAAGTAGACCTGACATTTATTAGTACCATCCACTCCGAAGGTAACATGAAAGCCTATTGCAATTGAATGGAAGCAGTTTAATTGACAAAATGTCAGTTTCTAATGGAGAGGGCAATGACAATGTACTCGTAGACTAACCAGATGACTTGCTAGATATCTCATGCTGAAATCTCACTAATATGTTTGAAGAATCGCAGGCGTCAGATTTGAAATTTTCTATATGTAAAATTATTTTCAAAATTTTTATTAAGATCAAAGCTAGACTTAATGAATTCAAATGGAAGTATTATAAAAATATTATATTCAGGGTCTTTTGTAAATATTGATGCTTATTATGGAGGTTTCTTCAAGATATCATTTGAAACACATATTTTTAGCATTTATATTTTTGACATACTATAACTTTATTTTTCTAGGTAGAGTTTTATAAAAGAGTAGAGTAGTTTTAAAATACATATGTATTCATTTCTCAATGTCTAAATCAAAATATCTAACTTTCACTACCAAAATCCTTCGGTCACTAAAATAATTTACAACTCAACGGCAAGGAACTAGATGTAGTTAATTTACCAATTAAAATGAATTTCAATTTAATTTTTTTAATAATATCTAAGGATTATAAAGTCCAATGCGAAATGACTGACTCTCACAAAATTAAGACGTAGTTCTGATACGTGCAAAGAAACACTTGTATGCTTTTATTAAAGGTAACCTAATAACGCAAAACTTTTTATTAAATTCGTATAACTATAAATTATAAATATACTATATATTAGTGTCTAAGATTAATTTTTTGCCACACATTTTTAATGACTACTAATACGAAATCAAAACAAATATATTGGTATGATCACAACAAGTTATGACTGGCACTGCAAGGCGATGAATAGAAAGTAAGAACCTAAGAAGAAAGTAAAGACTGCAACCATTCTGCCAAAATGTAAAATGTTTTCTTATTTAAGGCAATCTTGTCAGAATAATGATGTTTATTTTATTGTGTTGCTGTCTACAGTCGAGGCTCACAAAACAGTGTTATGTACGAGTACGAGTATACTTTCACACTTCCTATAAAAAAAAACAGAAAAGTCATTGTTATTTAAAATTATTGTATATAGTAGTTTCTCTAACTTTAATTTATTAAGAGAGTCAAAATTGAAAGGGCCTCATAAGCAGTATGCCATGAAAACTTTTAACTGTTTGTCAACATAGGATATAAAACGTTTATTCAGACGGAAAATAACACTTAATTATAAATATGATAGCTCGTTATTTCATAACGCTTTCCTTATGTGGACAATAAAGTAAACAATTAACCTTGTAAATACTTGAATCACCGGTCTTTTAAATACTACTTAGCAATATGAATTATACATTAAACTATTTTTACAGCATATTTATATATTTTTTGTTTCATACTGGCTAAGCCCATTAAAAGTTTTAAATTACTCTTTACAGAATTAAAAGATTATTTAACAAAGGTAAAAATCGTATTGTTTAAATATTATGTCCAAAAAATAACAGACCATCCTGCTTCTCACCATACAATGGTTTATATCACAAGTTACTTCTTGCAACGCAGTAACGTGGAAGAATAGTATGATAATTTTAAACAATTAGTTATACTATCTTCTGGATCATACTGACTTTAAAGCAATCGATGGCGAGAAATATAGAAGTATAAAATAAATCAAGGAAACGACATCGAACTATAGTTTAAAAAAGCCTAAGTCAACTCAACTTCCACTTCTTGTGAGCAATGTTTAAGCTATGAATATTCTATTTAGATTGTGCAAAATTTATTTATTAAGATATTATGCAGACAATTAATAAATACTGTATAGAGGAAATTGATAAAGGAACCAAATTAAATTATACCTATGTAATATTTCGAAAAACAATATCATTTTAACTTCCTTTTGTTCTATATTAGTTATGTTATGTTTAGGACTAATGAAAACGAACTTTTATATTATGAATTAAGTTATATATGTTTCATAAGTATAAAAGATTTATAAAACAATGGTATAGGGTATTTATTATTTATACAACATTTCATAAAGTACGAATGAAAGTCTCTCTGGATTCCGCTCTTACAGTAAACCTATAATATTATTAATAGTGCAGAATATGTTTCTCACGTTATTGATGTGTTCAGACTTTTTACGGGTTATATATCATTTGTTATTTGGTTTGATAAATTGTTAATCTCAAAGCGGATAGAATAAAAACAGGGATGAATGTATATCTTTGTCTACAACAAAATGATTTATATAAAACATTTAACATGCAGAGACTATTTAAATTGTTAATTTCGACAAACGGGGTTTTCACGGATAATGCTAAGTAATTTTAACTTTTGCATGCAACTTTTAGAAGTTCTCAATGAGTTTAAGAACTTAGCACTTCCGACTGGGATTTGAACTTGTTCTTTAGGATATGGTATAATCTATCAGAACAAAAACGTTTGTGGATTTTTACAAATCTTCACGAGTCTTCAACTCCAACACCATCCAAATATATTGAATTACGCCATAGTAAAATTCAGACACCTTTTTTTGTCTTCATTATATTATATTACAAATCGTACATGAGTATATAAGACAAAATCTTTTACTATTGAAGTTTTGAATTGGTATGGTACAAAATCATACAAATTTATTTTACATACGCTCTTTTTTATTTTAATATAATTTCATCCACGCTACAATATCATTAACATAATGTCAAACCTCAATTAACACAGCCGTTGTCAGTTGCAGATAAACTTAAAACAATCCGACGAATGCATAGAATAACGAAACATTAAAAATACCAATTTGCCAGTGATCGGTTATTATGAGAATATTATGAAGTTGGGTTTTACAAGAATTTATATACATATACGTTTCTAATTTATTTACGTGTGGAGAGAGTGGGGACACGTGCAAAAGGACTTATTGGTGACCACAACATGATTAAATCCAATCTAGGCAGCCTAGAAGAGAACAGGCGAATAGAAGCCAGCCTCTCGGTATTTTACAAGATACACATTGGAAAGTGTACACAGGAATTACACGCTCAAATTTTTGCAACCCCTTTCTATCATCGGACGACCAGATGCACGGTGGGTCTCCATCCTTTCGTTATTGACCTTCCTCACATCCCGACGAAGCGATACACTTTCTCCTTCCTCTGGCTCACAACAACTGGATTGGAATAGTTTTCCTGCGACTGTGTTTTCTTCGATTTATAACTTGGGTGTCTTCAAGTAAAGGGTGAGTAGGCTGATACTGAGATAGTCCGTTGGTAAACGACTACGACTTCCTTTCCATCTTCGAAAGGGAGGAATGACAGTCGAACACTATCCAGCCAATATTTAAAAATATTAAACTGCGTATACCTGTAGCAGAGCTACTTAAATTTTAAATTAGAAACTTAATTTTATAATTTTAAATTATATTTAATTTAAACTTTTATTTACAATTATTTTCCCATTTACTTGTATTTAATTTTATAAGGTTTGTTAATCATAAAAAAACTATATTTTACATTTTTTGTTTATTAAATTATATATATTGTTTGCGACCTCCGCGCCAGCGAACATTTTGCCCCGCCGTGCCGGCCGTCGCTGACCAGTCAGAGCGGTCGCTGCGCCGGGCTCGTCACTCCGCATATGCTTACGCCCTGGAAAGCCTGTCTATTTTCACTACACTGACACTCTCGAACGCGCACCCTCGCTAACGATTACTAAAAAAACTGTTGCATCTAAGCGTTGCTTAAGTTCGATTGTGCTTTCTATTTTCTAATTATTGTATATAAACTTTTTTTTCTCGCTTGTCGCTCCTTCTAAAAATAAAGTAAGCAAGTGTACTATATATTATTTCATCCATACACACAACCTGCTTCATACTCCCTTGTAAATATTTAATTTTCAGACAATATTAGAAATTCTTAAAATGTTTAAGAATCATTTTTTTTTTTCTTAAATTATTATAAGTGCGCATGGTTCTCAGTTTGTTGGCCTCCAAAATGACTAAATGGATATTGACAAGAGTATAATTCCGAGTAAAATATTAATTAACTAGTCGGTAAAGTATCTCGTATATAAAGTAACCAATTTATCTTATAAAAACAGTAAAAATGACACCACTGAAAATAATTCAATGACGTTAATCAATATAATAGATATCTATTTAGGAGAACCGGTAATAAGCGCTCAGATAAACGTAATATGAAACGGTGACTTTTCTAAAATAATTTTAAATGTTTTTATTTCATAGACGCAAAAACAAATAACGACTTCGATAAGACTGTAACAGACCAAGCTGATCATAAATTGACCTATGCAATTGAACTAAATCAACTGCATTATAATGCATAGCGTCGGGATTCTTGACATCTTTATGATATTATATTCAATTCCAATATATTAAGATAATGTGTGATTGTATAATTTAGAACAAAGATTTATAACTCAATTTTGGATCAGTATTATTGAAAATTTAATAACTTTTTAAGTCTGATGTTTTATGACTGTGTGGTCGAGATGGGATAGACAATATGAATGAATTGTAAATAAAATGCAATAATTGTAACATCGTATTTTATATAACGTAACTTGTTTATTCGTTTAAACTGTTAGTAATCGGTCAAACAAGAATAGTAGTTAAAATACATCACAAGTTTTAATATGTGATAATTTAACGTATCTATAATAATCTATATCTATCTATATAATAATGGCCACCTGGTAAAAGTCATATATTTTTATCGGTTACAGAGTAGCCTACTGATAAACTTTAATTTAAACAGATTCAATTCGTTAATACATATAAAGAATATGATGATACAAAAGCGGGACTTTAGTCGAACAAAATTTTCAGGAGATGAAGAGTTGCAGGTGGCCGTCTTTGGTCAGTTTGAGGATAAGAATGGTGATTTAATTTATAAAGGCTTAGAGATGTTGATTCACAGATGTCAGAAGTGTTGATTATATTGAAAAATAAAATTGGTTTCGTTTCAATTCATTATGGGACCGCCTATTATATATATAAAATTTTATATACTAGTTTTGAATGATTCACCAATCATGGAAATGAAATGTTATAAATACATTATTATAACAAATCTATTATACATGTACATTGAACGTAACTCATACAGACAATGGGTGCAGATCGTCCGAGCTCCAGATAACAATGGAGGAATGTTAATTGATGTCGTTTAGTGAGACATTGATAAATGTAGACGTTTGTTGACTGACGATTTAAAGAGTGCAGATTATATTAATAAACATAATAAACGGAAAATTCAACTTTCTTTTGCTGATTTAAATGATTATGTAGGTATATGTGTATATACTGCATGAAATAAAAATTAGGAAAAATGATCAGAATTTTCAGCTACCGTTGTCGGTCTGTAGTTTTCAAATCTTTCTTATTTAAATCTAAAAAATTATTTATCCATGGTTTGTAAAACAGTGAATGCTTGATAAGTTATCTTTAAGACCTGAAATAATAATACATAAAGTTTAATTAAACCAGTTTCCCAAAAACACATCTTGCAATATTATAATATATAAATGCATGTACAAAATAAAAAGTAAACCGACAATTGCTAAAGGTTTATCTATATTAGTTCTATTATTACATAAACCACTTACCGCAGTCATAGTGATCAGTGATAAATCATTGCCAATAGCTGTTTTCACACCAAATTGTTTTTTCATGTAAGTGACTATAATGTAGTAGTTTTTTTTATCTTTCATGTGTAAATTTGTCCAATCAAAATTAAGAAGTGTTTGATGGAGAAAAGACGCCTTAAAAGAATTTTCAAGAAAAGATAATAGTGGTTAAGTAGGCTACATTGAGAGCAGGGCATAGACAAAAAGTTTCTAAAGCAATGCGCAAGGACACTTTAATGCAGCGGAAAAACCTATCTTAGATTGGAATTCAAAATACTCCAATCTGTCGTCTTGTTTCGTCTCGGACGAATCATTATTTGCCTCAGAGCTATTTGCTTTGAACACAAACTTGAACCCTGCTTTGTATTTAGAATTCTATACTATGGTACCAAAACTTAACCAAAATCTTGTTATTTGAAGTCAAATTTACTTTAAAGGAAAATTTTACCTTTGTTTTAATTTTTTCTCCAAACCAATTATAAGCAAAAATTTCAGCAAACATTGGCAGTAGGTGAGGGGCAAATCTCCAATTTATTTCCTAAAACATATTTTTGTCATGTCAAATAAATAATAAATAAATGTTTTTTATGTCAGAATTTTTCATAAACATTACACGTTTTGGTGCTTAATTTATAATTAATTAAAAAAAAAAAAAACAATTATTTTAACTGCTTATGTGTGTCAGTAATAATAAAAATGATTTAGAATGCTGTGTTCTAAAACTTATAATATTTTACTTAGCCGCAATTTGAAATTGTTGAATTTTGTTACGGCATGGTATCAAAACACATTTGCCCGAAAAATATATAACTTTATCCCAACTTTGTATTACCTTACTCATCAGCAAGAAAATTAGGCAGGTACACATCGCCGCATTGCAAAGAGGTACGAAAGCAAGCCATTTGTACATATTACTCAGTTGATTCATGTATCTGCAATAAAATCAACAAAGCCATGAATAAACAATCAAGAATAATTGGTCAATTCAGGCAGATTAAATTTAAAAAAAGAATGAGATAAGCCCCTTCTTAAGTTATACTGTGAAATGTTATTCTTCTGAATAAACATTACCTTAAATATTTTTACGTTTCAAACTCTTATATGTGTATATTTATCTTCTTTATGAACAATAATGTTATAAATATATTAATTTTACTTACGCAACCTGTTTTACATGAAACTTGTAAAAGGTTCGGAGACTCTGATTCAAACGATTCGCATAATTCTGTTTATTTTCTCCTTCCATTGATGAAACTAATAAAATCTTGCATAAACTATTGTAGGAAAGGCACAAAAAGTAGATCAAAAGAACAAACCACATGTCCAAAATAATTGTGGATGATATTTCAAACAGAAAAATTGTGTGAAAGAACCAGGCCACTTCGAAATAAGGAGAAGTCATCGGCATCAAAGTGAGGGTGGATCTTGACAGTAAAATCTTTTCACCGTGAAGGTAATACCATAGTGTAGTTAACTCATAAATAGAACAAGGCAAGAGTACCATTGACAGTAACACGTAGACAATTTTACTGCTCGTTTTCAAAATCGTTTTGATATCTTGGCTTGTGTCTGTTACGATAAGGTCTATAAAAGTACTCTTAGCTGTTATATAAAGTCTCCTAAATATAAATCGATTATTAATGAAAAGTAACATTTTGATGGGAAATACGACGATCATAATTATCGTATAACAAGCCTCAGCTACAACCTCCGCATCGTTTGTGGTTTTAATACATTCCAAGGTTCCGAAAAAAACATAAATGAATAATAATAAATTAAACAACTGATGTACGTAATACTTTTTCCACGTCCATCCAGGATCAAGGATTTGCTGTCCAAAAATTCTTTGTAACAGAAGAGCAACAGTTGTGATACGATCTATATCATTTTTACTTCCCACGGTTTTAGAATATTTTTCAAACAGAGATTTAAGCATATTTATTTCCAGTAGATTAATGTGCTAAGATAAAATGTGATCCGTAGGTTATTCAAAGTTGTTTTATAGTAAGGAGTACTGTCACTAACTAAGTGTTTATACAAACATTATTTGTTTTACCGGTTTTCAAAGTTAAACAAAAAAAAATTGTAAAAAAGCTTCAGTAAAAATTTGACGTTTACGACTCTGGGATATATTATCGTCATCGCTTTAATGTTAAATACATATGTGTGTATACTAAATATCACAATACGTCACATACATGATTATCTATTTGCGGGCAATAGCTAATTACACTGTCATATTATTTGTGATTGTAATAGTGACCGCAATTGAGTTTTCAATAAACTATGCATGATAATTGATTCTTATATTTACATCATAATAACAAACATGGGCACAGCATATTGCTTGTAAGGTTTTTTTTTGTAGCAGAGTTCTTAGTTTCCCAAATCTAAAGGAAATAAACATCGAGGTCTTAAAATAATAAAAAAAAACTTTATTTTAATTCGTTTGTAATATTCCAGAAGTTGTGTTAATTTTACACAATTTCAAAACCGTTAGGACTCGAATTATACAACAAACGACGAATGTGTTGTTACTACTCCATTAGCGAAATTAATCTTTTGCCACCTTGTTTTGTTTCTGCCGCTCTGTAATTAACCGATTTGAAGCAATTTTATCGATAAATCATGCAACACATTGCTACTACTTCAATATTTCTAAGATCGTTTTAAATTATAAGACTTTGTTATTTATCTTTTACCCTTGTGGTTCGTTATTTATTGTCGTCTGTGGTGACTTACAGCGTTTTTATTTTGATTAAAATGAAAAATCGAAATCCATTTCTCTAATTGCCCAGTTGCTATAAAATTGCACAACCATAATTTGATGGTAATAAAATAGTCATTTAGAAAATATGAGTTACGCTGTGAGATCTACAAATTTTATTTGCTAAATGGTTTACGTTTATCGACGTTATTAAATTTTTTATATACCAGAATACATTAATTTGTTTTGTGCTCGATAGAGAAGTATAGTCAAAGTATATAGCAATACTTTTATTTCGTGAAACCACACTAAACCACGAGTATTTTGCAGGACAAATAGGTACAAAATAAAAACATATGTGCATTTATCCTATTTATGACAAACAGAATTATGACATTTCTTTAACTTATTCGATTAGTTAAGATTAAAAACATATTTTTTAGTTTAATAATTACGCACAAAGAAAAGAAACATAAATGAAGAAAAATTTTGGAGGTGTTAATATTGGTAACATATGTACATACAAGTGACTCTACGTAATTCATTAAACTGTAAAATAAAAATTCTTAAATATAAACACGTTGATATAATCCGAAGTTTAAAGGTATATTCTTTGTTTAGTTTTCTGGCTCCCTCAGCTAGTCATCTATAAAATGTATAATTATAGTAAAAGCATTTTATTAGCGTCATGAAAAGTTTAATTTGTGATTACGTCGCGCCGTAAACTGTTCTTTATATCGGAGCTGAATTTAATTTTCATTTCCGTCTTTACAGTGTCGTTAATTCATAAAATACTGTAAGTTTACTATATACTTAAGTATGCTTCTAGTCTTGATATTTAAGAAGCAGAGCTTAATAACAATTATAAGATGATATTATAATTGTTTGAAAATTAAAGACCTTATCAAAACTCTACTACTTAATGTTATACACGTTAACTTAATTGTGTTATGTAAGTAATGCTACAAAAAAAGAAATTAAATTTTAAGGAAAATACGAAATCTGAAATCCTATTTCTATAAATCAATAATAACAAATATAAAGCCAGAAGTCCACATTTGTTGTCAATCTCAAAAAGAATTTAAGATCTTATTTTCTCAACAAACAAGGTGGCAACTTTGCTATTTCCGAACGTAATCGAATTTTTAAAGTTTTCAATCTAAGATAGATTGTTGTTTCAGATGACGGTGTAGTTTATGGCAATGCTTGAGGCGAAATAACAGTTGTAGATATACAGTAGAAATAAAAGTATAGTTATGGTACTAGGCAAACAACCTCCTAAAATTATGTACCACAACCCGAAACATCGCTGTCGCCTATGAAATAAGCGGTAAAAATTATATAACATAAACTGAATAAAATATAAGAGAACAATTTATATTTGGTCAAGTAATTACCCGATTGATATACAAAAACTGATGATTTTCATTGCATTTTCAACAAAAATAAACAACATGCTGATATTTAATATATCATTTAAATAATTATTTACATCAGAAGTATAAAATATATGAAAGAGAAATTTTTGGATGAAGGAATTCTTTCTATACTTCTATCATTTCTGATGTAATTTAAAGTTGTTGTTATGAACATTAAAATATTTATTAAAATAAAACATACTCTTCTAACCACAATCTGTTCTGTATAAAATAAGCCATGATTTTATAACATTTATGAATGTTTTTTGGAATAAATACTTAATCATGTAAATTAATTTCTTGTCAAAACGTAGGCGCGATAAATGCTTCAACTTGAATACGTCTTCCAAGACTTTCGTTATTAATTTCAGATGGCGTTTATCAAAATATCAAAATCCAAGTTCTATTTCCTTGAATATATTTTATTTTATTGTAATTAAGTTCGAATGTCATTTACAATTACAAAGAAAGTTATAATTTATATGAATGAATTATATAGGGTGGCAACCGGAGGTTCCAGGAAAACTATGAAGCATACTTATATGTATGTTATAATAAGAATTACATATTAAAACTTATAACCTATACCTAAGACTACATGATTGCCGATGTTAGGATAGCAACAGCATTCCATAGCTTGTGTGGTATCAGGAATCTTCTGGTTCACACTGCTGGGTGTTCATTCCGCGGAGTCAGCAACGTTACTCGAAAAATTATATCTTATCCATACAACGGTTTTGCCCCGGCGATGTTCATTTATTTTTTAATATGTTGCCCGTACGTAACAAATGAGTAAACATCTATATTATTATACATTGTTTTAATAAAAGACATATTTTTCCCTTAAACACTTCTTAATGCATTGCTTTTAAGATATTATTAAGTTAACTGTTTTTAAACAAATGATGATCGAAGTGTTTCCAAGAATCAGTTATTCGTTTTCTTATCATATTAGTTTATGTGTCTCTAGGATAATAATCTATACAATCTCATAGTATTCCCCTTTTGTTAGTGGCATTTAAAAGTGGTAAAAGTCGGATGACTCCCATTATGCTTAATGGATATCTGTAACACAGAAAATGAAGACACGTTGTCTGCCTGGCTTATGTATGAGGTCTCTATCTTTTCGGTTGAATCTCAAATAATAGATAATTAAAAATCTTGTAAATGCATGAAATTAACTAACGAAAAGTGTTCGTATAATTATAATAACATACACTTTAAAAAAAACTACATTAGTAAAAACTTATCAATGTACAATTTTGTTACAATTTTTAACACTCCTCGAACAGAATGTACTTACATTTCCGGTATGTAATATCACTGGCCAGAGATAAAAACAATGTTGCATACGAGGACGGAACTTCGTAAAATAAAACCAAATTATGTTAATATAATCCCGATGTTAAAACTGTTATGCTTTTCTCAATATACCCAGCTTCAAAGGAATTACATTGAAACTTTACAAATTACGTAACAACTTTGAAACTAAACATTGTTCGATGATTTAAAAAAAAATCTAACACCTTTACAGATGGAAATGATAAGTTAAAATCCATTGGAACTGTTTAAATAGAGCAAAATTTTGGTCATGAAAATTGGGAGTGCAAAGCATATAGTTCTCAACTTCAAACACAGATCTATATTCACTTCTTATGCTGTTTCTCGAGAGAATTCATCAGAGCGGAGAATATTGCAACCCCGAAACATGTCGTTTTAAAAATGCAACTTTAAATAACCAAGCGTCCGAGCAAGAACACTCAACCATTGTCTGTTTGCTCAGCCCGAAAAGGATTAAGCCTAATGAAATAATAACCCGTATAACCGAAAGACAGTAGCTTTAATAGAAGTGCTATGTCAGATCTGATGGGAGACCTTTGAAAAATCTAAACTAATCAATGCAACCTTACTATTTCTCTTAATGACTTGATCCCGTTGATAACACAAGTATTCTAGAAAAATAAGAAGAAAGCTGTGATTTTGTGCATTAAAAATTTTAGAAACACTATAACCAAAAAGAAACGTAATTTAAAAATGCTTATAATAGAGCCATCCTATCACCAAACTTTTATATTATCATGGGCCACTGTTTACTAAGGTAAAGCTATATATGAGTGGCACAAGTGGACATTAATAATTAGAAATGACCATAATTTAGGACTACACGTAATAGTTATTACAACGGTTTATATTTTCACTACCTCTTTTTAGTTGAAGAAACAAGCATTATCCATATTGCCTCTTCAATGTAAGATACTGAGCAGTCCTTTGCTTTAAACCTTTGTACGATATCATGATGTCCTCCCGTCAACAGAGGAATTTTCGCAGTTTACAAAGTATAAGCTAACTAATTTTAAGAATTTGTCAATGACTTGATAAATTTGAAATTAAATGGGAGGAAGATACCTATTGTAATTTCTTTAGGTATATACCTGTTATACAAAAACAATCTAATAGCTTCTGTGTCTTGTATATTTCACTAGGTAATAAATATAAAAATTCCTTTAGAATATGCATTGAGTTTCTCCTTTTCGGTATAGTGTGCAAAAATGGCTTAAGAAACAAACATTAAAAGCTTTTGAGATAGAATGCAACGTCAAGTTTATTTCCACGACAGCTCCCATTACACTGTGACTGGAGAAATTTATAAATTATCTCTGTATTCTGTAGAGACAGCAACGTTTTCTATTGTATGTTCACATATCAGCTTGTCGTTCGGATATAAAACGTTACCTCGTGAGACACATGTTTTTATTAAAATAAATCTAAAAGATTTTCTTCTTCTCACAAAGTAGCATAATACATTCAAAATATATACTTTACAAAGTAACAATTTTTCTATTAGCGCCCATTTTGCAACTTCTAAGCATAAAAATGCATCTTGTCTAATATGTCTAAATATTTTCAAGGATAGTATATAAAAACAAACTGTAGTATATTCTTCTTTTTAGTTTTACAAGTCTTACTTTAGTAACCTATTCTACATACTTCGTTATTAATACCAAAATTATCAAAACTTTGTACTTAGGACTATTCTTTGCTGTTGTAAAAGTATATATATATATATATATATATATATATATATATATATATTAACCTTATTTGAAAACCCCCTCCAATATATTTATAATCTACAAATAATTTGATCACAGATTGCGTATAAAAATCACATGGTTTGAGTTAAATAGGAAGAGGTATTTTAATCGTTATTATATTTTAAAGATATCGTCTGGATTTGGTACTTGTAGCTTACAAGAAACTTAAGGTGTACCAACAAAAACAAGTGTAGTGGAAGCTAAAGCTTGTAAGGATTTGTTGCGTACTAGTACGGAATATTATATTTCTCTTTGAAAACGGGTTCTCATTTTCTTAGGTAATAAAAAAGTTTTGTTTTAAAATTTATTTTATTTATTATTCAAAAATTCTCCAATATATTTCAAAGAAAAATATACAACTACCGATTCAGTTTAACTGTATACATAAATATTTTAAGTCAGTTAGGACTTTTTTAAGCTGCTTTAATATTTCACTTAATGTTACTTGCAAAGGAGTAACTTGTCATGTGGTGATGTTCATAAATTCTTCAGACTAAGGAACTGAATTTCAAAAGCAGACCGTTATTTAAAATTAAGTAAATAGGGAAATTCTCCACGAGTTAGTACATACAACGGTTTATAATCGATAAAATTGTTTAAGTCTGGTGATAAGTGGAACAAAGACCTAAAATATTGGACGAGAATAAGTTTTAAGTATATTGTAATTAATGTCAACAGTTAAAAATTTTACTGTATCCTAAAATATTTTGTGTCAACAAAATAAAAATACACGCAGCACCAAATAACATCAGAGGGTGAAATAAATTAATTATACGGGTAGACACTGAAATAAAATAGTGCACGAAATATTTTGCCTTTATATTCAAATAATAGGAGTTAAAGTTTACATATTAAAAACTTCGAATTACACACTAAAATACTTAATTTACTTTTTTAACTATTAACCTCCAACAATAACATCGTGCATAGTTTTATTGATCATTGTATTTATAATTTTAAATATGAATCTATATAGGTACCCTATGAAAGGAAACGTTTCAAAACATTGTAATCGATTCCCGTTAAAACCATTAAAATTAAAATTGATTTTTAATTATATAATAACTAGTATTCACATTTTGTAATGAATATAGAAGTCTTTGATGACACTTTCAAGTGTGAAGTGTAGAATATTGAAAAGTTAGTTTTATAGGCCGTTTTTTTTTGTATTCAGTATTATTCATATCTAGTATATTTCTCGTCTCATTATATATATATCTAAACGAAGTGGTTTGTTTCCATTTTATATGTATAAATTTTTTTTTGCAACAAAATTAAATGTAATAAGGTACTTACATTTATGAGTAAAATTGTCTCAGTGAAAAAAGCTCGCATTAATTTGTTTTGACACTAAAATAATAAAAAAAAACATGTTTAGAATTCCTAACGAGAAAATAAATCATGCTTATGTAAATAATACGTTCAGTGTCACAAAAATTTCTGGAGGTTCTTTATCAAACAGATATAATTTTGGAATAATCCCCTGATCTTATAAATAAATTTTGTACGAAAACTGATAAATGGGATTATGTTTTATATCTACATATATATAAATAAAATCATAAACTGCGATCACATCTCTTGGTAAAGTTCCAAATTTCATTCAAGTCACTTTAATATATCACATAAAAGTTTAATAAAATATTGAGATTATTTTTGGTTTCATTAGTTAAGTGCTATTACTTCGTATCCTTACGTATGGACTTATTTTCTTTGGTGAACTAAGAGATTTGTTAATGCGTTGTTCTTCTTTTGTGTTCAAAGTTTCTAAATAGGCTTGGAAAAGGTACAAAGGATACTGAAAAATAACTTATTCGAAATCAAGTTACACTGCGTAAGTAGATTGAAGTTACTTTTATCGTAAATATAATAAAATTGATAAGTTCGGGAAACCTAATGTAATCTTTACTACTTTTGGGTACAATATTTTTAATAGATTTTAGTGTAAGAAATGTGATTACAGTAATCTTCGTTAGAGAGGGATTTAGTACAGTACTTCTGATTCCAAATATAACACCGCTACTTCAAAGATCAAAGAAGAGTGCTGGAAGCACCGATCACAAACGTAGATGATACAAATGTTTCGTTGACGGAAGCAAAGGACCATAAGAGACGCCCAAGAAAATAGTCCACAAATTTAAATCATATACTTTGTATACCAAATAATAAAACATTTAAAAATGAATTCTAATTCCAATGAAATCGTATGGCAATATAAACACCGTTTTTAACAGAAATGGTATTGAGAGCCTATGTGACTAAAGATTTGACTGTAGACTAATTCCAAGCGAAAATCACAGCCACAATTTGTTTTTATGTGCTGCCGTTGACCGCTGGATATTGTTATTACAGTCGTTGTGAAATAGCCGCGCTGTGCTTACTGAATGCACTTATCATGTGAACTTTACCAGTATACGAGTCGTAACAAAATTTCATTACAACTAGGAAAACTGATAAATTGTAAAAATATATGTATATATATATATATTTACTTAAATCAATTCAGTTTTTATAAAACCGTCTAGACAAGCTCAATTGCTCATTGTAACTTTAATGATATTTCCACAAATTATCGATATGAGATATTTCATTACTGTCATGTCAAAAATTTCATTAACATAACAATCAATAACAATACTTTCAAATTGTTACTAAAATATTGATTAAGGTAATAGAAATAAATAAAATTAACAAAACGGTTCATATTTCTAAAGTAGGATTTGTAATAAACTTGATCTAATTGAAGCGAATTATTGTGGGTATACCTTAAATCATGAATTAATTATTATTCGATGTGGAAAAGCCCGGTTATATTTATTAGACACTATGAAACAAACAATTCATATTAATATTTTTGTAACAAACCAAATTTAGACTGAAATTCAATAATACGATGATATTTCATAGTCCACATTCATTTTGTTGTTAACACATTCACTTAAAAATAACTTTATAAGTGAAAATTATATATTTCAGTTATATGATTTTTGGTTTTGTAGCCATAATAAATAGCCTTGTACTAAAGATATCATCTAACGTTTGGTGTTTCTCAGCAATTACGTAATTTACTATACGTATCAATATCCCGAAGACAAATTACAAGACATACAATACTCTGACATCGTCGTAAATACGTTGTTATCATTTTGAAAATCTCTGATCTGTCATGTGCATTATCTTTACGTTTATATATATATAATGTGCATACTCTATACGAGTTAGTAATCGTAAATAAATATTTTTTTTGGGTATAAGTATATTTATATTCTTGTTTTTAAGTAAACGTTTTTATTATATTTCCGCAACCGTGATCAAGGTGGTCATGATTGTTTTTTCCAATGAGGATACTTTGCTTGGATAGAAAAATGAAATTGGTGACAGTAAATTATCAGAATTAAAGTTTATACCTACATATATTTTAGTACCTACTGAAATTATGGGAATATGGATTAAGATATCCTGGAAAATTAAAATATGGCATAGAATTTTACGGGAGACCTAGATTCATCCAGGAAATAGTATCATATTTAAATTTTATTTGTAAATTTATGTTTCGCGGAATTATACACAACATTTCAGGGGTAATGAAAAATTCCATACTATCTTGCTCAATCTTAGCATCTTGAAATACAGACGTTTCCTGGAATTTCAAATAATATATTATCAGATCTACTATCTAGTATTCACATTCAGCCATGCAGATGCTTTTTGTCACATTGCCCCATCCTTTTGTTCTCAAAATTGTTGCTGTAACTGGTTTTTTTATGAAAACGAGTTTGATATAATCTGTTTATAACTTCGTATCACCAGTTTCTTGTTTTTTTTCACTGCCACTGTTGCTTATAAAAAATTATAGAGTACTTCCATTGTCGGAATTAGACCCTTAACTAACTAAACTGACGAAATTACTTAGCCCGCGATGACGCTGTTTTATAGCAACACGTTTTAATTTGACACACAGAGGTATACATTATTTTCTAGCACCGCGCCGATTCATCGACGATACCAATAAAATAGAAAAAGGCAGCTTTTGTCAATTGCATAAACCTTTACACCATACTACTGGACCAAAATAAAATTTACATGTTTAAAATTACGTCTGACCAATATAATTGATCGTCTAATATGAAATTTATTAAAAAAACAAATATTTTGCATAAATATCTCTTATTTTACAATTTCATATATAATTTAAAGCTTTGTAAATAAAAACTCATACTGCTATTCATATAAATAATAATCAGAAAGTATGGGAAGCTTTTAATAACGGTATGCGCTCCTTGGTAATTCGAAAACTCGAAGAATTTGGACATTAAGCCAGAATCCAACCAACAGCTCATGCGTCATGCCACAAGGTTCTCTCCAAGAACCCTTACTTTTTAAAATTAAAATAAAACTGTAGGGAAATCTACATGGATATAAAATGTGTATAATATATATATATAATATATATATATATATATATATATAAGAAAAACAAGCTCAAAAATTTGATGTTCCTACGCAATGAAAAAGTTTTATTACCAAGATTGATTGGTATCCCAAATCATAGAAAAATATTAAACATTTTCAAATAAACAGGAGGTCTTACAAAAAATGTATTTTTATTTAATATGAAGATTATAATTCGACACGGACTCAGATTGAATATTCAGTCAATGTTATAGTTTCATTACCGCAACTAATTGATAAAAAAGATTAAATAATTTATGAGTATATAAAGAAGGGATGTAATTAACTGAAATTATAATTAAAAACTATACACTTCATGCGTACTTGTGAAAATATCGTCTTTAAATCTGTTTCACAATTATTTTATATTATTTATTAGACTTGTGGAACATAAACCATATACTCGTACATATACCAATGACATTTAAAAAGACTTTTTGAAACTATCATACAAGAGACCCACACAAGCTACTTATATATTATATATTTAGGATAGTAATAAAATCTTAAATAATGTAGCTGTCTTATAAAGCAAGTACTTTTAAATAATAAATCAAACCTTAACAAGAACAAACTAATTATTATCTTAACCCGAAACACCTTTAATAAGTTAAATTCAATGAAAAAACACACAAATCGCGTCGACAAAATACTTTCGCGCGTAAAAGTGAAAAAAACAAATGTCATCGCTTCAACGTCACTTCGGGTGCGTTCGGGAATTTAAAGGTTCGGTTTAAATTAAATGTTTGTTACCTAAATATAAAGTTATTTATAGGAAAAACATCACACACTTTATATTATCCTATGAGAAAACTTTTCATATTCACATAAGATAAAAAATTATTTATAAATGGCATCAGCTCATAAATATGGAACCTCCACTTGTTATTCGAACGGCTGTGCCGAATGTGTGACACGAGATACCAACCAGTACTCACTTTTTATTCTTCTTTTTGTTTTCAATGGATTGATAGATGAATATATATATAAAATGGACCACGAATATAAATAATTTTAATATTAAAAAAAGCTGAGAGAAATCTCTTCCTTTTCAATAATGTAACATTTTATCACAAGAACTGTCATTTTAAAATAATATTTCATGATTCATAGAAGCTGTCTTCGTCTTCAAAAATATATTAATTTTATAAATTTATATGTATCTATAGTTTTGTAATTAGTTTGGAAATATCGAAATGCAATCAAGTTGACTTGTAAGAGGACATTGTTTCAAACAGTGTTTGAATTCTCAAAACTTAATTTAAATAGATTTGACACTACTTTGTCGAAATTAAAGAATTATGTTTTTAATTTTAAAAAAAGTTTGACTAACACGCTACGTACCTATTAACGATTTATCATTCACAAATCCACGCACGTCATAATAACAGAATCAATTACTGACGTAAACTTATGGCTAGGCAAATGAATTTATAAGGTTCTTTTCTTATTTCTACCTATGTATATAATCTTGTCTTTATTCTCTAAGTAACTTTTCATGTGGTCGTAATTTTAATATTTAAATTACTTCTCTTATCGGTGAAGAAATTGCTTACTTTGTACATGCTACTAAATTCTACACTTAATAATGAATTTCACACATAGGTATAGATGTACACATTTCGTATAACACATTCTTATCTACCCTCATAATCTTAATCGCTATCCCTTTCAGTGCTAATGAGAAAAATAATGAATTTCATAAGGGTTTGTTCTAGTGATAGATCCGTAAATCTTGGTGCAGTCGAGATAATATCAATGTTGGTTTCAGCAAAAATTTAATCGAAAAATATCTTTTAAGCAACCAGTTTCAGTTTTCATACAGTTGTATCAGTTTACTTTTGTCATCAATTTCGAAATCTGGACCATTATTTTGCTTTAACGATAAGTTTTATTTTGTAAAAAGAACTATAACAAAAAAATATATATATTTAGAATGTTTAATTTTATAAATAATAATAAGAATTAATGTTAAATTACACAATGGTAGTGAACGCCTGTCCTATGCAATGGTTGCGGGAGTGAGCCGGTGTCTGCCGGAGCGGTGTCAGGTCGTCAGATCGAGTTCCCCTCACAGCCTCGCACAATATCAGGCCACTCTGACGTCACAACTAAAGACCCTCCGTCTCTGGCGCCTGTCGTTTATATAACTCATTATAATACCTTTCAATGCGCGAATATAAAAGTAATCGGTAAAAAATCTTAGATAGTGAATTGCCTTTAAGTCTATGTATTTATCGTATATGCTGGAAACAAATTGTAGTTAAGAAAACGGTCATCAAAAAGAAATATAAATATCAAAATTAAAATGAAGACATTTTTTTTTATTTTAGAGCGTTTTTTTTTTAATATATTTATTTATATTGGTTAACGTGATATTTTAGTTACCAAAATAATTCATTCAAATAATAAGTTTTATGCCTATTTGTATCATAGCTTTAATCATTTTCTAAATATATATTTTATGTCATAACATCGTTATTTTAAAAATTAACAAAGACTAATATAGCCAGATTCAATCCAATCCAATCCATTATTTTAGCATCTTCTTTCACTCCCATTTTTTTTATTATATTTCGAATTTTAAACAAACTTATGTGTGTGTGTGTGTGTGTGTGTGTGTGTGTGTGTGTGTGTACTTCACACGCTCTGTTTACTTTACTCATTGTTCAATAATTTCTACACGACTAACCAAAGATATCGAGACCTATACCTACAGCGTGATCTGAAAACGCTCGATCATCATAATTTATATGGTCATTTTATTTGCCAACGATGAAATAATAACAGCCCTGTGTAAGGATAAAAAATACAAAGACATTAAGCGTGACTCGAATAACGATTAACCAGCACTTGTCACGTCTTTGTTCAATATTTTATAACATTCTCTCCTATACCCAAAACACTAAGAAATGTTATGGGGCAATTTCCTCGTCATATATTTAAAGAAATTTAACGCATTTTTTCTTTTATATATATCTTTTATATACCTTTTATAACTTCTTATTTATTTAAACTGTAATCAAAAGATTTTATTTATTTAAAATATTATCATAGGTATATAATTTTTTTGTAGTAAAATTAGCATCTGGATCGCTTCAAAATAGATAACATTTTAATAGTAATATCGCCATATAAGTTAGTCTATCTAAAAGTCTAGAATTGGTGATAACTATATTTGGACTATAGAATTTAAAAGAAAGATGTTCGTAATGAAAAAGCACATTACTATGTGTACACGCAATAGTACACCCATTAAACTTTCTTTACGAATCGAATTTCTATCATTTAAAAAATCTGCACTAAATCATTTATTTATTATGATATTAAGTGCTGTAATAGAATAAAATAAAACGAAAAACATAAAAGCAGAATATTTAAATTTTAGCATAATTATCATGTATCTAAAAGTTAGTGGAACAACGACGAGACACTCATATAACCCCTGTTGACATTTTAAGTGAAACATAAATCACACTCAGACGTGTCACCTAAAAGCACATTAACACTCCAAATATTTACCAACAACGTTAATAGAATATTTACATTAAATTAGTTTTGAGAGAATCAGTACAATACTTAGTGCCGTGTAGTAAATGTTTTAAACTCGTGGCTGAATATTAAGTGATAAGTACAGGTACGTTTAATTTTTAAAATGATATGTATATTGAATTTATCAAACTATTGAAACCTAAATCTGATATAAGATCTTAATCCTAAATATTTGTTTAAAATCAACTAGAAATCTTTCTGTTATAAAATGTTAAAACAAAAAAACACAATTGATTTCAATCGGGAAATTAAAACGCAAAAATAATTTTACTCACCACAAAGTATTTAGTATTTTCATATAGCTCAGAAATGGTTAATATTAATATGACCTGAATCTTTATAACTCAGAGACAACAGCTTCAAAGGATAATACATTACATTAGTAAGAAGAAATGCTTTTAAAAAAACTTCCATAGAGTTACAAATGAACAAGTATTAATTAATTACGGAAAAAAGTTTATTTGGTAACACAACTGCGAAATTTTAAGTTTATGCAAAATACGACGATAACAGTAAAGGCGTTATGGGAAATATTCCGATATTGGACTTTCGCAACTGGTATTGGATTTTTTTATTTTAAATGTGAATCTGTTTGTTACTATTTAAAAACAAAAATGTTTTTATTTATGATCAACAAAATTTACATCGGTATCATTTCGTTTCAATTTAGTATTCCATAAATAAATTTTTATTTTTCATGCATATACAAAAAAAGGTTTCCATATCGTTCATAAAATGATTTTTATTTATAGAAGAACACTGTCAAATGCTAACAAAATTTATTTTGATCAATTTAATATATTTTTATTGTCAATAAATTCCAAATCTAAATCTTATCCAAAGGTCCATATTTATTAATTTTTATATTCAACATATTTTAACATATTTATATCATACTTATATTATATATATAATGATCCGTAAGCTGTAAAATATAAGAATGTATCTCACGACTACAAAAATAGTTATGTAGGAGCCATGTTGCGGCAGTAAATCGAGACGGGTACAGAGGCCAAATCCTTTTCAAAAGATTTACTGACGGGATTCCGTTCCGGTAAGTTGATGAAACCACGTGTTGAACTGTTTTACTGGCTTTATTTTATATTTATAAAGCTTTGTTTTGTTTTACCTGTTAAGAAATAAATGAAACATACATAAAACCTTTACATATGTATAAAAAATTCAAATATTTACGAGAGCACATTTTATGTACACTATTTTGGCTCAACAAACACTAAAAACACATCTCGTTTCGACATTATCGCTTTTAGAATTCTAAGATAGTTACCAATACTTTGTTATGTAAAGGATAAGTTGGGAAAACAGTTGTTCAAGGTTATGTTTAAGGTTTTGGACAACATACTTTCTCATATAACTCTTTAGTAAGACAAAGATTGTTTTATTTTTACTAAAAGATTTAAAGTAGTATATTTTTTAACAGCTGCTAATATTTACTTTTCCAATCAAAATGTATGGATATTTTTTATAGTATTCGTATAACTTAAAAAATGCGTCAGAAAATTTAAATACTACCATGTTACTAATTTTTTAATCCTATAATGTTACTATTATTTTAGAAATTTATTTTTCAGTTGTCAATAGACAGCAGTTCGTTTTTTTCTAATGAAAAATTGTATAAATTCCCCAAATATTACAGGAATTCTCCTTACATTTCTAAAGTTCGTAGCACTAGGAGTCCTTAATCACACTCTAACCCAAGCTTGTTTGTTTTCCATTCTTTCCCCAAACTCTTATACATAGTAATATCATTCCTACGATAATCTTCAGGGCATTTGTTCTCTCGTCGTTTAATAAATGCTCAAAGAATTAAACAACAACAACAATGACAAATGACTTATTTTTTAATATTTTTATGCGGTATTTAACTATTGACATTAAAGTTTTTTTTTATTCGTATTCCGTACATTAAGCTTACTACTATTAAAATATTTAATGTTATAAATTTAAAGCGTAAAGTAGCACGGATTTTTTTCTAAGTAATCACTTCAAAATAGAAATATTCACACACACTTTTATGTTAACTCATAATTCCAATAAGTTAGAAAGTAACCGATTTTATTGATTCAATTAAATTTTTTCGTTACAATAGAGTATTGTACAAAAGTTTATGAGAAAGGAAAACCCCATGAAAAACTACAACCATAACCACGTTATCGTGCAATGCATTCCGTGCCTTTTGAATAACAAAATAGATTTTTCAATATATGTATATTTTTTTTTTATTTTTTACACTGTTCACAGAATAGTTGAGATAAATGACCTTTATTTTGTTAGTTACAGTTAGGTATAAAACGTTAAATAATTTCTTTTTGAATTTCTATTACTTATTCACATTCCGAATAAACAATGGATTTTATATTTGTGTATTTTTATTTAGCATAACTGTAAAAATCAACATTTTTTTTCGCTCCATTCGAATCTTCAATCCGTTTTTGCTCAAACCAATTTGCATTTTGGATTTTAATAAAATAATTGCGGATACACCAGGTATTTTAATAATAGTGGTTTGATTTTCGAAGGGTTGCCACCAACAAAAATATAACTTAAAGGTGAGTCATTCGTTCTACTAATGTCACGAGGGTTGTAAATAGAAAATCACGCTTGCAAAAGAGATTAAAAATGCTTCACCCAGATAATAGATATTTTACAATCGACTTCGTTTGCAGTGTTTGGGACAATAGTATGAATTAAATTGAATTCTGCGGAGACCAAAACATTTGTTAAAATTATTATTTCATTTGAGACTGTTTCCTCTTTTTTATTACTTTTACGTTATTAAAGTAATTTCGTATACATCATATAAACTATATGGAATTTTTGACCACGGACGTATGTACAGATGCATTTTCATTTTAAATAAACTGAACAAAAATATTCTCGTACCATAAAACTTTATGACAACAAATTAAAAATGCACAAGCCACTGAGTGGCACCAAAGAGTAAAATAAATTAATTATGAGAGGACATTTTTAATATAACACTGTTATTTTTTGCATCCCTCATCTGCCCTCGAATGCTAACATAATTATTTATATTGCAGACTTTATTAACGATATTACTGTTACGAGCTAACAATCATTGAATAAATGTATAGAAAAAGCTTTTATGCAATTGATACCTAATATTAGAATTATAGAACTGTTCTTGTTTATATATCAATATTGTTAAATACTTAAGTATTCATAAATGAAAAATTTATGTATGAATAAAGAAAAAAATTGTGAAACATTTTTAAATTTCCTCTTAATGACTTACTGTACTAATTTATTAGCAAGGCTTAGTTGAGTAATTTTTCCTACCTAATCAAGTTAACTTATCGTCATCCCCGACCAAACGATAGCCTCTCCAAGACTCTCGGTCTGTCTGTCTGTCTGTCTGTCTGTCTGTCTGTCAGCGTTCGAATACACGCATGGATTCTTTTTATTTAATTTTAACTTTCTACCAGCCCGCTTTAGGCTATTAGACGTTTACGGCAAAAAATTGTTCTATAATCCTGGTTGAAATATATATTGTCTTGAATGAAGTTATAAATATGGTGTCAATTAATAATTTTCAGACCTTAAGATTCAGTCGTTCCTGTAAATGTATTAAAAATCATGTGAACCATTTAAAAAGAATCAAAATACAATTTAAAAAAGATTGATTCCAAAAGTATCTTCCGATTCCAAACGTATGTATTTTCTGTCATAATCTACCACTAAAAACCCAGTAGTTATTTTCTCAGAGGCAGATTTTACACAATATATAAACAACTCACAACAAACCGCAAACAATCTCTGTTCTGTTACACAATTGTGTTATAAATATCGGACACATCTCAACACAGTATACAATTAACTAGAATGGTGTGAAGATAAATGAAAAATAGTAATCTAGAAGTTTCGTCATTAATCGCCTGTCTACCCATTTTAAAAGCATATTCCACAGCCTTAATTATTTTAGATTAAGTTTGAAACTAAATACTAAATACATGGAACAAAACTTCTCTACATATGAAATTTCGTTTGTAAAAAGAAAATTTATATTTTCAAATATAATATAATTAATGTAATGTAATATTAAATAATAAAAGGCAATAAAGATGGTAGATAAATCAGAAAGAAATAATTTGATTTTATATTATCACTTAGTGAATTTAAAACACGTTGATACTATTGTTGATGATTTAATTTTATAATAATTAACTATTTTGAACAAATAGCAGATTCAAATTTGATTTTTGATTTTAATTGGATCGTTGAATATTTCGTTTACTCAGATCATTAAGTAATCCAGTGCGAACCGAACTGAGTGAATCGCAGGACATAATACAATAGCCTGTCACTCTTTGTGATGTACTTAATCCGGATGGCTTTATCTTAGAAGTGGCCATCAACACAAAAGCCCGAGGAAATTAATTGTTACATAATGAAACAGTGTGTATTTCTTACATTGCTGTTTTCTAAATAAATATTGAATTGACTGATTCCTAAGATATTAATCATGAACTGTTTTATTGCATTTTATGTTAACTCTCGATATTAACTTTAATGTAAGCCACGTCTCATCATTAAAGTATCAGCCATCAGTTACTGTTGTTTACTTCGTTGTCACTTCCTTATTGCGTGATGAAATTCATAAACTGTTACACACATCGTTCTATGGGGAAACATTTGACTTAGTTCTCATGAATATGCTACAAACATTAACAATTGACGCTGCTATGGTGTTCTGTTAATTAACTTGTATAATCTAATGACCCAATTATAACCTTTTTAAATATTAAATTCATACTTAATACACTTATGTAATACTCTTTCTAAAGATCTGTATTACAAATTTGTTACAGTTATTATTAGAATACAAAAGTTATAAAATATACAGCTCAACTACAACAAACTGTAAGTAGGACAAACTAGATAATTAAATGGATTTTGCAATAGGAAAAAATGCTTCAAGCAACTTATTAAAGTATTGTAGAAATATAGTCATATCATTGGAAAATTAAATTGTGCTTGTATTAAAAATATTTAAACCTATTAAATATATTAATTGATATATTACATCTACTTACACATCTATCGTGAAATCCGGTTAGGAAGACAAACGAAAATATTATTTATTTTTATTATGTAGTTTGAAAATAAATTGGTTATAATTTTGAAAGCAACTTATAATGAAATATACAAGAGGAAGTATTATTTTCTAATAGAGAATAAGGAAAACTGAACAGAAATAAAAGAAGGCACATTAAAGGAATAAAAGTATGAAACTAGATGCAGAACAACTTCTTCCTTGAAAAATAAGATTAAAGGTATATTTTAAATAGAAAAAAAACATAAATAATGAAAAGCGATGTAAGCTTAGGCGTAATCGTAGTTTTTGAAAAATATTAACACCGAGTTTTTTGTTATTCTCTTTTTAAAATTATTTACAGTTACACAATAGCTAGGTATAAGGTATTATAACTGTGATTTGAAAATAAAAAAAAAATATGAAGCGCTCGACAGAACAGTGAATTCCAATATGACAGCGCCACTGGCTTGCATCATCTAAACCTATAGCTTTTCACTTGTTTATGGTTATGATTTTCCGGATTTGTATGGTCTCATCAGAGATTACAAGAATAAGTAAGGGTTTTAAGATACTTATATTTAATTATTTTTTCCATACATTAATATGCATATAGAAATTACTAGCTCTCATTAGATAGCTTCTCAATTATTAAGTTTCTATTTATTAAACTAAGACTTAAACCGCGTTTTTATAAATTTTATAAAAATAATTATCAATCAATTATCAGTCCAATATCTACGACGCCATAACAGTTTTTCTCCTACTGCAAAATTTTAGGTCAACTTTTTATTAACGTACCTATTATAAAGTGAAAAAATACGTCTATAACTCATTGACACGTGTTTCCAAAACAAAGACGGTGAACCTTATTCAATAGTAACTTTACTTATTCGCATTTCAATTAATTCCAATTTAACATGAAAATAAAATACGTTTCGCTCTAGCTTTCTATTTCAGTTGAATAATGCAACGATTGATATTTTGATATAATAATATACTATATATTCTCTCACTATTCACTGTAAAAGATACTCAAGGGTACTCGAACTCTGACTCACCTTAAATTATGTCAGAGTCACATCAACGAGCCAACGACATTATGGAACAACCAAATTAATCGTTAACCAACCCGTTATCATGTATATGTGATAAGTTATTTGTATTCATACACCTAGATGTAAATTGGATCCCTTCTCCATCCAAACTCCAAAGCATAAAGTCGGCTTCTGTGCAGATCATTTAGTTTGCACGTGACTTATTATTTAGGTCATATTATATTTAAAATATACGATATATAAAATAGAGTTTTTAAAGAAAATTTATTCATTTTACTAAATGACTGAAAAAAATCTTATTATAAATAGTTATGATACTTCAAAAATGTGCCATTGTCCATATGTCTTAGGATATTATAATATTTTATCTGCATTTAGTTAAATTATAACGAAACTATTATTTTTCGGATAAACTACGCGGATTTTTATTATTTAAAAAACTACATAATCCCGACGTTTCGGTTACTTTTCAGTCATCTCGTCTGCCCGTGATCACGGTTGCTGAAAAGTAACCGAAACGTCGGGATTATGTAGTTTTTTAAATAATAAAAATCCGCGTTATTTATCCGAAAAATATTAGTTTCATTTAAATGAATAAAACTCGCGAAAATCTTAGATTTCATTAAATTATAACGAGTTTAGAGAGAAGTTTTTTACATGTGATTTTTTTTATTGTAGTGTTATTAACGGATCTTTAAAAATGAAGGTAATTTATATCGTTATATATTTATTTATTAAAGATTTCGTTTGAATAAAAAACACAACAGTTAGAAATTAGAATCAGTGTCGGTAGATTATTACAAAACATCAGCTTTATACATTAGATTTATACAAAAATCAGTTTTAAGGTACTTACATACTACATTTAGTATTCCCAAATACCATTTATGGGTTAGTGGAATACAAGTGTCCGTGAAACAAAATTCATCTCTAAAACACCTTAACATTTCACACTAACTTCTTAGATAAAAATCTACTAATTGTAGGTTTACACTTCAAAAGTTATTTCATTATTCTAACATAATTATTTTTAAATAAAATAATGATTTAAAATCGTAATAAATATTTAATTATTTGTTGTTTCTTATCGCTTCATTAAATAATATACCAATTTCATTACTATTATTTGATTCAATGATCCGTATGTGCCTTGTTTTGTATTTTATTATTTCTGCCATGTTATGACAAATATTAATGAACAAATAAATTAAACTTCCAATAAATTTCTTCAATCCTTGTTCTTTCATTCTCTCCTAACAGTCACAAATGCTCTAGATACACTTAGGTATAACAGAATTTAAAACATATTCGATGTATATAAAGTAACAGAGTGCAAGACCCAATTTGAGAATTAATATCTTAAAAGCACCTATTAAAAGTTAATGAAATAAAATTATTATAATTGATCGAACCGACACGTTATAAACAATTTAAGATATCTATGAATATTTATCATGTACATAGTTCATACTTATTAATTAAAAAAAGTATGAATAGCGATTCAAACTATCTCTAGTTTTATATAAATTTTAGATATAATGAAATCATAAAAAAATGCGTTTGTCGTGGATAAAATTACTTCATCACCGAATTGTTTTAAATTCCATGGTCTATGTACATAAGATGTTAAGCGCTCACATAGAACACTCACTTAGAAAACAGAATTTAATAAATTTCATTGTTTTAATACCTATTAATTAATGACTTCATATCTATCAATATGGAGTCGTACCTTGGGAACGGGACATTAAATTTTAGGGACTCATAAATATTTAAAATATAAATGAGTATCTTGCCATTAGAGCCACTATTCTTACACTGATTGAAAGATCGAGAAACATTTAAGAAAACAATGGGATACCTTTTAAATGAAACTAATATATTTCGGATATACTAAGCGGATTTTATTATTTTACAACTACATAATCCCGACGTTTCGGTTACTTTTCAGCAATCGTGATCGCGGGCAGACGAGATGTGAGTGTTTATGACACCGAAACGTCGGCATTATGTAGTTTTAAAATAATAAAATCCACGTAGTATATCCGAAATATATTAGTTTCATTTAAATGAATAAAACTCGCGAAAGTCTTAGATCTCATAATGGGATACCTACCGAAGTGGTATAATGCTTTTATTAAGTATTTAATAAAAATATACAGGAAGCAATACTTGTCCCTCTTATATAATTAATATATTTCTCTCCGAATTAATTTTGCGCTGCGTATATTTTCACATTGCAAACGCAAAGTTTTGCCAAAAAACGAATATACTGTTGATTTTAAGTAAAAGATCGTTTACTTCGGGATATCCCTGTGTAAAAATAATGAAAAAGCTGTAAATAAAAAAACGCCAGCAGTAGATTAAAACGAACAAACTATTGTCCATACTAAATTCTTAGTAACCCTGAAAATAGATTAAGTAGTAGAGCTATAAACCTGTAAGGTAAATCGAAACAGAATAGAAATAGAAATGATATCTTTAATTTTGTTATTCAAGTTTGTACAGTAAGTGGCATTTAAGGACTAAGCATATATAAAATATAAGACATAGTGTGTAATAATTGTAGCATTAATGGCATTTAAAATATTAAGCGTTGATTGCAATCACTCTCTAAATAGTTCCATTAGGCTAAGTAGAGGGATGCAGGTAAAACCAAGACGAGATGTCGGATTAAATAATGGCAAAAGAGTAGTAAATTAAGTAAAACAGACCTTTGTTCATCAATAAAGACTTTTCCCTTAATTCCTTGTTCTGCTATTTATTTTTCTAATATCCTATCTTACTAATATTCCATTTTTGAAACTCATGAGATTTTGCAATGAGCTTGAAAATTATACGTGTATATTTATGACATCTCTGTTTTGTGAGTGAAAATTTTGTTAATAATATCACAAATTAATTGAAGCATGAGGCATATTATTACTATTCGAAGATATTAAGAGGCAGCTCAGTGAATTTGGGAGCTAAGATGACGCTAACATGCAAGGAAAACCATGATATTTATACATTCAGCCAAAACATTGAACATATATCCGATTATTTCCTCAAAGATGATGATGACCAATATTATCTGACGCACAAAAGAAATAAAAAAAAGATTGACATTTTTACTGAAAATATCCTATAAATTATTAGATTAAGGGTATTAAATACTAAGTATAAGGGTATTAAATTACTTATTATAGAATAGGGTTAGGATCAAGTAAGAAGGCCAAAGATACGGATATATTAAACACCTTTTTTGGGCAAGACGAGAATTCTAAATATAAGATCCATGCAATGAGCTTAGAAATGCAGAATGAGTGGCATAGGCACATAAGCAATTTTTGGATCCCATTAGTACTAAAATGGCGCACTTTAATTCATGATTGGTCGCCAGCACTGCTAAAATTTTATCTCAATGCGTTCCAAGCGTCCAATGTTTCATGCGTCCAATGCGAGCTAGGGCTACAAAATCAAACGTCAAGCCTCACTCTATTATTAAAGCGGCTTCGGATTGGACTATAATGATTGATACGTATGAGAAGCAATATAAAATCCCAGGGGATATTTGTGCGTCGGCCTCCAGACCGGACATATTTTTATATTAGCAAATTTTAAAGCGCGTTGTACTAATAGAGCTCACGGTTCCTTGGGAAATCAATATCCCCAAAGACCATGCCATCACGGTCAACAAGTATTACGAGCTCACTAACGAACTCACTAAGAATATGTTCGTTGTAAATTTGTACGCGATAGAAGTAGAAGCGAGAGGTATGACAGCCAAATCTCTCTACAACCTGCTAAAAGACTTAGGCCTATCAAAAACTAACATCAGTTCATTCTTGGAACGTGCGTCGAAGGCAGCCCTAGCAGGTTCATTTCAAATTTGGTTAGTTAGAGAGAGGAGCTTGGACAGTAGAGGTGAGTATTTAACGCGCGTTAGATAGGGCCCCCTTAAACCTACACCTGGGTCTCAACTCCCAGGCACTGTGGAAGCTCCTCTCCCTGCAACGCGATGGACCTGGTACCCGCACGGTGAATCCTGGGAATGCTGAGAGGTTTCGTCGCGCTCAATGTAATAAAAACAATTGGAACTTCTATTAATTAAACAATATATTTAACTCTTAATTAAATAAAAAAAAAATTGCGTATTAGCGTATGGAATATCGTAGATACTGTGCCAAGCATCTTACACTTTTCCCTCCAACCAATGGCTGTAACGATACATATAATAGATGATTAAAATATTTAATACATTACTTTGTTTGTGAAACGATGAAAAAAAAATGCTAATAGTTAAGCTCTGCTTTGGTAAGTATTAAATTAAGATAAAAACTTCTAAACAGTTTATCGAGATATCACAAGACACTATACCACATAACCGCTTCACGAGTAATTCTGAGAAAGTTTATAAAATTCTAAAATAATATTTTTAAAATGAAGCTACGGGGAAGTAAATTACGATGTTGAATTGCTTTAAGTTATGGTATTATCTTTTTTTTTTTTGTAGTAATAAGAACGTGGATATCATATTCATTTTTAAATGTATAATTTAAGTAGAGATAAAAACGAAAATAAAGTTTGAATATATAATATTATAAACTTGTTTACTACCAAAACATTTTCTAGAAGTCGAAACTTTATAAGATAATTATTCGAAAAAGTCGTCCAAAACTTTTTTTGCTTTACTTAAGAGAAGTCATTCAAATTTAAAAATTCGTATATCATGTAATGTATGAAAGACAATCTATGTCAAAATGGAAACTTGATAACAAAAAAAAAAATCAACAAAAAACTTATACAGAAAAAAATACATATTTTTCATAATTAATAATCAATTTAAACTATAAGGAACCTCTGTCTTTCTTACTGCCATTTTGTCTAGTAATGCCTCCGACTGCTTTTTTTTTTATTTAAGCCCGCTTTCTTCTCAAAACTATTCCCTTATTGTGAACATATCAGTCAATGACAATAAAATAGAAATTAACCAAAAATATATATATTTCTTTCATTTCTTTGTTATCATATAATTTTGTTCAGAGGTAAATGAAGGACTTAAGTATTAATTTATTCCCATTAATTCTGAATTGAGATTTAAAATAAAACAGGAAATTAATTCATTACATATTCAATCATTAATATTTGGGTCTGGTCCCGTATATTTTTACAATTTAAATATTATAATGAACGTGTAACTATTGAAATATGAAGCTACAGTTTGACAATCCTTATGAATCGGCTTCAGGATATGTGAGGCACATATTAAGATAATCTGAAAAACAGGTTAACCAGAAACCCCTAAAGAATCGGAGGAAACATGCAACTTTGAAGTGTTGAATATTCGTCATAATGGCTGTTGATGCGCAACGACAGTTCCTGGAAGTGAAAAAAAAATGTCTGACAACAAATATAAAACACCAGCCAACGACGAAAACTAGGCTTTTGTTTAGCTTATTAAATTGGGATTACACAGGTACTTATTAGGATGGATAAAATATATATTTTTAGAATACAAAAAGTCATTTTAAAAGCTTTTGTTTCTTCATCAAGAGCAATTACGTCAAGTATTCCTCAAGGGTTCCATTTGTGTCTCTGTATTAAGGATTTGCGATGACATTACTATAGAATTTGAAGCTTTTTTTGATTCGCGGACAAGGTATGTCAAGAAGTAAATGAATCGTTCGAATTGTTACTGTTATTTGATTTAAATGAATTAAATTGTAGTTAACAAAAATTATGTCGGAAAACACAGTACTTTAAAGAAATAGAATTCGAAAGTAAATTTTAAAAATTGCGACCTTCGAAGTTACTTGTTTCTAGTTATTAGTTATGTATCCTTGAATTGCTAATTAGTTTATTTTTCTTTTGTTAATATAGATAATAAATTAATAAAATAAAGCAATGTAAACTTCTTATTTATGTTTTTCTATGTCATTTTCGTCTTATGATATGGATAGAAAAATTTGTACATTTCATATCAATCCGACTTGTAAGTTTGGTCTTAAATATTTTACTGCAATAATATAATTAATAAGGCTGACTTAATTAGTGATCGTTTTGGCAGTGAACCTTATACGAGATGAAGAAAACTATTTAATAATATTCGTAATTATCTCACTCTTTAGTTAAACCTCATTAACACGATTTTTAAATAAGTATATAAATAAAAGCTAGCCAACCAGCTCCTTCTAAATGAGTATACAATGATGCAAGCTGTGTTCATGTCACTATTCGCGCTTCGTAATTTTGCGGCTAAAGCAATTGCAATAACTTTACTATTATAAATATAACCATTCAACTTAAGATCACATTATCGTTTTAGAATAGTAACTGAGGTTAAATTCTTAGCTTACACCAACATTTTAACACATAAATGTATATATAGTTGCACTTGCAATTTAATAACCGTGAAGTAACAAAATTGTTATTCAGTTATTACTTATTAAATGACAAAAAATTATAGGCTTATTTGTTGTCATTTGAGATAAGCTATTCATTATTATTAGGAGAATTGAGGTCCATTATATTTGGAATCCTCTAACCTACATTTCAACTGAACCTTTTGACGAAATTTTATTGTCACAACAGTAGCTGAAAACAATTTTACTAAAAATAATTCAACTATACTTATTGTAGTTTAATTATAAGTAATTTTCGTATATCGACAATATCAGATTGTTTCTGAAACTATTCCAGTAAACATTCGCCTATACTCGCCCGCATCGTCTTAATCGGGGTAGACAGGACCGTGCTAATGAGAAAAATAATGAGTACTGTAGGGTTGGGCGATACTCAACACCTTGACGTAGTCCGCTCATAAAACGATATCAATTATCCGTGAAGTAAATATTAATGTATTAAAGTCTGATGATAGATAAATCTTCATCTCAACCATAGTCTAATTCAAAATAACATCAGTTAGTCCAAAGTTTAATAAAAAGGACAAAAAATTCATGGACAGTATGTGAATATTAATTCTTAATCAGGTATTTATATTCATACAGCTAAGTGCAAATTGTACTAACGTTTCATTAACACTCGAGTTAGCTTTTGAGTTAGCCGTGACTAATTAGTTATTAGATATTTTAGGACGCCTACATAAATTATGGGCTCCTCTTATTAATAAATAAATAAAATCACTTATTAAGGTAACATTAAATTTTATTGTGGAATAAAAGAAAATAATTGAACGACTCCCTTATCCCAAATATACTCATATATTATGGTTTTATTTCAATTTGTTTTTTTAATTTATTTTCCAATACTAATCAATATATGTTATATTTGTGAGTTTCTTAGCAGTCAGGTTTTGCTATTTTAATTTTTTTCTCGTTTGTAAATAAGGAAGAAGTTAATGCAAGGTCTTATTGTTCTTAGAAAAAAATATAAATATTCTATAAAAATTTCTTCACACTCATAACACTGTTCTGTTTTAGGTAGGATATATATTTTTCATTAATATTTCTCTTCCCCTTTCCTTGTATTTTTACTATCTTGGATATGGAATAACAAATATTTACTATCTCCGAAGAAATTTATCTATTCTATAGACGCCAGTAGTAATACCAATTAAAAGATAAAGAAAATCCACTGCCAATATTTTTTGCTATCCATATAAAAGTACAATACACTCTATGCAGATATATTTATAACAAAGTTTAGTACAAATTCGTTCTAACCATATATAAACTGATAAGTACGTAAAGTGACACAAAGCGCGACTTCCTGTAACTAAGTTTGAAAGTTAATATATTAAAAGCAGAGCTCCTATTCGTAATATATGAAACAAAGTATTATTTTATAAGAAAGACTATATTATAATATCTACAAAGCTTTACCAAGCAAACTTTGCAAGATGACTTTGAGTTTAATAATACAGTCTGAGTTTGTGCTAGAGGCTATTTGTAAAATTGAACTCAATATAAAAAAATATATGTTTCTCATACTTAGACATTTTATTATAAATATAATAAATACAATTAAGGCTTCCTTTATACAAGAAAGTAATTCACAATAAAAGGAAAGATGTGAATTTCATCAAGAATACATATAAAAATTTATTTTTGATTTCCAAAATTGAAATCGATGATTTCATTCAGAATAATATACACACAAGTAATAAGTAGCGGACGTTTAAAAACTCTTTGTAGTATATGTGTGATGATCTTCAATGCTTTTGAGGCGATGATGACAATATAAGAAAGAAAAGAACACTCACTCTCTGTACTCGTATAATATAAGTTATTATTTGTTAATTAGTCTGACAGACGGCACAAAAAGGAAGAACATTTAAGCTGTACTAGCGATATACAAGGGATGTATTAGTGATATAAACAAGCAACAGCGTGCGTTCCACATCTTGACTTGTAGGATCTAGAATTGTGGCCGGCCGGCAGCTCCGGCGCAGGTAAATATATTACGAACAAAAGTCATTAGCTAACGAGCCGGGCTGGTACGAGAGCCGTGTGTATAGATATAAATTAATCAACATCGACCAATCAGTACATACCTTTTAGTCTACACCTTGTTAAAATTTTTCTCATTCAAATCCCGTGTTTTGAGTTTCAGATAGCCATACGCTGACATCTGACACCGTGATCTAAGATAATACAAAATACAATATTTAATAACGAATATATATCCCTATATTCCTCTCAACTAAAATAACTGAATAGCCTAAATACCAACTGCCATCTGCCGGACTGATTTGTAAATCTAAATCATTCAGGGTGAAACCCAGACACATAGAATAAAATTCATTCAAATCGATCCAACTTTTTAGGAAGGGTTCAGCTAAAAACATACAAACAATAGGAGTTCATAACTACACGACGGCAGTGAGTCTCTTAAAAATCATTTAGAGCGGGCAGTGGCGACATTTCCCTTGGAAGCAGTGCGTAAATCCATAAATTCTTGGCCTAATATATTAAAGACCTCCAAAAAACCAAAGGTAGCGATTACGAATACAATTTTTATTTTATTTTTTTCCTAATACTTTAATTAATATGTAGATATAAAGTATAATAATGTAACATTATTTAAGTATATATATGTATATATGATGAGTATTCATAGGCTTATAATAATAACTAACGAAATATAATAAATGGAAGTGGATTGTGAAGTAAATAATTATTTAAATGATATTCAGAAAAAATGTGTTGATGTAGTGTTCAACTCAGGACCGGAAAAATAAAGGAAATAAAGGCAGTAAATCAATAATATCGCAAAGTTATTTCTGAATTTTGTATAATATTATCGTCCTTTTTATTTATTTATACTATTCTAGTTATCCGTAAAAAAATATTTATTTTTCATGTAAAAAGTTTTTATAAAGCATGAGAGCAAATTAAAACAGACTGACAGACTGTAGGCTACATTTATTATTCTTGATACTCCATTTTTTCCGAGTTCTTAAAATATATATATTATATATATACAAAAAATATATAATACTTTAAGATTTTAGCTGTAAATAAGTAATAACTGAGCTGTATAGCTATTGATTATCCTATGATGAGGTCAATATAAAGCCCACGATTTTGTCGCGAACTGAGAGAAGTTCAATATAAAACTACAAGAATCTGTTTTATATAACGTAATAATTGGACCCATTGTAGCTTCATTAAAAAAAAAATACCGCAAGAAAAACAAAAGTAATAAAACAATTTAGTCTCTCTTGTGTAATTAATTTATTTCTCTCCGACGTCATTTCACGCTGCGTATATTTTCACATTGTCAACACAAGGCTTTTTGGCAAAGGACGAATGTACTGTTGATTTTCAGCAAAACAACATTTATTTTGAGGTACCACAGTATAAAACAAACAGAATGTTTTATCAGGACTAAGTAAAAACCATTGGTATAGATATAATAGTTTGAAACCTTGAAAATATATAAATTCCAAATCTGTAAAATAAAACTAAATAGAATTTATACTAAAATTAAAAAAAAAATCTCAATTTTGCCACTATAAGTCAGTATATTGAAACATCGAAGATTTTTCGAAGCAAAAAATATTAATAAGATAAAGTGATTACTTGTAGTTTGTTAAAAAAGAAGAAGAAACAGATTAGTCACAAAAAGATACGACCTTCCGCGGGTTAAAGTTGTGCAGTGGCGTCATATGAATGAACTTACGATGAAAATAAGGAACATTATTATATGGCACATGAACATTCAATTTTAATGCTTTAATTGTCTAGAGAAAGTTATGCAGAATGAATAAAACTTCTCATTTTATAATATTCTCGTTATATTATAGTTAAAACAATTTATAAAAAAGAAGGATTTCAAGATATTTTAATCTAGAACACATAGCATTTAATTATTACAATATAATAAAAAAGATCATTAAATTTGTTTAAGAATATTTGAAAGGCTTCGTCCCAAACCTGGTTGAACACAAATTCCACAGAGACAGAAACTTTGGCCTGAATGAGATTAATCCGTTAAAAAAAACATAAACCATTAAATTGATCAAAATTACAAAATTTTCAATACGAATATTTGAAGTCATAAACATATTAGTGCCAATTTTTTTTTTTAAATTGAGCATTTTGAAAAAAATTGTTCAAACATGTTTAAAAAATTCCAAAATTTTAAAAATATTATTCTTCCCAAACAAATGAAGAGAATTTTAAATGGAAACTATCTAACATTATAAGCTAGAACAGTAATGTAAGGATATCGATGATTCTGCTCAAGAAACTTTTATGTCTTAGATTAAGAAACCAATTAAAGTAGTCGTCGTAAATAATTTGAATTCTTCGAAAGCATTGTGTTTTGAATACCCCTTATAAATTATCTCAACTCCGACTGCTAATACTATTATCTTTTAATTATTAATTTAAAAATCGTCTTTTTATTACTTGAGTATTTATATAAATACGTTTCGTCGAGGTGTGCTCGGACGTTGCGAGTATAGTGGGCTGGCTTCCCATCATTTTGAAACCACGTCCTTCTCCTCAATGCTAATGACACATCCTCCAGAAGAACAGGTCGTTCGTCCATAAATTAGGTACATGTCAGCGTACTCGCGATGAGTAAATACTGCAATTACAATCACAAACAGTCCAAATCGTAAGCTGATGAATGTCCACAGTAATGCCAAATTGTCGCTATGATCACAAACACATTCCAAATCGCAAGATTATTAAGGTCCAAAGTATTGCCAAGTTGTCGAAGATTAGAATCACAAAGCAGTAAGAAGTAAAGTAACAATTGCGTAGCACAAGAAACAAAGGAATGTACTACCAAACTGGAAGGACGATTCAGTGCTGGTGCTAGATGCGGGGTACAAGAGGCGACCGATAAACTAATCACGCGCCGGCGCTGGGCTCATATCCTATCGCATCGCATCGTATGCACTAAAATAACCCAAAGGCTAAGAAGTTTACTACCTGGCATTCAAATAATAAAACTAGGGCGAGATAACAAATAAGAGTCATTATGACCACTTCATTTTTATTAACTGAGTTATTAAACAACAAATTGTACTGTGGTAAGTTCCTTTAAGTGTAACCTTTTTTGCTTAAAACGAATTTGGCTATTGGGGCCTTTATGAGGAAAAAAATGAAATGTCAATGTTTTTGCCAAAAACTCACTAGTGTTCTACCATTCCTGAATGAGCATTAAGTAGACCAGTTTTAAAATTATTTGCAAACTCGGTGTAATACATTTTTTTTTTCACACCAGCTAGTGAAAGTTTGTGTTTGTCTTTTCACAAGGTCACGAGTCACAGTGAAACATTTTTTTTTTTCCTTTAAATTTAAGTATTTCTCGGTAAAATAATAATTATAATATTTGGATAAGCTATTCTAGATGTCAGAACAATAAAAAAAAATACAATCCGAATCTATTCCAGGCAACAATATCTGAAAATCCGACACAAGGTAGCGATTAAAAAAAAAAAAGAGTGCGAATATCTTGAAAACCGTGATATTTTTACTGAGGTCAAATTGTGATTTTCTGATAGATCTCGAGCTCATCTAGCTCCTGTGTCACTGGGACGTGGTCATTTTGGGACACCTGTACATATGTATATAATTCTGCTAGTTTATCTATTAAATTTAAGGGCTTAAATATAAATTAGCCCACTTATAATAAAATTAAGTTTTCTATAATAATATTTAATAATGCATACATTTTCATAAGATTTTTTTTTTGTTTAATTTGTCCATATGATAGTTTTGGCACTAAACGGGCTAAACTGATTTTGACAAACTGTTACTGGTACATAACTATTATAAAGAGGTTTAACCTAGTCTACTATTATTAAAAAAAATATTTCTTCAAAACATTTATTAACAAGAAGTAACCTTGATATAAACCATATCAATCCTGTCAGTCTTTGTTTCTATAGAAAATTTAAATAAAAGAGAAACAAACAAGAAAGGATTTTTTTCCTTTAGACAACCTTCAAACCAATTGATATATAAAATTTAATAAGGCGAAGAAAAATTCGGTTCAATTTTATTAAAATTATTAATATATTTCATTGCTCAATATTTAATTCATTAACTTTATTACTTAGCAGCAAAAATATACATTCTAATTTATCAAAGAATTTGATACACATAAGGACTCATTTATATTCATAGTTATAATAAGAGTCTTATTACCGGTTTTTCAAGCTACAGACTCTGAAAATCCTTATTAATCGGCTTCCGGAAGTGTGAGATAACGTCAGGATAGAGATAAAGAGCGCTATTATTTTTCTTACAACAGCAAATTGATACGACGCTTCTATTTGAATTGATGAAAATATATGTATTTTATTTTGGCTCTCTGATAAATGAACATATTTTTCATAAAAGTAAAATAAACGGTACATAGATTCAACAAAAAAATAAATATATTTTTCACGACATTAATGATTTTGTTATACTTATCATTATCGTGGTAATCTTATGCTACCTTTCTTATCAAAACTTAAACACGGAAAGAATAAGTGATAGCAAAACCTTATTTTGATTTGTTTTACATTCCCTGTATACGTACAAGAATCTGTGTAAATCTTTAGTGACGTTGTCAAAAACAACTTAAGAATAAATAAGGTAAAATATTTTACGACACAGGACATTTTAGTTTAATATTTAACTACTTTCTCGATATGTGGACTGTATAATATTTTTTTATTTTATGCGCATAAGAAAAAAGACTACTTTATTTGATAAGAAGAAATATAATCAAATCTAATTAAAAAAAAATTGAATCTCGATGTTTTAACTCTTAAATATTTTATTATACAAGGTCAGTACTTAATAAATACAGTTTTTATTTGCAAAATATTTCAGATACTTAAGCATTGATTTTTTATTTAGCTTAAGGATTTTATTTGAACTATCGTTAAAGTATTGGTTGAAGGCACCAAATAAACGTAGACTTCGCTTGCAAAAGATACGGATTCAGGTTCCTATAACAACTTAGCAACGTATTATTTGTTCACACTTCAAGAACTTAGAGGTTCTCTCTAAGGGGCCCCTTAAACCTACACCTGGGTCGCAAGTCCCAGGCACTGTTGAAGCTCCTCTCTCTGCAACGCGATGGACCCGGCACCCGCCGGTGAATCCATTGGTTGCTGAGAGGTTTCGTCTCGTCTCTCTATATAACCCCTCAATTGGTTTAAACATAAACTATTAAATAAATGAACGAGAAAGCATTTGAATATCTTCACATTGGGTTTTAAATTTCTTTCTGCATATTTTGCTTTGTGTTAATTACTAATATTACCTAGTGACATTCATGTAAGTGAAGCAAATTTAAAAACAAATTTGTATGGTTGCGTCATTCAAGTTTTAGTAAAGTTTAATATATATATAGGTTTCTAACAAAATCATCAAAAAATATAGTTGTCTTATAAAGCCAGTACTTTTAAATAACATACCAAATCTTAACTAGAACAAAGTCATTATTACCTTAAAGCAAAACACCTTAAATAATTTAAATTCAATTTACAAAGACACAAGTCACGTCGACAAAATACTTTGCCGCGTAAAAGTGAGCAAACCAAATGTTATCGCCTGAACGTCACTTCGGGTGCGTTCGGGAATTTAAAGGTTCGTTTCAAATTAAAAGTGTGTTCCCTAAAATATAGTATCTTTTTTTCAGCCCTCTCTTTTATGTTAAAGGTGGCAAACGAAGACACGGCCTACTTGGTGGGCAGTAGCTACCGTCGCCCATGGACATCCGCAATATCTCTGTTGCGTTGTTTTTTAAAGAATAGGGAGGGGCAGGAATAAGGGAATATTAGGAAAAGGTGGGTATAGGGAAGGGCAACCGGCTCTCTCACTAATCGGACTAAACGCAGCCATTAAAGGCTACTTCACGCCGACCTTCCATCAGAGGGTGGTACTTCCCCGGTCAAGCCAGCCCATGTTCGATCTGTAGTTACATGACTGCAGCTAGGCTCTACCACCTACAAAAAACCTACGCTTTAAATGAATTATTTACTACTTTTCTTATTAAACGTCGGCAAAAATTATTTCGATTTTAATTGGTTTTAGTGCAATGAAAAAAGTATTACACATGAAAAAAACAATACAGTTACTTTATGAATTATGTATTTTTTAGTATTGTATTTGTATTAAAAGCTTGTTTAAATATTATCATTTACCTGAAGTACAAGTTATGCATTCAAACAAATATACAATTTGTTTGAAAGTGTACATTAAAGTAAAAAAAATAAAAGTTTCAGCTTTTCAGCATAATAATGTTTTTTTAGTAGAATATAGCTTATAATACAACAGTTGAATGAACTTAAGTAATTTTAATTTGTAGATGCTGATAAGACTTTAAACAAAGAGTATGGAAAAATGAAATAATGCAAAATCACGTACGTCTTAAAGCTTGTTTGCACTTTTATTTCAAGTTGGCAAGGCTAATTTTTGTAAGTTTTGTTATTTTTTGAAATTTCCCAATTATCGGCCAGGTTTTTATTATAGAAAACACTTATTTCAATATTTATAAGGAGTCTTCTTGAACGAAATATTCAACTGCAGAGTTTGAAAAGCCAAACAAATTTTCTTCAGAAAGTGCACGATATCATCAATCTCTTAAGAGGTATCAAATAAATAGTGCTTTTAATTTTCTCATTATAAGGGATAGATAAGGCGTCTTTACATTTGAGAAGATGAAATGTATATTCCATTAAATAAGAGATAAGTTTATAAAAAAATATATACCTATTTAATTAATCATCATATTTCACTATATTATTATCTCAATAACTTCTCTAATAAATTATCTAGGTATTAATAATTGAACTACAGAACCAGATATTTATATTTATAATAAATATATGTATTTAGTCGAAACCTCTCGGCATTCAATGATTCACCGTGCGGGTGGTGGGTCCATCGCGTTGCAGGGAATAGAGCTTCAACAGTGCCTGGGACTTGCGACCCAGGTGTAGGTTTAAGGGGCCCCTACCTAACGCGCGTTAAACGCTCACCTCCACTGTCCAAGCTCCTCTCTCTACTTAAACAAATTTGAAACGAACCTACTACCGCTGCTTTCGACGCACGTTCCAAGAATAAACTGTCGTTAGTTCTTGACAGACCCAAGTCTTTTAGCAGGTTGTAGAGAGATTTGGCTGTTATACCTCTCGCTCCTACTTCTACCGCGTACAAATTTACAACAAACCTATTCTTAGTGAGTTCGTTAGTGAGCTCGAAATACTTGTTGACGTTGTTGGCATGGTCTTTTGAGATGTTGGTTTCCCAAGGTAACGAGAGCTCTTTTATGAAAACGAGCTTTAAAATTCGCGAATATAAAAAATATGTCCGGTCTGGACGCTGTCGCGCAAAATAACTTTTATTTACGTAATTAATTATTATGGATGGTTAAAATTGTCAGGTGTTACCATAATAACCACGTGTGCAATTCCAGTCACAACAACAAAAACAGTGTAGCATCTCATGTCAATTTTACAAAGTCAAGCTCGTGATCACGCAGAAAATATATCGAAACAAACTTAACAAGACAGTGGTCAAAGTATCCCATTACAGATGGGATTTCTATGAGGTATATGTGTGTGGATTGGTAGTCAACAAAAAATCCAAACAATTAACTGTATGGTTATCCACATTCGGTACCTTTGTGGATTTCTTTACCAGCCACAAAAGTCTTGGAGATAAGACGAAATTCCACTTTTCTTTGCCACCGTGGTCACTCAGCTGATATCAAAAAACAGCCAGTCTTGATAATGGGCATTAAAGTCTCTTAAACAGGCCAGCTGTGCTGTAGCACCATATGAGAAGCCTCACTGAAATATTTATATAAGCGAGTCGTGTCCTGGCTGCTTCTGTACGATTAATACACACCGGCATAAATTATTGTATCCATCAGCTACCAGAGAACGGAAATTTTGGAGTTTTCAAAATGACGATTACAATGACAGCAGATGTCATTGGAAATAAATATACATAGTCACATAGTCTGTCACGCTGAATAAAGTGGAACTCAAGAATGCAACTTGGATTTGTAAAGTACGTTGAATATGTAGAATATTACTTTTTTAAAAAGAGCAAGTATGGCTTACTAGTGAAGTGCATTTTTAAGTGCAGCCGCTGTCCAAACTTAATATACTTCTAGGAACTTTTAATTTTTGATAAAGTGAATAGTAAATGTAGAGGGAAGTTCAACAAAACTTTGTAACTATAACCCTGACTCGCTGTGCCAGTGAAGGCCTGATCTGATTACTGTGAGAACACCTAAACTTCTTGAGCGATCGACATCGGGTCCTTTCATCCGCTCCCCAATCTGTAAGATGGGGTCTCCCTATCGATACGCAGTTGGCGGGGCAACCTTTCTTGGGTGGTTAGCACACTTATTGATAATCGTACTCATTGTGGAGCACCCATCTTCAGCTCCCGCTACCGTCTCTAACCAAGAGCACGCACAACTAAAGGCATGGAGTATCCTATAGTAAAGTATTCCTAAGAAATTTTTCGAGCTTCGTCAAGGTTTTTATCGCGCTGAAGATATTTCCATTGATCATTTGAACCCATCACTGCACTCATTGAAAACAATTTGATTAAATATTTATAAGCTATTTTATACAATTTAACATGTTAATTTATTCGTCTTGATAATATTAAATTCTTGTAAAATCTATTCTATCCTAAATGCGAGTTATTTTCCCACCTCGTCTTAATCATGGTAGACAGATCCGTGATAATGAGTACGATAATGAGTAATGTAGGGGTCGGTTATACTGAACACTTTAACGTTCTTACTACGTTCATTATTTCACTATTCAAAATAAATGAAGTTAATGTTAAAAGTTGTTCCTACAACGAAGCAGGTATATTTTCCGTAATCGTAAAAAATACTTTGTATCGTTTAAACGTTCCGCTCTCCTTACAGTATGAAAATATAAATCAAATATAATAAATGTTTTAATAAATTTACCTTAACATCAATTATAATAATTTTGGTAAATATTTCTGCCATACGTTTTTGTAAGTATTACGATTTGAATAATAAAAAACATCAATCAACATGACACAAAGATTTATAAAAGCATATATACGGTCGAATGGAGAAACCTTCTTCTTTTTGAAGTCGGTTAAAAACGTAAAATAAGTCGCCACAAAAAGCCACACACCGTTTTAGACTCGATGTATGTGTATATGTAGATACAAACATTTTTCAACACCTACATGTGCCAAACATTAACAAACTTGAAAACAAATATACCATATTTCACAAAACAAAACGGCAGTCAAAAATATTTTCAAAAACTTTCAATATATATCTTCACAATATCAGTTTTTCTAATTTACTGCTGATTACAATCAAAGTCATAATTTAAAGAAAAATTTATTGTTTTTTGGCAACTATTTCAGTTAGTAAGATATTTTTCACTTTTTTAACTCAGAAACGGATCGCCCCTATACTGAAGCGAGTTTATTTACACAACCATGTTTTATGGTCAACAAAATCAAAGCTTTGTAGATATCTTCTCAAATGTTGTTTGATTTATAGAAGGCTTAAAAGTATATGAATGATATGATGTCCATACGAAGATAACTGGAATATTAATAGAATTTTAAGAAGAGAAATGCTTCAAATCTGATTAGAGTAGTGTGTTCTGTCAGATTTTAAAACATTTTATAAGTTGGCAATGACAGTTGGGAAAACATTTATAAAATTAAATTCTATTTTATTCATTCTTAGTTATAAATATATTTTTATATAACATCTTTTATATGAACATTCAACGCTAAAAATAATAAAAATCAATAATAATATTATAAAGAATAATATAATATATTTGTTTGTAGTCTTAAAGATCCCACTATGTTTTTGTATCATTTATTTATTTTGTCTCTTACTTCATCTCACTTTATATTTATTTTCATGTTGTAAACGCAAGACTTTTTGATGAGAAACATTTTTTCGTGTCCTCTATCAACGCATCAGCAATTAAGTCTGTAATTTTTGTTACACATTAGTGTGTTATAAAAAATAATAATATCGAAGAATACACATTTCATTCAAGACATACAGTCAAGTAATGCACATTCACGTAAAACACATCAAGAATGCACAACACACCATTGCAGTTTATTTCCTTGTTACTTTATTTTTACAATAGCACTGGAGAATTTTATAAATTTTGTATGAATTCCTCGCGGACAGTTATTTCGTTTAATATTTATGTTCACGCGACAAACCGTTAAGTTACAGTTGAATTCTTCTATTATCACTTTTATCTCTTCTTTAACTCGCGCTGCAGAATTACATGTTGGTGTAGAATAAGTACAATTACATGTTGGAATAGAATCTAGAATTACATGTTGGATGTTACAGTTACATATTTTTAGCAAGTTGATAAATTATAAAAGAACACTTAATTATTAGCTAGTCTTTCCTTGTATTTTTGCATGAGATTTTTTGTTTGTGACCTAATTCAAAACCAGTTAGCTTTTTACTTTAGTAAATGATTGATTAGTCGTGCCTGTCGTGTGTCCTGTTAAGAATATGAAAATGTAAAATTAGTTCAGTAAACGTAAGTTGCAATGATATTTTTTTTCTACACACATTGGCTATAAAAATAAGTTATATTAATTGATACAAACATATATACATTAATGCTGTAAGTTATTTGTCGTTGGTTGCGTATATTCTGAACGTTTTGCAATAGGCAATATTTTATCAAAATATTCCTCCAACTACAAATTGCTTTCAAGTCAGATTTTTAATTTTCTCCGTATGTGTTTATTAGTTATTATTATTATTAACTTAAAAATCTTTATTCTTTAGTTTATAATCAGAAATATATAGTTCTCGGTTACCATTCCGGCTGGTTGTAAGTAAGAATATAGTTATAAATGTTCGTAAAAGCCTATTTACTTTTGAAGATCTCTTAATATATTTGATCTAATTAGACTATTTTAAGAGCTAAAACTAGGACTCGACAATTCATCACCATAAATTCTGAATTACGCTTGAAATTAATAAAGTTCCATTAAGACTAAGATTTAAAATAAGCTCAAACAAACACTATCAAAGAGGTTAACGTTAATAAGCCAAAAAAACAAATTATATTAATTTTAGTGACAATATATAAGTCAGTAACATTGTACATATATAAGAATAAATCGATGTAATTTGTTATAAGGAAGTTTTTTAACGACGTATGAAGCTGCAGAGTCTGTAGAGCCTTATTAATCGGCTCCCAGAAGTGCGAGATAACGTCAAGCTACTAAGCACCACGATACGCTAGAGATAAAGAGCTCTATTATTTTTCTCATTACATCGAACGGATACGACGCTTTGTATTGGAATTGGTGAAGCGTTTATTTTGATGGAGGGTGATATTATCATTGTTATCGTGTTTTTATAAACAGCTTTGTTTCAAACAAAAAATTTGTTTTTATTTACCTATTTATAATATCATGGAAACTTTTCACTAAAGTGTTGTTTTTTTTTATCTATACTCATTTCTATGAAAACAAAATTTCATCCAGATAAATATAAAAGACATTTGGTGATATTTGACTCTGGTTTATAACATCTTGTCTTTGACACCAAAAGCACTTGATTTAAATCATATTTTTATGATAAACTGAATTTGTATTTCTTTATTTCATGTCTTCCGTGTGAGATTTCACTTTTTGTTAATCCAGGTTTAAAAAAACGTACGCTAATAAAAAACTTACCTTATAACGATCAATCAAATATAAAGAAGAAATTAACTAAAATAATTAAAATGGCAAAAAACTAACAAACTCAAATCAGTTCAAATTAAGTAGATTTCCTTCCAATTAACAATGTTTATTTACATGAAGTCTAGATTAGTATTTCAATACTAAAACTACCCAAACAGCTTCTTTTAAATGAAGGTAAAACGAGGTAAGCGGTGTTCACATCGCCTTTAGATATTCATAAATTTTTACCTATATTTATTTGACTAAAAATATGTTGACTTTCAATTTAAAAACATGTTAGCAAGTTTATCTTAGAAAATCAACAGTTTATTATTTTTTTCAACTTTTGGATTTGGACTTCAACTATCATAACTCCTAATTTCTTTTGAAGTAAAATTTATGAAACAGGAATGTGAATATAAACAATAAAAAGGTTGTTTCTAACTTTTATATGACCGAGAGCACTTAGACTTCACTTGAAGCTAAGCGCTGCTGTATTATTCAAAAAGCACGTGAACTCGCAGAAAACATTTGTATTTAAAGAATTGAAATAACTGATCCCTACAATAGAATAAAGTATATAAGTTTTTTGACATCGTGAGTTTTTTGACGGACTATATTTAGCAATAGCCCTATAGAGAGCTTTCCCATCTCATCGAACAAAAAGATTGTCCTATAGACGGATGGGTTATCTTTAGGATATGTTTGTGTGATCTATTCCTTCGCCAGTTCTTTCGCCTTACCAACCTTGGGCCTCAAAGCTGCTTTTGCAGATCGCTAACAGCCTCACAGCTGGGAATCCTTCGGAGGTCTGAATTTTGATAACGCCCTGCAGGTCCTGCAGCAGGTTCTCTGCAGTTAAGCAATTTAAAGCAAGCGTGAAAACATATTACGGCTCTGAGACCTAGACTTCCAAATGACATTGCCGCATCTTACCCGTAAATTACCTCACTAAGGGATTGAGATAGTGCCAGTAATGAACGACGGATGCCTTTTGAGTCATCTCATCTTGCAGAATTTATTCTCCAGCGACGTAACTAACTAAACCCTTGCAATGGTCCGACCAGATTCAGTGTTCCTAAAGAGTCTCCACGTCACTCTCGACTCTCCACCAATCGCTCGATCTGACAGCGTTAGGAATGTGAACAAGACGACTACCAAAGAACATTCTTGAGTTCGGACCCATATTTGTGCGGTCCCTTTATTGAGCAAAGACAGCTTCGGGAGGAATGCCCAGGTCAGAAAAACCCTAGTTCTAGAATGCAATGCGCCATTCCCCTCGGACTACAGACTTTTCGCGTAGGTCGTCGAAGAAAAAAACATTTCTCAACGCCTGTCTACACTACCACGTACGGGCGTGTCTCCAGAAAATCTGAAGTGACTAGTTCCCAGCCCAACGGGTAATCTACGACCTTGGTGTCTCCTATATCAAAAAAACTTATAAGTAGGAAGTCAGTTGACCACGGAGAAGCATTGCCATCATCGGGAGACAAACGGGTCACTGACTGGAGCTCAAAAGGGACTTGCGTACTCGTGCCCCTACTGTTTCAAGAGAGCTATAAGCAAGAAAGAAAGCTCAAATGGGGCGCGCTCGTTACAAGAGCCCGGAACAGGACCTCACCGCCCTCCATGAAGTCACCCAGCACTTTCTGAAGAAGGGGAGCACGGGTGTTATCGAAGGCCTCTTCGCATGCTCTCCCTAAAGAAGGGGCCTTGAATCAAATAAAAACCTCTCCATGAGATCACGGTCCTCTCACGCTGGACTGATGGTATTGTATAACGAGAATCATCCTGTCTCTAAGTTATCTTGACTGATATGATTATGATATAAAATATGTATATTTGCTGCCTTATAAAATCAGTTACAAAGTTTATTTTTGGAATAATACCAATTTTTTTCTAATATTAAAAGGATTTTATGAACTAACTCTATATTATGAAGCTATATTTTTATTATTTTTATTCTATTTAACTTACAAATATGTAATCAATTGCACATCTAATTGAATATGAGCGCGCCCTTACTGGCCCGCATCGTCTTAATCGCGGTAGACAGGTCCGTGCTAATGAGAAAAATAATGAGTGCTGTAGGGGTCAACGATACTCAACACTTTAACGTACTCCGCTCATAATTTCAATATTAAATGTCGATGAAATGAATTTCGAAAGATTAAGTACATACCGTGATGCTTTAAACTATTTTGTTTCTTGTTTCTTTTTTATTCTTCGAACTAATAAGATATTATTATTGCTATATAATATCCTAATGCTGTACAAAATAGCTTATATCACTCTGAATGATATTTAATTCGTATCTATGAATCAGTGATATAAAGTAAAAATAACTTTTCCTTATTGTTTGTATCGTAAATCCTTTTGTCATTTAAACGCGAAGATTAAATAAAAAATATTTATTTTCTAAATCTATATTAAGTTACATAAATAACAAAGGCTGAGTTTGTTTTGTTTTAAAAATGTTTAAGAATTATTAAAGCCCACATTATTATTAATAAGAAAATTAATAATTTTAACTCAAAATCAAAAATTGTATCACTGAACTGACTTGCACCACACGAAGAGAATCATATTTTTCAAATGAAGAATTTCTACACAATTCCAAAATCCATGGTAGTGGGAGCCTGTTCATATAACTGCGTTATAAAAATCTGAGCTGATGAAAAAATATCTGAAACAGATAATAATAATACTCTTCCATATTCTAAGCCAAATCCATTATTAGAAATACATTTTAACAAGGAATGTTCTCAGACAATTATTTTACTAATAAACATAGAAAACTAAAAATGGAAGTATTTTCATGGCAACACTTTGTCATGAATATGTATAATTTTAAGTTAACCAAAAAACAAATGAATCAATATTCATTAAAAAAATCAGTCCTTTCATGTTTCTTCCCAATGCAACTCGATTCTTAAGTGGAGTACGTAAAATTTTTTTCAACAATACATGTATTGGTATTATTAAAAATATGGAGTACTGATTATTATCAATTGTAACGAAAGTTTCTCAGTGACGTTTTATTTATTATACGCTTTAATTATTTTTGTGACGAGGTCAGTTGCTATTCACTGAAACTCACAGATTATTCCCGGCTTGATCACTTTTAACGATGTACTATTCATCAATGGACTTATCCGTGTTTTTTTTTTTAAATCCATTCGCGAACGTCGACGAAATCACAATGATTTATTTAATTGTTATCTTTGTTGAGTGGAGATTTAACTCATACGTATTTTTTTCATGTGTACCACTTAATTTATATCATACAATTCAAACAATGATAATATGACTACATAACTTGCAATCAAAGCGTACATACATTGAGTGTCTTATTCATATGTTCTTTTTAAAATTGTAGGATATTGTTCAATATTTTAAAACAACAAAGATAATATCTCAAATATTTTTAATAAAACCATGCCAGTACGCTTGCGCCCTTATTTACCCTCATCATCTTAATCGCAGGAGACAGGTCGGTGTTAATGAGAAAAATAATGAGCACTGCGAGAGACGACGATAATCAACATTTTACTATAGTGGACTTCATAACTAAACTTCAATGAATTTTTATTTAAATTCAATCCAACCCTTTGAGAATTGATAATAAATGAATGTATTCTTCAATCTTAAATTCCCTTTTACTTATTTCCTTAGCTAAATAATAATACTGCAACAGCAAAACGTCATATGGAGCAATAAATTGGGACTACCTTCAGGATCAAAACAAATAACTACTTTAGCGTATTTCATAATACAGACAGCTCCATTCGGTTACTAATAGTTATATTAACCTGCATTTTTTTATTTACTAAGAAACATTACCCATCGTTTCAAAAGGTGATTGATATTAAAATTGTATATATTCAGCTAGGTATTAAATTATATAATTGGAAAGTAAATAGCGAAAGTGTTCGTCTATCAACGTAAGATGGTAAGTCAATCTTTATGCAGATATTTAGAATTTATTATAAGATAGGTCAGGTTAAGAGAGATTGTTTAAGTGTAAAATAATTTTTTGCTTTTTAGTTCCTATGTTCGTTTATTGTTTTTTCTTATGTTCTCTTTATTTTTTACGTAAAAATAATTTTATTTCTTGCCTTTTAGTGTAATTTTTTATTAGTTACGTAGGATAGAGTAGCTGTTTCAAGATGGAGAGTTCCTTATGTGCATCTGGTGTGAGAAAAGTCAAGCTCATTTATATAAAAAGAATTAATTTCCTTGAAATAATTTTTTGTTTCCTTAAATTTTCAGAGAATCCTATTATAAAACCTGCCTTGGTGATTATAAGGCCTTGGGGATGCAATCTTTCTAATAAAAATATATTTTTAAATCACTGGAGGAGTCTTTGAGAGGTCGGAAAACATACATAAGAAAAGACTCTGACGTATTGAGAACCTTCTCGTGTTTTGAAGTCGGTTGCAAATATAACAACACGTGCAGGGTGCAGGGCTGAAAACTGTCACTCCAGAAATATCGCATTCCAGTTAAGCTATCACGCCTAACACGAATCAGTGGTTTGTTTAATTCATAGTTTATATTTCTATTTTAATTGAAGTATTTTGCATTATTTTAGTGATGAAACATGATTACTTCGTCTCTCGATTGAAAATACTTCGAAAAAGAAAATACCATATAAAAATGCTAAGAACATGCTAAGAATTTTCTACATTCCCAATACCCTAATGAAATTATGTTGCACTATATTTGTTTTTATCGTTAAAAACATGATTTTGTTCTCGAATACCCTTAATTAAAAGTGAAAAAAACCAACACCTTAAAACTTTTCCACCCTAACCTAAAACACTCACGAATCTAGATTTTATTTTAACATTTGTAGTGTATAACACTTTTTAAATCATTCCATTTTATTTAACAATATTACGTTGCACTGTATAAGATCAATTTCATTTAATAAAAGCAAGCTTAAGTTTAAAATAATGAAATATTTTTTCAGTTTAAACTATCCTTTTATATTTAAGGTGCATAATTATAATTTGAGAAAACCTGTCACGTGCGAGTCTGATTCAGTCTGCACAGGTCCCGTATTGTTTACAGTTTTCATTATGCTATATGGTATTTTTTACACACAAGAAAGAAAACGACATTCATTTGCATTATTCTATCAAAGAAATACATTAGGTGAAGAAAATTTCTTACGAAAAAAACACCTTTTATACGTATGTACTTATCAACCTTGACGTAACAAGATACTGCCTAGATACATAACATGGTACAGATATTTAACTAATATGTTATATAGAATTATGCGATGTTAAAAACAAAGTATAAAAAAAGAAAAATAATTTTTATTGAAGCGTTTAAATGGCATAGACTTAACAGGTCAGTCAAATCGGATTGAATAATCTTGAAACTTATTTTTTTAAGGACATAATAAGACTTTAACTTTTTTCTCATAAAGATGCTAATGTCAACGATAATTTAATTGATTTCTTTGTTACCTCGCTCTAGTTTGGTCAATTATAATTAATGAACATTAATCAATTTAATTTACCTTGATAAATTCATTGAAATCATTATGATAAAAGGCGTAAACTATAGTTAGTTGTAACGTTCATAATTTGTCATATCAGGTCATATTAATAAAACGTTTCTGTATCTTTCCGAAAACTTGTAATGAATAGACAAAAACAACACACTAAGAAATCTTTTAGTTCACTAAAGTAAGGAACGTTCGTTTACATGAATTCTTATTTATACTATGTACTTAACTAATGAGCCGCCAAAGTACACTCCCAATAAATTGCTTCAAGCCTTGTTTTATATTAAGTAAAAGCAGATCCTTTCGTTAAAATAAATGAGAACATGATTACTCTACATATAAAGGGTTTATACTTTATACTTGTTCGCTTGCAGGCTTTTACAGTTGTAAATTAAAAGCAGGTGACAGGAAAAATATATTATTCAGTAAGAATTCAGAATATAAAATGAAAAATTTTCGTAAGGAAAAATAACAAAAAACAGTAAGGGACTTTTGTATGACATTTGATATCAGCGAGAATGCTCTTCACATGAAGTTTAAAAAACAAACATTATGCGATATATTTTGGAGAATATAATTTTTTTTTTCAATATATTTGAATATGGATCGTATAAAATATATTAAACACAAATATTAGGTGCCTTCTCTTCGAAATAATAAATTTAAACAAACCGATTTTTTCACTTTTTCTCTTTTTAAAAAAGAAGCAATTAATACCTGAATTTATCTGTGATTTTCTGATTTTTTTATGATTTTATTATTTAAATTTATAATTATATTAATTATAAAATTAATGTTAATTTAAAATTATAATAAAAATTTCCTAAGTCTTATTCCTTTTACAAAAATTTTATATTTTTTTATATCGATAGATCCTTTTGTAGAATTCCAATTTAACTTTATTAAATATATGTTGTTAAAAACTTAACACTCATGAGTTTGATAAAAAATATTTAACAAATAAAAATATATTATTTCTTACAAACTGTTACATTTCGAATACGACTTTAAATAATTACAACTGTTTAAGAATAGATATATTAAATTTCGTATACCGATACATTCCTAGCACTACGTAGTCGAAGCACTCATTGTGACAAGAGAGAACAATGTAAGCTTAGAACATTCATTTTAATTAAGAACACAGTTATTACATCTAAGAACTCTGTAATGTTGGATTGAAGATAAATTAATTTAGGTTCTGGTTATCATATCTCATTGTAGTAACAGAATTACGGGAAGAACACATTTCACGTAATATATTTAGACCAACCATATTTGTTTTGTAATCGTTTAAGAAGATTCCTTATATAATTTCAAAAAAAGACAGAAAAAGATCACTTCTGTGATAACATTTCTAAAAAATATATTAGAAGAAAATTAATTTTTCCCTGTTTAAGAAAATAAAATAAAAAAGAAAGTATCCTTCAAACTATCAAACTGAATTTATATCTGTTTGAATATCCAAAACATCCTTTTATCCGTCAATCGGTCCGAAAATACTGACTTCAATGTGCAAAGCTATGAATAACTCAGATTACACATGAGTGAGCACATTCATGACTGTCGCTGCCATGAAAACCCGAATGTTGCCATTTCATACGCTATTTGTTTTTAAGGAAGAACAGTTGAAATGGTAATTAAAATAAAAAAAAAAGTAACAAATTATATTTAAACTATAGCTTTTTTATTTCATGATTAAAAATAAGATTTTCAAATAAATTAATGATATAAAAGATGCAATATTATGTTGAAGTAATATTAATTTTTATATATTTTCCTGTATCAACGTGTTTATGGGATTAATTAATTATGTTTATAAATTAATATGAATAAAAATATTCTGCATATTTTATATGCTTGGTCTTAAATTAATATAAGTTTCTTCGTGACTTTCTTAAAGATCTTCAGAGCGGATCAGATCACGGTAAATTAAGTGGAAGTACGTTTTAAATTAGACAATCTTTTTGATATATATCTATGCCTTCCTGAACAGTGGTCGACAATAATTCACATTTATTGGAACGATAAGGTATCGGACAAAGAACGATTTTGGTTATATATCAAAATAGATTTTACAATCGTTGAAAACGTTATTATAATAGCAGATTTAATGATTTGGATGATAATTAATTTATGATCCCACATTAATTGAAGGAAGTGGCTTTTTCATTTAAAGTTTACATTTTAAATAAATAACTATGGTCCAATTAAACCTATTTTAACTTATATGTAATCATATTAAACCGAGTTATAAATTAAAACATAAATCATCATATCCAAGTATAGTAGTATTTTCGAATGTAATGAGTTTAAATTGCAATGTATCTTTCTAAATTGGACGGCTTAAAAGTTGGATGAAGTTTAAAAATCCAAACTATAAGCACACTGGTACTAACTATAAATTGAATTTTTGTTCTCACAGCACTCGATTTAACACTTTATTCTTAAATAAAACAAGATTTTAAAGTTATCCGTCTAGGTGTTTACTTTGGAAACATCATATAAAAAGGCAATAAATCCGTTAATTTGTCACCAGCTGGCGCTAATTCGTATAAATGGTCCAACAGCACGCTAAATTAAACTCTCAGAATAATGAAGTGGTCGCATTCGTCTTCATTTGAGAATCTAACTCGCTTTATTAGATACATATTAAGTCGTCCACGAAGTTTTGGGTTCATCGGATAGCTCGAGTTTGCAGTGAGATTGTTTGGCAGTTTTGGGTTGGATACGCTTTATTAACTGAGGTTGACAGTTTCCATCCCTTGTAGAGTTTTTTCGTTATCATATATCACGAGGCTCAGCCCGCTTCATAAATCAGAAACTTTAATTGCTTTTGTTAGGTATTAAACATAGTGAAAACATTGTTTAGCTCTACATTATTAATTAATATAACAGTGATGTTCATTATTTATTGATATATAAAAATTATAGATACAAACATATTGTAATTAGTAACCAGCCGCATTTCCATTGCTTCGTGGATCGTAGGCGCCCTCTAATAGCCCGTCTGTGTGTCTAACTAATGCCCCAGCTTGACCAACGACTTCACTGTACGGAGGTAACATAGAAATCTGATGTCCCTTGCTTTTTAAATAATCTATGGTTACGTTGCTGAACCTATTTTCTAATTTTAAATTATTATCATCTCTCCCCGTCGCAGGACCAAACAACCACCTTGGTGCAGAGACGGATTTTTGTAAATTCATCTTTTGTATAACATATCTATGGAAAATAGCTGCTTGGGTCTGTGGTTGACCATCACCTCCTCTTGTCCCATAAACCATAATTCGGCCGTCTTTTAATATAGCAGCGGCTGGGTTCAAAGTATGAAATGGTTTCTTTCCTGGCATCAAACTACGTATATGACCTTTTTTTAAATTAAAAGAGACGCCGCGGTTATGCCATAAAATTCCCGTTTCTGGTAAAAGAACACCACTGCCAAAATTATGATAAATGCTCTGAATGAATGAAACTGAAAATCCTTTACTATCCATTATACCCATCCAGATTGTATCACCAGGACCCTCACCCATTCCCTCACAAGACGCTTGACTAGAATTAATTCTATTTGCCATATCAAGAATTGCTTGACTTTTTAATAGCGATTCCGGATCAACTTCCATATAACGTGGATCAGTTAAATATTGGTCTCGTAAAATAAATGCTTGTTTGGTAGCTTCGACTGTTGCATGAATAAATTGACCTTCATCATCACCTTTGATTTTCAGTTGATCTAAGATACCTAATATGGCTAAGGAAAGTACACCCTGAGTAGGCGGGGGAAGATTGAATATTTCTCCTTGTTCATGAGTTAATTTTAGAGGAACCCGTCTAATAGCCGTGTAATTTAGAAGGTCTGCTTCTACAATTGGTATGTCAAGGGATTTCATGTCTTTTACTATCAATTTTGCCAAATCGCCGTCATAGAAACTGTTTAAACCATTTAAGGCCAGCGATCTTAAAGTCTGGGCTAATTTTTTTTGATAAAATTTTTGTCCTTCTCTGGGAAAACTTCCATTAGGTAAGTAAGTTGACATAAAATCTTTATTTAGATTTTCACTAAAGTTAAGGTCTAATAGACCTGAAAGATGCGATGATGATACAGGAAAACCTTCTTCAGCATAATAAATAGCATCCGCTAACAGTCTGGAACTAGAAAATCTCTGGTATCCACATTCGGTTACATATTTTAGTGCCTCTTCCCAGCCCCCAACAGTTCCTGCAACTGTTATAGCTGACTTTGAACCTTTAAATGGAATTTTTTCATAATTCGAATAAGATTCTAAAGTTGCTAGACTACCAGCTGGGCCACAGGCTTCAATTGCTATAGTTTCTCCGCTAGGTGGTACAATGAGCCAAAATCCGTCCCCCCCGATACTATTCATATGAGGATAAACAACAGCAATGGTAGCCGCTGCTGCAACCATTGCTTCTATAGCCGTTCCGCCTTCCCTTAGAATAGCTAATGCGGTCTGAGTAGCTAAATGATTCGGGGTTACCACCATACCTCTTGAAGCTATAGTACTTGTATCCATTTTAAGGTGCTATCTGTAAAAATAGTTTTTTGCATTCATATAAAAAATATAAGTTTAAGTTTAACATTCAATAAAAGTTAGATATTACTATCAATTTATAGCATATTGTGTTAATCTTAGCCTCCAATTTATCGTAAAACTTAAACAACTTGTGTCGTTAATACATCGTTTCCAGACTAGCGCTTTAATCTAAAATGTCCGGCTTTACAATATAAATTTTAATACCCCGATAGCTTCCAAACCGCTATGTCATAAATACTTACGGATTGTACCAAAAATTATTCTCCAGGGATCGTAAAACTGTACTGTCCATATCGTATAAAATATGATATTTATTAAAGAAAAGAATTAGGTAAATGGCTGACGTTATAAACTTTTCTCATAGGAACATATGTATAACCTTTAGGGATATGATCTGAATATTATATTAGCTTACTGCTAGTTCCATTTTGAAACGTTAAATTTTATTATGGTGATATTGATCTTCAGCTAAAAGTTCTATAAAAGTTTCTTACAGTAAGAGTCAACAAAACGCCAAAATTTCATTTCTTCATTTAATCCCATAAAAGCTTCAATAAATTCTTTAAAATGAACTCAAATCCAAACAACTTTCATGCACATGCAAAAGGGGAATAATTACATTCAATTTTTTTTTTAAATATCAATTCTGTTGAAATTTAATTAAGCCAAGAAACTGTAATTTGTGGGGAAACCATAACAATAAATTATTTTAATTTGCGTCCACCGTCTTCGGTTACGAAACATCTTTTATGGATAATTGGAAGAAAACTTTCTTTCTCTCGATATTAATTACGGAGACAGTTTAAAGGTCTCCGTATTATTTGTTAGGAAGTTAATTATTAACACTTTCAAACTTATTATATTTTTTCTTAAAATTTAATTAATAAAAAACCAATAACAGTATTTTCATTACGACTGACTTAAGTTGTCATTTTTAATTACATTCTTATCTTATAATTATATATTTTCTAAGATATTTAGGTAAGAACCGGAAACTAGAAATAAATTTATATGCGAATTTCGATCCAGAGATGAATTAGGGCATACAAGCGTATTACGATAGACTTATTGGACGATAACCACCCCATGACCCTTCCATATCGTAGGGCAATCTCGTAAAATATGTTTTACAGGCGATACCCGAACTTCGGCCTGTTCCGCTAAGAAAGTGTCTTGAAAATTAACTACCATTTTGAAGTATGTATTTATGATATTCACAATTGCAATGCAACAAACAATTTAATATGAAATATCCATTTCACTTCGTAGAAAAAAAGTAAAAAGTTTTAAACACCAACTGTGCCTGGAATTGTATCTTATTACGTTTTTGCAATACGCAAGAAGTGCCTCCACTGAGAAAATGAAAATCAAAAAATTATATCCAGCAGAATAAATAAACAATATTTTTGTAAAATATTACGTTAAAATTACTAATCTTAGGGCATTTACAGCCTTCTATCAAACTCTACCTTTTACTGCATAGCAAATTCAAACAAAATTTTTATTTAGACAGTAAATTAATTAGTAGAGGATTTAAAACATAATAATAGTATACAAATATGAAATTAATGTATTACTTGTCTTCTGCGGTGGCTACAATTGTATCGTTTAATTGGTCTATCTAGAATCTAAAAAACTTAAGAGAGCGTTTGGGCCCTTAATGAGATTTTGCATCATTTAACAAAATGCTCAAATTGAAAATGAATCGTCAACAGTAAAAACCTATATACAGTTATTTGCAAACATTTATGAATTTAGAAACCGAGAAACTGTTTAATTTAGACAGAAACCCATACTGATAGCAATTAATGGGCTATGGTATAACAATGTGTATCAAGTGAATTTAGTTGTAGATGTAACCAGATACACAACTTCACGATATAGACCACAGACTTACTCTGGTATAATTTAATAAATAGAATACGAACTAACAGTGTTTGAAAACGATGTATAAGTGATTTTTTTCATGATTTGAAGGTATATTTTATATCATAATTATATAAAAATCTTACCTTTATTCTTGTAACCTATATTTAGCACATAACTCAACACTGCTACTCACACTGGCATGAACATAAATGATATTTTAAATGTTGTCTATTTCACTTATAGTACTTTTTTCAAAGTAATTTTAATTAGATTATAATTGATATACCAATAACCTAACGCTAATCATTAGCTAATGTATTTATTGTATGTATAATGTATTTATTAGTTAATGTATTCTTTCTTTGTATCTTATATTTGTTTAAGAATCTTCTATACATTGTTGTAACTACAAATGTTATGTACACAATCAGCTGTAAATGCTATTATTTAAATGTGTTATTACGTCGTCCGATTGAATTATCTGTTATATTAAGATAGTAATAACTGACAACAACTTTAATAGAACTTTGAAACTAGCAATCAACTCGCAGACCGAAGTTTGACTCCCTGTGAAACTTTTATAACAGAATGGCAGATATTAGTTATGTCTGGAGGAATCGCTTGAAATCTCTCTTTTATAACTTACGAGAATATTACAGATTAGGGTTTAACTAACTCGATATCGATGATTGCATGTTAAAACAATCGTAACGACATTGCTCGTTTATCGAAGTCTCATTATAATATAACAGACGAAGACAAGAAAACCGCGTCACAGATACAAAAATTTATAATAGAATCTCATTCCAATAAAATGCTATGGCTTTTTACACCTGGCACAAAGGTTGCTGTAATGGAATAAAACTTTAGTACTACGGAAATATAGGTGGTTGCTGAATTCTCAAAATAGAAAGGAACAATACGCTCTTTTGTGGAAGAGACTTTGACTGCAGCTTCAAAGAAACGTCACACGTGTGTGCACCTGATTTCGTAGGATAGACTTAGTTCAAAAAATAGAGTTAATTAAATTTATTGCAAAAGTTCATTTAATTTAACAGAGCATAATAATAAATTCTCATAAAGTACTATCGAAACATATAGATATACGAAAAAACAAGTACAGAATTGATTTTTTTTAATAAATAGTGCCTATCAAAATTATGACAATGTAAGAAATATTTTTTATACGTACAATGAATTCGAGATTAACGAACCAATGAAACATATAATAAAAAAATCTCTTGTAATTTGTATGTCTTAGTAATACTTGTGGACTATTAAGTGTAAAACTTTATTATCACCCTATTACCATTTGGAACTAGGGACTAGCAAACCGTTAACCGAATAATATAAAAAAATGCTAATTATATCATTAACATAGTTTAAATAGACCAATATTGTAAAACCTTATCGATATGACATCTTTGTTATTCAAATGTCAAGCAGAATTATATATTCGTAGTTCCAAGGAAGCGTTTGCTTGTAATCTATTTATGATGTAGCTTGCTTTGTTGCGGTCAGGTGGCTAATTTGAGAGTTTACCCTATAATAAAATCTCTATCAATATATATTTATATAATCTATAAAAATACCTTTGAAACCTTTCCCTTATTTAATCATTAAAATTACCGTAAATACTTTATAGCAATATAGTTCTTAACTTGGCTACACCAAAGTATAGTGATGCGTAATTTTATATATAATAGAACAAAATATAAATAAGTATATATATATATGTATATATAAACTGTGCAAAACTGAAAGCCTAGGGAAAAAACAAAATTCGATTTATATCCACCGTTGGACAGCCGTCTTTTTATAACTGCTCATATTACTTTTCCGTATGAAAGCAAAAACATGTTTTTACCCAACATTTCTTATTCTTACGGATATGTTTTTTATTGATGTGAAAGATCGCTGCAACACTCGCTTAAGGAAATTAATAAAAGAAAAAATATATCAATATATGATATAATAAACAATGGATTTGTCTACGGTTTTTAAAATGTCCAAATACAGAACTCATGAGGATTCAACTTTTTTAAGTTTAGACATATATTTGCTAAATTATAAAAAAAATACCGGATTCAATCTAAATAAAAGTAACTTTTACATATTTTATACGATTAAACGAGTATCGGATTTCAAAATAATCGTCCCTTTAAATAAAAAAAACACACAGAGTGAGGACAAATATTTACATTTCTTAACTTTCATCTCTTCTTCCGTATTCATATCGATTGATATCCGTCAAATGTGATGAATATAAAAATTTAAATAAGAATAAATTAAAATAAATTTTAATTCTAAATTTCGTTTTGGTCAAAGCACATATTGAACACTAGACATTTTGTAAGCCGCTCCGCCCGTAACGTGAAGTTCCGTTAAAGGCTTTAAGAAGGAAGGAATATTAAGTAGGCTTTGACCAGCTTTGAGGCAAGTTCGGGCTTTATTGATTTATCCAATGTTTGTGTTGGCACATATATTATAAATAAAATTATATATGAAATTTAGAGTAAGGACACAGTAGCTACGTCCGAGCTTCAACTTCCTGCTATATGCTAGAAATGTATATATATATGTGTGTGTGTGTGTGTGTGTGTAGTCGTTTTTATTTTATGGGCTGTTAATATTATTTTAAATACATCGCTATTTTGAGATAGTAAATTTCATTCATCATTACTGTCCTTTTCACACTTTTCCAATAAGTTTTTTCTATGTATCATGTACCTAATGGTATATATTATTTTTATATTATATTGTTGTCATTATTTATAATTTATATTCATTCGTTTATACATTTTTAAAACGTTATTTTAAAAGAAAAGCAACATATTGGTACTTCAAACTCTCTAATTAATTCATAACGTTAATTCTTTTAATTTATTTAAACATTTGTAAAGAATCAGTCAAAGTACTCTTTAAATGAGAACTAGCTGTGAACTTAAACCACGTTGTAACATAGATTACACCAAAATTATGATAACTGTGATTTTATGACAAGAATAAGTTTAACTTTGTACGAATCATTGAGCGTATTCAAATAAGTCTGTCGGAGTAACAGTTACTCTTTCAACACAGTATATACTGTACTCTTGCAAAACATTATAGCACTTTACCATTTGTTTACAAGATAGAAACTTTTTGTCTCCAAATATACCGCAAATTCAGATGAACGTGTCCTGTCATAACTTTAGAAGGTTTTCTATGTTGTCATTTGTCCCAATCTATTTACTACGCCATTATTGATATTTTTAGACAAATAATAACATCGCAGGTATATTTTGTTTGTATCATGAACAAGAAAAATTTTATATTTTTCCTAATATTTGTGATATTAGACCTGTTTTTGACAGAATCATGAAATTCTTTAAATGACCTTTGTATATCTGTTATTTACATAACTACGAGAATCTTTATAATATAAAAAGAAATTTTAAGAGTTTACGTGCCTGAAACACTATTATTAACTTCCACAAACACCGATTTATAATATCTATTCATAATGTTATAAGAAATATTTCAAAGACCCCGAACTAAAAAACTTGATTTTATTTCTTATTCCGACGGAAAATTAGCACCCATTGTCCTTTAGAAGTAAAAATGGCGCTTGCTCACGATTTACAATGTAGCGGGCATGCCCAGAGGCTAAACCGATAAACAGAAATAAATTGGTTAAGCGTGCCCCGAAGTAAATTACTCTCTAATACATTTTTGTAAAGTGCAAATTTCTATGGCAATTTTAACCAAATACGATCGTCGTATTTCGACAGCCCGCGGCTAGATTCTGGCGTGCATTTGTTTACTCGCAACCGCAACACGCCGAATTCGCTAACGAACTTATTATTCGAATTTCGGACTGACAATCTTTGAAACTGGACATGTTTATGTTCATAAAGATACCTACCACGCTCCATGTAAACGGTAGAATAGAGGGAGAAAAGTAAAGGCTTGGTTTGGATGTGAAAACCAATCGATAGGTCTTAAATAGAAAGCACTTTAAATATTGAAAATATAGAATTTCGTTTAAAACATAGATCTCTAATTTAAAGGGTATTTAATTAAGGAAAAATAAAAAAAAACTTTAAAATAAAGAATTAAAGAATAAAACTCATCCCAAATTTATTTTGCCGATAATAACATTAATTATAATCGTCGGAACAAGTCGTATAAAGTTTGTGATCTCACTAGTATCTAAGATGTCCTTTTAGTTCTGGTTGGCTGATCATTTTTTCAATGTCAAAAACGCAATATGTTATAATTAATATCAATTATAATATTCAAGCCCGGTTTATTTTGTTCTCAATCCTTCCGTAAGATCTGTAGAAACCTTTTTCTATATTAAAATAAAATATAGATCTAATGAAAAACATCAAATCTTCATAGTCTACATTATTTTGTAAAACTAGGCACTTTAAATAAAATAATAGCAATGTTTCATAAAAATACTTAAATAAAAAGAAAAATCATTTTAAAATATTACACTCACCTGCAGAAGGGATATATTTTTACTAATATGAACTATTATTTTAAACTTTTTTTTTTAAATTGTAACTTGATAGCTCTTGACTGTAATTCCACCCTTTAGTGGATCAAAATATAAAAGTAGGTGGTAAACGCACTATTTCAGACCAGCCTTTTCACTCTAGATTTGAAGGCACCCAAATTATAAATAGAAATAAGCACAGACATGAAAACCTATAAACCTACCTAGGCAAACTTTTCCAATTCGCTGCTGTGTGTATAAGGAAGGAGGAAGCGTATCGTTTTGTCGGGATGCAAATATTGTGGATCGGGTGCAAACGAGAAACGAATAAGGCCCACTGTCCGTCCGATATGATAAAAAGGTGATGCAATTAATGCCTGCAATTCACGTGCGAAATTGTGTCTTGATGAATACAAACATGCTGACTAGTTTTCGCCTAGTTACCGCAAAGCTGGCTAGATTCAGAACCAGTTCTTAGTCATCGATATTATTATTACATATTATGGAACAATTTGAAACAGTATCAGAATAACGAAACAAGTTTTAAACGAAATATGAACTAAAATTTCATTCATCCAAGAAAACTGAAAAAACAATTAATAAGCATAGCTCGTGTAACAAGTCAAAGTAGCATGGTTCTAATGCACGTATTTTTTTAAGGATTATTTTAATTTAATATAACATCTATTCTTCTTAAAACAACGAAGATCTTTTAAAATATTTTTAATTTTTTTTTTATTTATACTATTTTGATTGTAGAAGTAAAGTGTGTATAAAATTTACTAGGGCTTTTTTAAATTAAAACATTTATTATACAGATTTTATTCTTATCATCCTATATTACGGTTAGTTCATCAAAAAGTAAGTAATAATTTAGTTGTTCGTTATTTAGTTTCCGTTACCGGTTCCTGGTTTACCTAGTTGGTATCTAATGAATGCATTTATTTTATATCAATTATTGAAATGACCGATCTATAAAAAAAATGAAAATCCTTGTACATAAACTATAAACAATTTTTGAATAAAATAATCTTTTCCTTAGAATAATTAAATTTTAATATAAAAAATATACAATGTACTTATTTTTATGCATGTTACAGTAACACGTAGGTATTTAAAAGTCATTCTAAAGGTAATAAATAACACAAAAAGTTAAAGGGGACACCCGGGTTTGAACCGGGGACCTCTCGATCTGCAGTCGAATGCTCTACCACTGAGCTATATCCCCGTTGTGGTTCTGAGCAAAATACGTCATGTAATTTTTGATAATTATTATATGTAAATTTTATGATAATGACGCCTACAAAGATCTTTTCAAGACTAATTATATATTTAAGGCAAGACTATTTTCGCTTACTAAACTGGAAACCGCTTAAACGTTAATCTCCTAGTACATTAATTAATTATTCGTAACATATTAACAGCGTATTCGAGTTACAATCAAAGTACTAAGGCTCTATAACCAGAGAGATTTTGTAGGTGCTTAAAAATTATTTTACTTTATAAATACCGTTGCCTGCGACCGTCGACACTGTAATGTGATTTAACTTACACGTCACAGCTTCTGCGCTTACCCGGAAATTATATTCGTAATTTTACTCAACTATAATGATTTTGTTATAATATTAACGAACAGGTTCCTGAGTAAATTACTTGTATTGTCAAGGGAATAGGGTCATTAAAATATTAAAAGCTTAGGTACTTGGTAAGTATTTTTCAGAGTTAGGTACCTTTTGATAGAATTTTGATATCTATCAATATACCTATAACACTTTGAAAGAAACTTCTTACTTGAACTTAATAAGTATGACATAACTTTAACAACGTCAATTATAATTTTGTTTTATTCCTAACTCCCTACAATTATCTTTGAAAACTATTGTTTTTTAAAAACTATTTGTATTTTAGATTTACTATATTTTTTTAGATTTAGCCTAAAACTTTTTAGCTTTAACGTGTTAGATTAAGGATGCAGTCGTACTACAAATAAGGCAACTTATTGTTAGAAGTTGTGAGTTGTATTTTTATAAATACATACAAGATTTACCGGAGATGTCTTTCGCTTGGAAGTTAAGTTTAGGTATATTAAAGATCAGCTGTTAAAATAAATCGCACTATTATCAGTAAGACTTTAAGTTGTGAGGTAAAAGTAATCAGTGTTCTAATGTAGAACTAAATAACTAATATTAAGGGTAACTTAATAAATAATATAAGTACCTATATCTTTGATATAATATTCTTCTTTCATTAATGAGGCAATGAGCTATATTAAACTGCAATATTCTCAGTCGGATCAGTAGTTAGCATAATTAGCGCAAAACAACTAGAGAAACAAACAATTTGGCTTTTGAATATTACATAAGATGTTTACGTAGTGTTAGTAATATAATTGTCGTGTTTTAAGTCGATAAAAACGTAACATTCGGAGATGTTTACATAGGATGCTGTTAAGTCGAAAGGAAGTTAAGTATTTTTACATTTATTCACCAGCATTTGAAAATCGTAGTATCAATTGTTATTATTTGATCATGGCAGTTATAAGTTTAAAAAGTACCAACAAATTCAAATAATATTTTAAATTTCTTATTACACGTAGAGTGTATAAACAATTAATATTTTTAATATTGAAATACATATTTACTGATATAATTTAATTGCTACGAAATAATATTAAAGACCGCTGAATCGTTAGACCGTCAATCGTTTGAAGATGAATGCTTTTAGAATTACTACGACAGACTTGATAGCAATAAAAATGTTTAATTAATGGATTTGTTAATCATTTCGAGCTGCCAGTGTTCTTTAAGGCTCAAGCCATTGTTTTTTTGAACTATCATAACATATTGCAATTAAATGCATTTTTGTTTAAACAGACAATATCATATGTTCTATATATGAGTATGAGAAAGAAGTCAGAGAGAAACAACGAAGATATTTTTGTTACCTATTTGAAGTTAGATCATAGAGTCTTAAAAAGTAGGTAGGCTAGCTAAATATAAACTTAAAAGTTCCTAATTAAATATTAAAGTCTACAAAATAGTGGCATCGGTCAATAAATGAATCTATTATAAAGTCTCGTATATTAGCTTCCCAAAAAAAAACAATATGCGACATGAGAAGAATGTAACTACTTTTAATACATCATAATTTTAAATATTTCTAACGACTTTTCTTAGTTTTTGGCAAGTACCATTCTGAAAACATATTTACACTATTACTATTTTCTGCACTGGTGCATTAACTTCCGTGCCGTCTGAGGTACCCTTTAACGTTGCTACCGATTCTTAGAATTATGGAAGCAGATTCGCTTCAAATTTACAATGTACCTTTTGCTGGGCAGGTTTTCGAAGAAGACTGACCGAGTTTCAATTGACGTTACATGGCAAGGATCTAGCAACCTTAAGAAGTTTAACAGCCAGGTCCCCTCATTACAAATGAGAGATAAATAAAATGCTCCCTACGACAAAAGATTACACTACTTACATAAAAGTTTAAACTACAAAAATTTTTATCTAATTTATCCATATCAAAAGAAATCTTGTGATTCTAAATAGGTATGCCAATTAAATAGCGTATAAACTATAAAGAGTTGCGTAAAGATCAAAGAAATGCCTCAGAAATTAAACACTATCGTATTTTTTTCCATTATCTTTATTTAACTTCAAACGACATTCTTATCTAATATTGGTATAAGTCTCATTTTACGTCTAATTTTACGTCTAATAGAAACAATACCGTAAAGTTAATTTTCAATAGTAGAGTTCTTTGGTAAAATTTATAAAAGTAAAATTTAGCACACGCTTTACCTTTATCACTAGGAATTCAATTTTCTAAGTAATCCACTCAATGCGAAGTCATCGGAACGAACATTTCGTTAGTAGTGCCTATAAATTTATGACCTACTTTAGCATTATTAAAACAACATTTATCAATATTTTTTTGACCACGGTTTCGGGATCGTGTTAAATGTTTAATGGACTAGATTTATTATTTTATATCTTTGTAGTTTATGTTAGAACATTTCTTTTAGCACTTGATTAAAAAGGGTCACCTAAAATCTTTAATTAATTTACATTTTATTTTTTTTTGAATTTTGATTTTTATTGTATCTCAAATAAATATTTTAGTTGTTTAAAATACAATTTATGGTGAGAAGTGACATCTTTTAAATATTTAAGGAATAACTTAGCAGTTCAATAGTTTTAAGTCTCAAAATGTGTTAAGTTATCACAGTAGATGACGCTCTGATAAATCTTTACTGTTTTTTTTTAACAAATAGGTACTATTAAAAGTACCACAGAAACTAAGTCTTAGAAAATATATACGCGGCTTCTCAAAACATAATTATATAATTTAGAACAATTAGCAATTTGTGTTGAAGATATTAAATTATATCTGGAATCCTTGTACGTGCCATACCATACGTTATAGAAATTTATAAAAATAAAAATAAGCTATCTTTAAACATTAATTTCCTCGGCTATTTAATTAGAGTTAGTAAAAAAAGTTGTATTAAAAATATCAATAGAAATAGATAGGTTATCCAAATTGTACTTTGCAAAAATACATATCATGTATTAAGTTCAGAGAGCTAACAATAAGATTCGCGAACGGAACGTTTGCTCCCGGCGGTTGATCATGAGCGGAGTGCGTGTAAACCTAAAATAGATTTGTATTACTTTATATTTTGTGAGTTAATCAAGGCAAACGAACTTTACGCAACCCTCTGAGTTCAAGTAAACATTAATTTCATCTGAGGCAAAAATCGTGTAGTGCCGAAAAAACCTTGTAATGTTTAAATTCTTGTCTAATTCTTTGATTACACAGGCCAGCTGTCAAGAGGTGGGTAAGTTTTGACTTTTTATGGGAATATCTAGATAGAATTTGTTCTTATCAACCTGATCTGTTATCAAAGCTTCATTAATGCGGATTTTCTGTAACTTAAACGCCCTTGAAGCGTCTGCCCTTGAAATACTTAGAAACGTCAAAGATGCGACAAATTTTGTTAAAATTAAATTTTAGTGCTGCTTTGAATTAATTATTAATTTATGCGAATTGTAAGTGTCTATGGCTGTTTAGGCTTAAATTAAAATATTTTGAGATTCTATTGTCTTTATTACGATAGACTATTAGATAACCAGTAATCTAACCTCAATGACCTTAACCACCGATGATAAAACTTTGGTATTTCAAATTAAAATAATTTAAAATTTTTACTTACCTATGCGTTTAAAAAACTTTGATTCCTTTGAATTATAATTTTAGTAAAAAATATATGCTGTAGGCCTAACAACTTGAATTAAAGTTTCGTTATAATTTATAAATAACATATGTGTGTATCTTAGACATGATAATAATTCTTATCTTTTACGTCAACTGGTTAAATGTCTATCAATTCAGTTTCATTTGAGTCTTCACAACACAATGACCGGGCATCGGGTAATTTTGCATTTATTATGTTCAAAATTATTTTTATTGTTAATGAAGTTACTGTTTTTAAATATTTAAGTATATTTATGTGTTTTGTGACGATAATGTGTCCATGTGCTAACTATATGTATTGTGGGTTTGACATAACTTATTTTTTAGCAAAACAAAAACTAGTGCAATAATCAACATTATGTCACAAGTGTTTTGACACAATTCATTCTGTCCACATTAATTTGTGTCATAAATCCCAATTATTACACTTGAATATTTATAAATAATATAACATCGAATGCAAGATTGTATCTTGCAAATAATGACAAATCCTTAGATATTTAGCATTATTGCTATTCTATGCAAGAGTTTTCAAGTAAAGACATTAATTTTACATCAATCTGTAATAATTCAAAGTGATAAGTGATATTTCTCACGAATTTTCCTTATCCTAACCTTATTTTTTTTTTAAATATAATCGTCAATACCATAAACCACTGATAATGATTATCATGACCCTATCATTTGTTGTATTTTACCATAATTATTATTAAACTATTGTAATAACATGTTATGTAACCTCAATGTCAAATTTCATAGGAAGTTCGTTGAATTTTAAACTTGAATATTTTTTATCACCATATTAATTAGTCAACTAATATTGACAATGAAGACTGACTCTGTAATATATTACATGCGCATATAACCTGACTCCATATTGTTCAGTAATGAATAATTATTAATTTTTTAATTTAATTGAAAAGTAAAGAATAATTGGCTAGTTAATAATTTCTTCTTATATTTTGTTGTGTGTGTGCCCGTATTTATAGCCAAGGATCCTTCCTTACAGCCTTAATTCCTCTCCGTTTTGGACTATTCTGTTTCAAAGACCTCTCGCCCTTTCCGTAATGTTTCTGAACCAAACTCAAAAGAACTTTCTATAGCCTTCATATACTGGTTGAATTCATGATTTACTTTTGAAACCAATGACTTTTTAATTGGTATTTTTCTTTTGTTGTTTGGCAGTTGTTATTATTTCTCATGTATATATGTATATTATGTACTATGTTCATGCTATTGAACTGTTTTGATATAAATTGTTTTTATTATTCTAGTGCGTTCAATATTTTTGTATATGAGCATTACAATTTAAATGTTTAATGACTTTGTTTATTGAAAATTTGGAACATGCTCTGTGTTTTATTAAAATTTACTATATAAATTGATGCCAAATTAAAAATCAAGCAAAAAAAAAATCAAAACAAATGCTTCTATTTTGGTAAACATTGTTCTTGGTACTTGACAAATTAGGTAGCTATCTTTCATTGAGCATAACTCTGAAGAATTCACTATATTTTTATTGTTTTGTAACAGTTTGCTTGCCTTGTTCTTCTTGATATTGGGTATCCATTCTCTTTGTCAATAATTTAAATATTTTTTTTTCAAACCTCCCGACATTAAAATCTATTTGACTAAATTTTTTACAATGATTTGCATGAGTCTTATTATTAATTGGCCAATATTTTGTAAATATAGTTTTACTGTCAGGGTCGTCTCTATTGCAATTAAATTAGGACCATATAAGATTTCTTTTTTTAAGCACTTTTGTATTTGAAACTTCTTGAAACTTTGTCGGTATCTGTTCTATATTTAAGCCTTTTGTTTTCTTTTATGATATTTTTAGATATTGTTATAAAGCTATGCAAGGTTTGATGCAATCTGTATAATCAAATTCGATATCTGTTCTGAAATCCCCTTAAATTTATTGAGATAATTTATAAACCTACTCTTTTTGTGTTTTTCTTCTTTTGTGGACCATAAACTTTTCGTCTTCTATTAATATATTTCTTATCTTAATCCGAAGATTGTCTAGTAAATCTTTTTTACACCAACATAAATTCTATCATTTTTCTATGACTATAGTAAAAGTATATTGAGTGTTGTTTGCTTCTGTCTTACGATGTTTTTGAAGGAATTAATTTTAACTACCTGCCTTGATAAGAATATTAATTTTTGTATTATTTAAATTTTCTTTTCTCTCTATTTGTCCGGGGTATAATTTGTATTTAAATAATTCCTTAATAGACTTTATTGGGATCTCCTCTGATAAGTGTTGTACAAAACTACATAAGAATAATAAAACTCGGACAAATACTAAACACTAACTAAACTGAAGGGATAACTGTTATTATATTAGTGTTAAGTACCTACCCGAAATAAAGTGACGGTAGCGGTCGTTTTACAATTGAATTTTAAATGTTACCATATCAGGAAATACTACAAGTATAAATAATGTTTAGTCTACATTAATGATATGATTATGATATAGATTGATATCAGTTCACTTGAAATTACTATCAGTATATGCCATAGTGTGTCACTATATGGGTATTTGTTATTCGGAAAATTGCATCAGATATTTTTGTCATTGAATAAATACCTAAAGTAATACAAGTGCAATTTATTTATTAATATTTCGGCTGTTAAAGCCGACGGTGTATAATAGTTATAATACGTCTCGTTGTAAGTTTATTTTATTCAAGCGAGTCCGGCATCTCAAATGTCACCAGCCGTACGATCAATATTTCAGTGTTGCATAAACACGAAATTTAAACGATCTGTGATATAGCTATGTATGAAATGATTACCTTGCGCTGAGCTAATAAACGTATAGACGAATTCAACATAAGACTTATATTAAATCTTATATTATATAGTATTTTATTTGATTATAATAAAAATTAATAATGGCAGATATTAAGAATTGACAAGTTAAATATTAGGTTATGCAGCACTCATAGAAAAGAATTTTTCAATCAAGTAATTGTTGGGTAGCGGTTTAAAACAATATTTTTCTTTAAGGGTTGTAAAAATCGATGCACAGATTTGTGTTTTTAGTCTTGGTTTTCATCGTCATGGACAAACACGGAGTGTTAACTGTTTTTCATTAGATTATTGAGGAACGAGCAACGATTCGTAAATCGTAACTAGTGCTATGCATACTTAGACCAAGCATACTGAGTAATTTCGAACAGATGATAAACATTTTTTTACAAACAAAACAAGATGGCATTCCCATATTTTCTTTAAGACGTAAAAGAATAAACGTACATTTACATTATAAATATATATTAAAAACTATACGAGTATACTTTAAAACACTATAATTCTATTGAATTTCTTTTTTAGATTGTGTGTAAAAGTAATTGTATGCTGAATGTAAACCACAGAGGTCTTATCACGCCGTATTCGTTTTGTTATAAAGATTATGGTTTCCACAACATCAAATGTGGTTTACATTAAGGTGGTTAGCTAATACAAATCTAGTCGACAAAACCAAACATGTTGGACTTATGTGCTAAACACTTCTAAGTATATCCAATTAGTGCTATTAAATTGTCAAGTTGCTATACATATGTAAACGTGACGTGTATAACAATCGCAGGGGGCTGGTTATTTAAAACGAGCCGATACAGAGAAACTTCACGAGATATTCCTGAAGTATGCGACTATAGAGAAGAATGGCGAGAAATACATCACCAGCGAGGACTTTGTCAGAAAATTCCTGGGACTGTTCGACGAAGGTTAGAAGAATATTAAAAATTTTATAATCATAGTTATTGTTATCGGTATTTTAACCGCGGTATATTCCAGATGACTACAACAAGGAGTCGGTGCAGCTTATCGCTGGAATCGTCGACATGGACAAAGACGGGTTCATCTCGTTCGAAGAATTCCAGGCCTTCGAGGGGCTTCTCTGCGTCCCGGATGCGTTATACAAGACCGCCTTCCAACTGTTCGATACTAACGGCAACGGACTCGTAGCTTTTGGTAGGAATTAAATTTTAGGATACTCAGAATTAAAATTCATTCAGATTTCCTAATATAATTCTATATTAATGAATTCCTAATTTATATTGATATAATTTATATAATATTTGAAACTATTAAATATTTTCATACTAAATTAACGTGCATAGTTGATGAAATAGTGTAAAAATTTCTAGTCGCCATATATTGATTAACTAATTACCTCAAATTTTATATACCATGGTTGTATTTCAGACGAATTCGCCGAGGTCATGCGAAAGACGGCACTACACAAGAAACTACCGTTCAACATGGAAAGCACTTTCGTGCGACTTTATTTCGGAAAGGTATGGTATAAAATAAATATTAATCATATATATATATTTTTAGATTAGTTAGATAATATCAAAATATATGCCACAGAATCCAGCGATATTCGAGATAGGTAATGTGCAATATCCTGCAAGTTGTAACTAGCGCCCTCAATATTAATGTCAATTACATTAAGAATTTATGAGCAACCAAGAATGGAATGTACGTAAAATTTTATTACCGAGGTTTATTCTTTCTCATAATTCTCTTATCAAAATATCAATGAATATCATGAACATTTGTAACACGGACATCTTTCACTGAGAATTTTTTATATAGGAATTGTTGTCATAGTGAGATAAACCAGTTATTCCCAAGTGCATACAAAATTTTGAAATAAAAATATATTTCATAAAACCTTTATATTATTATTCTATTAAATCATGTTATATTAAGAAGATTTCCTCTCAATTCTTTTTTAATAGGACAAAAAGCGTCTAGTGACCTATCCAGAGTTCAGTCAGTTCTTGCACGATTTCCACGAGGAGTACGGTGTGGAGGCGTTCAAGAAATGCGACAAAGACGGTAGCGGGTTCATAACCGTCGGTGACTTCAGAGACATAATGGTCAGCGTGAAAAACCACCTCCTCACCAAGGATATGAAGAACAAAGTTATCATGGTATATATACATTACACTAACAGACCCATATGAAATATCCAACATTATGAACCAAGCAATAAAATCACTATAGAAGTAATAAACCTCAAAATCTATGCGAAATCACCAATGTGTAACGAGCTTTAATTATCAAGAAATTGGCTGTGTACACAAGGCTTAATATTTTAAGAAGATGAATTTAAACCAATTTGATACACTTTATAACATTCCAGGCATCTGGTTTTCCTCAAGGAGAACGTAAAATCAGTTTCCCATACTACATGGCGTTTAACTCGTTACTGAATAACATGGAATTGATCAAACGCGTGTATCTGAACGCTACTAATGGGCACAGGACACAAGAGGTCACTAAGGAAGAGTTCTTGCATTCAGCGCAAATGATGAGCCAAATAACGCCCTTGGAAGTCGACATATTGTTCACGCTCTGCGACATGATACATCACACTAATGGGTATGTTTGTTTGCTGTAATCTCAGAAACTATGTATCTGTATATAATGGCCGTGTTAGTGTCGAAACTATGGACATTACAGTAACTTTTCATTTAGTCCGGAACAAATATATTTATAACTCATTTCGACCGAAAATTATCTTATGTTTGTTAGAAAGGAATAAAATAGTAATCTTGATACAAAGTGAGAAAATATAAGTGTTTAATATCTCATTTGTTAATCAATCTGAGTCATATTTTATCTATGATATTTTCGAATAACTAATTAGGGAGGTATTCACTTACTGACTGATAAATTCTATAACACATCTTACAGTTAACCAAAAAATGGTCAGTTGATAATTATATGTAGCTTTTATCAGAATTATATATTTATATTATATATATCAAATATAATGAAAATTTATTTAACCATATTTCTTTTGTGTTAAAAACATATGAAAGTGACTCGGTAAGAAGATCTCAATATGAAAAACTATTAGAATGATCTATCTGCCTTAGAGACAAATTTGATTCAATAATCTTATCAGATATGTGAATATTACAATGATAGTACAAAGATAAGTGGCTATGTTGCAAATTCTTCCTTCGCTTATTGTCTATTTTAACCTTCATTTAACAGATTCGAGAGAAAATTTAAAAATATATATATTTTTGTTCTATACTTATCTGTAATTATCTTAAAGAACATAATTATGCTATATTTAGTGTATTGACTTAGTAAATAAAGTTTTTTTGAAGATTATTTTATTTTTAGAGTTTTCTTCAAAACTAAAGGAAACTAAATTAATTAAAAATTATATTATAATAAGATATGGAATATATTAAAACCTATGAATAATGTAACTTTGTAGCACCTCAGAATCAGCGGTGAGGAGTGATGTCCACAAACATTCTGGGTTCGATTCCTGTTTGCGACAAGTTTGTTTTATTACTTGCTTTATATGCATTGCCACAGATACCATAACATGAGACGTAATCAGGTGTCAGATTCAGCTGATAATATACAAGAAATTTATATGGAAATAAAATAATTTTGATTGCATTCTTCATATCTAATCAAATTAACTAAAAAATTGTTTCATATGTCAAAACACGTATTCTATCGAAGCCTCAACATGTTTTACTTAACTTGTTCTTGGTTATTTTATTCTTCAGTACTTCATTACAATAAATATTATAATCGATACATTTTCTCTTGTAACTAATCCTTCTTACAATGAATACAGATATAAAAATTTGTTTGTACCTTCATTGGTTTATTGAGACAAAATATTTTTGTTAAAAACGCCATCTATTGACGGAGGTTTGAAATTTATTCATTTGAATATAAAAACGTTTCTTGCAGCCTCATCGTATACAACGATCTGAACACTATAACTTTGTTATACATTTGTAATTAAATCATCTTATTAAAAATTTGTTTTGTACATTTATTACTTTATTAAGGTAAAATGTTTTTGTTAACAACGCCATCTATTGACGGAGGTTTGAAATTGATTAATTTGAAAATAAAAACGTTATTTGCAGTCGTATCGTATACAACGATCTGAACGCTATAACACCGGAGCAGTACTTCAAGCAAGTCACGAGAAGAATCGCTGAAATAAAAGCCGTCTCGGTACGTATGACCAAAGAACAGTTTAGTACCAGCAGCGGTCGACATAAACACGATTGTAACCCGTATGTCTGTTAACATAAGAGCCGTTTTCGGAAACATCACTAACTTACATGTATGTTATTTTCTTTATGCTGATAAGGATGAGGTAAATATAAGTGAGCCATTTCGATTTGTAAACTTTTTGGAAAAACTTTTGGTGAGTACGGCTCGTTGAGTTTATGATGTTTCTCTGTTTATCATCAAAATTACTTTAATTTTTTTGATTCTCACACATAATATTTTCTATCTCATCCGAGCTTATGTTTAATGAGTATGCCATGACACTGGAGGTATTTTTATTTAACTCACCACAGTCAGCCAATTTCTAAATATATTTTTTATCCGTTTATTGGCTATGATTTGAAATATTTAGTTATTAAGTATAATAAAGGTAAGTTTTCCTTTAACCAAAGGCTGTACATTATATAGTTTCTCGTATGAATTTCTTTTTATATACAAATAGGACGCCAGTAAAGCTAGTGCGGTATGAATTTAATGTAAAATATCATTTTATTTGCTTGTACGAAACACTCATTAATAAACTTGCATAGAATAAAAATTTAATAATTATTGTATGTCATTATATTTGTTCTAGAGCCCCGAAGAGAGAAGTATTTTAATACAAATTTTAGAAAGCACCTACAGGTTCACCCTCGGCTCCATAGCTGGTGGCAAGTATTCTAGGCTATATAAAACTGATTTTAACATTTTCATTATGTTCTTTAAATTATCATAACAAGGACGTATTCTGTGAGTCTAAATATTTTGGGCCTAAAGTTTAGATTTAAAAAAGCCTCACCAAAAACCCTTTTGGCTTAACTTTCAACGTTCAAAAAACCAGTCGAAACTGGCACTCACTTGTTCCGTAATGACTTTCAATCTTAAAGCCAAGCGTATTGATCTAGCCAAAAGATTTGTCTATCTTTATGTAATTATAATAAAAATAATATAAATGTATTTTTCTCCACAGCGGTTGGGGCATCGGCCGTGTATCCCATAGATTTGGTGAAAACTCGTATGCAGAACCAACGCACGGGTTCCTTCATAGGGGAGGTTGCTTATAGGAACTCGTGGGATTGTTTCAAGAAGGTCATCAGGCACGAGGGTATTTTTGGACTCTATAGAGGTCTAGTCCCACAACTCATAGGCGTTGCCCCCGAAAAAGCCATCAAACTAACGGTCAGATACTTTGCTTGTTTGATTATTATTTGATATTTTTACTTCTATATAAAGTTATATGTTATGATATTTTCATTGATTTTTTATTGATTTTAAATTAAGAATTTTATTACCTGAGACGGGGATTAAAAGTTTGTTGTGTAATATTTTTGGACGTGAAAAATTATATTGTTTTTAAATAAAACCTTTTTGATAAGAAATGTTCTGTACAGATGAACGATTTGGTCCGCGACAAGTTTATGGACAAGAAGGGAAATATATCATTATATGCAGAAATCCTCGCTGGAGCCTGCGTAAGTATTGTTTCTAATATGTTGAATATCTTTTTATACACTGTACACTAATAATATGATAATTCTTAATTTTGTAAGCTTTTTAATAATGTAATTAATTTTCAGGCCGGTGGTTCCCAAGTAGTGTTCACTAATCCTTTAGAAATAGTGAAGATTCGTCTCCAAGTGGCCGGTGAGATCGCTGGTGGCAGTAAAGTTAAAGCTTGGTCCGTTGTTAAAGACCTTGGGCTCTTCGGTCTCTACAAGGGGGCGAAGGCCTGCCTTCTAAGAGATGTACCCTTCAGTGCCATATACTTCCCAGCTTATGCTCATGTTAAGGTAAATATCATAAGTATTCTTCATAACTAACAACTAGTGCTTTGTAATTTGTATATAAAGCGTCTAAGACATAGAAAATATTTTTAAAGAATTTTAAGTAAGACATAAGGAAAAAGATTTCTTTAAAAACGAAGTTCATTCAGTATATCAAGTGACCAACAATTTTATTAAACTCATTTTTAGGGTTCCGTAGCAAAATGGCAAAAAACGGAACCCTTATTAGTTTCGTCATGTCTGTCTGTCCGTCCGTATGTCACAGCCATTTATTTCCGAAACTGTTGGACCTACGTAGTTGAAACTTTGTAGGTTGATGTGTAATGGTAACCGCTATTCGAATTTTGAATAAAAATTAATAAATTTAAAAATTAATGGGGGGCACTCCATACATGGGACTGATTAAAAAAAAAAATTTCAGCTAACCTATAAGTGATGGGTGTCTATGGATAGGGCTTTAAACGAGACGTAAAGGTTCATGAAACCATTTTTAGTCAAAATTATTTTTTTTAAAGATAAACGCTTTCAAAGTGGAAAAATGAATGTCCCCCCTCTAACTTTTAAAATAAGAGAGTGAGAACATTAAAAAAAAACATGCTGTAGATTTCAATGGGAACTTTCAACGAAAATTATTTGAACGAGATATCATTATAAGTTTTTAAATAATAAAATAAAAAAATAACTTTAAATAATACATTTTCAAAAAACGCATATACAACTTTGTCGTTCATACAAACACTATGTAAAACCAAGTTATTTTGTATTAAACATCGATCAAAGTTACAACGCACTACAATAACTTTTATATTATATCATCTGCTTGCTGCTACGGAACCCTTCATGGGCGAGTCCGACTCGCACTTGTTTAATTTTTTAAATTCATTTGAAATAACTTCATAACTTAAATATTTAATGTATTAATAAATATTAATATGAAAGTAAATTTCCAGGCTAAATTCGCTGACGAGAACGGTTACAACCACCCCTTGACATTGTTAGCTGCGGGCGCCATCGCTGGCGTGCCGGCCGCCTCGCTCGTTACACCCGCTGACGTCATCAAGACCAGGCTACAGGTAACGTTGCGAGAGGACACTATGTTGCGCTGTTAGAAAGAGATAGGTAATAACTGTACGCCTGAGATAGCAATATGCATGTAGCGCTGTTAGAAAGAGATAGGTAATGACTGCAACGCCTGAGATAGCACTATACGTCGTGAATTATGTTCGAAAGAGATGGATAACCAACCACAGGACAGAGCTTGTATTGTACTTGTTGACTTATGTTAGGAGGAGATCGAAACTAGAGGGAGTGAGACAGAACTATGTTAGAAAGAGAAAGTTAGTAACAGGACAGAGTGAAACAGATAGCACAAGCTCCACTATGTTAAGAGATAAAGAGTGACAGAAGAGCACTATTACAGTTACAGTTTGAGAGGAAGTGAGGAAACTAATATGTTGAATATATCATAGAGATACACACGGGAAACTAATATTTTCGGATTTACTACGCGTTTTTTATTCATTTAACCAGGTCCATACTCCCGTCGTTTCTGTTACTTTGCAGCAACAGCAGATGAGATGAAAAAGACAGGTAAAATAATGAAAAACGCGCAGTTGATTCGAAAATATTAGTTTTAATAAAATGAGTACTCGCGAAAGTCTCATTATAATAAATATAGGAGTTAAAAATCTTCCACGCGTTACAGCTCAGTCGATTGCATATATTTTATATATTGTGAATCGTACATGTAATATAGTTACCCAACGCTGTCAGCGAAAAAAATATACAGCAGATAATATTTTGTTATTCAGGTGGTGGCTCGGTCAGGACAAACTACATACAACGGGGTCATAGATGCTACGAGGAAGATTTACGCCGAGGAAGGAGCACGGGCTTTCTGGAAGGGAGCTGTTGGTACGAACTGACATAGATACTAATTATGTACTATATATTAAGGATTCTAACAAAATCATTAAAAATGTAGCTGTAATAGCTCATAAAGTCAGTACTTTTAAATAACAAATCAAACCTTAACAAGAACAAACTATTTATTATCTTAAACCGAAACACCTTTAATAAGTTAAATTCAATGAACAAACACACAAACCGCGTCGACAAAATACTTTCGCGCGTAAAAGTGAACAAAATAAATGTCATCGCTCCAACATCACTTCGGGTGCGTTCGGAAATTTAAAGGTTCGGTTCAAATTAAATATTTGTTACCTAAATATATATATTTGTTTATTATATTGTCAAATAAAATCGATGATTTCTTCCTAACAAGTACGCATAACTGTGTCAACGTAGGTTGTTATTATGCCAGTCACAATGTTTATGTCTCCGTGTGTTTCAGCCCGTGTGTTCCGCTCGTCTCCTCAGTTCGCGGTGACGCTGGTGACGTACGAGATCTTACAGCGTCTCTTCTATGTTGACTTCGGTGGATCGTAAGTGTTATTACTATATAAAGAAATTAATGATTATATACAATTTTTATAATTAAATATATTTCCGTATGAACTAACAACTTAGCTGACACGTTAGATTCTTTTTACTATTGCTGATTGAGAGATATTAAACTGAAACCTTTTATGGTTTTTCTGTACGTTTGTCATTAAGAGTAGATACATATAATAAGAACTCTTAGAATTGAGAACTCTCCTTATAATCTAATAAGTTGGTGAAAAATTTAAAATCATAATAATTAATACATAATTTTTGAATTGAAACTTCTTATGCGACATCCAACAAGGTTGCGTTAAACATTATACGCTGAGGGAGAGAGATAGAAAGATACAAATGTAGAAAGTAGGAGAGAGAAAGAGAGTGGGTCCGTAGATTCAAAGCACATGCGCATGTTATTCTTTCTATGCAGCGAAGTAAAAATTTGTTGAAATACTTTCTTGTTGTTCTATATTAATTTATTTATAATTTTAATTTTTTTTTAGTTTTCCTCGATACACATATTAGAACATTATTCTATTTTCAAATTTACTGGATAAGAATTGTTTACAATTACGAAGTTTCACTTCTTCCGCTCCACGGGACTCCACCCACTATTTCATATTTATTAATCATTGTCTGCTCATTACCATTTTGAGAGAGACTACTACTATCTCATTAATATCTCGTGTATCTCCAGCCGTCCTGCCGGTTCAGAACAAACTATATCTACCAGCGTTGAGGAAGCACCTCGCCGACCGCAGCACATAGGAGGGTATCAAGTAGCGGCTCCAGTGCTCACTGGCTTAGAAACTAAGTTCGGGATATCACTACCACGTTTCTCATTCGCTAAGACTACCAATTAATATATACATAAATATAGTCATAGTATCCCGATACAGACGTCTGGAAGTGATTTTTGTCTGACCGCTTACAAAGCTAACACCTGGAAATGTTATCCGACTACTGCAGCCTGCTGGATTGTATAGCGACCACCTGGAAGCAATTCTGATGACTTACTTCTATAACTGGCTCATAAATCTACCATCTGTATAAAGTTTTACTGAAATGTCATTGGTATGTGTGGATATCTGATATGCTGGTCAAGAGATCCTTATTTGGGTCCTTCGTTTGGAAGTGGTTGTGTTAGTCATTCTCTTTACTTTTAAATCTATACTTATGTAAACTTGTCATTTAAAGCTATGCCTTAACAGTTCACCTGGGATTGCTACTTTAACTAGCAATTTAGAATTTTTTCTTACCCTGGTTTTTAAATATTGGTTCCCGTGGTACTGAGATTTAATGTCACAAACAATATATCCCTATATTAATCTCAGTATGCAGTACAATGATAAATACAATAAATATAAGAGTAACATTGCTTACTATAATAATATATATTTTAAGCATAACAGGACAATTTGTTCTCATCGAAGGCATTGCTTATTTACATATACGTATAAATCTCTGGTATATTGTTTGGTCCAAACTCAGTGTTTCTTGTGAGCCCTAACAGTAATGAAGTAACTGTGTGAAGAGTATAAGTGTTAGTTAGTAGTCAGGATTTTATCAGATGCGAACACTGGTTAACTAAGTCTTAAAATCATGTATGGAGGCCATTTTAGCGTTTTAAGATTATTTTGCTAAACTGAACGTAAAACATTTTTTGGACGAATCTTGGACAGTCTTTTTTTTTTGCTTTCACAAACTTCTCGTTTTGAATGTATTTTATTACTTTCAAATAGAAAATTTTGCATTACAGCAGAAGGTTCAGATAGTCCAAGAAAATGTTGTACCGCATAGCTCATACTGCCTGTAGCTTTGTTTTGTAAGACATTTAAGTCATGTATTAACCAAGATTTTTTAAGACGTAATTTTGCTGTAAAATTGCATTTTTAATAGTAGATTTTATAAGTCTGCGTTTCTTAACTGTGGGATTTTGGACTTCTTCCGAGCTCATTTCTTTAAAGATTATAAAGCAATAGTCCACTGCACCTCGCAACAGCTAATTATAAGGTATTCTCTCTTGAATATAACGAAAAATATATTTTTGCAATCATATACAAGTATAAAATTTTTCATAAAGACCTTAATTTTTTTTCTATTGAATTTGATATTTATTTTTTATTGTATAACATTATCGTAGGTTCGAAAATAGCTCGAATCAATGTGAGAATTATTATTTTTTTACTATCTTTCTTAGTGTGCTCTCGGCCTAAAGACATTTTGTATTCTGTTTTACTGTATTAGACAATTTTATTTCATAACAATCACATTATTAGTTTATTCTTATCATATATATTTTTGTTATTGTTGTCTCGTATGTCGATTTATTTTTTATAAATAGTTTTCTACATATCGAACCGAGTTTACACATGAGTGTGTAATTTGGAACACATTTTCTTTTATACATAAAAGCACTTCGCAGTTCACTCTGAGCTTTGTCACGTTTAATATATACGAAAAAAAAAATCTTATAAAACACACTTATGTATATAGAATATATATATAAAACAATTTGAAAGACATGTTGTGAACTGTATATAGATAGTGTGGTAGATCTTAAAAATTGGTTGTCGTCAACAGCAATACTGTATTGAAGTTATAAAATCACTGAAGGGACTTAAAACTGTCATATCGCTATAAATTTAACAGTATGTATATATGAAGTAAATCTAAAAACGTCAACATGTTTGCTGCTGTCATATTATGGCCGCGGTTGCACAATTACAGATTTTTAATATAAGGTTGTAAAACAACATTAAATAAAGTACTGTTTAAGACAAAGTGATGATGATGTGACTATTCTATATTTATTGATCTTGTACATGTTTGTGTTAACAATAAATATATTTAAAATATATAGATTTTTATTATAGCAACCTGCTAAGTATATACATATATATATATATATATATAACAAAACCTACTATAAAATATAAGTTACTGGCGTTTATTTCATTATAAACATTAATAGTCTTTATTGATGTCATGTAACAAACAATTTATGTGAATATCAAACTATAATACAATATGAATTTTCCAATATAAAATACGGTATAAAATTCATTAACTACATGTCTAGTAATTTTTTTTATATTTAATTATTAAAGTGCTCCAAGACAAACTGGTGAGAATCGATGCACCTTGATTGAAAATTATAATAACGGCTTAAAAACAACACATAATATTTACAATTGAGAGACAACTATCTTTTATATAAATAATTTCGTATGTAAGTCATAACCAAGGAAATCTGCGATTAACAAATTTGGAACGATTGTCTTGAGCACTGCAACATTATATAATTTTTTATATTATCATGTTAGTTCTATGAAGGCAAATTGGCAGTAGCATTGTCTTTATCCAAAATTTGATAACTATTATTAGACATTGTCACAAAGTCACAGTTATAAGATGTGTCAAAAATAAACTACTGAATATATTTTTTATCAACGGAAATAGAAAAAAAAAATTATAATACATAACCGAAACAAAACAAAAAAAAAAAAATCGAAATAAAAATGATTAATTTATTAAATATTTAACAAAATGACAAAATATATTCATCTGGTATAGCATCGCTGTACAATTTAATTTCACTTTTATTTTGTGACATTCAAACGTTAAGCAATCCATAACATTAAAAATTAAAATTAATAAATGTCCTACATTTTTTCAGGAATTATCTCATGTAAGAAATGTGTACATACAAGATATGACAATTATATGAAAAAAAAAAACAAATTAAATATGGGACTCAAATCTGATGTTAATTATCAAATTGAACTTTTACACTTCACCGAAGTTAGTATGTTTAGTTTCTTTAGCATGTTTCTGAGCTTCGACCTGTCCAGTCAATAGTTTATTACAGATCATACATTTTAATGTGAATTTGTTTAAATCTGTGAATTGACGTGACGATTTCGCCTCCTTAGCTAATTGTTCCGCTTCCCTATATATATCCATATCCTCGGAGGGGAATATCGTTTGAATCCCACCCTGGAAAATATATTAATTTATACAGTACACTCAATAATAAATGTTATTTTCATAATAAAATGATTACAATGGCTTATCAATCAAGTTATATTACAGCTACCTTCAACTTTATCATCATATTTTATTTACAAAACTTACATCAGATTGTTCTAAGTATAATGGATCGTAGTGTACTCCATCAAATAAGAGAAATACTCTCTGACCGTAATTCTTATCTTCGCCAAATCTATTTATTATAGCATTAAGTGTGTCTACCACAGCCATTTCTAAACCATAGAAACGTGACAGAATCGCCACCTGCAATGACAGAGGATTATATAAGATAAGTTTAATAGATTTAAAAATATATATATGTCATAGTAAAGTTATACTAACTCTCACAAAGGTGAGAAAAAAGCATATAAATCAAAAGTAACAATTAAATATCTAAAGAATATTTCAGTTTTAATTAAATATGATAGATACAAATATACCTCGATCGCCCCACCCCAAGAGCTAGGTTGCTGAATCCAAGCACAATATTCTGCATTTGGACGTCCCAAGACACCCTCATTGTATGTGTTATGATCGCTAGCTACTTCCATTGCAATAATCTGACGCATAAGTGTATGGACTGTTGTATCTATATTACCATTTAATACAAAACCTGAAATTACGAAAATTACTAGTACTATTATAAAAATTCTTATAAGAATTATTAATACATATATACTTTCATATAGATTCAACTAATTGGCAATTTATTACGCATCACAACAATTTTACATAATTACCTATACTAGTAAAGAGACAAGAGTTATCAGAAGGAACAACTTTTTTCATTAAAATCCCAGGTCTGCAGGGTCCTATTGTTTCGTGCGACACGCCATTCTCCACTGGCTTAGTCATCTCTGGTTTCTTATTTTCTGGTGCTGGCGCTGATTTCTCTTCAACTATTAATGACTCCCCCGTTTTTAAACCAATATCAGTAATTTTTTTGTTATCGTTACTAATGTCTAATGGTTTAGGTGGATATCCACACAATACGCAGATTCTTTCGGCGCTAACGTCTGATATACTCGAAAGAAACATTTTTAATTCACCCACAGTACTTTCAGAGGTCAAATCTTTCAATATCTGCTGACCATTTTTACTTTTAACTTTAAACGCTAAAGAAGTCATTGTTCTCAAATAACTCTTTTTAAATTATAAGTCTATATAAATAATTATTTAAATGGTAAAATATTCGTCACAAAGACGCCAAGAAAATATATGTGAAATAAATAAATAACATCACTTTATGTCGACGCTTGACTTTTAAAATGACAAGTCACAAAAGCGGCTAAGCCGTAATCACTAACTGACATCGACATTCGACATTTTCGCTCTGGATAATAGCCAAATGAAAATGTCAAGTTCAAGTTGTCTATGATTTTGATTTTAAGAAAACCTAAATATCATTTATAGGAAATTATCTATGTAGACTAGCAATCAAATTTTTAAATCTTAAAAATATTATAAATAAACAAGTTTGTATTCTTCAGTGTGTCATCAAGCCAAACACGCCAAAATTTTTGGTTTTATTTCAATATAAATGTACAACTGGGCAGATTTGGTGTTCGATTAAAATTATGTTTACTTTTTGCCTTATTTATTAGGAAATTTGAAACCCGAGGCCGACATTGTTGAGGTTTTCGTTAATTTTGAAATAAATAAATTTTATTATCAGTAAGCTTTCTAATTGGTCATTATATTAGATATTATATAACGTAATAAAAGAGTTTGATTTTTAATAATTTTAATAAAAATAATATGACATTTCTACACGACAAATTTCCGCCTTAAAGTAAAAATATGTTATGTTGTACACATTGAGTATTATGTATACACTGATATTGATTTTGGCACACAAACATCATTCAAACGTATATTTTTATCATTCTACTCCTAAAACATTTCTACAGTATCTAGTAATAAGAGTAACACACTTGTTTATTTCTTAGTGAATGCTTCCTGACCAAAGACAATTAATTATTTGAATTATATGACTTTTATGTCTAAATACGTTAAAATATTATTTAAACATAAAAAATTACATATACTGAGTAAATTAAAAACGGGATTTATTGAAAAATTGGAATAATTTTAATTTAATTATTACAATTTAAATATTATGCTTAATTAACTTAAATCTACGTGTATTGTCATATATCTTGTTTCGTAATAGTATTTAGTTAGTCAAATTTTCTTAAAAACAGAGAAAATGGTATCTTATATTACAAATATGAAGTTTATTTTGTAAGTACATTCTACCTATAAACATACACTTCAAAATCAAAGTATTTGAAATTACAATATTAATATATATTAAATGGCACATATTTTATGTAACTTCTACTATCGATAAATCTTTGGTTGTTGGAAAAGATTTATATACTTACATACACTATATAAAAAAAATTATAATATTTTCTTAATTAATATATTAAGAGTATTCAATTGGTAACTACGTTAAGTATTAAGTCTATTCCTACGAATAATTTATTTACATTTACAATCAGTCATATAAAACTATTTCGAACTGTTTTTTTGACTTCATAGAATCCGTTCGGATATAAAAACAACGTTATTACCACAAGACTAGCCAGATACAGTTTTAAAATTTATATAGGCTTAAACTATTGAAAAGAGGAAAGATTAAGCTGAAGGGGTATAAATTTATATTGCTCGTTAGCTAATTAATTTTATGTCAACATTCTATTTCAATTTAAGATTATTATTACTATTTGGTATATTCTTCAAAGTATAATATGATAAATCTAATATGGCAATGGATAGCTGAATGCGTTTTTAAAATGGTCTTGGTTTGACACGATGGGCATTTCTATGCTGCCGGTGTCTGTGACGTAATGGCCACCGTCACGTGGGCCGACGAACGAATCGTGGTAAAGGGGCGCGGAGACCTCTCCTCCCTAAAACTAGAGGTGGCATTTCTTCGTCTTCTTCTTCGTCCAAATCTTCTCCGCCCTCGGAGCTATCTTCTCCGCTCCACACGTCAGGTTTCACAGCTTCGTATGATGCAGAAAATCCTTTGAATACTATAGAATCATCTGTACGGAACCTCAGTAGGAGAGCCTCTGTTGTAGAAACTATTTGTGGCGGCATCTAGTAGGAATATTGTGACCAGTTTAGTAATATTCTTAAACAAACGGATAAAAGTTAATGAAATCTCCAAAAGCTAAATTTTCACCTAAATACAATTCCAAAAACAATTTCTAACACTAACCTTAGATCCACAAAAGCTTCCGTAATCACCAGAACTGCCTTCCAAACCACCAAAGACTTGAACGAAGTCATAACCACAATTAGCTTCCGGTTCCAACTCGAATGTGAGGAATGTAAGTCGTACGAAATATCCCAATGGCGCCACAATGCTCCAATCGCAGTTAGCTCGCGACTCGTATGAGTCATGCCCGTATCTAGCGTGGGAGTACAAGTGCTTCACTGTCTCTGATGCCGAGAGGTAACCCCCGCAAGCTACAAAAACGGTTTCAATAGTATTAAATTCTACAATTATAATGACCTACATTAACAGTATAAGGCTAAAATTAATGAATTACGATTATCGATACTGGAGATCAAACAGAATATCATTGGGTCTTGAAGCTTGAAGCATTAGTAAGCTATTTAAAATCACCGCATTCATTATTATAATTCATTGACTATATTTTGTTTTAGAATCAATTTATTTCTTCTGATTATAAAAAAATATCTACTGTTGGACCTAAAAAATGCTTGAATAAAATGTGATTGTAGTTTACCGGTGGAATAAGTAGCTAGGAACCCCTTCCTCTGCACAGAAGCGTCGGATTTGAACACTACGTACATCTGGTTCTGTGACGCGACCACTGGATGCGGAAGTTTACTGCCGCAGAATCTACCCAAAGTTTTCTCGTCGGCTGAAGCTCCGTCGTAGATTGTTACGTGGTCGTACGTGCATTCCTAGGGCAAAGAAAAAATGTTTGTAAAAAAAATATTATGTACTTTAATTGGACATAATCCAATATGAAATCCTTATTCGGTACATCATAGTAGAAATCATCAAATAATCAGAAAAATCAAATAAAATACACTTATCCACACATTATTTAAATTTGACAAAGGCTTCGTTTTTTCTAGCAATCATATTTAAATGTAACTTTTAATTTTATTTCTTAACTCACTCTAACAAACATCAGTACTTGTGCATTTCGTTAGGAACTAGAATGAGTACTTAATTCTGTGATGTACCTGATGCGGCTCCAACTCAAACACGTTAAATATGAGCTTGATACGATGCCCTGGGGTGGTAGAAAATTGCCACACGCAATCCTTCCGTGATGGATACAAGTCTGGGTAGTTTGGACTGGAAACATATATATTTTTAGGCTAGTTATATTTAAATATTTTTGCAGGTAATCACTGAAATTGCGTAATTATTTCATGGATATTGTTGTAAGCTTTCAGATTTAAAAAATAAAGTTTTTATTCAACATACTTGAACAGGTCAGTGTTTCATGAATTGTGTTTAGATCCGGTAAGAAAGGAATCTTGACAACTTTTTATTTTTGTAATAGAAACTTAGGTATAGAATTATGTATGTGTGATTAAATTAATATAATTCCAAATTTTTACTTAATCATATAACGCTAAATAAATACGTTTTCAATTTAATAACATTTAAATAAGATAAAGAAAACAACATCGAAAATAAAAGTTTATGATGTCACCTAAAAATGGTTCCGTGCGGGTGCGTGATGTCATGTTTGCACCCGCCTTCCTTACAGTCGTGCTTGTTAGGGTGCAGTGTGAACCCACTGTGACACGCGCACTCATATCCGCCAAGAGTGTTGTGACACTCGTGTTCACAGCCACCATTATTGTCTGCGCACTCATCAACGTCTATGTAATACGCGGCCGCGAAACCCGAATGATGAACGGATGTGTCCGACGTGAACTGAAAATTGGATTATTTTGTTGGCGAATTACATCCAATAATAAAACAAAACAAATATTACGTGATAAAGTTAGGTATGGTAGTATTTATAATGTTTAAGTTATATTTTATTTACAACTGTTCCTGTAACAACTATAGTGTATATACCTGTACTCGCAACACGGATCCGTCTGAGGTGACAGGCGGCGGGACGACCGAACCACAGAAAGCGCCGTGCCTCCGTAACACGTCAGCACCAAGTCGCGAATGGACCGTCACACTATCGTATTCACACTCCTGGTACAAAGGAATTACATTTGTATTCCATATTTATTTAAATGTGGGTGAAGTGACGTAATTATTGTTCTATAAAAAGCTATTACTTTTAAGATTGAATAAATGTTAAGTACTCCAGAGTGTAGTTAAATATACATCTGCATCTAAGTATTTGGATATTTAATTCAAGTATAAAAGTGTTTGTTCCCTTTGACCGTCCCATTGTCATAATTACCTCCATAATATTATTTCATTAACAGACACCCTGAACTTAAAAAAAATTCTGTTCTTTAATTTCTATTCAAAAATTTATAAAATTTATCTTATTATGTAAACAGTAGATATTAGCAAATTATATTAATGTATCCTTTGTTAATACTTCTATATATGTAACCATTTTGTGAAAATCTAAATGATCCTGAAAGGTTTCAAAGTGATCGCGTGACGATCTCGTAACATTTCCGTCATTTTCCTCTCAGACCTTGTCTTGGAGATGTAAGTTTTAATGGTTTAATCGTTCGATTAGTTGAAACGACTGCGTGTTTTGTGGAACGTTGGGTTTTACTGCGTAGTAAATTACCGTTAGTGGGTTTATTACCTGGTGATACATATTATTGCTGCCTTCTAAATCGAAATGAGTGAAGTTTAGAGTGATTCTGTGTTGAGGCGGCGCTACGATCTCCCAAAGACAGTTCTTGGATGCTGGATACAAGTCCGGGAAAGACGGTGAGGTTATTGTACCGTTCGGAGCGTAAAGCACTCCGCCACATGCATCTAGAATAAAATGTATCATAAAAATATTTATATGATTACTATTCGTAACAGTACACGTATCATAGGAACATATTGCTTTGTATTATAAATAAGGAAATAGTGTGGAATAGAATATAAATGGAAACTTCAACATTGCTAACCATATAAATAGAGTTAAAAGACAGGTTTATGAACACATTAAAAAGATATAACAACAGAACGGAATGGAATAAAAACACAAACTTTATAGAATATAACAAAGTATTTATTAATTATATAATAATGGTAACCACTCACTCTCGCATTTCTTTCCATCTGAATGCAACTCATAGCCAATGTCACATGCGCATTCGTAACCACCGAGAGTGTTGACGCAAGAGTGACTGCAGCCGTGGTCTATGGAGGTGCATTCATCGTATTCCTTCATGAAGGTAGCCGAGAAACCGGCTTTCTGTACCGAACTGTCAGACTCGAAGATCACGAGCAGTTTGTTTGATGTTGACCTTGAAATTAAATCATCAGCTTAGTGTCATTTTTACTGGTTTTTAATGCACTGCCGAAGCTAGTTTCAAGTTACGTTTTAACTGCCTATGAAATAGCAAAAAATAATTGCATTCGAATTGTAACTTTTGGAAATTTGTGAATTAATTGTGCAAAAATTAATGGAACCGATTTTTATGCACATTTTTCTTACGTAACTATGCTATTCTTAGATGTGTCAATGTATTAGTTAGATGAGCATATAGTTTGTCTCAAAAATTTCTTGGTATGAAAAGCAAAGCTTCGAAAACAGCAAAGGTTGAAACTTCGATTTTAATATCCTGACATTAATTGAATTGAAAGCTTTCTTTTTACTGAATCGTTAATACCTTATGTCAGGCGGAATCTTATGTCCACAAAACATCCCTATCAGAGGACTGTCCATTGAGTCTCCGTCTCTTACTTTTACTTTATCATAATTGCAGGTGTCATGGTTTTCCACTTCGAATGAATGGAATCGTAATGCTACTTGGTAATCCTGCAAAGTTGGGTGATAAATTGTTAACATAGAGGATTATTTTCTTCAACTATTAACTTAGCGGTATTGTTTACTCACTTGTGGCACGGAAAGTCTCCAAATGCATAATTTATTTGGATGATAATCATCGGGATAGTTCGGTGACTCTAGATGACCACTACTATCAACTTCTATGTCTCCGCCGCATACAGCTGAGATAAAATGGATTAATATAAGATTAAAAATATTTTTATTTTGTCTATATTCAACAAAATACTCTTGAAAAACTTTTGTAACTATTGGTATTATGTTGCCAATAAAATTTATGTAAATTTTGTGAAAATTTCAATTATTTTTCGTTAATTTATGAAGTATGCCAAAATTATAAATGTTGATAAAAACAAATTGTGAGTTACATCAATTTAAATAAGTAAATTATTAATTTGTTTCATATCAAAACGACTAGTACAATATGATTGTTACTTTATTACTCATATACCTTCGTAATGTGCTCTAAATCCTCTGTGAGGTTTGGACCTCGTCCCCGGCTGGTAGACCACCGTTAGCCTGGATCCCGTTGATCTCATCATTGGTCCTTTCCCTGAACCACAGATACGACTAAGGACTGGTGCGTTTGGCATATAACCATCCCTGACTTCCACCCATTCCGAACGACAACCATCCGTTTTGTGAATATCTATCTCTGTTGACGACAGTTACATTAAAACAACAAAAACGGAAACATTTTTAATTTTTTTATACATTTTTAATATATCTTTATTATAAACCAAAATGTGACGATATAATTTCTGATCCACTTGCAAGTTTTTACACTTTAAATGTGATGTACTAAAATAATAGCTTCGCCAGCAAAGGGTTTGTTTTAAAAGCTTTTTCAGTACGGAACACTCCATAACAGTATCAAACACTTGCAAGTATTTTACTTGATACTAACGGGAGTGAGAACACTCTAAATACCTATTGCGTTATAAGTAGACTGAGAGCTACGTTCATTCAAGGCTGTAGAAAATAAACAACTTTCCTTTCAATGGGGAAGTAAAAACATTGAAAGTAAAAGAAAGGCGAGACCTGAATAGCTTAAGGATCTTAAAGAGACCTTGTCTAAATAATGACGTAAATGGCATTTCTCGTTTCAAATAATTTTAAAGTTTTTTTTTATTTGTAAACTTTTTTGGTAGTGTATTAGAAGCCTCTAAAATGGTATTTTCATAAAGCTCACCTCAACCTTTGTATTTCAAACTCTAAGGGAAGTTGCAAAATATTTGAGGTAATGTGAAAATCAAAAGACGACACAGTCACACACCATTTTGTCCTTAAAAGCTGTATCTAAAAATAGTCTACTTTAGCAATTAAGTATATATTTTATGGGCGTAAATTGTTCAACATACTTTAATATCAATTTCAGAGATTGATTCAAGTAGCAACTGAATTCTTGAAATAGTCGCTCATCAACAAACAGGCTGACTACAAAACTTTTCTAAGTAATAAGGATCGAGTCAAGTACAACCCTCGTAAACCAAGTAGCGATAATTTATGACCTCTCTTAGAAAACCAATTCATTTTGGACCCTCTTGCTTTCAATTCTTCATCATTGGTCTAATAAGAGAGAAATGTTGTGTAAACTGAAGGATTTAGTTATAGTGGGTGGGTTGGCTGACCGAATGTACAGTCTTTTATTTTCACAATTCGCAATACTCATGTGTGAATATTTTAGATTTTTAGACATTTAAACAATTAGTAATTTTGATATATAGTTTTGATATAAAGTCAAACGAAGAAATTTACATAAAAAGGTAAATTACTTTATCTAATAACCAGTCTTTTTAATTATTCACTGAAAAATATTCAAAGATTCTTTTAAAGGACCAAAACGTACAAACGGTGATATTTTTTTTGCAAGCAACGAAATATTTCATCGATTACAAATAAAATATATATCGATTAAAGTAAAAGTGAAACTAATATAATCGTTCAACTGTTACGAAATTTGATAGACAGAAATTCTATTATAATAGGTTCGTTATTATCTGCAGGATATCGGATTTGTAGACTTAAAACGGGTTCAGCGTATAAATCAATTTAATATCCGAATACTCTAAATGTTTGAGACAGATATATCTGTAATAAATATTTCTTTATATATTTTAAGTATTGTCAGAGCTTTTATTTGGTTTCATTAATGAAATTTTGTTCTATCTATGGACTTATTTAAATCAATTCATAGTTATTTTTATTAACTGTATGTTTATGGTAAAAGTGATATATTTTAGATGGAAGATTGCTTTCTTATAAAGAATAACAAATAGTAAAACTGACCCTATTATTTATAAAAATACCTTCTTCATAAGTCAGATAACGCTTACTCGTATCGTAAATCTTTTAACAAGCGGACAAGATTATTTCTAGTACAAAGAAATACTATTAAATTCAATTTACGAACATTCCATTAGAATATTATATATAACATATTTAGAGAGCGCTTCGAGGCACAACGCTCCATTTTGTAATAGCTGTTGCTTCCATATAACGTAGTTTAAACATATAACACTATACAATTATGTGAGCAAAATCTATATGAACTTTTCTACCTTTATATGAACAAATCTTGAGTAGATAAAATTAATGATAACACAATTTGTTCTTCAGTTTTTAATACCAATTTGTAAATGATTTAAACAGGGATAAGGTATATACCTATTAGATGTATATTACATGTATACACGTACTGTGTGAATCGGCAGAATCAAAGGTTGATTGGTAGCGCTTTACGTTGTCCCTTTCACCCCGGACAAATACACCTTTAAATATTTATCCTCCTTTTCAAGTTTCAATTCAATGGAATTAAAAATGGCCGAACATAAAAGTCTTTTTTTCTAAACGCTCCGTATGGACTTTTTTAATTGATTTACATTAAAAGTTATTTGTTCAATTTACTGTACTTTTATTAACAATCGTTTTAATGGTATATTCCTTTTGCTATTATTAGTTACTGTTAATCTTCAAATATTATTTCAAGAGCTATTTAAAAAATAATAATTTTATAAATTTAATTTTTTTTTAGTACTAAATTAGCTACACATGTATAACCAATTAAAAATAAATAACAACTACAACTTTCGTGACACTAAAAATCATTAAAATGTACACATAGGTTTTAAAAGTTAAAACATTACACGAATACAATGTGAGCTGAATTCTCGTTTTAATAATTTCAGTATCATATTAAAATGATACGACAGTCTCATAGTAAATGATGAATAAGTTATGAAGTTTCCTTAGTAATAAATGAATGCCTACCAGTAATGTTCAGGACGACTCGTTCTCCGTGAGTGGCGACTATCCTCCATTCGCATTTCTCCGGAGTCTCTGGTGGTGTTTCAGAACCCCAGCCAGGAGAATTAAACCAGCCTGAGTTACCAAGGAACGTTTTTCCGCATTCTAGGAATAAATAAATTCAATGTTGTTCATTGTATGAAAGAATTGATCCATCTGTCAGATATATATTATGTTTCGTAAGTACAATTACTATACTGTATTATTATTTTAATCAGATATTTAGTATGTATTTTTATCAATAAGTAATGTTATTAAGAAATAATTAAATTCACTAATGGTACCCTTAATATCAAAAATAGATATTTCTATTCGATTAAACTTTTTATTCTATTCAAATGCAATATATATGTAGTTTTTTTTATATCAAAATTGAAAACTTACTTGCACATTTATATAGTAAGTTAGTCTGAGCTATGTCACTCACACTCAATCTCACTCTCTGTCCTATCTCAGGTCTCTTCTTCCCATGAACTTCAAGAGGTAGAATCGTATCTAAGAACGTCCCTTTACTGAAAGTGTTTCTCGCATAATGCATGATAGAATCATAATCGTACGTCTGTCCCAAAGAATTTACTTCTTCTTCTGTTAGCTTATTAAAATTATACTCTTGCCCTGAAATTAAAACGAAAGATTTTAATTCTACAATTTAATGTGCTTTTCATAGTAAGATTCAGATTTAATCATGATGAATTATAAATCTTTTAAACAGATATAATTTAGAATCGTCGTTTGAAAGAGCTGAACTGTCTCAAGTTGATCATTCATCACAATATCTATAACCCCACTTGGAGCATCAGGTAAAAGTATTAAACTTGCGGAAACTTGTTAGATGCGAGCACTCCAATAACATTGGGAGCGGATTCAGGAAAATTAATTTCGAAGTTTATATAATCCTCGTTTGAAACTTGCATTCGCCTGTAAATGATAACAAATCCTATTTGTTCAATATTAAGTTTTGAAGAAGAGTTCGGTAGCCACAATGTGATTACAATTTAGGCATTTCAATGTTGTTCCATAAATTTCTATTTTTGTTACAATTTATTTTTAATGTCTTTGGTTATTGTAAAACTTATAACTCCTCGGAGTTTCCCATTAAAGAACAACTTCAAAGTAAACTCAATTAAGAACCAATGTTGGATACTTTGAACTCGACTCCTTACAAATTTCAAAATTGACATAGATTAAAACTGATGACAATAACCTTATAGTTCCTTATCTCCGGCAATTAAAATATGAAAATTTCAAGTAATATCAACCATAAAGCTACCTGCTAAGGTTGAATTTTGTAAACTTGTAATACATTTTAAAATGTTGTATGTCTAGAATATCAAGGTGCTGCTTTTCATTTCAATTTATGTTTAAAATACGGGGTAAGGATATTTAATCAAAACATATTTTGAATCCGTCCTTTAACTTATCATTCCCGTGCTTATTTTATTTCTTGTTAAATTTACACAGTATAAATATTGTAGGTATTTCTGAATTAATTCCTTTATTACCAACTAATTGAACAACTGCCTATCATATTGTACTATTTTGATTCAATATTTCTCGCCCAAACAAAGTAGGGACGTGGCTTTAACTGGTCCTTAATATAATAATGTTATTCTAGCTTCGCTGTTATTTACTGGAAGTAATTAATTTACTGTAGACAATACCGCATGAACTAGACTGTTGCTACCTAAAATACGAGTCACTACAAATTGATTTAGTCCGAAGTAGGTTAGGGTTCGTCATATATTTTTTGGCCTTAACCTTTGGGGCCTCTGTCACTTATCATTTATAAGTGTAAGCTTTTAATTTTCTCTATGCACCCTTAAAACGAAATACACAGTAACTAATGTGAACTAATTCATCGTAATAAATTCCCATAATTTGTATTCTTTCACTTTGACATTGAAAAATAGTTTTATTGATGCTCCTTAGCCTGTATCTTATCTTATCTTTATTTAAGGTCAATAGCTATTGACAATATCAGTGGTAATCACATCATTTAACTCCTTGAGGTCAGTTACCAATCGGTTGCTATAGCAACTACATTATGATAGTAACATTTTATGTATTTAAAAGAAGTAGGTTACTTCCGGATACAAACAAGATTCGTGTCATGACGTGACTCAGAAAAGAGTCGCGAGAATATTTAGTTATGGGTCAAAGACATTGTGTCAGTGATACCAGTATGAACTGATTACGAGTCTTATGTGTAATATTGCCGAATTGTAAAAAGGCACAGAAACCGTATACAGTATCGATGTCCGTCTATATACAAGTATGTATGATTAACCAAAAATAAAATATATACACTTTAATGAACACCCGCAAGTAGATACGACCGCAGTATAAATTAAAATACCACCATAAAAACAGAGAAATCAAATGGCCATCCCTACACATACATCACTAAACATCTTATTTTTCATGTTAAAAAGATTATACAAGCAGACGATCCATTTTAAAGTAATTAGTTACCGTCGTCCACGGAGTTCATCAATACATTAACTATAAAATTTTACTTTTATGTGTTTAATAAGAAATAAAGATGCAGAAACGACTTCAAAAAGATATAAGCTACTTGTTTACTTGTTATAAAACACCATTATATAAAGTAATGCAACTGAGACGCACCATATTCGGGTCAAGTGCAGGCTTGAAGGGACACAAGGACGTTACGCACTTCGCACAGATCAAGAATATGACCTCTTCAAACCGCCATTTTGTTTTATTTTTGTTATAGACATACGCGTTGAGGTTACCACGAGATTAATCCTCGGGATCAAATGTCTTTAATGGTATGAAATGGCCCCGGTTGACCTCCAAATATATTGTATAAATATCATAAGCCTCGGTTGACCTCATTTGCGTGAAACAATTTGTTCTTTAAAACTAAACTCATGAAACCCGGCCATTATGTTTTATCATTATTAATGTATTTTTTTAACTCGCATGTATACAATAAATGATGTAATAACGTTTACAAAATACTGTGTTAATTTAATTATCTAAATTGAAATGTATGTTCAAAATTAATTTATGTCATTCTGTGACATTGCGTGACGTGCAAGTAGGGCTGAGCACTCGCGAAATACCTACATCCGTATACATTAAATATAAAGGCGTAAGATAAATTGTTTTCAAGACGGTCTCAACTAAGATTTTAATTACACTCAAACAATGTCAGTTAATTACATTATTTAGATTATTTGTTGAAACAATATGAAGGAATTTGCCTCTATAATAGCATTAGTGAGAGCTATGATTATATTACGTCAAGAAGTTCTAACCCTCGAATGGACTGTTTAGTCAAATTATAAGTTACTTGCCAAAGATATCTGGAAAATCAATTCAATCAAGGAGTTTAAGTTGTTAAATAATTAAATTGTCGTTTTTGCAATTGCAATTGCAATTTTGATGTCGTTTTTATTCTAATGTACTCTAACTTATGTGCCGGAACGAGGAGTTTGAAATACGATTCCAACCAAGCGGCAGCGTTCAAAAGTTTCGTTCAATTGTTAGTTGTACGTTAGATCTACTTTTAATATCTATGTAGTAAAACAATCCATATAGTACGTTATTATACTGTAGATATATTTTTATATGCTTTATAAACTCTATGCAATGTTCTCTAGAATTTTTATTATAGGATGTGTGGCTTATGTGGAGAATTCACTTAGCACTCACCAGTCATAATATTATCCCGGATTATTTGAACATGTCTGTCCCGGTCGGGTCGAGTGTGTTCGTGCCAAAAGCCGACCACGTGTCCCAACTCATGGACCACAATCCCAAACTTGTCACAGTTCTTTCCGATCGATATCGCTTGGGCTCCGTTGCCACGTTTTCCGACGAATGAACAACATCTGAAAGAAACTTATTGGTCTTAATTAATGACAAATATTTTACTCCACTGAAACATAGGTTGGTTTTTTTCAATATGGCCTAAATCCGTGCAAAGACGTGCACAGTATTACTCAAACAAAACTAGCAGCAGTTTCACTGGCCAATTGATACTAGACGAAAATCACCCTAAGAAAGCTATATAGTTCCAAATCTCATTATTTCTATTCTTTCAGTATCTAAAGGAAGAATGAAGAATGAAGAATTATTAATAAATAACAATACCTAATCCTATTTTAACGAAACAAAGTGTAAATATGATCGTAGAGTGTGCAAAATTTCATTCATTCGGTAATTATTATTTTTTTAATAATAAATAAAATTTAAGGTAACTTACCAATTTGATGCATATATTCAGAACATTTTTTTAGATTAATATATGACCGTTATTGAACTTTAAGCATATCCCTAATTATATATGATTAAATATTTAATAATTTAACATAACATTGCATATGTATCCGTTAAAAGGTAAAATATAATTTTGAAATGAATTTAAATGCAACCTTTAGTTAATCAAATGTATTAAATTTATTTTTTAAATTATTGTTTGTGCGTCATGAAATCTGTTTCAAACATCGAAAATAATACCGGTGAATGTTAACGAATCCATGTGCTCGAGTAATTTATCCATCAAATCCTGTCATGCAAACCTATAATTTGATCATTTATGGAATAAATTGTTTGAAATTGGACTAATTTTTCAACCGTCTGCATGTTGAATCATTTAAATGCAACAAAACAACATCAAAATATTAAAGGAAGAACAGTGAACCCATGTGTGCATATAAAATATTAAATTCAACCAGACAACACGGTATATGGAATCTTCGTTCTGTCAAAAAAACAATTTATCACATGTAAACCAAAACATGTAATTTACCCGCACGGTCGTTCTGTGAACACAATGTAATCCCGATGTAATTCAGCGTCCCTTTCAACGAATTTGACGCAAGTGAAATTCTCCCAATGTCTCATAGCCTGCTTGAACAGAGATTTGTGAGCGCCGCTGAAGTTACCGTCGATTTCATACGGAATGACACCGTTTTCCCAAATACGCTCCTTCCTGTTCGTAGCGGCTCTGGCCGTGCGATGTCTCCTTTTCATCTGATAATAATTATGGCTTAGTTTGATAGATTATTTAAAATCATTAAAATTTTAGCACTAGAAAGGAAACTGGAGTGTAATGAATGTTCAACAACATCGGCTTACGCTTAATAAAATTTTTGTTAAGTTTTTTATAAGCCAACTTATCGCTGTGAGTTTGCGTAACTATAGAATACATTAAAACTTCAGTGCCGTTGTGCCTGAGGCCTGCCGCTGTAAAAGGGACTTTCTGGAAGTTTTTCAATTTGTAATTTTATACGTGTAAGTTAGGAAATTACTCGGTACTTCAAAAAAAGTATTCCATGCATTTCGTCATGAGCTTTGTGTAATTTATCGCGTAAGTGCTATTATGTTATTTTCTTCAATAATTTAAACTAAAACATAAGAGAAAATTATCATCTACCATACGGGAAAAAGTTTGTTCTTGTTATTAATTGTCGTTCCTTACTTATCTTTGCAATTGATATAATCAAAAGTTAACTGTATTGAAATCATAAATATATATAATTAATGTAATAAAACTTTTTTATTACCTGTGTATGATTATAGTAATGATTTCTGTGGTGACGAGTTTCGCTTGCTTCTAAATCTTCTTCAGAGTCCCGAAAAAACCAGCCATTAAACGATTGGTCCTTAGTTTCATTGAATACGTTTTTTTGAGGAGATTTTAGTTCGAATTTATCATAAAATTCATGTTCAGGCAGTAGAATGGCTGGTTCATGTTGGTTTAAATCGTTTGCTTTCTCGTGACGCAGGACTGATTTTTTAAGTTCTAATCCATTTTCCCCACCCGAATTTTTCACAGCATTGTGACCTCTTCGTTCACTTGATTGAATATTTCTTAAGCTGTAAAATAGAATTCTGTGAACGAGTTTTAAATATAAAAAACTATGTTTTCTTGTGCCACATATAAGTATATTTCTTATAGACCTACAACTGATTCTATTGGCCATCAACTTATTATTCCACGGAATTGTTCTATTTTTTGACAACGGATTTCCTTTCAAAAGAAATCTCGAAAGCTACGTTAGCTGTTCTAGGGTAAAAAGCTCGACTCGTCAATAAGGCTAATGAATGGAATTGTATGCAGTTCTCGTTGCACACATATAATTCAGTTAGCGCCGCTTAGCGCACTGCGAAATATAACTGCGGCGCTGAGAAATTAATTCAATAATCTACTCAAAGAAAGTTGTCACTTTACTGCCAACACTCAATTAATATAAATTAATGTCTGTGAACCCTTTTTTGATTGATATTGTTATTTTGAAAATAAAAATCGTCACTTTCGAGTTTTTTTTTATCGTGTAAATAATGTAAATAAATAATAAAATAAGCGAGAGATTTTTACTATTATTTTATTTCGTTTCACAAAATCATACTATTTTTTACATTTCCTACACTTTTGATTTCATTATAAAAATATAAATATATAGTGGCAATATTTACTTGAAATAAATAAATGTATATTTTCCATCATTGCACAAACGATTTGAAAGTTTTAAAAACATTTCTATAAGTGCATAAAATCAAAGGTAAAACAGAAAGCATTACTTGGAACTCCATTTAATTCAGTAAATAATTTACGAGAGTAAAGTAATGGAATTGCTGAGATAACATCCCACTGTCAATAGAAGCCTACATTAAATAAGTAAGACTTTAATAAAACAAAACAATTATTCGAGGTATTAAATATTTCACTATTACCGTCTCCCGTTCCCGTGTCTTCTTCTTCGTCGTCTTTTATGGCTTGAAAGATTAACAACACTTTGTAAACTTTCCGTGGGTTTTAATAGATCATTGATATTATAATTTGCATTGAGCTCTTGATTTAATTCAGTAGCCTTGATGAGACTCTCATTGTCATCTTCATTTGTAAATATAACACCGTTCGTAGGAGCAGGAGCAACCGTCATGTTCTCTGGTAAGTCTTTAAGTTTAAAGTTATTATTGTCTCCTGTTATTTCACGACTGTTACTTTGTATTTTGTTTGTAACTTCATCCATTTTGTTTGAAAAGTTTGACAGTTGTATATTAGGATAAAATTCATCTAGATTCAATATATTATCAGTTGAGACATTAACAACTAACACGCCATCCTGTTCAAGACTTTCAGATTCAGTTAAGTTGTCAGTTACACTTGATTGGTTTAAATGACTATCCCTGCTCTGATTGCCCATGTGAATACTATCTAAATCTTCGCCGGGTGGTATTTTACCATTTTTCATCAATATCGATTTATCTAAGCCCGGTGGAATCACCTAAAAGGGTACAAAAAATATAGATATTTTAAAATTTATATTTATTTTTCTATCTATTCTGCTGATTGCTAACAAACCTTAGTTATTACAGTAACTTCATTGAATTTTTTTGGTTTTTCTCTTGATATCGATGTAGGCTGTTTGGTTCTCTTTCTCAATATATCTGGTAAACCCTCTTCTTCAACTTGGAGTCCTTCTAATAGAACTTCTTTTTTAAGTCTTTCTACTTCCTCTTGAAGCGATTTATTGATTTTGGATGTTGTCGGGGCTGTGTTTGCTGGTTTAAAGTAATCTATATCAGGTATAGCGATGTCTCCTTGAAAATTTTCTGTAACAAAAGATATACGTAGAGATTAGAGTTGGTATATTTGAAAAATTTTTTGTTGTATAGATGATAAAATACGTATATAATTAAAAATTGCACGACATATACCAATATATTTATATCTACGCCTATGTTTAAGAGAATTTTTTTATATAACATAAAATATCACTCTTAATTTTAACAATTAATATCAGGACGATTAATTCAATATAGTACAGATGAGATTTCCGCCGTGTTTTAAAGCCATCCTGGGTTTAGTGCACTTTAATGTAAAGATACTACGAAGTACTATTATTGTCTCAGCAAATGTCTAGTAAAAGGTTCCTTAGCATGTAGTTAGGAAGGTTTTTGAACGCCAATATATTATTCTACATTTTATGATGTCGTTTTCATTTTCACTATTTTAATTTTATTCTAGTAGCTGAGTGGTAAGATATGAAAAAATCAACGAAGAGAACATTTATTTAAACCCCAATTATACTAACATTTTGATTCAATATGTAGAATAATTTTAACAGTAATTCATACATTTTTTACAACACCTTTTATGCTGATATAATTGAAAAAACTTCCACTTGTTTATCCAAATAGATATGTAACTCTTTTATAAAAATATTTTTATAATAGGGAGCTGTAAAATATATTTTATATAAATGATGTTTAAACATTCCTTATAAATAAAAATACAGCATGTTTTATTTTTGCCTGTATACTTTTATTGCGTGTTTCCCCCAAGGGCTGGGCTAAAAGCTTTTATATATGTGAAAATTTCCGTAACGTTTTTATTTTTAAAATCCTAAATACTGTATTAAATTTAAAGAAGTTGTGGATCATATAAAAACATAAGAGTATTTAATCACAAGCATAGCCCGGTGAAAAACATAGTATAGAGCTCGCTTACTAAACGCCATACAATTTTTAATTTATGTATGCAGAACAGATATGAAATTAATACAGGACTAAATATAGCTCACTATGGACGAACTTTATTATTTATTTTATAGATATGCTACTGATAATACACATTTTCAATGACATTGATTTATATAAATATCTAATAATATTATTTGAAAATAAATCCGTAGTGATACATACATTAATAAGGACTATGGGTTATAAAAATATAATTTTATTTGTTAAACTGTGACTATAATTAATTACTTATTAATATTGTTGTATAAGACAATGCTTTCCTCTAATTATTTAGAGTTTAAACGAAACAAAAGACCTTTAAACTTTACATTCAAGTCAACTTAAATTGATTAAGCCGAGTACAATAACTCCTTTTACAATTGCAAAATAATTAGACCTTTATTTTGGACAAATAATTAGACCTTTATTTTGGACAAATAATTAATGAACAGAATAGATTTAATTGTTTTATCCGCTGGCACTTCTTTGTCGATTTCCATAAATAGTTAAGGCCGTTTCGGAATGTTGAGAACTGTTTAATTAGCCTAATCGTTTCGTCGAAGCGGCTTAAAATTATTCCCGATATTAATTTTGTTTGAAAATTCCCTGAATGCGATATTCCTATTACATGTATTCCAATATTGTCTACTAATCTTCTTTGAGATGTTGGTGTAGATTGGAGCCAACCAAACAGACTTTAATAAAATATACTCAATGGCTTAATTGATGAATAAATAATTAATCATAACAAAAAAAAAATATTATTATTAAAAATATATATCAATAGTATTTGTTTGAAGTTCCTAATGCGTTCGTCATAATACTAAACTCTTCTGATTTTGTTATACCTTAATAAAAATTATAAAAATAATTTGACAAGAGGCCATATAAATGAAAACTTATTATTATCATTAATAATGAAAATTTATGTTATATCATACGAATAAATGTTTTTTTAGTACAAAGAGCAACATAAAATAATGAAGAGATTTTCAGTAGATATAATAATCCTCATGTGACCGTTTGTCTATATTTGTTTTTATGAACAATTTTGGGATTAAATACAGAAAAATTGCTTTTAAATCTGGGCTTTAAAACCCAGCGGAGTCCATTGCCAGTGATATCGACAAAAATAATGGCGTGTTGCTTGTTTATTAAAGGAAAGGTTTCGTCCATTAAGAGCGTTTATTTAGCCAGCATTGATTTTGATCATAACTGCCAAAAGAGGTTTTCAAATAAGTTATTATTTTAAAAATTTTGAGATCCACTTTTATTGATAACAATTATATACTGGTAAATTGTTTTTTTTTTTTGTATCTTGACTCCAAAAGCCATTAAAGCACTTAAGCAATAATAAATAAAATATTTAAAAGAATTAAGGCAATGGAATCCGTGTAATGACATCCGATACATAGATTATCCACGTTTTCATAATCGCTCTTTAGATGAAATTATATAATAATGTTAGCGGATTAGAAATATAAAATATAATAATAGATTAAAAGTGTAGCTGGATTTTAATACATCCACATGTCAAACACGATTTTAATTATTCAATGTAATACCGAATTCAAATTTGCAATAATGTAGGCACATCGCTGCAGGCGATTAACAACGTACATCTGGTGTTGCCATAAAATGTAATGACCCCGTGTTTCTGCCCAGCTGCGGCCTAACGCTGGCTGCCAATTAATTAATTCTCAGTACACGGCCGCACGACGAGAAATGTACGACGTGCTTCACGTTAGCCACGAATGCACGCTGTTTGTGATTCCATTGATTCTAGACTGAAAATGTTTGGATTGCACTAAGGAAGTTCATGTATGATAATTTTAATTGCAACTTTGAGTGTTTTTATATAAAGAACTAATTACTTTTTATATATCCTTTGACTTTTATGAAGTTCTATTACAGTAGTATGCTTTCGTATGTTTTCGGTACTGAAAATTATTTGCTAACTAAGCTAGCATGTTGTATTCCGATACTGAAACTTAGAAATTAAAATTAATTTACCAAAATCTAATCCTGATTACTCATGTAATTAAAAATTGATAACATGTACTATAGAAAAATTGATTATAAGGCTCTTGTTGGAGGTTAAGACCTCAGATATAGGTATCAGAATAGAGAATTGCAAAAGAGCATGTTGAATAAAAATTATATTAAATCGATAGTAAATTGAATCTTTTGAAATCTTATTTTAGATTCTGATGTGACAGGAATGCTTGAAAACTTTTTACCAACTGGACGGGAGTATTCGGATGTGGAGCGATCTACTACAATGGAACAACGTACTTTTCATTACAATTGACGCGAAGAATAGATTCTGATAGAAAATCAAACTTCCTAATACATACATTCAAGATGTATTTCTACTATTTCTAGTTATTGTATTTACTATAGTTTTATTTTAATATAACATTAAATCTATTTTTATTTTTACCAAAAGGCACAATTTTGAAAAAAATTGATAGCTATCAACTTACGCCCTCAATTTTGTAAAGTTTTTAACCGCGAGCTATTGGAATAAAATCAGAATTTTCCAATTACTTTTTTTTTCAATTAATTGTAACCAGAAAATCGTAAAAGAGTTTTTGACTTGTACTTTTTTCGGATTATTCATATATTTTTGATGTAAGTATATACGTAATATAGTTATGTAATATAGATTAAATTATATAAATAAATAATTCTCGATAATCTTATACGATAAAAATAAAAGACCCCTTTATCTTTTAATAACTTGTATAAATACATATACTTTAGTACATACAAGTTATATTTCTCTATTGACAATTCAGCTACTTCACACAATTTGATATCCGAACAGAGGTCACTATTTTATAATTTGATAGTTGCATGTCCTATGAACGATATGCACATTTTGCATATCTGTCAAGCAGACTTGAATGCTTGAACAAACAAATAGGCAATTCCTTCCCATTGGTTATTCGGCTATATCTGTTCACTGGAGCGTTCTTGGTAAGCGGTGTTTCTGACAGCCAAATACGTTACCCAATATTGTGTTTCATTCGTAGCGATTATTACCGAACTTGATAATACGTACGGTCAAAAAGTTATTGCTTCTTTGAACTATGACAGTCTTAAAACATACACTGTGACAGTCTAAATATATCTAAGTATATAAGGCTTTAAATTCCTATAGTTAAGATGATATATGTGACATCATGTAACATATAAGGTTGGTATGGTGAACTGAGACAAGATATGAAATAAAATTATTGTCATAGCATTGCAAAATTGTCTCTATACTTCTTTGTTTAGTTTTTTCTAAGGCTGTCTCATTTTTGTGAAAGAAACGAAAATAGAATCGAATAAATCTATACATTTATTAATATTTATTTTGATTTGCATTAATAAATAAAATATCGTTATATTAATTTTTACTTACATCAATATACGCTAAATGGCTAAATAGTGACTGATAAATGAAATAGAACATTTGGAAAACCGCCCTCAAGGAGAGCTCTGTTGTTAAAATTCCTTCGAGAAACTTTGATTGCTACACTAACGAATATAGGATCGCAAACAATTCGCTCCGAAATTACTTAACGTGGTTATGAAGTACCAAGCCGTAACATTGTTTTAAGCATGAACAATCGATCTATTCTGTAAAACAGACGTTATTTAGGGCACAGTAAATTGAACTTTAAAATTTATAGTTTAGAACTGAAGTTTTATTGCTCTTAATGGGTATTTTGCGGACATGTTGTGTGGGTTGTACGACGTTAATTGCCGGGATGAATCTATTTGTATTTTCCATTTTGGGACACGGCCAAGTTGTTAACTCGAGGATTTATTGTAAATTGATATAACTGGCAAAATATTCAACTGATGGAATTTTCAAGTTATTTATGCTATTAATCTTTATTTAATTTGTAATTAAATTTCATCAAAGTTAATAGTTACCTAACAATGGTGAAGGGAATGTCACACTTATGTATATGTATAAACAAAAAAGTTTCTCTGAATATAACGTTAAGTCAAATCCTTGTTCTTAATCCAGTTTAAAATATATTTCAGTCATGATAATTTGCTAAATATAATAGGAGGTATTAAAAAGGCCATAAAATATTTTCAGGCGGCTAAGCTCGTTATTTAGCTGAGCCGCCGCCGGTTTAAGATACAGCCAGACTGCATTTAAGTATTTTACGCAAGTCTGAAACATTCTCAGGCTAACTTTGAAATTATCATTCGACGCCAGCTATTTAGTCTACAAGAATGGCATGAATATTACATTAATTAGGTATGTTTATTTCTTTTTATATTAAAATTAAAATTATTAATAATATAGAAAATTGTTAGTCTTATTTAATTTCTATGTTAACACAAAATATTGAAAAAGACAAAAAACTATGAATGAAATAAAATATGGTTAAAAATAATTGATCGTTTGGTCAAAACTACACAGCAGTACCTATAATATTTGAAAGTAACATTAAATAAAGCACTTACAACCCATTGATATAGATATGGAATATAAATCACAACTAATGTATGCATTCACAGGAATTCCATAACAATTCTACATTTTCAATTTACTCCCTCATTCGTTCAATGGGGTGCGAGCGAGTATACGCCGCCATATTTTATCTTTTTCACTTGATGATAACATGCTATGTAATGATTTGTGATATTGACAGCTTCCATCATAAAAAATATGATCTAGCCGTTTTATTTTGAGCAGTTGTTTGGTTTTCGAATTTATTATTAATACGAACGTATATGAAAATGTTTCGTTTATTACAAAATATATGAAGCAGACATGATGATGCTGATTATTATCAATCACGAGTTCAGAGAGAACTATCACATTAAATGTTCGTATTCAAATAACGACATGAACGATTTTCGCGTGAACACATTAAAATGAAACTAAGCTTTTCGTATACAACGATTTTTTTATTATTAAAAATTTACATAATACGGACGTCTGGGTTCCCTTTCTCGTCTTCCCGTGATCAGGGTTATTATGAAGTAACCGAAACGTCGAAATCATGTAGGTATAAAATAAAAAACGCTCAGCATCCGAAAAAATGAGTTCCATTTTATGAATTTAAATTTTATTATCTAGATAGAACCTAATAAAAATCCGTTCAGAAAGTTTTTGTGTGATTGAAAATTAATTATTATCATACAATAACATATAACTTGTTTCACACGTGTTACAATCCCCGTGAGTACAATGCACCTCATTACATCTATATCAACAATAACGACGTGTGTTCGTCCATCCTCATTGAATGCTTCCTATACACTATCGACGAATAGGGCACTCCTCTCGATTGATTATAACTGGACTGTCACGGACAACGGTCATACTCGTATGATGTACCTACAGTTCTATTCCATTTAAATCTTATATATGGACATTCAGGTACAAATCAAACGGAATCTTTAATTAAAAAGATAATACAAAATCATCTTCAATACTGTTATTTTTTGTGCCTTACTGTTATGTTCAATTCCATTCTTATAAGTCAATCATTTTAGTACCCTATTGAATAAGTATACGAGGTTTAGTATAATTTATTAATCTGGCATTAGTTAGACAAACAGATTTAGTAGGATTTTCATTTCATTCACGTAATTATATTTAAATTATTTTAATTTAATCTTTGTTTTAATTGAATTTAGATTTGTATGTTTTCTGATGTTTCATAACAATTCACGTTAGGGTAAATAAAACTCGTTGCACTATACTCGTCCGCAATTGGAAATAAAGGCCGAGTTTAATTATGTTATGCAATTTCTCTGCTACTGTCCTCGTACATTTCGATACAGTTCCGATGTATGTTCACACAATAGGTGTACGTACACACTTTACATGCCTGGGCAGTCGCGATCGTAAAACGAGTGGACGGCTTCCTGTAGTGATGTGAATATTACTGTTTATAGCTCACTAAATAATATTTAAGCATCGTTGGTCGGATTTGATAAAAGCTCGGTGTCGGGTTAACCGAAATTAACACTGAATCATGTATAACAATGAATTGAATATTGTTTTTTTTTTAACGTTATACTTCTATGTAATGTTCGTGATGTTCCCAAAAATTACTCGTATGCATTGTTATTTCAAATTAATTATAGTAAAATAAATTTTGACGTTCTTCCACTGAGAACAATAAGAACTAGATTCTAGAAGTTTTCCAGGACAATATATAGATATACATATAACTTAGAATTGGAGACAATTAATAAATTTACCCTACGATTGTTTCCTTTCTTCCCCAAATTAATTGTATAGCAAGAAATTTATTATACATTTAATTAATTATTTACCGACTTTTAATGGGTATTATAAATTGATTACATTATCATTTTATAGAATGAGAAAACAGAATTAATACAATACTATTCCTATCACAGTATCCTCGGGTTTACTGTGCTATCAGATGAAGTTCTTGGACTACTTGGAGTTTTTAAGCGAATTTACTGCTTACGACGATTGTCACAAGGGATGTATTCGTATCAAACGTTGCAATGGAGCTTTGAAACCTGTGTCAACAGTCGTCTCCGGAGTAAGTGCTATGGTCTTGTTTCTACTTTTAGTTAGTCTTGCCTTAGTTTATTATGGTTCTTATGGAAATCTAAAGTTCTTTGTCCTGATGTCCAGATATATAGATATATTATAAAAGGATCTTATAAATGATGACGTCACTCCTGTATCGTTAACACAAAGCTAAACCGAATTCAGAACCACAAGATTTTTGTTCCAGATTTTTCAGCCTCTGCTCTTCAAAGGATTTTTTTGGTTATTTTCGAGAGTCATCTGCCAGTGCCGCAACAGTTTTCATAATTTTCCGAATAAAAAGGCTATATTTCGAAACATTAAAGAATAAAATGGCATATAAACATTATAACAATTAAATTTAAAATTTATTTTAAATGATATAACCATATCAAATGAGAAATGTTTACGAAAATAAAAACTTAGAATAACGACTCCACTATATTGTTTTGCATTGCAATACAATAAATGCTTTCATTTAAGTGTAATTGAATATATTACAAGTTAATGGATTTAAGTATTTTTGTTATAGTTTTGCCTTTTATATTAATAATATTTATTTGATGAGATCTAAGATTTTCGCGAGTTTTATTCATTTAAATGCAACTAGTATTATTCGGATTTACTACGCGGATTTTATTATTTCAAAACTACATAATCCCGACGTTTCGGTTACTTTGCAGCAACCGTGATCACGGGCAGACGAGGTGTGAATGTCTGTCAGTTGGTCCTTGTTATTTATCATCTACCGCCATCGATTTCTTAATTTTCTGGCGTACCGCTCTGGATGCCGGCAGAATGCGCTCACGGTGTCTTGAGGTCCTGCGGTGTGGTTTCGGACATGGGATTTTATATATTTAAGAACGGGGTCCCAGGTGTTTGATAGATTCCAGCCATCTTCTCTATTGAAATTGGGATGTTTTTTAATTTCAATAGCCTCGCGAATTAATCTCGGTATATACTTGTCTTCCCGAGCGAGGATTTGTGGTTTATCAAACCGAATGTAGTCGCCTGGCTTGTCCATTGTGTGTTCACACACTGCTGACTTCGACGCGCGCCTGTTTTTGATGTCTGAGATGTGTTCTTTAACCCTTGTACCGATGCTCCTCTTCGCCTGTCCAATGTATGACAGGCCACAGTCAAAATCGCGTTTGTATACACCCGCTTGTTGTAAAGGAATGTTACTCTTGATTGGTCTCAAGAATTGGCTCACTTTCTTATGTGGTTTGTAAATAGTTTTAATGGAAACCTTCTTCAAAATGTTGCCTATTCTGTCAGTAACTCCCTTCACATATGGTAGTATCGCAGGTTGTCGTTCAACTGTGGGTGGTTTCAGGTGGTTCTTGCGATGCTGGCGAGGCACGGGCAGGTTGTTGATGGTGAGAGCATGTTTTACATGCTGCAACTCGGCCTCTAGGTGGTCAGCATCACAAAGGTGTTGGGCTCTCTGTAACAAAGTTTTGCCAACGGTAGCTAACTGGATAGGGTGGTGCTGTGAGTTACCATTGAGGTACCTGTCCGTATGTGTGGGTTTCCTATAAACAGTATGTCCCAAAGTATTGTCAGGATTCCTAACGACAAGTATATCAAGGAAATCTAAAGAATTATTTGCCTCCAATTCTATATTAAACTGAATCTTATTATTGATAGAATTAAGATGGTTCAGAAAAGCAGATGTTTTATTTTTATTTAATATTGTGAAGGTGTCATCTACATACCGTTTATATATTAAAAGTCTTATAGGAGGAGAGCAAAGGGCTCGCACCTCGAAGTCCTCCATGAATATGTCAGCGACAACGGGGGAAACCGGCGAACCCATTGCAACTCCATCTACTTGTATGTAGAATTCATCCTTCCACATGAGGTAGCCAGATGTTAGGCAATGCTTTAATAGTTCTGCATATTCTATAGGCATATTGTTATCCTTTAACTTACCTCTTACAATCTCAATGCAGTCAAGAACAGGTATACTAGTGAATAATGACTGTACATCGAAACTGACCATACTGTCATTGTCGCTCAATTTTAGGTGTTTTAAATCTTTGACAAACTGGTAGGAATCCTCAACAAATGACTTTGTGTGGCCCCGGAGTGGTGATAATATCTTTAAAAGAAATTTAGCCAGTTTATAAGTTGGTCAGTCAATCTGGCTTACTATTGGGCGTAAAGGAACATCTTGTTTATGGATTTTAGGTAACCCAAACAATTTTACTATTGAGCGACAATGACAGTATGGTCAGTTTCGATGTACAGTCATTATTCACTAGTATACCTGTTCTTGACTGCATTGAGATTGTAAGAGGTAAGTTAAAGGATAACAATATGCCTATAGAATATGCAGAACTATTAAAGCATTGCCTAACATCTGGCTACCTCATGTGGAAGGATGAATTCTACATACAAGTAGATGGAGTTGCAATGGGTTCGCCGGTTTCCCCCGTTGTCGCTGACATATTCATGGAGGACTTCGAGGTGCGAGCCCTTTGCTCTCCTCCTATAAGACTTTTAATATATAAACGGTATGTAGATGACACCTTCACAATATTAAATAAAAATAAAACATCTGCTTTTCTGAACCATCTTAATTCTATCAATAATAAGATTCAGTTTAATATAGAATTGGAGGCAAATAATTCTTTAGCTTTCCTTGATATACTTGTCGTTAGGAATCCTGACAATACTTTGGGACATACTGTTTATAGGAAACCCACACATACGGACAGGTACCTCAATGGTAACTCACAGCACCACCCTATCCAGTTAGCTACCGTTGGCAAAACTTTGTTACAGAGAGCCCAACACCTTTGTGATGCTGACCACCTAGAGGCCGAGTTGCAGCATGTAAAACATGCTCTCACCATCAACAACCTGCCCGTGCCTCGCCAGCATCGCAAGAACCACCTGAAACCACCCACAGTTGAACGACAACCTGCGATACTACCATATGTGAAGGGAGTTACTGACAGAATAGGCAACATTTTGAAGAAGGTTTCCATTAAAACTATTTACAAACCACATAAGAAAGTGAGCCAATTCTTGAGACCAATCAAGAGTAACATTCCTTTACAATAAGCGGGTGTATACAAACTGGATTGTGACTGTGGCCTGTCATACATTGGACAGACGAAGAGGAGCATCGGTACAAGGGTTAAAGAACACATCTCAGACATCAAAAACAGGCGCGCGTCGAAGTCAGCAGTGTGTGAACACACAATGGACAAACCAGGCCACTACATTCGGTTTGATAAACCACAAATTATCGCTCGGGAAGACAAGTATATACCGAGAATAATTCGCGAGGCTATTGAAATTAAAAAACATCCCAATTTCAATAGAGAAGATGGCTGGAATCTATCAAACACCTGGGACCCCATTCTTAAAAATATAAAATCCCATGTCCGTAACCACACCGCAGGACCTCAAGACACCGTAAGCGCATTCTGCCGGCATCCCGAGCGGTACGCCAGAAAATTAAGAAATCGATGGCGGTAGGTGATAAATAACAAGGACCAACTGACAGACATTCACATCTCGTCTGCCCGTGATCACGGTTACTGCAAAGTAGTCGATCGTAGTTTTTAAATAATAAAAATCCACGTAGTATATCCGAATAATACTAGTTTCATTTAAATGAATATTTATTTGATATTTTACACATTTAAATAAATTCCATAAAATAATAATAATATAAAAAATAGCGCCTCGAATATCGACCTGGGTAATATTATATAATTTTTTGTACATACAAATAAGCTGCGACAGATGAGCTATGGCACAGCTTATGTCACGGCCGTCCGGGGATGTTTTATCTCAATTAACGTTTATAATAATTAACTGTTGAAAGTAAATTCAGCGAGCAAAGATTTATGTGAGAGATTATCAGCTGTGGAAAGGAAAATTTGTTTCGTTTTAATTAGTGAATTATGTACATTAATATTAAGTACTTTATCGCATAATATGTTACAATATTTTATTAAGACGACAAATTTAAAACGTCTTATTTTGTATGATTTGATATCAAACAAAATATGTTTAATATTTTAAGCTATTGTTATCAATTTCTGTAATATATGAGAAAAAAAAACGATAAAAATAGATTTACTCCAACAAATCATGATGTTAATTGTCATAATGTTAAATTTATTAAATATTTACATATCGTATTAAGAAGTTAGTAAATAAATATTTGATTTATTATTGAGAATTTTTTTTTTCATTTTATTCAGACGGGGTTTGTCATTTATTTACCAAATGTTAAATCAATTGTGTAAAGTCGGACAAACTGTGTAGTATAGTTGGCGAAAATATATATCTTTTCGCGAAAGATAAAACTATTAACTTACAAAAGAACAACAGTTTTAAATGTAAGATATCATTAAATTTAATATTGGTGAAATTTATTATAATGAAACTTTTTATTTTATATAGATAAAGAAAAGTGTGATAAGTAAAACGTAATAAACTTGGAGCTAGCAATCCCACTCGCTTATTCCGTAGGGCCCGTCCTGCTTTATTAGCGGTGTCTGGAGCTTTCAAGTGTCAGTTGTGCTACACATTGCTGCCAACGATATTTAGAATATTAACTCCGTATAAAAAATATACACGAATAAAAATGAATACTCTTCGTTGGTAAGCTTAGCTTGGAACTCGTAAAATTAGTTTGGTTACTTCAAAGCCATAATCAGCTTTGTTAGGCCGCACGTAACGTCCTTTATAATATGATGGTCTAACTTCAAACACGAACCAACAATAAAACCAAGCTGTATAGCGTAAAAAAATTATCTCAGCAATATTCATCTTCCAGAATTTATAAAAGAATTTGAAAGAAAATTAAAATTGCAACTATTTATTTAATGAAACACTTTTTTGAAACCTTTCTATAAAATACCAGAGTCGTATGTCAGCTTCATATAAAGAGGAAAAATGCTAAACAGTCATTTCACTTACAAGTGGGGTTGGACTCCGCCATTTTTCCCCGAGCCGTAAAAATCTGGTCGTTACTTACTCACACCAACAAAAAGGATAATAAAAATATATCAGGTGTTTTAAATTATATATGTATGTTTATTCTCGCCAATTACTAGTAAAATTACATTAATATTCTATGCACTATAAAATAATGTAATATTGATTATTTTTCAATGCTCTATTCTATAATAGATGTTTTGACAGTTTCAAATCCAACCTTAGAATTGTAATAAAAAGTTACTGAAAGTAATTTATTGTAAAGTTTCAAAAACATCTTAGTTATCAAAAATAAGAACGATAGTATGAAATTTAAAATTTAATTTTCATAAAGTAATTCTATAAATGACAATATAACTTTATATAATATTTAATCAAGACATTCGTAAGTAAAGATAAACACATTTAATATTCCCAAAATGAAAATATTTTTCTTAGCAAGTAAACGTCCTTCTCTTAAATGTAAATATGTAATTTAAGTAAAGCGTCAGGTGTCGACGACGAGGCATGTCATATCTTTTATCTATAAAAGGCTCATAGTACTTATTCATGTCATATGATATCATAAAAATGAATTCATAATAGCTGCAAACTTTCCTGTTTACTATTAAGCGCTTCAGTAATAATATAATGTTACTTTCTATAAAGAAATGTAATAAATTCATCTTCTTAAGATTTATGTAAATGCAAATGATACTTCAAATGGAAATGACGTTTTAGAATGTCAGGCGATAACTGAATATGACAAAGAAGGCGTGCGTATTTTAAATTACGAAGTTGAAAATAATTTTGACAGTTCTGTCATTGGAAAATGTCAGCTTGAAAGTGGATTTGGATTCAAAAATAGAATCAGACGCTTCTTTCGATTTCAACCAGGTTAAATCGACATGACGTAAATTTATTGAACTATCTGATGTTAAACCAATTTGTCTTGGATATTTTTGGTAATGTTTTACAAGTATTTTTTTTTATTTACATATTTTAAGTGTTTCCATTATTCGATTTTTTAAATAACAATTTGAAAAACTAAAATAAATACTTTTATTTAAATATAAAACTCTGTACAAACAAACAAATTTAAGATTTACGTCTACGCTTATAGGCTACGAAACGTCTACGAAAGTCTCGGAGTTATTAGACAGTGATGTATCAACTTAAGGAATATTATATTTATATAACGCATACCGACATAATTACTCATACTTTTCGCTTTTTAATTCTATTTTTGGTTTTTATTGGAAAACTAAAAGATACAGGGAAGCTGTAAAATTTGATAAAAATTTAGTTTTGGTGGACACTAGAGTAATGTTCTCTCCCGATAAATGTATGGGGTTGTGTTCATATTATTGCAAGCTTTATATCTGGCTATAAAAATAAATTGCAATGAAACGAGCCATTTCACGCCCTGGTTCGGGAATCCGGTATTGTCCGGTTCGGTCCGGTTTCGAGATTGACGGAGGCTTTATTGACTTTAAAGGCTTATGGAGTGGCGGTTTCAATTTACGCACAGCCGTTTCCCGGCGATAAAACTTGACGTTTTCTAGTCCATCATTGTCAGCTATAATCGTATATCGTAAGTTTTGCAAGTGTTACATTATAGATTTTAAGTAATTTTACTGTAATTAAACATAAGGAAGGAAAAAAAGTGTTCGTTTTACTTACCAGCCTTACAAGGATCCATGCCGAGATCATTTGAATCTTTATTTTCAAAGTATGTCGACAAAAGTTCATCTATTGTGTACTTATGAGGTTCTTCTCTCCCCTCCACCGAGGTTACTTGTAACGCGGCGCATGCATAAACGACCAGTGTCACGCCAACCGTCACAACGGACGCACTTATATACCGCAACGTCATATTGGTAACCTCACTAAACACTATAACATACTTTTGTAACAATATCGTATACCTGGAACAAAATAAATAATGGATTAAATTTTATTATTTTTAATAATTTTTAATAATAAAGTAATACACCCGTTAAAAATAAAAATAAAACAACTTGCTACAAGCAGATTCATTTATCTAATTCGTATACATATATTACAAATTACTTTATTTATTAATGTTATTGATATTTTCCAAAGAAATAAGTTGTAGCGAATTATTGAAGCATCTTTTTTATGATTGGATATGAGTGATTTTACTCCATATCTATTAAAAACAAGGACTCGTTCACTTATGCTATTTTTTTTTATTATGACCTTTAGAAAATTCGTTTAAACTATTAGTAAACTATGTATTTATTTTAAGAGACGTTGTGAATTTGATCAAAAATTCAATGACACGAGCAGGTATCGAACCTAGAAACTTCGGAGTACCGTAAACTCCGTAATAAAAAAAAAACACATCGGAGTCAGAAGTATTTGTTTTATTTAAGAGACGTTTATTATCCCCAATAGGGATGAAGCCAAAACAAATTACGGTACAACTTAGGTTACAGTGATTCTGTATCAGATGCTATATATTATTTGCGAACTTTTATTTAATGTTAACGTATAAAAAAATACCTTTCAGTAGTGTTTTGAAGAAATTAAATTGATTTAAATCGTATTTTAAACAGTCAAATATTCGTAACCCAAATCGAGGTTGTGTCAAGTAATTTAAAATATAAGTACCTAATACAACTCATAAAGCAATACTGGTTTAAGAAATATTAGATATTACATATAAAAGGGATTTAATAAATATGCAAAAGACTAACATGTTTTCAATGGTTAAAACTCACATTATATTTTGCTTTTAACTCGGACCTTTGATGAGATGATTAGCGAATGTTAGCAGAACTTAAAACTTGTCCGGTTAGGTCGAGTATTAAGTTTTGTCTAAAATAGTTGTGCCTGCTGTTTTAGGACAAAGGGAAACTAATTCCGAAACAATTAAATTAATCGCATTACCAAGAATTACTAACTACGTTTGAAATACAAATGGTGTGGATTAGTTTGAGTTTTTAACAAGGATTGGCAGGAAACCCTTGACTAATATGTCTAATAACTAAACTACTATGCCTAGAAATTTATTTTTCATCTCATGGATATAATAATGTTCATCAAAAATGGAAGTGTCTTTGCCTAGGAAATAAAATGTAGTCCGATTCTTAGATACACTGCATAGCTGTAGTAAATTAAAAAGTCCCTTTCAAATGTAGACTGCGTATCCCCTAAAAATCTTTATCAGTGTAGGACGAAAAATGCCAGAATACCGTAGTGAACTTCTTATCACAGGGGTCAGGGCTGAGATAACACGTCCTTTTAGAGGCGAATATTTTTTTTTCGTCCGGTGACTGTACAAGGATGATAAGAAAAAAAAATTGATCTGACTTTCACGTTGGAAGGATTACGCAGCATACTCTCCTTGGGATATAAATCATATTACGGCGTTTTGATACAAAATATATATATTTTTTCCTATTGTTGATATAAATTTCTACATTTAGGATGTTTTACTTGAAATAAATCAATATATACACCACAAGTACTATTCTAAGTAAATAATTAGTTGTGTTCTTTGACCTTTACTGCAATTAATCCATATGCACCCGAGTGAGGCCGCCCAAAAAAGAATCTTTTACGTTTGCAACTAAATTCAATTTTGTATGATTGATAGTTACATGTCACACTTTGGAATAGAATTGCTCAGTACGGTCATTATTATTACTTAGCGATAAGGGACACACATGACAATAACCAAGTGCTTTTCTTTGTATCATATACGACCTCATTTGATTTGTATGGAAGTAGGGAAGTAGTAGGGGACGGCTTTGCTCGATTAATAGAATGTCTAAAAATAATCTCGCAATGTTATTATACTGCTATAAATAATTAAAAAGTATTACAAATACTCCACACTTTGATTATTATATACCTAAGGTATTACAAGCTCTTGTATGGTTATTGAAAATCAGATACATTAATCAAATCAATAGAAACGTTATACATAGAATATGTAAAGTTGTTCGTGTTTGTAATTATAGAGAAATGAAATAAAAATACTTATTTACTGTTCCATATGTCAGCTGACAACTTACCTGACATATATACAAAGACTTTTTTGAAGACCTCACAATCGTGTTAATGACAGGCCACTAGGAAAATTATGTCTTTATTATGTTGTAATCATCTTAGTAATATTAGGCTTTAATATCCCACTGGTATTGTTTTCAAAACAAAGTTTGGTGTTAGAGGAACTCATTTACTAATTTCTTTCAAGGTATATGCTCCTGCTGTGAGTTATGACTATTAAGACGTAATACCAGTCATTGGGGGATATCACGAAAACAAATCAATTTCTTTATTTTTTGCTACCCTGTGGATAGCTTTGACTAAGAATACTTTTAGTGTATTTATTTAATTTATTATTATAAACGTAATTTTTTTTTAAATGATTAAAATTTTTTTTCAAGCAGATATTATTTATATTATTGAAAAGACAGTGTAAATTAAAAAAAAAAATACAACGTAATTGAAGATTTAAATCCACGTGGAAAATCAAATAAAATGCAATGTAGTGTGTTTTAATTATCTTAGCTATGCCGACAACACGGTGTTGTTAGCCAATTAGTGCTCCTTTAATTAGTGGTCTGCGATATTATTGCCAGTATGAGAATACTATGCCACAAGACTTAACTTGAAATATAGTTTAAAATAGCTGAGTTTATGATAATTACCTTAGGTGCTAAATGTCCTTATTCTAAATACAGTCTTAAACAATTGCGTGGATTTTATTGCAATTAATGTTAACTGGGGAACTTTTTACTTCAAGAAGACGTAGATAGACTTAGACTATAAACTTTAATGATGAGTCTGACAACACGTAGACACCTTGAGTGTTGATACTCTGGTAATGTGATTTTGCTCGCAGATTATTAAGTCAACATTATACAAAGCGTACTTATTCTTTATACAGAATAAACTTATAGTTAAGATAGTTTACAGCATTATGGCGTTCTACGACACAGTACATAGTCATAAGCTTAGGGATGACGTTGTACCTTGACGATATCTTCAAATATTTTGAACATATGATGTAACTTAAAAGCTTTACTTTTCTTAATGGAATTAAGAATGGAATCCTGCGTAAGATTGTCAATGGATTAATTTATAAATAAGGGCGATAGTCTAACTAAAACTTTTTCAAAAGAGTAATTAATCTTTGTCTGATCACTAACTATAATTTAATGATAAAAAATACGGACTAACCATACTTATGTATTTGTGTAAACGTAGGTTATTTTAATATTTGTACAATAACTCTGCGGATTCCTTATTAATAATTTTTGTTATTCTGATTTAAATGACATTATTTACACGTACAATTTTATTATTTTATTCTATTTTATTTTATTATCTTTAGGAACAAAAATTAATAAGAGTTCAAAAAAGGTAACGTTTATAATATTACTTTCAAAATAATTGTTACTCTGTAAAATTTATTGGGAGTGTTTGATTTTTTCATTCTTATCGATTGTGTAATTCGATTTCGCATGGAAGAGTAAAAGAAAAACATATCTATAAAAATCAATTGCCATCAACATTAATATTCATAGTTCGAAGGTATTTAAAATTAAATCTTAATAGATAAAATATAAAGCAGTGAATACATTATTTGTGTTACAATTTGGTTCTCTATTCATTAAAGTTTAAAATTGTATAATAGATCAAATCTGTCTCGGCATCGTTTTGGTGGTAGGAGCATGTTAGGAAATTACCGGAACAATGAATTCTTCATATTTGGGGCGGCGAATTCTTAGCGTATATCCACAACTTTAATAGGCAAAAGCCATCCAAACAATCAAAGCGACGCTTGTATATAGAATTTTATATATGTGATTGTTGTGTTATATATATAATAATATATTTTGCTAAAATTTGGATGGAATGTATGGATAAATAATATTTAAGCTAAAGTTTGTGGTTTACTGGTCATTAAAATAAGGTAAGTTCGTTTAATACGCCAAATAGTTTATGTCCGTCCTAGTCTCAAATATATATCTCAATCCTTGCAACAACGTGACACTTATTTTATTGGTAAGACTGGGTGCCAAACGCTGCTATACTTGTGTAAAGGTTTTTTCTTTATTTTGTTAAGGGATTCCGTCTTTATATGATTTATATGAAAAATACAAGCTGTTTATTAGCATTTTGTTAAATAGGTTTAATGTACTCTGTATGGGGCTGTATAAATAATTTATTTGACATCAAACAAGTTTTTGACGTAGTTTAAGTCGTTACAGATACATAGTCTGTAGCACTAGTGTCGAACGTCGTATTCACTTACGTAATATCGATTACACATTAAATAATATCGATTTATGTTACCATTGATTTATAGACAGAAGTTATAAAACAAATTAAATAAAATATCTGAGACGTACAAAAAATTTCACTCATATTTTTTCAGTAATAAGTGCTCAAACAATAATAAATAAAACATGAAGTATAAATTCACTAAACATCTAAGTACCAATTGATTCTGCTCTTCAATTTACACACAGTTTATAATATCGTTTGAGTTGAACGACTGATAAACGTTTTATTTATATGAAAAGTTATTATAATTGAATCGATTGGGGAATCAGATGAATAAGTTTAATATTAAAATATGTTATTATTAGGTTAATGGGAGTTATTATGTACTTATACGTACCAATTATTACTATATTACATCAAATGTATTCCTTACAATGTATTCTCCAGTCTACTGAATATTTATTTACATCCGTAAGACATGTATTTTATTATTTCTTTATAATAACATCGATACAGAATCATCAATAACAAATTACGAAAGTCACGAATGAAGCAAATATATTAAAATTTAACTAGTAAAATAAATTTAAAATAATAAAGTAATGTATATAAAATAAAAATTTTATCAAATAAAAATACTCACAATTAAATATGAAACAAGTCAAACACTGACACGGAATTCACTTGTAACTTGCTTTGTACTCAGCAACGACAAGCATTCACAACGGCGTTCTCATGACGACTGATAGCCAGTGTCATGGGAGCATCCCGGTACTGACGAGCAGACAATATATGTGACACAATATAAGTATTTGTTATACTTCATAAAGAAATAAACATACAAAACCTTGTCAATAATAAATTTGAATTAGAAAAAATACCTTACGAAATAACTGGCAAACTTGAGGCAATTTATCAAGTATTAAACTAATAACGCTGATAGACCGATATAACCAAATATAGCGATAAACAATCCAAGGAAACTGGCTAACAACCGAAAAAGTTACATCAAAATCGGTCGAGCCGTTTGAGAGCTGAGATGCCATAGATAAATACACACACATCGACGTCAAACGTAATAAACTTCTGAATATGTACCAAATATACTTAATTAAAAGAAGGCTACATGATTTACATAATATTTTTTTTAATCATCATATAGAATCAGCACGTTTTATAATAATACTTTAGTAAACAAATTTTCCCTTCGTATAAATTACACATTTTTTATAAAACACTTTACTCAGCGACTGTGCCCGTCTTATTGTCGAAACTGTAAAAGTCATTCATTATGTTAAAGTTTATCTCGTTTGGTAAACATATTTTAATTACTATCAGATAAATTCCCTTGAAAACATTATAATTGCTATCCTATTGTTTATATAAAGGTAATCTTCATACGAGTAGTGTTAAATTTTATTCTTGTTAAAAATTAACAAAAAAGTATTAACATGGCTCTTATAACAGATCAGCTGTCTAAGATAACATTATTTATTTTAAACAAATTAAAAAAAATGTGACTCTTTGTGTCCTTATGGTATTAAAAAAGCCAGGACAATTGTTTATGATCAAGAAGGTTTGATTTATTTTCTACGACGTAATAAGAAATTCATTGAAATATAAGATTCTGTTTACAGTTGTTTGGTGTGTAGCAAATAACTGCGTGTGACAAAAGATTTCAAAGCGAAAAGGTTTTCGAAGCCGTTTTTGTATCTCTTGACAGAGGGCTTTCAATCGGAGTCTTTTATTCCAAATTTATTTCTTATAAAGAAATTAAATTTATATTTTACGAAACCAGTCCTTTTGTGTACAAATTATATACAAACATTCTGGTGATTTTTAACTTTTCACGTTTCTATGTTGTGAAATAGTTCCCATTTGATGTTTTTTTTTTTAAACTTGCAAGAGCATTTTATTATAAGTCAATTGATATACAAAGTATTGCAGTTGTAATTTTAGTTTTAATAATAATAATATATACAGTATGTTTCTTTCTTTGTTTTGTGTAATCTTTAATTCATTTATTTTTAAATTTCACATGTTTTCGTAAATATTACGATCAGGTTTTAGGATATACAAATAAATTCTATAGCTACTGTCGAAGCTGCGAGACGAAGAAGATTATTTATAAATGGCAATTGTAAAAGTTTTCTTCCTTCTTTCCTTGAATAAGTATTATAAAGGAACATTAATGAATATTAAAGTGTAACGTGAATTATCCAATTCATTTTTTAATATATTTTATATAAATACATTGTCAGGAAAATATATATATATATATAATGTAATTGAATAAACAAAATTGAGGAATAAAATTAATTAATTTGAAAGCAAACATCACATAGAGTCATTAAAAACTTCAATTATTTCCATTATAGACGGAAAAAATCTTAAATATCCATCCAATACAGCGTCACGTTGATATCTTACTTATATACACATAACTAAAATATATAAGTCAAATAAAACCAGCCGGCATTAAATAAATAAAAACATATTTACCGAAGCCGTTACAGCTTAGTTATATTCAAAGGGAGAATGCCAAAAGAGTAAAAATAGCCCCTGAATATTTTCTCTCAAACCTTCGCTTACAAAACATTGAGTGACAAAATGAGAAATAGTTTATTTATCCGATTCAGTAGTCCCTTGACAGGCCTTCCAATAATATTGACTTAAGTTTGTACCGAAATAAGCTCTGAAGCATTTGAAAGAATTTATTACGATTGAGAAAATAATAACAAGTAGTAAGTCAAAGACTAAAGGTATAACACTTTTAGAGACGTAAAACCCTATAAAAGGTTGAACGCTTAAATACTATATTGCACTCGGGAGGTTTTATTGCACGCACTCGAAGACTGTTTACCGCTCAGTCACGTCGAGCAAACAAGGGATATAACACTACAGTATCCGATACTATTTTAAGAAATCAATAAAGTCGTAATCAAGATTCCGTCATTGTTGATGCCCGTTTGGTGAAAATGTTTTATTTTTATTCATAGGAACTTTACGTGAAGGTTCGTTCATTTGAGATCGGAGTAATAAAATCCAGGTTTCAAATAACTTTGTATTCGATTTTTGGTGAAGTAATAAAGTACTCAAATAATCATAAAATTTCGGTAAACTGTGATGGTTATAATTAGAAACTTTCTATTTAGTATGGAAAAGTATTATCTTATGTATAATAGTGCCAACCGTTTTTTTTATTCCATGAATGTGAATTAGTAACGTATTTAAATTTTAATAAACTTTACATTAACCTATTTTTATCATCTACTTAACTACTTAATCGACATATTAATATCAATTAAAAAGTTTGAAATAAAATTAATAGAAAGAATAGTATATTCAACGTAAATTTATGCATTAAAATACATATTAATAAAGCTTTTACTCTGATCAAAAACTTTTAATATTATATTTCTTTTTAAATTGTGTCTAAACTTACAGTATACATACATTCAATAAATCGATGACTGCAATAACTAAAAACTAACTTACTCGTATACTTAAATATATTCATAAGCATATATACAAAGTGTCACCAGCAGCTTTGGAGGAGGTAAATATATTTTTTTTATCTATTTATCAATACTTCAACATCGACGGAATACTTAAAGAGTAAATTCGTAACAAACAAAGCAAACAAAGCAATAATAATATTTTTTTTAATTCTAATAGTTTGGTGAGATGATAATAATCTGTATGTATTTACCTTTCCATAACAACGGGGTTTAATATTATAAATTAAAAACCTTAACAGTTAATGTAAAATAGCTTCTTCGATAACACGAGAATATTAATGGAATCTTTAAATAAAATTGAATAAAAGAGCTTATTACGAAGACGTGAAGCCATTGTTTTTGGTATAACGATCACTTTGGCCTTTTATCCACGGAAATAAGTTCACCGACTAAACTGAAAACGAATGATAGGAAAAAAGAATTCTTAATTAATGCTGTGCATAAGATTACACAGTCTCACTCTATATATATATATTGCTTTCATTATTGTATACATAATTATCTTCAAATACAAAACAAATATTAAATGCACAACTCATTATTGTTTTATGTCTATGTTCAATGGAACATTTTTATGTTCCAGAACGTTGCTGAACGTCTCCCTGTTATCTTTGAGAAGTTCGTTTTATTTCAGCCATTACATTTCCCAGAACACTCCCAGAACACAGCTGATTACTGTGACTTATAAGGTATTTGTTATCATCCTCGTAAAATTTATGATTTTTTCAACATAAATGACAAGATACTGTATACGGTTTCATTATTTAAAGAGAACTTTTTAAAACTAAGCGTCAGAAACTACTTGCTTTTATATCTATTGGATATAAAAATTATTTTATATTAAAATGACAATAAAACTTAAAAATATATTTTCAACGGAGTATGAAAAATAAATGTACTATGGTTTTAATTTCTCTACGTGGAACCACGTTTAATAAATTACAGAGAAAAGGAATACCGCAAAGGTTGAAATATAAAATTTATCATTTTTATCTCTTCGCTTCTTAAGTATTTATGTCATGAAAATTGAAATTGTATTCTAATGAGCACTTAAGATGAAATGGATTTCAGCGGAGTCAAGGTGTTGACTGACATCTAATTTATTACACTGGAAAAAAGAATTTCTCGTCCGATTTCATTGTTGATAACCAATTAGATTATTTGAACAGATTTTTTGAAATTTAAATGGGCAAAATTTCAAGAGTTGTCTTAAAAACTTTGCTTTTTAATATGATATCGAGATAGAATTCATTTGTTCAAAAATTTGACGTGGAGTATTTATTAGGTTCATACCATTTAAATCCTGTTGTAATTTAAAATGACAACTTAAGTGTTATCTAGGTATAAATGACAGCAATGCGTAAAGATGCTTATCGAGGTCAGGGTTGGAAACCTGAATTGAACTGCTGCCAGCTCTTTTAAACTCTCTGTTGTTTTGATTAGCCTGTACATTGTCGTACAACCTCTAAGTAATATATACACCCAATGCTTCGCCTATCATTGCTCTGTGTTTATTCGTTTCTAGTCCTAATCATAATGTTAATAATAACAGTATTCTAAAGAAAAACATCACAGTAAATTTCATATAAATATTTGATAACCGTGAAATACTTAAATTAAAGCAAATTTGTCTGTAAGCAAGCCAAATAGAAGATGACAACTCAAACGTGGTAAATTTAATGAACGAAAAATTAAACTACCGAAATATTCACGTCGTGGTTTTAAAGCCGCGAAGTTACTTTCTTAGGACAATGACTTTTAACTCGAACGTGAGTATTTTCAGGCTTAAAATATAAACAAAATAACCCCTTATTTAAAACGTTGTACTATGAATCCATCACTGTCACCTGCACACCTTCAGTGGACGTTGTTTTTAATAAAACCCTAAATCTGTTGTTTAGAACATTATGCACGTTCTATGGACGGCCCATTAATTTTTGGAAACAATCAGATGTTTCTGATGGGAGGCATTCCTGAGTCGATATAAATCATTATCTCGATTTATCTATACTTATATTTTATATCTTTTATAAGAACAAATATTCAGTGAATATTATTATAGTCCTAATATATTATTATGTTTGGTTTAAAATAAAAAATAATAATAATGTACACATATATATCTACGGTCATGTTAAGTGAGAAATGTAATTAAGGACGCTGTTTGGTAATAAAATGAGGTTTCTGAAATCTTAACCAATGGCATATGAATAATAAAATTAAAAACATGTTGCGGAAAGTTATGAAAAACTATAGACTTATATAATTACTAAGAAGTAAATGTTAAAACCTAACGATCATAACTGTAATACAAATTATACCTTAACAAGGTTTACATTAAATAAGATTCTTTAGAAAATCTAACGATGAAACTGTTTACTACATAAGATACTGTGAAGAAAAGTAAAGAAATTAAGATCGGAGCGAGCCCGAGGTAATATCCGGGTTGCCTACCGACATTGAGAACTCTTCCCCCATTTGAAAGATGACACTTGTTTCGAACATGGCTCTTATACTACGGTGAAGACTAGAGATATATCTTACAAAACTTCATATATAAAGTTCTATTTTGTCTGGTTCATGTGTATTTTATTATAAAAAGGAAAAAAAAATATAAAACGGGACATGGTTGAAGACATTTTGACTGAAGCTATTATAATTTGCATTATATTTCACTTCTCGTCTAGAGTCCACAAATATAAAATCTTAAAAGATCCGTATAATCAAATGAATATTTACCTTCATCAAAATTTATTCGATTTTACAATTATTAATAACAACACAAAATTTTGCAACGTGTATTTCAATCCACGCGGAAATTTTTAATTAATAAACCATTGCTTCACCACGAAACGTGGCTGGGGCGAACTGAGTAATACAAATATAATTTAATTATTAATAAATGAGTATAACAAATTACATAACCAGACCACGGCGTTTATGTATAAAAGGCTTCTCTAAAAGACGTGCAAAATTGATTCAGTGGATAAAATTATTTGATATTTATAATAATTCAACCAAGATTTTAATATTTATCGATAAATTTATCATAGATTTTTTTATTTTTGATTTGTACATAAAATAATCTCTAGTAAAAATTATCATTTTATAGAAGAACTTCTAAACATAAATACGCAATCTGTCCGACAAATTGCAATGTTGTGTAGCAGAGCAGATTTAATCCCAAGATTTTCTGAGTTCGTCTCAAACAAAAACAAGAAAACAATGTTTTAAAATTTCTAGACATTTTTCCGATGACAGATTTATAATTAAATGTCACAAAATGTATGTATCTTAGTTATTAGCTTGGTTCTTTTAAAATTAAACAGTAAACAGAAAATAAAATCTACTCAGATCTGACTTATATATTTTCGTCATGTACCAATATTATTATGTATGGCATAAAAGATAAATATAAGTGCAACTTGCCTCAGCTTTTTACTGCTATAAAAGGTGTTAAAATTTATTGAAAATCTGCAGGTAATATTCGAAATGCCACCCACTATCAGTAAAAAGTAGGACGGCAAAGAGCTATGCCATTCATCTTGAACAAAAAGACGAGCAACAAAAGAACACCACATACTACCTTATACATTTACGACAACTTTGACGGTCGATTAAATCAGACTACGCGGAATTTATTATTTCCTAAAATAGTCTCAATCACCAAAGTATTTAAAGTTTTGATTGCCATTTCTTAGTTCGAGTGTAGTAAATAAAAATATTGGTTTCACAATGAACTTCTTACAACTGATTTGAAGAATTCTGCTAGATTCATAATGGACTAAAAGGTAATGTACAGGAAAAGTAAACAGAATAAGAGGCTCGTCGAGTGGTCTTCTTCAGAGAACAATTTCGTTTACGCAAAGTGACAAGTTTACGTAACTTGACAAATTAATCATGGGACAGGAAATTAAATGATTCTAGACAAGAACTCTGACATTATTTATATACAAAGAAATAAAAAATACGTTTTCTTTATTTTGAATTAAAATTTTGTGTGATAGTTATTAAAAATACAAACATTTTTGTTACATCAGCTCTATTAAAGCTAAATAAAAAGTTAAATTATATTTAGATACAATCCTTTATTATATAAACAGATGGTTTCGATAAAGGTCGGAATTTATCAGGCGACTAGATCTGTATTATCTGGAATGGAGGAATTCCAATAATATTTCACTAGCCATCCCATAGACGGGGTGGGAGTAAGTATCGAGCGATAAACTGTTAAAATTTATGTTTATAATTGTTTATCCTTGAATAAATTTACAGGTAACTTGGATTTAATTACGTAAAATATAGATCAAAATAAACAATCGTATTATACAGCAAAAAAAAAAAAAGAAATTCTATTTTAAATTTATTTCAAAATATAATTATTTTTATGTTTTCGTACACTTTTATGTCATCTAAAATATTATTGCTTCTCATTCTATTACATCTCTTTTTGCACTGGCCAACGTATATCCTGCCACGACATGGTCTCGGCGTCTGTCTGGTTGTGACGTGCCATTAATTTGGGTGTAAAGTCTACCGCTTACCGACAATTACCGAATTACCGATCGGTAATCTCTTCATGGATTTCACATGTCGCACCACGTCACACGTTTCGCAGTTCATGCAGAGTTAATTGAGTAAAGTTCAGGTTCTGTGTAAATTCTGTTATATTTGAACTGTGCGTGTTAAGGTATCGGTTATAGAATTAAAAGCAAATATTTTGTTGTCTACAAAGAATAATGAAGGAATTAATGTTCATGCAAAATGCGTATTTCCATATGCATTGTGAATACTAATGGGAAGCAGGGATATATTCAATATATTTTTTAATTTTTCTTTTAGTAATAATTATAATGTTTTCATGTATTTTTTATATATTCTATACCCTGAAAGAAGACATAATAACTTTCAGCTAAAGTAACACTTTTATGAAAATATAATGATTTTAACAAAGAAGATTATAACCCGAGTATGATATAAAAATCGATACAAAGAGCGTGTAAACTTAAAGTACCTATTTTGAAGAAGTACCTTTTGAAAAGTATCTTTTGTACCTTTTGAAGAAGAACAATATAAAGATACGATATCTGAAAGTGTTAACTGTTCTTGTAATTTTCATTAGTGTGGGTCTCATTTTGCAAATTGAATATTTTAGCAACTCGAGTCCTGAACTATTTTAAATGGTGCATGATAAAAAGCTGCAGAAAAATTTAAAAAAAAACGAACACATTAAACGATCCTCTCTTCTCCAGATAGAACAAAACATTCAATTTCGGATCAAGCGCTTTTTATTGAGTCAATTCTCCAAAATTTCGACTAAAAAACTCTCGTTATATTTTAAACCTTACTTTGAATGCCACATTAATTTTCAGTGCTCCGTTAAAGTCCGATTTTATATTTCGGGAGGGGTACATAAAACTTTCCTTTTAGCTTTAAATTTGAATGAAATTTAGAACAGTTCTGTTTAATTCCTCTGTATATGTATTAAAATACCCAAATCAAAAATGAATCAACAAGTTTGACCTGAACAAATATGTACAAACTATCAAAATCCGATAAATTAATCCAGGGACCCCATTAAATTCTAATCCCTCGCATCAGGGATTTTGGGGACAGCTTCATAATGAAAAAAGGCTATCCTAACGTTCAGATTCAATTTCCAAGTTAAATTGTCGATGGAATGAATAGAAATTAATACAGTCTAGTAATCTTTAACATCTTCCAGTTACATCGACGTCGTTAAAAAAAAACCACTGAAAGGGTAAATTGTATAACGGGGTTAAGGAAATTTCATTATTGGATACCTTTGACATTATAGACTCAAGGAAATGGTTATCTTAGTGATACCTTCGTATTTCGACCTATATTGAAACATCACAATAAGCATAATATTAAATTCAAGCACGTATTTGGATAGAATTATACTATTTATATTTAGATTCATACCGAATTTAGTACGCAACTTCCTTGCGTCTTATCAAATTTCAATGAACTTAAGTTCAGAAATAGAACAGCAATAAGAACACACACAAATACACAATAAATAATCGTCACATGATGAAATCTAAGTTAACAAGAAATAGGATTTACTTATTTCTTTAATAAATCGTAGCGTGAAAAATGTCATATAAATAAAAATATTTCATTATCAACATAACAATATACAATGATAAGTAAACACAACCTTCAAAGGGCTTTTATAAACTTTTTTGTGTTACGGAACCTGACCCAACAATGCAGGTGGGAAATTATACAGGTGAAAAGACAAGTTTGTTACTTATGGCTTTGATAAATTCTATTATTTTATAAAATGTCTTTATAATACATGAGCTTCGCTATGTCTGAATCTAAAAGTATTCTTGACATCGTTTCTTTATTAATTGTTAAAATTTAAATCAATTTTAATTATTAAAATATAGGAACGTCAACAACCAAGGGTCAATTAAAAAATCCTGCCATGCAGGTACATCTATCAGTTCCTTTAAGCTTAAGAGGAGAGCCTGGTCAACCTGTTTTAAAAACAGTATGTATCGTGTTACCCCTTTTTAATGAAAATGCTTTCATATTTCTTTATTGCAAACACTATTACTGTGTGGGGTAAAAATATTTCAAAACTCTATAAAAAATAAATATGCCCTTATACGTAAAGGATAAAACCTTTTCTGAGAAAGGACTTCTTTGTGATACCCAAGCACCCAAACATATACCACATCTAATTATATTGGTTTCAGTAACCTTAAACCCTGAACCAGGCAATTTTAAATGAACGAAATCCCTTAAAGCCTACAATAACGTGAGTCATCAAATAAAGTTATTGGCCCCCTCGGGTATGTCTGAGAAGGGCTCGTCTCCTTTGAGACCAAAGTCCCCTTTAAGAATAGTCGTTAGATACAAACGCATATAAATGTACAAAACTCCAGAATTATACCTTTGTTAAGATTTTTTTAAAAAACCATCGATGTGGAAACTGGGATTTCGTTCATTATTGCTCCTATTATTATTTTTGAGACAATTTTAAATATTATTGAGAAGTAACGAGTTTTTGCTTCATTGATAAAACGATGCATGGATTAAATTAATCGTTTAATTTTTTATAAAATCCTATTCCAATAAAAAACGATTTGATGTCCAACACTGCGCTGCTTACATGTGCGTGGGTGGTAACTATTGCAATTTTCAAGCTAGATACAAATCTAATAGAGTTTGTTAAAAGGGTTTATCCAATTCTCTTACAATCTTGTTGACTTTAGGTTAGAGAATTTTATTTATACATGTGCAAGAATATTAATAACCTTTATTAAGGTAACGTAATAAAGCATTATTATAGTTTTTTGGCTCCATTACATATTATGTTGAGAGCTTAATTGGTGCTCAGTTCAAGCCCTTTTTATATCATGCTATCATCATATTTCTTGGTAGCAAATAAAGTATATAAGAACACTTATTACGATTGGATTTACTCGTTTCGAACATCACTGTAGTGAAGGAACCGTTTAGTGAAACGTAAGAAGTATTTTAGCGACCTTTTATAATTTAGGGTTTGAATTATAATTAATATATTGCTTGATTCTATTCGAATTTAAACAAAAAAATATATATTTTTTTTATTTTTTGAAATATAAGACCTTATTTTAGATTAAATCTAAAAATAAATTTATAGAAGATTATATTTTTAACTAATAAAATTGTATCTTATTATAATGAATACACATTTTTTATCTCATAATTAAAATAAACTTATTTTGACTTAAGTTTCATATTAATTAAAAAAGTAATACTTTATAATAATTTAATTACAATAGGATAGTTATCAGGATATAGTAATACAATTTTATATTAGATAATACTTACAGTAATTCGTATAGTTTGTGCGGCAATAACTTTTTGCGATATCGCGGATGGGGAGGCTGCGTACACGTGCGTCCGCCTCGACTGCTGAAAGCGATCTGACGCATGAGGGGTATCCGATCACATTTACATACGGAAAAGTGGAAATTAATTTAATGTTTCATGAAATATTTCATTTTGCATAAATTTTCATCATTATCATTTTTGTTTTATGCTACGTAAATCGGTTTGTATATGTTCTACGTAAACATCTATTCCATTTTAAATCTAGGTATATTCTGATATTAAATAGTTAAAGATACAAAGACATAAATAAAAAAAAAAAAACTTTTATTTTATTATACGTCACAATTTTATCTAAATGAAGGAGCCTTCATCTTAACTTTTAAGTAGCTCTTAAGTGCTCGTATACTGATGAAAGACGCCTAATTTAGGTTAAAAAATAAAACGTGTAATTACGGACAGGACTGGGTGTGTTATAATTACATATTAACAGTTAGACATTTTATTATAATGCCTTGGATTTAGTTATTGTATGAGGTATATTGTTATGGAGGGGATATGTTATTCTTGTTATGACCATAAGGCTTGTTAAAAGATATTAGCAATTATATCTGTCAACTCTAACCCACGGGGTTCCTTTAGTTTACGGTCTGCGAAACTCGAATTGGTTATTTACTGTTACTGTACAAAATGTCATTTAAACTAAAGCTTTAAGCCAGGTTTAGAGGTCTGGACGGACGAACGGTGTCTGGATTAATACAAAACACCTGACAACTTACCAGGTATAGATGCATATCGTTTAAAAGGGAGGCAAGTTTAAGGTAGTTTTTAGACAACTATCGAATTGTTTAATAATGCGGATGAAAACTGACGTTAGTAATAGCAGAAATTAATGAGTCATGACCCTGATGACAAGAAAATGAATTTCGAGCAAATTAAATTTTACTTTTTTAATTTTAATAGTAATTTAAATTAAAAATTAGCTTGGATGCGTTACAACTCTTTTCATTTTTCGTATTAACTGGTCTTCAAGGTTTTGGACGACGATTCTTTCCGCAGCTGCGTAAAACCTGATGAGTTTAAAATTGGAAGCCATTGAAGCTGTTGGTACCATTATGTCTTTCCATCATTAACTGTCGGAATCACTGGAATAATAGCTTTACAGCTGTCTAGGGGAGCTGTCCACGTGTGTTCACTTGAAGGACTTTTAAATATACAGGCTTATTTTCATATAAATAAAAATATACATATCTACAGTCTAATATTCGATTTGTTTTTTGTTTCTACATGATTATCATATATATCTACGTATATAAGGTGATATTTGAATATTATAAGTTATTGTTTCATGTTCTTTTGGTTATCATCTTGCATGGAAAAAGATCGCTAATAAAGTGAAACAAAAAAATCTGAATTATCTTGAAATGGAGATTACAAAAATATAATAAAGGTTTGATTGATATCGATAGCAAAAGTATACTTATACGTTTTTTTTTTTTTTTGGGTTTTGTTATAAACATTTGACAAATCATACCTTACAAAAGAAAGATGGGATACTTCTTTCCCGCTTCGCCCAGTTACCATTTTTGACTAGAGGTTATGCAAGCTGTGGACACGAAGGCCACACTTATTGTTTTTATTTTTTATAAACGATAACGATTCATGTTATGTGAGGTAGGATGAAAAATATTATTGTAGTGAAACCCATATATCAAAATTTCTTTAACTAAATTTTTACATAACTGTAGAATCTTAAATTTTCGTTCTTCAGTTCCTTGGTATCAGTATTCTTTTTTTTTCTTCACAAAGCGACAAATAAAGTTATTTTATTTAAAATAGATCAAAAGCAACAAATAAACGTATTTCATAACTTATCGCTTAAACATTGATTGAAATACACATTTTTTTTTAAATCAGCTTCTTTGGAATTAGCGTTACGTGGTGAGTTTATGAAAATATTGTAAACATAATGGTACTTGATTGTTAGATTCCATCCACTAAATATAAGTAAATATACTAAATATTTATGTTAAAACGTCTGTTTATCCCTTGAACACAGTTGTTTGCTGAGCATAATTTGACAGCCAATATTTGCGTAGGTTTACGGAGCATCAAGACTATATACATATATTCGTATGAAAAGGGCCTATTTTAACTCTGCCAAGATTACAGTAACTGCAACACTTAGATATAATTTACACAAATTTTCGGATATCGTGATTTAAAAGTCGTATTAATTTCACTTCGCAGTAAAATAATACTATTCATTAGTGTCCCTACCGGAAAATTAGTGCTGGGACAGTTTCGAAGTGCTTGCCGCCAGAAAGACAGCGTTTCCGACTCTCTGTCGCAGTACGCTCATTGTAATCTATATCAACTCGATTTAAAGAGCTTCTCAGTAGCTTTTTAACAAACTTATTAAAACTGATATGTTCATATCAATAAGATCAATGATATATAAGTAATATTCATTGAATTGGTATCAATTATTGTGATGCCATAATTGCACATATCATTATTTTGATTACATCGAAATATCGATCTTGTTGTCGTTTAGTTTGAAACTAATTAGCTCTTAAAGATTTTAAAAATATTCAACTGCATTTATTTTCTTCTATATAAGAATAAGGGTCAGAAACATGATAAATGTAATCCATGAGTAGAGGTGTATGTACATATATACCTAAATTTTTCAACAATTCTCTGTCTATAATTATAAAATGATACTGAAAAAATTCTACATGCATCTTAATTCTATTCAATTTTATTAGATGTAGTATATTATCGTTGTAATAAAGCGTTTTTTATGCTTTTATATTATTGTGTAGTTCATAGATACATTCATTAATTTTTAAGTCAAGCTCATATATTTGATCGTTCCTCTAACCACATTATTATATATTATTATTAAAAAAAAAATACGGAAATTGTTATCTTTTCTATCTAGTCTTAAACTTGCCAATTTATATACAACTTATAATTTAACTTCATATCACAATTTTCATTACAGAAATGATATTGAAGTTATACGATGTATGCACCTAACTTTAGTCTCGCAAATACAGACTTTGATTATGTTTCCCATATGAAAATTCAATTATGGCAACTGAATATTGTATTGATTTCTTAATATATTTTGTTTAGGTGTCACAAAAGACATTATGAAAATCCAAATATAGAAATAGATTCTTAGACGGGGATTTTTATTCGTGGGTTTAATATTCTTTAAATCCAATTAAATGGGCATGGGCAGTCCATAGTATTTAAGAATTTAAAGCAAAAATGTCGGATGTTACATTTGATTACCTACTGCTCTTTGCATTTGTACTAATATTACCTTCATAATGTTCGGTGTAGTACTGTATATTGGCCCTGACCTCTTTTAAATAAATTTAAAATTGTTATGAAAATGGATCATATTATCACTGGGTATACAGGTAAATGAAAATTAACTCCGAAAGTATGTACATATTTTAGCATAATACATACACTGAGAAGGATTAATATCTCCATAATTATTGAATATATGAATTCTAGACTAGTCTGTGGATTATTTTGTATATTTAGACTTTTTATTTGGATGCACTACTGTAATATTCTGACAATTATCCTTAATACGGTTAATATTATAATAATTATAGAGTTGGTTTAAATTTTATATATTATATATTTAATAATAATAAACTTTTATTACATCATCTCCATTTTTTCTTTCCATCTATCGCATGTCACATTACAGCCAGCCTTAAATATTATGGATATGTTTTAACATCCTCTTCCTTATATATTTTCGTACCTTCCCACGTACATTCAAATGAAAATGTATGGTTGGGTATTTTGTCTGCTATAAATTTTCCATTATCACTTCAATATTCCAATATTTAATTTTAAATTGGAAATTTTAATATGGAATAATTTTCCAAAAAATTTTCAATGCATTGCTATTATAAATGCATACCTTTATTACTTCAGCAATGTAAGATCTTGTTAATATTTTACCAGAGGTTTCATTGGCGAAAGGAATTGCATGATTTTTACTCAAGTTTTTTTAATGCGTATACATAATAAATCTCATTTCATTTGTTACACTAACCTATTTTATTCGAGGGGACTTCTTATAGACTCGTTAAAAATCCAATATCCAAGTGTTCAGGATCTTACGCCCCAGGGACTGGTTAACGTCTAACTTTACGCATGTTGTAAATGAAAAACCAAGAAAAGATTAAAGTAATCCTGTTTGTAGGCGCAGCATGTCTATGCTGAACATGTATAAAAACTGATTGATATGAATGTACTAAAATTAATTGCCATTCACCGAACTCTTATACTCAATGCATCCAATGTTTTGAGTTTCCAATTTTATACGGAATTTAACTATCTATATAGAGATTTTTAAGAAAAAATACACTATTAAAACAGTTAGATAACAGAGTATATCTATGATCTACGGTATAGTGATGTGCCGAGTGATGATTTATATGAATTTTTATGAGCAAATTTTATTTGCTGGATAAACCTGGCTGGAACGAGTGCGCAACAAAAATAGAATACGAAGTTCTTTCAACTTCAGAATTGACAATATCACATTGTAAATTTTTGTATTTTTGTGTATTTGCAGCTATTTAAGAACTAGCCTAACGAAACTGTACTTTTGCCATGAACTGTAATGATGTTTTAACAAGTTTTAACTATTTATATACACAATCAAGAAACGTTTTCATAAGATCTTTAGATTTACCAGAGGGTTGGCTGTATCAGTTCCGACAAACTTTGCTACGTAAGTAGAAATAATGATTTATTATTCTATAATTAGATTTAATAGGTATCAGACATATTTTAACAATAGAAAAGAGATAACAGGGTTGTGGATTATTGTTAATTTCATTTTAATGCTTGATTACATTTCATCTAACAAAATCGTATAACGTCTTGTCTTATATATATTATTTAGGTTTAATTTGCAGTTAACTAAAGGAGAAAAAATGATTGAATTGGAGTTACCTGTTGAAGGTGTTTTAGAATATGAAGATATAGGTAGGTTTGCGGACTAACTATAATAGTAAATAATTTTTATATCCGTTTGTTTTGGTTAGTTTAAATATTGGCAATATTGCAAATTCACTTTTAGTGCGGGTACAGACTACATATTATATTCATTCTCAAATAGACACAAAAACGTCAAAAAGAACACGAAGTACATATTCAAAGTATAACATATGTTTCAAAATTCCAAATACATAAAAAATATTTTTTTTTTTAATTAGATACATAATTAAATACTCAAGTACAAAATCAAATGTATTTCTAAACTACACCATATTATATCAAAGTATGAAAATTGACACCTGTCAAGTAATAATAACCGAATACACAAAAAAATTGCAATTATTTAAAATGGCCGCAATTGGAATGTGCGAAACCCCCGGCTGTAAGTCAATTGCACAACTACAGTGTCCAACATGTATAAAACTTGGGGTGCAGGGATCTTTTTTCTGCAATCAGGAATGTTTCAAGAAGTCGTGGAAGTCACACAAACTAATCCATTCCTTGGCGAGTGAGTGTTTATAGGTTAGGTCCGAAAGTTCATTAAATAGAAGTTTTATTGTGTTTTTGTTACAGAAGGTGAAAAGACAGATGTATCTGGTATTGAGTTCAATCCTTGGCCATCTTACAACTTCACGGGGAAGTTGAGGCCGTTTCCTCCGGGTCCAAAGCGCACTGTTCCCAATCATATAGGGCGGCCTGACTATGCTGACCATCCAACCGGGTTCCCGGCGTCGGAAAATGCCGCAAAAGGTTCCGGACAAATCAAAGTGCTAGATGATGAAGAGATAGAAGGAATGAGGGTTGCCTGTCGCCTTGGACGAGAAGTTTTAGACGAAGCTGCAAAGTGAGAATCATTTCCATGTTTTAAGAGACTCAATTGCGTGATTAATTATGATTTCATCAATACTATACATGAATATGTTTTAGAGTTTGCGATGTTGGTGTCACAACTGATGAAATTGACAGAGTTGTACATGAAGCATGTATTGAAAGAGAATGCTATCCAAGCCCTCTAAATTATCACAATTTCCCAAACAGCTGTTGTACTTCAGTAAATGAGGTCATATGCCATGGAATTCCTGACTTGCGTCCGTTGGAGGTATGAATTTTTAGAGAAATAATTTTTAATAGAATTTCATGTCTTTAAAGCAGAGTTTCCCAAAGTTGGCGACAACACCCTTTGTGTTGCAGGCTTAAAATGTGGTGGTAAAAGCACTAGAAAAAATGAGTTCATTGTAGAGGCCAGAGGTAGGAAAACGGGGGGTGTTTATAAATTATTTATTCACAAGGTGGCCTGTGTACAAAATAAGTTTGGGAATCCCTGCTTTAAAGTTGTGTGGTGAACTGTTTTTATCTTATTCAGCAACAAATATTTCAAATGGCAATAATGTCAATATTGAGTGATATTGACAGTTTGTAAACATTCATGGCATGTCTGATTAGAGTTAATGTTTAACAGGATGGTGATTTATGCAATGTAGATGTAACAGTCTATCACAGGGGCTTCCATGGTGACTTAAATGAAACCTTTTTTGTTGGTAATGTACCGGAAACATCTCGAAAACTGGTACAAGTAACTTATGAATGTTTACAAAAAGCTATAGAAATTGTCAAGCCCGGAGAGAAGTACAGAGAAATTGGTAATGTTATTCAGAAACATGCCCAAGCGAATGGCTTTAGTGTGGTAAGGTCATATTGTGGGCACGGTATACATAGATTGTTCCATACAGCACCGAATGTGCCTCATTATGCAAGTGAGTATATTCTTTATATAAGATTGTGGTATTCAATAATACTATATTAAATTTGTAATATAAAGTGATGTACCTACATTATAATGTATACTTATCAAGTGTACTTGACATCATATTATTATTTAATAATACCAAGTATAAGTAATACTTAAAATAAATATATCATAGTAGGATTTATAGATGCATTACAACTAACTAACCCTTAAATTACAGAGAATAAAGCTGTGGGAGTAATGAAACCAGGGCACTGTTTCACTATTGAGCCGATGATTAACGAGGGTGCCTGGAGGGACGAACAGTGGCCGGACAATTGGACAGCAGTTACAGCCGATGGATCAAGATCTGCTCAGGTTTGTACATCAAATGTTTACTAGTTTTGTGGGTATAGTATATAGGGGTCCCTTAAACCTACACCAGGGTTGCAAGTCCCAGACACTGTTGAAGCTCTTCTCCCTGCGACGCCATGGTCCCGGCACCCACACGGTGAATCCATGGCATGCTGAGAGGATTCGTTTCTGTCGTCAATTGTTAAATTGTCAATTATACATGTACTTTGTCTTGATGACCATTAACAGGAAGTAATTAAAGAAATACTTCTTTGTTTATTGGAACTTTGTAAAATATACAATTTTAATGTCACTTAATTCATTGATGTGCAAGTTTATGTGAGTATTTGTAGAAATGTGTTAGTGTTGTAGTATTCATTAAAACTACATTAAATTTGTCATGTGTATTGTGCTAAGTAGCAATACTGAATGACGGAACCTTATATAATAAATGATCTGTCTACCTTATATTTGAAATCAATTATTTTTGTACACTACAAACTTTAACTAATACCAAACAAATATATGGCTATAATTATGGAAATATTTTTGTTATTAATTCACAAAATTTTTGTTACAGTTTGAACAAACTCTCTTGGTAACTGAGACTGGGTGTGACATACTAACAAAACGAGGCGTCGGCTATCCGTGGTTCATGGACCAATTAAAAAAACTACAATAGTAGTATGAAATATCCACTGGGAATTTTCTATGCAACATATAAATTATAAATTATTTTATCAATCTGTATAAACTCATAAATATTATATATATACCGTCCACAGATAATAATTTATCAGAAGCAATAATCATTGGTCAATTTGAATGAAGTTATGCCTTCTCAGTGGATTAATCGCAAATTTTGTAGTGGTTCTTAATAAATTTGCCTTTATGGAGTGTTATATTGAAAAGTTGTGTTTATAAATTTGGTTCTTTTCGTATCTTTATTCTCCTTTACACGATTTTTGTATGGATTTCTGACAAAGTTTTTAACGTTTACTATAAATAAATATAGGTACATTTGTTGTTTTATACACAAATTGTTTCTGATTAACAAAAGAGACAAACACTGAAAGTTGAAGGGTTATTTGAATTCATAATACATGAGAGTTTTTTTTTTACTGTCAATGTTACGGCTACTTTTATTTGGCGGGAAAATAAAGACGAATTAACTCGTATGCTCTAAATCTTTTACAACGTAATCTATTAACATCTTGATTAAAATTATATTTAAATTTTACCTGTGAAGGGAAGTGCAGTAACAAGAGATTGCTAGAATTTTACCTTAACATTCATTTGATAATAAATCTCTTTATAATTTGAGTTGTAATTATTCCTTGTTGATTTTTACTTGTACTTATAACATGTTGGAGTAGATAAATTAGTTTCGTTATAAAAAGAAAGAAATGAAACGATTTATATAAAAGAAAGAAAATAGATTACGTAGCCACGGTCAATAATTTTTATTCTTAGATCAATATTATATAATCTGTGTCGATGACTACGTAGTAAAAATCTAAAGCGTCAAGGTTGGAACATTAATGGACGAGAATGGTTCATCTGTATTATTAGTCATACAATTAAAGCACTCGTTTGATAGGTCTTTCTAACGTTTGTTATACATATATTGATTTAAAAATAAAGAATTATTTAAAAATGATATTTTATTTATTAACATTATAATTGTCAATTGAATATAATTTCTAAAAGTTAGTTTAATCTGGATATGTGTCAATATTTACAAATCTTTAAAACTATTTAAAATTACTTATATAAATAAGAAAATAAATAGTCTAAATAAATATATGAAATAAAATTAAGTTAGTTTTAATACAAAAATAAAATGGTCACTAAAGCCTAATGTCATTATTTGGTTAAATGCTATGACACAATTTAAAACACGTTAGCTGTCATCCACTTAATGATAATATTATTTTATAGTGACGACAATTTTCATTAAATTAAAAAAAAAAACAAATTTAAAGATGAAGTTGAAATTATGCTAAGCTTACTATATATATGTCTTATTCTTCATAGTTTTCAAATATAGGTACGTAATGATCGCTTCTAGACCTTAGTTTGAGACCGAACTGCGTTTCTTGTTCGAAGTCAGGATATGACTTCTCTAGGCTTTTAACATCGTCTTCTTTCCAGTCAACATTTGAATCTTGCTTCTTATTTGCATCTTTACTCTTATTACGTTTCATGTTTGTTAATTTAGTTGTAATTATTTCTTTCTGAAATTAAAAAAAAATATGTAAGTACATCATCTTAACAAATACGAGGTAAAAGTCGGAGTTAGTTCTATTAGGTTATAGGTAGGTACCTGCAATGGACTATCAATATAACTGGCATATACTCGCAGCACTGGTTCCCCGGTCTTATCGTCAAATATTAGTTTACTTTTTGGTGGAATTTTAGCTTTGACAGCTGTTTGTTTTGGTGTTGAGTCAGAAACCCTTTTCTCGGTGACGGCGAACAATTTCACTGGTGGTCTATTCAATAAACTAGCCTTTTCCTTATTGAATTCTTGATCTTCGCTTATTTTCGCTTCTACAAGTTGTCCGGCAAAAACTTCACCATCTTGATTGACTCTTGGCTGTTTATCAGTAGCTCTAAGTAAAGTATAGGCTACATTTAGAGATGAAGCTGGTTTTTCAAATGGTGACCCCAGAGTTAATTTGGACAAATCTTTTGTTTTGCTTTCTGTTGCTTTCTGCGCCAAAGGCTTAATTTCACTCTGTGTTGTTGTTTCTGCAGTAGAAGGAGTAGAAGTTGTTGTTGTGGTTGTCGTTGTTGTTGTAGTAGTTGTTGTTGTTGTTTGCGGTGATACTGTTTCATTTATCTTAACAGTATCATTCCTATTAACCATATTAGCTTCAGCGGCAGCTCTTACATCATTAATTGCTGAATAAAATCCATTTGCAATCACATTCCCAACACTTTGTCCTATTTGAGCATAGAATATAGGCGTTGTTTTGGCAGGTTCGGTGGTTGTTTCAACCAAATTATTATAAGTAGGAGTAGTTTGTGTTTGCGTTTCAGTTGGAGTTACATATGATGTTATATTTTCGGTAGTCGGTGATGTCACTTCTGTTTCTATTAAGTTTTCTGAAACATTCTTAGCGGAAAATCCTTTTGGTATTAAAGAAAACGAACTTTCCGGAGTTTCTCTTTGAACAACAGTTTTTTGTACGTCATTAGATACGAAAGCCAATGGAGTTTGCTTCCTTATTTCTTTGTTTTGCAACAAAAAGTTTTCAGTTTGTGATTCCGTGGGTTGTGTCTGATATTGTGTTTGCGTTTCTGGTGTGTAAGGAACAAATTCAGCTTCAGGAAATTGATGTAAAAATTGCGTTTGGAAATTCTGCATAAATAATGCATCGGGGGGGAAGAAGGCGTTTTGGGGTATAATTATATGATTTGGTTCCCTATTTATGACTTCTTGTTGATTTGATACCGTATGAAATCCCTACAACAGAATAAAAATAATTTATTTATTATGTTATACCTTCTGAAAACTTTCGTCGACTATTCTTTGTAATATCATAATTTAACAAACGTTTTTATCAAAATTATACAAACCTGAAATGTAAACTGCTGAGGGACTATTGATGATTGTTGTAGTTGAATGGCTGGTTGCGATAACTGAACGGGTAATGTGTATTTTGGAGGCAATTGTAAAGCTGTATTTTGTCGTACGATATTTTGTAAATCTACAGCTGATACGGCCTGTTTAAAAGAAAACAAATATGAAGTGTTTCTATCATATTATTACAATTGCTCATCATATTAATCCGATATTTACCGATGCCTTGGAAAATCCTATTGGCATATCAATTTTTGGGTTGGATTGATATGGTTGTTCAGAAAAATTTTCCGTCACTTCATACGTCCGTTGTTGCTTAAAATTATAAATACTTAATAGATAATTAGTAAATAAACCTACAGTAATGTATTGATATTGTTATTTACCTGTTCCTGTTTACGACTGCTGTCAGAAGAATCGATGACCACAATTGGTTTTTCCGATAGACTGAGATTAGGGGCTGGAATCGTGTGGATGGCACCTATGGTCAAACAAGCCTGAATCCATTGTCTTTGTCCACGGCGTTTAAATGACTATCATTCATTTCACAAATTTGTTATTTTATATCAATTATATGTATGCATACGAAACGTTACCAAAAAAAAAAAAATTTTAGATGTCCTTTAATCTTAGAATTGTTGAAATAAATATTTTTTTGAATGATACTCATAGGTATTGCCGTGAACAAATGACAATATTGCAATTCTGTGCTCAGAAATTGTGTTTTATAAATTTGAAATAGACTAAATAATAAAATGATTTAAACTTTAATTACAATTTCAAACATAATTGTAATTAAAGTATCTATATATATATATATATATATATATATATATATATATATGTACAAATATAACATTAGGTTATATATGTATATACTTACGTGCATCAAAAGAATAAACTATTAGCGTACAGAATGATTTAGAAGCTCTTGTTCAAGTTTTATATACAACTATAAAAGAATAAAGTGTTATAATTACTAAAATTGTAATAAAAATATATCTATCTCTTTTAAAGATCGTTCAAAATGTTAGTCAAAGGGTGCTAAAAATAGTGCAGTGCAGCTCAGCAAGTCAACCTGTACCATCAGCATGTATCACTGGAGAGGGCGAAGCTGATCTGATGAACACTCCAGGAGTAGGGCTTGTTAGGGTGAATGGTATACGAGTTGTCTTCCAAGGACCATACACGTTCCGCACCGGAGTAGGGGACACGTGCTTCATGGCGAATCTGAAAATTGTTATTCTTACACTACCTCTTTAAATTTTAAAGTAAATATTCGTTTGTTCAATTAGAGAGTCTTTTGAATGTTTTTTTTTCTATACCAAATGGTGTACCTTGTATTGTTTTATACGAGAAGATAAAATAAAAAATTTAGAGATTAACAAATAGCGTTAGAAGTAATTATCCTTTCTTGTATGTACCTATGATTGCTTGGAGTATTTCTATAGACGACGTACGGTGCTCGTCTTGTAGCACTTTGAATAACTCGCTGAGGGTATGGTCTCTGCAACATAACGCCTGGTCTGAAGGCTACAGGCGCTCGTAGTCTGTTCAAAGCTGCTATACGACTTACATACGCAGAATGGGACATCGTCCACAAACTTATGAGTAATATGATTATCTGTAAATCAATTAAAATTTAAACCTGAAAGCGGACATGTTATGTTTTATCGGAAAGAAACCTGGATTACTGTAATGTTAATATATCTTGTAATTCATATTTATCTGATGGTTTTTAGTGTGCAACGTTTTCTTGGATTCTGTCAATCATTCTACTTTTTATACGGACAATCAACATGTAGAAATTGTAACTTAATATAGACTCCGTTCGAACGGATATAAAAATAAGTTGCATTCTAAGATATTAACTTTTCCACAGCTGGCATGTTGTTTCTATTTAAAGAGAGAAGACGATGCCGGAACAAACGTTTTATAAGGCAACTGAATCATTAACTTCTGAGGTAAGAGTTTTGTACATTAAACCTAGAATATTAGATGCTAAAAGTGGCCATTTAATCTTTTTGCTGTAATAACTCTTTGGTTAGATAATACAAATCATGTAGGTAATAATTGTTATAGAAGTGTTGTCTATAGTAGAAAAAAAAATAGATTGCACGCTTATAACCAACTATCTTAAATAATCAGAATAGTATTCTGATGATCACATTTTCTTTTCAGGATCATTCAAGGTTACTGTCACTTCATTTCACTTTCATACACTTATTTAAGTGATATAATTGTTTCAATCATGCAACCGTTTCTCTGAAGACTTATTTCAGTGAAACTTTTACGAGTTACTTGGTTGTAAAGACAGTTGATTTTATTATTTGCATTAAAAATAAAATGAGTCAACGACACGATTCTAAGAACATTCTCAAAATATATTATAAAAGAGGTTTAATAGCCAACATTTGGAATTATATTGTAAACGATGTTTACGTAAAAAAATATAAAAGTTTAGACTACTTACAAGTCCAATGACTGAATTATGTTTATGGAATGAATAATAAATATAATAATAAATATTAGATAAGCGACATCGTTAAAAAATTATCGACGAGCACGTGATTGAAGAATGGTCGTTTAAAAAAAGTTAACGTAAAGAACGCAACTCTCGCAACTGCATGTCATAGTAATGATATAGATTTTTTTTAATAATGCAGTAAATGACTTATGTATAGACACGCCTTTCACTATGTTCTTCCTAATAGAATTAATTGTTGCTAAAACTTACATATACATCAAAGTCAACGATCTTAAAATTCGTGCTGGTTATAAAGTTTTTATTTAAATCTATTTAATGAAATAAATTATTTTCTTATTACTTATTTTCTTTTTCTGATTATCGAATAAAATTACTTATCATTTTTAAATATTAATTAATGCTTTACTACAACGAAATTAGATGTAAATCTCTAACCTCATCTTTCATGATCATTAATGTTAAAAACAACAATGGGCTTTAAATAATATAGAGGCCTTGTTCTGTTAGGAATGATAACAATAATTTGAAAATAAAGCGAGAGCTGAGAGAGCTGAGGGCGTAAAATTTTGCTATGTTGAATGATCATGAGATACCTATTTTCTAAGTACTTATTATATATGTATGTTATTATACCAACATTCTAAATAATGCTTGCTCACTTAATACATATTAATTTTGTAGTTTTATAAATGTCTCTCACACGTTATATTACGTTAAATATTTTTATACATCACGTGCAACAAATAAGCCATAACGTTAACGGTCTTCTGCAGTCTAATTGCTGGTCCGCTAGAGAAATTACCGCGATGAATTGTGTTTGTTACTGTTGTTATGGAGTATAAATTCTGGACTTACAGTTCATGTGGGACAAATTTTACTTTCGCTAAGGTTTCTTTATAAATAAACTAATTAACCTCCATAAGTTTAATTTTTACGCTCTATTATTATAATCAAAATTACCGGTTTTATGTTAACTTACGATAAAGAGATCGAAACTGATGCATACATTCCTTGGGCTTTATTGTAAAGAAATGCAAAAATTATCAATGTTCGTTTGTTTTCGCACCGCGAACTGACACTTGTATCGATACTATAATATTTTATTTAATATAAAATCCTTATATTCAATACAAATAGATTTAATTGGAGTATCCGAGTCTTATATTAAAATAACCGCTTTTCACTAAATGCTTATCGATGTAAACATGGCACATACAGATATTTTGTATATAGAAATATCTTCATAATTTTAGTTTTTCCCTCTAATTTCCAAAATCTGGCTACTTTTATTTTAGAAAATTAATCTACTTTTTATTAGGATACACAATAAAAATTACTATTCTCGTAATAAGTAGAACAATAAGTTAAAAGTGGCTAGCTAGGTTTTTTATACATAAAACAACGTTTGTTCTCTATGCATTTACAAAACATAAATCAAATTGTAATGATCGTTTCTCATGGGCATCTTAAATCTTTTGCAGTCAAAACGTTTATGTGTAAAATGCTATTTGTTGAACTTAAAAACAATGTTCGTATTTTTTTAAATCAATATACATATAATAACACAGTAAAAATCGAATATCTGTACATTAAATATTTTACCGAAAAACTGATAGGAGGCAATAAAGAAGAGTCATAGAAACCAAAAAAACAATTTTTGGAATTTTTATCTGTCTGTCTGTCTGTCTGGTAGGTTATAACTTCAAAACTACTCAACGGATTTGAACGCGGTTTTAACGGTTGGATTACATATAATTAGGAGCATTGTCAAAACTTAGTTTCGTCAAAATCGGTTAAGGGAAAAAGAAGTTATGGTCAATTTTAAATTTGAAATATATATGGTTATGCGAAAAGCGACCAACACGCAGGCGGAGCCGCGGGCAACAGCTAGTTTAAAATAAATCGATATCGAATCTGAAGAAACTGATGAGTACTTGATTTTTAATTAAAAATAAATAGTTTTAATATCTACACAACTAAGCTGCGACTGCGTGCAGTGATAAATACATAAATATTAAATGGATTTGCTGGTGGGTAATCTGTAACAGTAATAACGTTCTTAGAAATAAATTAATTGCTATCAGTAATGTACTTAGATTGTTTTAATTAAATGGCGATAAATAGTTATCTTTAAATGCAATGTGAAATCTAGACTGACCGGTCCGAACGATGGTGCTCTCTAGAGGTATGTCGTATGGAAAAGAAAACGCGTGTCGTTCCTGATATGTACTTAAGAAGTGCCTTACTTAGTGACCTACAACTGTTCCTGATAAATTTCACATCATACAGTCATATGTCAATTATTATAATTGTCGAATTATTAAAATATTTAATTGAGATGGAAAACTCCTCTCAAATATTAAATAAGTGTTCTTATTATAATGTTATTTTAAATAGTAAATTAAAATGATGCATTATATAATGTTATATAAAATAAGTTAATCTACACCTAACATACCTATTAAAGTTCTTAAATTATTAAAAAAAAATGAATTGGTGTATACCATAGACAAACAATATTTTTTTTTTTTCAATCTACATACCTTAATCATTTTATTCTTCTTACAAATGGCGGTAAAATTCAAACACAACGGTTATCTATCGCATGTTCATATTCACAGTCTATAAATCAAATTGTTTTTAACACAGGCACATAAAATAATAATAATAATCTAAAGTCTACGTCACGAGTCAAGGACAGCCCCGTTGGTGTGAGAGATGAAATAGGTCAGCATTTCATTTTATTTGTGCCCCACCAGCGGCGAAACCATGTAGTGGATCGTAATCATCGAAGTTAGACTCCATTTGGGGTAAGAGTGAGAAAAATATAACATTTTTCTACGGTACTTTATAGCTTATACGGAAAATGAAGACTTAAAAACTGACAGCTTACTTGATTTGGACAATGATTTAAATTGAATTAATGAAACAATAAACAGCAAATACTTTTATACACTAATAATTTGTTCTTATATATGATTAGTATGTGTCGTTCGTATACATGATTTGTATTAATTGTAATTACAAGAATAATACTAATTAACTATTAATTTCTGAAATGAAGTAACAATTTTAAATATACCTATGTTTTTATGTTGTTTCAGAATGTTGTTGTTGTTAAAAAAACCTTTCCGACAGAACCCTTACGTGGCACTGAGGTTAAAAGTTTACTTTTCCATCAAAATGGACTTATCTTGATATAATAACTAACGACCACACACTATTATAATCATAATGATGATGAAGTCCCAATGGTTTAGTGAGCGAAGTGAGAGTGTTAGAAATCGTTGAATATATCAAACATTTAAGTACACATTTTAAAAAATGACGTATAAAATTTATCGTGAATACTACGTAACAAATGCATGACAAGAGATTGTCAATACTTGAAGTGTATATGTTATTTCCCGATAAGTATAGATCGAACCACTGATAACACCCCAGCATTGGAAAGTCACTGTAATAAGCACCAGCAACGGGAAGCGACCAATGACTCGATTACAAAATAACTTCTTGCTATACATTACTTCCGACGAGTGAATTACGTCAGTATAAATGTATGTAATAAATAAACGAAAAAGAAAATTAAATGTCAAATTAGCAAAATACTTAAATGGTCACATATCATATAACAAAATTTGGATATGAATTGAATTACTTTAAGTGAATTTTTTAAATAACTAGCTGTTACCCCAGACTCCACCTGCGTAAAAAAAAACAATGAAAAAACTTTCAATCGCCCTATGCGCCCCGCCTTCCACTTGTTCTTAATAAAACTTAATTTTGAGATCGTAATAAAAACTGGCCTAAGTTACTCTTCTTAACATCAGCTATCTGTAAATAAATTTCCCATAAAAATCGAACCTGCCATTTCAGAGATTAGCCGATACAAACAGATAGACAGTAAGACTAAGATTGTTTTATTATGTTGTATGTACCGTATAATGATTATTTCAATATTATAAGCAGACGCTCTAATTTTGTTTCAATGTATAGATTTAAAGTTATCAAAATAAGTAAATAAGGACTTTAGGCAGAGATGTACATGTATTACAATTTTATTATATATTCCTTGAAATAATTTAAAGGAATAAAAAAAAATATTTTAAAGGATAACTAAGATTTCATGATGAGTTTTTTGCTAAATTTAAAAATGCAAATGACTGTGTAATTGACAGTGCACCGAAGCATTGGTTGCTCTACTTCTCTCTCTTAAAAGTCATGGCTTGGTAGATGTCACTTTTTGTGTGATAATTACAGCTTTCATACCTAAATTAAAGTACCTAGAGTACAGACTTTTACTCTTTCTGTGGTCCTGAGCTTTTTAATTACAATTATATATTTGTAATTTTCTTGATTTAGACCATTCTTGAGTGCTGAATGAGGTGAAAATTATCAGAATGTTTTCTAATCGGACCTGAATCAATGTATAAAATCAACTATGAATAACAAATTAACAATGAAAAAAAATGAAAGTTAATAGATTGCATGTGTAATAATGATAGGCAAAAATATAATACTCTTTCCAATCACCGTTCCGCCCAAACTGGAATAGGGAAGCAAAGTAACAAGGAACAATATAATCATAGAGGGCTCTGTACGTTTAATTCATGTTTGCTTTGTCACACTAAATATGATGCGTTGCTCGTTTTTCATTCAAACCCCTCCCAGTGAAGCTCTCAAAGTCACTAAGGCTTACAGCTACAGAGAAGTCGAAACTAAAATTTTCATTTAATAAACTACGTTATTACTATAAAGTGTGAAATTTACGAAAATAAAATTGTTAACGCTCCGTATGTAGGGTGAAAATTTAAACTCAGGTTAAGCATATTCAAAGATAACACTTTTTACTTTTAGCTTCTTATCTGTTGTCACAAATAAGCCGTTTGCTTACTTTTATCTAAGAAACTTGGTAAATTTATAATTTGTATAATCCGTTGATTTGACAATCTATATTGTCGATTAGTGATTAAGTGACATCTAAGGATTCCTGAAGTAACTAATACGTAACATATTGCAACAATGTTGCTATTACCTTGAAGAGCTCAACACCCGTCACCAAAGGTTCGCTTTATATTTAATAGATGGCGCTTCCATAAGTGTGAAGAGAATAATCGAGAAATTTTATTTACTTTCACTAAATATCCTTGTCTATTAGTAATTTAATAAGTATTTTATAAAAAAAATACTACTTTTATTATTATTGATGTACGGATAGTGATCCTAATGTCAATAGGCTGGATGCATGCATGCATGAATGGAAATATATTTAAGCCATTCATAGTGAAACACATTTTGAACTGTGCTTAATAATCTTATGATTCTTGTTTCAAATATATTTGCCTTCGGAAACCTCAATAACCGTGCAAGAAATTACTAAAATTAACCTTTATTTTGTATACCAATCATAATAGGAAAGTGTGAAATGAGGCCCTGCAATTAAAAAAGTGACTCGTAGATGAGACATCGATTAAAAATTTATATAAAGAGAGCTTGAAAGTGTAAACTAATACTTAGTAATGATTAATGTTAAAGTTTTTATAAAAACAATTGCTTTTTATTGAAATAATAACTTCAGTTTAAATAATAAAATACATACTGTTTTTAAATTGAATCTTTATAACGTCCATTTTTATTTGCTCTAAAATAAAACTTAAATTTAGATCAAAAATTTTATAAAAAGATAGGGAATGAAACAGAATATAAACTCCCACATTTATTTACAAAAATATAAAATACTTAATATTAAATTTTAAATTAAATATATTTTGAGCATAATTTATGTACACTTTCATCATTTGAACCAATCAACGTTTTAAATATTAATATAACACCAAAGTAATGCACACACAATAACTTGTCTATTCGTAGCGACGTTTAAAATAACTAATAATTTGTTATTTGCAAAATCTTTTGGATTCCTATAATGTTTAATATAATACTACATAATTTAATACGTTATCATAGATTACGTTTTGCTGAATATCACCATTGCGACACTTAAAGTAACCGGTCATTATGTTATTATGACTATTCCGTAACTTAGCGTCTACTGTATTTATTTACATAATTACACGTTATAATATTGCAGATTTTCTCCAGCCAGGACTGAGTTGTATATCGGGACCTCTGAAATGAAGAAACGGATACATTTTAAAAGATAACACAGAATAAATGTGTTAGAAATTTAGTAAGTATTTTATACAATAAGAACTTTTTAGTCAGTTTGTTTGGATTGTTTGTGCAGAATGATTAACTATCTATATTGATTAATAACAACATAACCTAAGATTAAAACAATAAGTTAGTTTTGTACAACCATTTAGTCAGTGGACTATGAGAGCCGTCTTACGTTTAGTAGGATCTATCACCATTGCATGTTACATAACATTGTGCAAGTCAGTCAGAGTCAAGTCATTAACATACCTCAGGTCAGTCATTTGTCAAATGTCAGACTTGTAAAATCCTGTTGCCTCGGAGGAGATATTTTATATCTTTCTTCTGTCTTTTGTTTTCTTTGTCTGTTGTGTTCTTTGGTGTGGATACTGTTGTAGTTGAAGTTGAAGTTGTGGTCAAGGGGTCTGGAAGGAGTTCCCCGGGTAGCACGCCTATCTCATTGTCACTAACCACAGGAGTAGGAAGGAAGGGAATCAAACCTTTTCTTAACATATCGGTATACTGTGTGTTAAAGCTTGGAACTTCTTCAGACGACCTCTGGTTTTCATTTAAATAAGCGTTAACTTTCTCTAGGTTGGCATTGATTTTTTGGATCTTTTCTTGTGTGAGACCTTGGTGTTTGGGTTGCGAAGGGGCGGAAGATAATTTGGACGAAGCATAACTGTATGGTGGGTAGGGATTTCTTGGATCGTAATCCGTGTAACTATCGGCTGGTTCGCCGTATGAGTTGACAGCGCCCCAGGCCATTGGCTTGAAAGGTGGCATCGGTTGTGGTGGTGGGGGTACTTGATCAGTGAGCACAGTTTCTTCAGTGTGAGTTGCGGCAGATGAGAAAGCATCTTTAATAGCCGAGTATACTGTATGTAGAAGTGACGGTGGTGGTTCAAGTGCTGTGTGACCACTTGATTCGTGATGTTCGATGTTTCCTGCTTCTGCGAGAGGCGTCAATATGACCAAACCGGCGTGGACGCCGCTGAGTTTTCCACGTCCTGTCTCAAAAATCAGTCAAACATAAGTTATGTCACGTCAGTTTATTTTATATGACGTCAATAGACCCATTGTAATGTCAATAAATAACATAATTACGTATTTGCAATGGGATGTACGTAAAAAAATTGATAATAGTAACTGTAATTAAGCGTATATTAGTGTAATTAAGGATAATTTTGCTAACATACGCTTTAAACATGTTCGCTATTTTAGCTATCACTTCCTTATTTAAGTATAAATACGCACGACTTTATCAAATGAGGTTAATGATTGAGGCTCAGTTATACAACACTGAATAGGTCAAAGTTCAAAAGTAGTAACTTCATATATTTGTCACAAGTCCTAGAATAATCATAATTCAACCGAAGAATATTTAATAGACTTGGCACTATTAAATCATATGCAAGTTTTATTTTAATAATGCTTTAAAATATTGAAGATTGTTGTAAAAAATTTAATTCTTAGAATCAAAAACATTGTCTAAAACAGCTTTTAGCACCTTTCACGAATTAATCGCTAGAGTGATCATTGCGTAACGTGATGAATTCATAAAAATACAACTTGGGCATCAACGAACCATGTACTGTGACACAGTTTAGACCTACGCTACCAGTTGTTGTATATTAAATTGAGTATAAATATTGAGTAAAATAAAAAGATGTTTTATGTAACACTCAATATCTTTTTACAGGAATATCTTAAAAGGAAATATCTTATATAATTGTTTAAAAAAATATGGCTTATAAAATGTATAAAAATGTCACAACAGCTTACATTATTAATTTGTTATTTCTCGTGATTTTTTTATTACATAAAATGTATGAAATGCTACACACACCTGCCTGTTATTTTATGAATCCAATGAATAACAATACCCTTTAAACGTTTTTTTATATTCTGTCCACATAACAAACGTTTCGTTTCGTAATCTGCCGCACGTTAAAAATAGCTGTAGAGGTTGAATCAAATTGTTCGAAAACATTATTCTTTCCTCAAATCTCTTCGATCAGGTTCAATATTGAAATATATATCGCATTAGGTTAAATAATAAAAATTATTATGAGAAAAAAATATAGACTAGTTTAAGGATTTTTAAATTTATTTTAAAAAGTTACTTCGATCGACCTCGCTGTATGTGGTGAAAAGCCCAATAATGTAACGAAATTGTGTGGACACTGCCCCTTGTGAAACATAATGCGTCTATTCCATATAACGATTTATCTTCTTATGACCAGCTTCCTTATATGAGGTAACTTTATTGTGACATAGTGTTTGACTGTTGGCGTTTCCCTGATATAAAAGATACCATGTCAGGAATTCTAGTTCTTGCTAGGATTGCAGATCATGTAATATCATAAATTTATTTCAAATTACATAAAACAACCTGAATAAAATAAATCAACAAAAGTTTCTAATACTTAAAACGGTGGTTGTTTTTCACCTAAAAATATAATCCAGTAAGCGAAATGATTGTAGGAATAGATTGGATCGCTATGAATAACTTTAGGCTCATTTAAGGCGACCCGGTCATTTGACCCACAACAATAATTCAGCTAGCACGTTACGTATCAGACCGGATAATGACATAATATACTTTCACTAACCTGTGGTCATGATAAATCTTCAAGAGTATTGGTTTACTTTAATTCTTCCTTGGTTTGTGAAAGGAGGAAGGCTATAGTTACTGTTCCTGGACAACCCTGATATGTGACACCTTATTATAGATTTTAGCTATAGAAACTTTTTGTACATTAATTACTTTCAACGTTTGAAAGTCTTGTAACTTTTTGTTGAATTCAATTAATAATTGAGTTTCCTACTTATCTAATGTAATTTTCAAAATTATGTGTTCCATAACAGAATAGCTGCTTTACCAGAGTGTAAGTGTGTTAAGGATTTAAAACAATACGAATTATATAACAGTTTCCTAAAAACTTCTTATTGGTATTGTAGCCAAATGTTACGTTGTTGACAGTGACTTTCCGTTTAAAAATGAAAGTGAACGTATGTTAATGAGCTCAGTTCTCAAAAGATGCTTAAGTTTTGAGATGTTTATTCAAATATAGACTTGGAAACGAGTTGAACGATAAATATAAACGTAATTTGACCATTACTATTCTGATGTTCGTAGAATTTAATATCTGTATGTCGTCGACCTCTTAGGTCTATTTATTTGTATTTATTAAGTATATTTCTTGACATTTAAACAATTGGTTCACATCTATACAGTTCACCATAGTTATTATTCTATTACAATAAAAATAACAGTATTTCAATAACGTTTTGATCTTTTACAATTGTGAAGAGATTTCATAGACGAACAGAAGAAAAATAACAAGACTGACATTGTTACGGAAACAATAATGATATTTTCGTTCATTTTAAATGTATACATAATTTTGATTGTCGTGAATGGATTTGCTCTTCACGTATATAAATAAACATCAGTGAAAGGTTTTATGTCATTATAGACACTAGTCGGGACTTAAATGTCTTGGAGAATCTCTTTTTTTCTCTTTAGAATGTATTTTTGCTACTCGTAGTGACATTTCAAATTTAAATCTTGTAAGGTATATTTTTGTAAATCATAGATACGAGTATGTTACGTAAAATGCTAGTTATTTAACGTGTTTCAGGAAATGTGTGAATTAGAATGAATCATATGGAATCCTTCTTAATGAGAGTATTGTTTTGTTTTATAACGTTATATCACATTCTGGTTATCATTTATAGCATTTTTACGTCCACTTTAATTGCGTAGTACATGTCAGATGTTACGTATTGATATTGAATAAAAATAACGTTGGAATTTTTCAAAAAATTTCATAGGAACAACTTCGTTGTCAAATTAAGTATTGATTTCAATTAGTAATGATGTCTTCATCATCGGGAGTGAAGTCAAAAGCTTTAATATTGTTTCTTTAATGTGTTCATATTCTCTTCTACTTTGACACAGCGAGTACAGGTTTATGAAATGATATTTGTACTTCGCTTGATATGAAATTCTACAACTAACTATATACTTTTCGTTCAGCTCTTTGTACTTTTCAACGGTTCATAATAGATGATTTATGAATGACTCTATTACAGTTTATATTACATTTGAGTCTAAGCCTCACCGTCTATATGCGAAGGGTACTTGTGAGCTGCGAAACCAGTGGGTGCTGTGTGTGCTGGCGCTGTGTGGGAAAAGTGAGCGGGCGCAGTACCTCCATAGCCGCTTGGGCTAGCGTACTCCGCGGGGGGGCCATATACAGGGTGTGCTGCAAGGAATGTGGTTACGAGTGAATGAACGTGTCTTGGATTTTAATGAATTTTATATGAAAAGTACTGGTAGTTGTATGTATGAATCATAAACAGCGTTGTCGTTTTGTTAAGACCTAGTATATATTTTTGTTTCATTGCGGTTTGAGCGTACTTGGAAGCGATAGTTCATTACTTCTTCAAATTTCTTGTAATTAATTTTAAAATGAGGACGCATGAGACATACGGGGAAAGTAAAGGAGCTGTCTATTCTGGTGACTAATAGAAAGGTAGGTCCGGGTTTGGGTTACTTAATAAGAGTTCACCACTATGTTTTTCCTAGTAGGGGATAACCCCAATATTTAATCTCGTTTTAACATTCGTTAGATCGTTTGTTACAATTACGTAATGCTAAAATACCTATATAAATAATATAACAACGTTTTATGAAACAACCCATTTATACTTGTATAGATAACAGTTAAAATAATTGTAATAAATATTTTAATAGTATTTTGTCTTTCATAAATATTGGAACATAATAAGAATTCATATTTTTTTATGAGCAAATTATTAAGAGTCTTTTTTTTAATTCTCATTTTGAAATATCTATAAAAAAAATTTAAGTTGTACATCAAAACTGAAAAATTTTAGATTCCTATTTATTAATGACTTTATAAAAATGGTTACGTTAGCCGTAATTTAGTTGCAAATAAATTTCAGCGCTCCGTTTTCTACAAATTATATATTTCTATGTGGATTTTTTTTTAAATAAACATAATTGTAGTTATTATAATTATTCCGTAGTGTACATCAAGTCAGTTAGCTATAACAACCCTTAAAGTTTAGTGGAATACTAAAGAAGAAATTAAATTTATTAGAACTTTTAGATACTTTTTAAGGGTCTCACAGAGATAATGGATTTCAATGTCCCCTAGGGAAGTATTTTAAAACTTTATCAATATTTTTTATTTCTCTAAAATACTATGCCAAACTGCGATGCAGAGATCTCTAAAATGACCTTTAAACTTGAACCGACGTCTTATATTACATCTTATAGAAATTTGTCGACGAATTCTAAAAAACAATTATTTGTTATGAACAATTTACATTAAAATAATAGCAATAAATAACAAGTATACTATTTTACTAACTACAGTCACCACATTTATCAGAATATTAACCCTAAAGGTACTATTAAGTGAATATAAAGTTATTTATTGCAATAAGAATAAACAAATTTCACCACTCTTGGAATTTCGGGACATATTATAAGAATTTTCTATAAAACTGAAGAAGTCCTCATCTGGATTTACGTGTTTTATGTATGCCTATACTATTTTACATAGAACATGGTTTATGCCTCAAGTCTGAGCGGAAAGTGATAGAATTAATTTAGTATGTAGTTTAATTTTGTTATAGACTTAATGAATTTCTTTGTATGTACATATACACGTAGACAAAGTGAATAAAGATTTTGGGACATAATTAATAAACGTAACGAATGCGAAAGCACGTTTTAAATATAAAACTTTACGACGTTTAGCTAATTTTGTGACAGGATGACACCACATCATAGTTTAACAATGAAGCCACTACGACATCCAAGCCATTTTTATGACAGCATATAGCTTAACAGCTTCGAAAATATTGTAAGTAAAATGTAAATTTTATAGCAGACAAAATTGTGTTTGTAACGAATCGCACTTTCCTGTATAGAAAGCAGCTATTAAAGTAAATAAAGTCATTAATATTTGACTTTGTTAACATTGTAAGCTAGCGTATCTTAGAAATAGATTCTTGTAAGTAGGATTTAATTGGAAGCCAATAATACTTACATGGCTTTTTGTGACTCAGCGCTGCTGAGCTAACAATCTTCTTTCCAAAATTACTGACAGCGTCTCCCTTGGAAGATATCACTTTTCCTAAGGTGGCTGCTAAAGCACCACCTCCTTTGATAAGTTGACCTTTGAGAATTGTAACTCCCCCGGTTATAGCCTTCACAGCTTGGAATAAGGTGTGGAAGATTGATTTCTTCAAGCCCCAATAGTCCACATTTTCGTTGTGCTGAAATTATATAGATAATGTTATGATTACTTATGACAGATAATAGTTCTATAGAATTTATTATTATTGATTTATAAGTGTCATTATACCGGCTCGTAAGAGTATCCATGTTCAGAGTGACCAGTCTTGCTAGAGGCTGATGCCACGAAAGATGTGATACCAGCTGAAGCCTGACCCAAAAGACCGACTTTACTTTGTAGACCTGATGAAGCCTTTGAGACGACTGACGTAGCAAGTTCTTGTGCGGATGATCGCTTTGTCCTATTTTAAAAGTATAATTAATGAAATCTAACCAAGAAAAATAAATTTAAAAGATCATCTTTTCAATCACCGTAATTAAACTTTTAATCAGCTTTTGGAAGAATTATAAAATGATACTGAACATTTTTATATTCACGCAGATTCTGTGTATAATAAAAAGATTTAAAAAAATAACGTATAAAAAAGGAGATATGTCTCTGTGCCTCGTACCTCATTATTTCTTCAGCTGCAAGACCTTCAGCTAGGGCTTCCAGCTGTTGTGGGGTCATTCGGCTAATCGCTGCCATGTCTATAATATCCAGCTGCAACCTCCCAGGTCCGTAGACTGGGGCAGCCATTGATGTGGCCATGCATACCAGACAAAACCAAGCCTATAAATTTAGAAGTGTTGATTGTAACATCCTCGTTGATGATATTTGTTTATTGATTGAATCTTGAATCAAACGATATCAGATAATGGCGGTTAATAGTGGACAGTTAAATTCTTTATATTCTTTACGCAGCGACTCACGCGATTTGTATCAGGCACATGATATTCCACACGAGTCGAAATGAAAGTGACTGTATGTAAACAAAACAAACTTGTTGTCTAATGTTATGAACATTTATTATAAGAATAGCTATTGCATAACTTATGTGAACTTTGTTGAACTATTAAGGTAAAATTTTAACCTCTATTTTGGAATTGTTTGTTTAAATGCCGTGAAAGTAATCAGTAATGTGTAGTATACTTATTGAAATCATGACATTACATTTATCCTCTATTAGTCTTTCGTAATATATTACATTATATTATAATTAAACATAGTTTATATTTGTATGTATCATAAATATCGGTTTTTTCTTTTATGTTATATTTAAAGATAATATTCTTTTGAGTTTTTATAGTTAAACTTGTAAAAGTTTATCCCTATACATCAACGTGCTATTAATATAATCTATAATCTATAATATTATTATATTATAGATTATTTTTGGTAAATAAATCTCTAAAATTTAGAGACTCGATAGTAAACTTCAACTATGCCAAAAGAGTTTTTGGCTGACGACATTTCTTACATAGTTATTTAATATTTAGTTGTTAAAATATATCCGAGCAGTAAATATTCTACGCAGCACCATTCAGCTGTGCACGAGCCTTGGCAGTGAAAAGGGAAAGTGGTATGCGTTAAGACCGCAGCTACCTTCCGCTTACTTACTCGTGGTATGACCGCGGTGTGGCCACTAAATAAGCTATTTATTTCTATGTATATATATGTATATTATATTTTGATTTTAAGTTTGACTGTAATAAATAATTCTTATTTTTGATTTGTTCAATATCAAGATGAATAAAATTTATGATTAACTAATTTTGTAGCTTTAGAAATAATAATCACTAAAACATTTCCCGTCATCAATATTTTTTTAAGCTTGTAATTTTAAAGGATTTTAATACTATTTACGACTTCGATAAAATTAACCTAATACATAAATAACAAACAATTTCAAATATACTTAAAAAAATATCAATACTGAATCAATTATTTCAAATTACTTTTATACCTCTTGTTAGTTAGATCATACATTGAAAGAAATTTTACATTTTTACCCAAATATATTTACTTCATTAGATAGGATAGGTAGAAATATTAATATCGCAATACGACCTTCGATGCGATATAGCCGTATATTTGCGAAATAAAATTACAAAATGCATGATATTTAATCAGGTTACAAAATAATGATAGTAGAAAAATGTGCGAAGGAAGTAAGCAATTGCCATTTATAGTGGAAAATCTACGCTTGCTTGGACCAGCTGATTAAAGGTTGTGTTCCAGTATTGATATCAGGTTGTTTGAAGTGATATTTGCTAAGTTAAGTCTATTTATTTTTACCGATTTTTTTTTTAATATTATAAATTGTTAATTCAAATAACAGTTCGTTGTAATAACATTAAAATACGTCTCAATGTTTTTGTAGATAAAATAAGGGGAATTATAATAACCAAATCTCTAATTTTCTGTTAGTTGAAGTAGATGTGATAAGTGATATTGAATGAGTGAGTGAGATTTTATAAAAATGATTTTACTCCGTTACAATTAATTTAAAAGCAAAGAAATTGTATGGAACATTTTTTTGTTTATATTTCCGTAATCAAGTCTAAAAAACAGGATCTTCTTACGTCCGCTTCGGTTATTACATAACAAACGATGTTATATGTCACTTCGTGAGATAACAACATCATATTTAACATAATTCTGTATACTATTATGCGTAGAATTTTATCGGAAAAGTGTTAATAAAACTGTGTTACTTCACACATGATTCGTAAGAAATTTTGTATTATGAGATCTAAGATTTTTTATTATAACCGTGATCACGTTTGCTGAAGAGTATGTAGTTTTTTACAAAAATAAATCACGCGTAGTTTATCCGAAAAATACTAGTTTCATTTAAATGCATTTTGTATTATTTTATGTGAATGATTAAACCGACCAATCACCGGTGAGAGCGACCAAGCCCATGTGTTCTGAGAACCATAATAATTGTAAACTTTCTTTCGGAAATACCTGTCTAAAGTTCTTGACATTTTTCAATTCCTTTGACTCAATTACCCTAATACTGGTTCATTATCTAAATAGCTTTTTCTAATTGATGTCAACATGTGAATTAAATTACGAGTATTATAGAAATAAAGTAAAAATATTTTTTTTGTGAACGGTACGTAGTAATACTTAGATCGCGAGTATTTTTTTAATCTCATTATTTATACATTTCTATGTACTCGATGTATTGTTTATGTAAGTATAATTGTGCAATGTATTCAGTGTAAATGTAGGTTCTCTTTACTTCTTCTATTGTAAATTCGACTAAATTTATACTAATCCGATTGTACAAATAAAATAAACTGAATAATATTTTCGTACCGTCCTCTCAAAATGATTATGTAATATATTAACATATCGTTGGACCATTTTCTCTTCCAAAATCTCTTATAATAATATACGGATGTATTTCTTCGGACGTAAAAATTCATATTAACCTTTTTTCTCACGTAACATCTCGCTGACATGGTTGTGCAATTTTGCTCACTGTGACCGACAAAAAAAAAGGCCTTTAAACACCGTCCCCATACATATTGCACATTCCATACAAAACTTAAAATTTTAGCATTATTTTATATTAGTCATTTAAGATATTGGAAGAAATATTCTGTAAAAGATTTTTTTATATATATAACTTTAAAGCGGCGTCGGTAATTATTGATAGTTTGGAATCAATCATATGATAAATAACTATTGTTTATGTTACTGGTATTCAGAAAGCAAAACGCCTTTACTTTCGTTCGCCGTTACACAAGTCAGTGGCCTGGCTTACAGAAACTTGTAAATACATGATAGAAAAAAAAAATGACCCGATTATTTCTTTGGTCTATACGTTCAGTGTTACTTAACTTTTGCTACTAATAACTGATAGGACGGTTCTTTATGATTAAAACATAATTGACATAATATAAAATACAAAAGAATCGCGAAACCAGTTCAACGAAAGTTATGTGACATTACAAACAATGACCGATTGTAACTCATAAAGTCTAAATTAAACACGAAATTTCATTTTCTCATCACATCCGATTTTAAAATGTCCATTTAAATGAAATTATTTTTGAAAAAATTTATAAAGATTAAAATGAAATTCATAAAAATTATACCAATTTTAATACAGAAATAATAAAAGTTTTTGCGAAATTTATTTCATATATTTTCATGTACATCTGGGATAAAAGAAGAATATTTAATGCGACGTAATTCTCATCGTAGTAAATTGAAGCTATCGCGTCTTAATTCGTTACAGCGTTTGAGTAATATTTGAATGTGTTTTAGGAGATGGTTATTAAAAGTTTTAAAAGATTATTTAATATGTGATCGGTTACTGGGTGATGTTTCGTAATTCAGTTCACATAAATTATAAGTGTGTTAAATGTGAATGTTAATTGATGTTGCATGGCCGTCATATTAGTTATTTCAAAAATAAAACGCTTCATTTGCAATTTGAGTTATCAAAAATTTGTTAATAATTAATGCGAATATTTTTTAACTAATACTTAATTTATATTAAATCATATAAAATTCATTTTTATTTCTCCACATATTAGTTATTTGATAACTAGCGCCAGTTAAGCTTGTGTTTAAACTAAATCTATGTCTCTATGTGATTATTTGAAACTTATATTTTATAATGATTTTTGTTTAATATTTTATGTATTTATTGTATATAAATTTGTTTTCATGTGTTTATTTAATTTAAGTAACAATAATTTTGATACAACTTGACTTGTAATAGCTACTTAGTTTTGGGGATATTATTGGGGAGTATTCATTTATTTGAATAAAATGATATGCAGGCAAAATGCCAGCAAATAATTGCATACTAACAGATTTGATAGAATTTTTTACATACGATTATGGAATTGATTTTTTAAAATCTCCAGCATTCGTATGCGAAAATAAATCAGTATTCAAACCATTAATATTAAAATGACTATTCTGTAATTTAGTACCAAGCATACGACGTTAATTTTAGCCCAGAAGGTTTTTTTTTTTTTGCATTTTTCTTAATAGGTCTAAAAATGTTAAGCAAATTGGTAGGTGCTTGTGTTAAAATATTATTTTGCTGAAAAGTGAAAGTTTTGACATTTTTTCGGAAAGCGAATTCTTATTTGAACATTTTTACCTTTACACTATGGCTTTCAGATTTTAAAGGTTATTTCTTCCGTATCCTAATATATTCCAACAAAATAAATAAAACGATGTTTTTAATTTAATTTATTGATCTGCTGCATTAAAATTATAACAATATAAGTTTATTGTATATATTTATGATGAACGATCTCAACTTGATTTCATGTTTCTGTATTATTAAAATTATGAATCAATCAATATAAAATGTGATTAAGGATTAAAGTAAAAAAGGACTGAGACATAATGAGATCTAAGATTTTCGCGAGTATTCATTTAAATAAAACTAGTATTATTCGGATCCGCGTAGTAAATCCGAATAATACTAGTTTTATTTAAAGGACTGAGACATGAATAAATTGGTGACGTGGATTTAACACCTACAAACCTAACAACTAGTTTGATATACATAGATAATTAATACACAGGTCCTTAATTATATGACCGCGTTTCATTTAATAAAATTTTTAAGTAAATAGTTCATCGAATAATATTTGCTACATTGTGGTAAAACATGAACAATGTTAACTGATACCTTCACATAAATTATTTCTTATAACAATTTTGCATACTTTGTGCCAACTATTGAGCTGGACGTTTCTAGGCATTTGAGCCAAATGTGAAAGCTACTGACTGATGAGGAGATACACCACATATGTTAACTATGTATAGGAAATTATAGTGGGATCTCGATAAATAATTTTCAATATGAGGTAGTAAAGGATCTCAAGTATTGTGCTATGTATTTTTATAAAGAAAAATTACTTTCTTCCGTTCTTATAATTCCCGTGTTATTATGAGATGCCATCAAAACCCTTCGCTGCTAGCAGTTTCCTCGTGAGATCTTACATTTTAGATACTAATTAAATAGCATCTTTTGTTTTGTTCCTTTTGTATTGTTCCGTAACATCCTTAACATAAATTGTTGTACATAACGCTTGTGTAGTTGCTGCGTGATTGACTCGTATACACATACACAAAACTTTCGCTTTCATTATATTCGTTGGATCAAAGTATTAAGAATTAAAACAAGGATATTTTAAGATAATAATTTTAGATCTCAATTATTCTAACTTATATACTTATTTATAGATTAATGCAAGAAATATAAAATTAAATTAAGTTAAGAAATAAAGGATTAATTTATTTCCGCATATTTCTTGTAAACATTGATAGTTTATAGCTTCTAACTCTGTTCTCCATAAAAAAACGAAGCATGTTCTCACATCAGTCGATTATAGGAAAAATCTATTGTAAATAAATTCTCACAACACTTAGAAACTATTGGTGGAAGTGAGAAGTTAACTTTTTCTTATAAATATGAAAATTAAGTTACATTTCTAGTTATTTGATTAACATAAACAATTAAATGTACAAAATAAAAACAGTCTGTATTTTGATCATTCGTAAGCATTTCCTAATAATGTACCGCGTTCAAATAAAACTGAAATATCAATAAACTACTTGTCCTTAACTTAATTATCTTAAAAAAAAATTATTTTTATTTAAATAAAAAAATTAATTAATTAAGAAATTTCATTCTCACACTTACTTTGATATTACGTGCGTTAGTCATCCTCTCGTTTTGTTACGACGGAAGACACCAAACCACTTCCACTTATCACAATCACAAATCAATAAATACAGGCAATAAAATAGTTAATATTGAGGACAAATATTATTTAAATAAATTAAAGTTTGTATTTAATTTTGAATATTGCGAAGTTAGCGCCGAAATTTCGATAAACTTTCACGCGGCTGTACGTGCGTCGCGCGCTGTCACTCTCACCGGTCGGCGGATACGTTTTTTCTTTTTATTTAAAGATAGAATCCCCTCTTCGAATGTGCAACATCGTATAATAATGTGCTATCAAACTTTATTGAGGGCATCGGGCTTACAATCTTGGATTTTGAGACACCTACCATTTGAAGGGAGGTTTCCTATTACGACTGTTGACATATAAATATTTAAGTATAAATAAGTACTGCTATAAATATAAATCTCTTTATTATATTCATCAAAATATATTAAAATTTAAAATAAAATTTTTATTTGCGATCGCATTAATTGCGATCGTAAAATCTAGAAGAAATATGCCTCGAGGTGAAGATGAAATAAAATTGAAAAATTATCACGTCGTTTTGAAAGAACAACCATTTTAAAATTTTTATTACGATTTCCATAGTTATAGATTATGAAATAAAAGTATGTTATTATAATGTTTATTTAAATGGTGTGTAACGAAGGGCTTATATTAATTACTTTTTACTTACACAACATCGCGCAAGTCTTGCTTGGGGATTCAAATTACTATATTCAAGAATTACGTAAATGTCCTACATTTAAATCGATTCAACGGGTAAACCAATTTCACATCCTTTTCTCTATCTGAGATCATCAACTATTGGAGCCCACTGCTGAGCAAAGGTTTCTTCTCACGTGGAGAAGGAGAGGCATTGACCACCAGGCCTGCTCAAGGCGGATTGGCGAGTTTAAACTTACAATTTGAAATTATAAGTCCAGGCTCCCTCACGATGATACCGAGGCCTAAGAGGTGGGCCTCAACCACCAGGCCACCACGACTTATATTCGAGATTGTAAGAGACTTATTACGGAAAAAGTTTTGGAACAAAAACCCGAGGAAAATGGGTTAAGAACTGGTCATACATGGTGAGGAATTATATATATTATAACATATGTACTTACTTCAAATGTAGATATATTCAGTGTAATAAAAAGTATTTCGTAAAACTTCTGATCTCAAATCGTCTGCCAAATTACCTCAGAATATTTTGATTATCAGCAAGGTAAAGCTCACAGCAATATTTTCGAAAAAAATATATAATTTAGATTTCTTATGAAACTGTCACAAGGTTGTGTTAGTTCATAGAATTTTTTCGAAAAATTTTATGTATTTCGATATGATTTCCTCTACATTACTAAACTTTTTTCTTATTAATTCTATTTATAATACTATAAATAATAAAGTTATGTGTATGGATAGATGAACGTATATTTACTTAAACAAGGAATACCAACGAGATATTTAAAAATATTATAGTAATGAACACGTATTAAAGACAAAATAAAATTTAAGATTTATTTATATAGTTAAAATATCTTTAAAGTTTTATTGATAGGATACGAGAGAATGGTTGTGTACTGAAGGGTTCGTCCTTATAAATGAATTAGTCTATTGCCAATAAACCATCCTAATTTTATAAATTATTCACTGTTAAAACTACTGAATACTCATTGTAGTGAATTCCCATAGTATTTGAAAGCTGTTAAGGTCTTTTTCGCCACATTATATTTCAAATGCGAAAAATACGATAATATTTAAATGAAAGCTCCTCAGCGCATACCCGATATGTTAGATACTTGAACCTCAGTGTGTTCTGATGTGTTTGGAGTTATTTATCGACCAGTCTCTTTTATGTAATGGTTAGGTTTTTTTTCATATTTAGCTTAATTATTGTGCATGGTACAACAATTTTCTACAAAATAAGAGTAATTTTTTTTACAACCATCTTCATTGTTTTTTGTTACATTGGGTCTTTGGTTTTCGTTTAATTTGTTTTGAAAGACAGGATAACCAAATTGGAAGGTTCGAATATTAATAAGGTACCTTGTTTTTACAATATATGCATCACAAATTTAATTCAGATTTATAACAACTGTTTCCATAATTGAGCTTATATTTACAAATAAGCCGAAATTTTTGCGGATTCCTGTTTTAATACTATTGAGAAATCGAAAAGCAATGAACTTTTAACAAAAATACAAAAGCCGCTATTTTTATTTAGTCATATATATTAAGAATTCGTAACAAAATTATTTATATTTATTATTTTAAAACAAAGTTCTCAATAATGAAGTAGACATTAAAAGACAATGTCACATGTAACTATTCAACATTTTGCTATATCGTTAAAAGTAAAGCGATACTTTCACATTGTTACAAAACAATACATTCAGAAACACGAAACACGAAAATATATATATATATATATATTTCATACGATTTATTACAATATTTAGCATGACCAAAAATTACATGATATGTATCTTCGTCTTCATATAAGAAAAAAATTGGATTTTAACCTAACTCCGGTAATTGCTCGTGAAAATATTAAAAAAAAAAACAACGAATGTCTTAAAAATAAGTAGACTTCTTATAGTTATCACACGAAAAACATTTTCAATTCGAGGATTCCTATTGTAACGAATGATTACTTTAATATTTTCATGAATTCTCTCGATTTTGCAATCAATTGTCAAGTCAAGAAATAATTCGAATTTGTTTGAAATGCTTGAGAAAACTTTGTACTCCAAGTAAAAGTGCCAAACTCATGCAGACATTTCTGTCTATTTACTGATATGTCAATTATGCTTATACCATATTGATATTCAATATAATATATTAAATTAAATTATTTGCAAAATAAATTATTCGGATACAAAATTTAATGTAATATATAAACTCATTAGTGATACCAGTATTCGCTGTCAAATTACCAAACTTTTGGCGTCGTTACAAGACAATGTGATGTGTAAGAGCCTCATGCACGTCCAATTGTTGTAATGTTGACAATTTTTTATGGAAACAGTGCGTATCGTATGCGGAAAATTTTCCTAACAATGCTATCACTTGAATATGAACCTTTTTCTATGGTGTTAAGATATATTTAAAATAATTTACGAATGTTACAAGAATTCCTTCTCGCCTTGTTTCAGCTTCAAGCGATTATTTTATCATAATGATCATGCTTTAGATACTTTAAATGTAATTGAAAGATAAATAATTACTGTGCTAATATGCGTTATATAAATTTAAAAATCATAATATGTTATATTAAAAATAGAACTCATTCATAATTTAATATAATTAATTTAAATGACCTCTTACAGCTTTATATAATTTTAAGTCCTTTATATAACAGCAACATGTACGATAGTTTGTAGCATCTACAATCTGTTATGAAAACATTGAGACCAAATATGTCATTTACGATTTAGAAAATTCTACTATAAAGCTGTATTATAATTTTAATCATACCTCTATCATCTTTTAACTTCGCAAAAGAATCTGCCAGGACTTCAGTTGCTACTTTAATTGGGATTATTTGTCAAGATATAATCAAAATTGTAATATATACAGCCATCTCATTATTTAATATTACTAACATCGATTAGAATCTACGAAATTAGAAAAATTATTTGAAATATATTAAAATGCAATTCACGAAAATAAAAAAAAGTTATATTCGATAAGATTTGTACAGATTTTTTAAATATAATACTATTTAATCTTGGTTATATGATATGATTGGTATTATACGCAAAACTCGAGACTAATTAAAATATTTACCAAACACAAACAAACTATCTCTACACTTACAAAGATCCGCCTTCGTTACAAAGAATGAATCAAAGGTGTAGCAGTTATATAATATTATCAATTATTATATCACGAGGCTTGTATTTTATTTGATATATTATGAGGAAATTGCTATCGAGTGATTACGTAAATATTTAACAGGGTTTTAAGACACAGGTTCCAAGTTTACTTTCACATTATTTTAGTTAAATATACCTTCAAAAGTAGTATAAAGAGTTAAAAAAAATAAATTATTAATTTCTCTATATGTTTATTTACATACGATATTTTTTTGCTATTTTGAATACTGAAATGTTATTCCACATCTTCATCTGCTGTAAAAAAAATCTATTATGTTCATAACAGTTTTTTAATCATTCTGACCATTGCCTTAGTATATAAAGAGATTTTTATGAAAAATATCACATTGAAAGGAAATGGCTTCAGCGTAATAAGTCACTTATAATTAAAAAGTATTCACTTAAAACATCGAAACTATTTAACTGGGAATGCGGAAATAGATGAAATAGAATAAAGAGTTTTCCTCATTTAGAGATACGGAAACGATTTTTTATCAAACGAGGTTCTCTGTGAAAGGAACATTTTATCATTTTCATCAGATCATCAGACAGTCTGGATTGTTTGTAGAGGTCCCTTTTTTTAAATAACAAGTGAAGTAAGCTACGGAAATGGATCTTTTGTAGCACTCAGTGCTGTTTAAGGCTTAAACCACGGAATATTCACCCTCGTTTGCGGTATTCTGGAACTATGTTCGTTTTTAAATTTAATAAAAATGTTATTGGTTTGAGTTTGGTAATTAATATTACACTTTAAACAAAAATTCTTTCTTTTTAAGTAGTTATTTTTAGTAAAATATTATGGTATTACGATAACGAAACACAATTTGAAAGTTTTACGTTTTTGTTATTGGATTACAAATAAACATATGATCAAATTGACAGTATGTTGTTACGTTGACCTTTTGTGATTTAGATATAGAATTAACTGTCGGATCATAGGTCGGCCTCATTAAAACTACACTGGATCAGATGTGGTAGTATGACTGCCTTGTCTATTGTAGATGAAAGTTAGTCTCTAACCATCAATTTTTTATTTCATTGTTTGAAATAAAAATAAATAAATCGTTTTATTGCTTCAAATTGGCAAGAAATAAGTACTTGGTTTCGCTATTACCCACCATAAATTCAGACCTAAATAAACAGCGTTGTAGTCTCTACCAGTGGCTTATATTAACTGCTTCATAGTTACTTGAAGTTTAAATATCAGTTCAATAGTTAAGATGCTAAGGAACATAATATGAATTTTGATGTTCTGATAGTATATGCATATAATTTATTTACCTGTGTCCGGATTAGCGTTATATTTACATAGAGAAATTTTAAGTAAGGTGATGTTATTACTGAAAACCTGTTACTAACCTATTGATACACATAGGTTTATCAAATCAAATGTACGGAATTCATTAAATCCAACTAAATATGGTAATAGTTTGTTAATTTGATGCAATACTCACTGTTTCAGATGACCGTATCTGTGCACAGTTAATATGTTTTCAAGTACTTTCAAAGGCCCAATTTCTTTATATGTAGATGTATTATAAAAGGATGTTGTGTAATTGTATAATAAAAAAACCCACCTTAATATTTTCGATTCAGAAAAACTCACGTAACGATATGATAAAGATAAAAAGATATTACGCCTGCGGTATAAAGAAACTTATTTGTTTCATCGCAGAAAATCAAATGGAACTAAAATAGGCGTGACATAGAGAATGTGTTTGATACTTTATTATAATAAAAGAAATTAAGGAATGAAAATATATATAATAGTAAGTTTGTTTTTGCGTTGATACATGTATAAAATACATTGTTTCAAGTGGCCAGGACATTGTAAACAGCGTTATTTCTTTTTAAAATAATGGAATTCATTTAAAGATGTTCAAGGAAATATATGTTTAATTTTAACACATTACATTTTTCGTATGACGCGTGTTATTATGGATATAAAGATAGTATTACATTATGTCATTCCCCGTGACTTCACTTGCTGCAGTTTTATTAACTGGAACGTAATTTCAGAAGCTAATATAACGTTGTTATACTTAATTTCTTGATGATATAAAATTGTTCTTCTTTAACTTTAACTTGATATTACATTGATTAGTTTTATTAAATTTATTTTGCTATCAGTTTTATAGGGTTTTTATTGTAATTGTAGTGGAATAGATAATCTTTTGATTTATGTACTAATTATATTTAAATATTTAATTTATTAAATAATCAAGAAACCTCCTGCTGTGTTCCTCTAGAAACGAGATATTTTTTTCTGAATAATGTAACAAACTGCTATTTATTATCTATAGATGTCCGAATTTATTGAATGTACAATGAGTAGATTTGAGGCTAAACTAATATAAAACTCGTTGTTGGTACTACAGTTTTAGGCTTTATATAAAGTTCAGTTAACAAGCTATAAGCAATTAATTCTGACGCGATTTAATTCTCCTTCTTTTTTGTTGTTATGTTTAAATAATTATCCAAAGCAAGTCAATATGTACATATGTGAGACATATATAAAGTTATTCATTTGTTATCAAATTTATTAATGAAAACATAACAAATATGTATTTTCCTTGTGTTTTACGTCATTTAACTTATGGAAGTTTAGTTTCATCCATACGTTGTCTGAATCACTAAAAAAAACTTTCCATGTTAATAACAACATATTTTATAACAGTACAGTCAATGAATATTGTTTCTGTTTTAGCGTTCATATATTTTCTTGGCACATGAATAACTAATATTAAATGAAATAACATGTTGGTAATAATTTTTAAATATATGATCTTGTGAATTAGGAAAATCTAATCAAAAATCGTTTGTGAGCAAGAATATGATTGTAACTTTAAACTTTTTTCCTTATCAAAATATACCAAAATGAATCTATGAGAGGGAGAATTGAATTATGTATTTACATAACAAGTGGGATAGCTTAAATTTTTATGTAATTGACATAGTTAAAAATATATTTGAAACAAATGAAACTAACATTTTTCGGATTACTACTAGTATTTTATTATTTTGGCGAGAGATGAGATGAGATCACATCTCGACTGCTCGTGATTGCCGTTGCAGCAAAGTAACCGACAAGTCGAAAGTATGTATTTTTATAAAATAATAAAATACGTATAGTAATACGAAAAATATACTTTCATTAGAATGAATACTCGCGAAAGTCTTAGGATCTCATTATAATTGAAACGAGTAAAAAGTTTACTTTTTAAGTAATAGATGTAGATTTTATTTTTGTAAATAACATTATTATTGTTATGTCTATCTATATACATAAATAAACAATTACCCCTAATCCCCAATTTACGTAGTAAATTCATTGATTCCTAATTTAACTAATATAACTTTTGGTTTAGATAAAATGGATTATATGATATCTATATATATATACAGATACATTTCTTAAGTATTTGTACAATCCCTTGCCTTTTTTCTTCTACATTCCCAAGAATGGCTCTTAGAAAATGTATCTCATTGTTATACATAAAATAGTTCCATATTTTACATACTAGGAGTCTGTGTAGAAAGCTCATTTTAAAGTTAAATTCAAGCATACACACGTGACTAGATTCGTTTGAATATGAAACAATGATAGCCATAACTGTAATCATAATCATGGTTATGTTTTCATAATAAGATCTAAGACTTTCGCGAGTTTTATTCATTTAAATGAAACTAATATATTTCGGATATACTGCGTTAATTTTATTATTTTAAAACTACATAATCCCGACGTTTCGGTGTCACAGACATTCACATCTCGTCTGCCCGTGATCACGGTTGCTGAAAAGCAAACGAAACGTCGGGATTATGTAGTTTTAAAATAATAAAATTAACGTTATATATCCGAAATATATTAGTTTCACTGAAATGGTTATGTTTTATTTTGTTAATCAGTCACTAACATGTATCTATAAAATAATAGTGGGACCTTTAAGAATCTCAATACATACATAGCGTCATTAATAGATGAGCCACTGAAGAGAAGAACCTTAAATAAATATATTCATAAACATCTTTATTAAGAAGAAAAGTGTGAAAGCATGGCATTTATCCACAGAGCTTATTTTTTTGCTTAATTTTTTTTCTTTGTAAATAAAAGTTGACTGGAGTCTTCGAATACTATGTTTCAATTAATATCCGTATAATATGACATATTGACATATATTGATATACATATATGACATATTGATTGACATATGTTTTAAAGGATTAAAAATCCCAAATTTTTAGAGCCGAGAAAAACAATTCATTTCTTTGCCATACTACAGCAGGTCGATATTTTTGGTGCTTTATGGTAAAATATTTTTTCCTGAATGAAAAATAAAAAAATATTTATTTATATCGATAAAAAGAAAAAGAACCAGTTAAAAATATTTAAGTAATAACTTTTTAAATATATATATTTTTTAAAATCGAATTTCTAGATATACGTGCAAACTTTTGATTAACAAAAATATAACATAAATTGTTTAACCCATTTACTTTATTTTTATAAATTAAAGATTGATTATTAATATTATTTTTTTGTTTTATATAAAGTGAATTTCTTATAAAGTAAAATAACATAACATCAAATAAATTCATTCAACAAAAATATGACAAAACTCACATCTAAAATTAATAACAAATATTTTAGGTATGAATTAATAATATTTATAAGTTATTAAAGATATAATTAAATTATTATTATAACTTACTTATTTACTTTTTATATAAACTGACAAGCCTGTATTAAAAACTTATTGCTTGGAGGTGCGATACTACTAACTTTAGTGACTCGATTTGAGCATAGTTGACGAATGTGTACGTATGTGGTGTTTTACGAATATTTACTAGTGGAAATTAGATTAATCATTATTTACTTAGTAATAATTAAAAACAAATATTGACTGTTTATTTATTTAAATGAAACTAATATTTTTCGGATATACTCGCGTGCTTTATTTATGTAAAAATCTACATACTCCCGACGTTTCGATTACTTTTCAGCAACCGTGATCACGGATAGACGAGATGTGAATTCACATGTATATCCTTAAATATATTAGTTTCATTGAAATGAATAAAACTCGCGAAAGTCTTAGGTTTAATTATGTGACCCAGTATGGGATTCACATCTTGTCTGCCCGTGATCACGGTTGCTGAAAAGTAACCAAAACGTCGGGAGTATTAGTTTTTTTACAAAAATAAAGCTCGCTTAGTGTATCCGAATAATATTAGTTTCATTTAAATGAATAAAACTCGCGAAAGTCTTAGATCTCATTATGACTATTTATTTACTTTTCAATTTAGTCATCGTATCCTTTTTTAAATATTTTAATGTTCATACAACCTTCTAGAGAAAATTAAATATAATTGCAGTATATAATCAGAAACTTCTATTCATACGCTCTTGTTAAAAAAGCTCCAAATATTGAATTTGCTATAAGAAAAGCTGATTCCTATTATTATGATAGTTTTGTTAGCATGAATTGGTTTCTAACTATTTAAAAAATACTAATATCATTTTGAAATCAAGCCTTAACAACTTCGTCACCTCTGCGTAATTGGATTGAGCATGTTGTAGAGTAGAATGTATGTAGTCACAAAATTATATTTTAAACATTTAACTGACAATGCTTGGTTATATTTTTTACTACTTTTTTATAATTTAATATTCACAATAGGGAACAGTGAAATACGCAGAATTTTAGTTTGTTTTTGATAAAAAAATTTACTCCGTTCAAGTCAGATAAAAAAATTTACTCCATTCAAGTCAATTTTAACTAAGAAGACATATTATGATGAGAATATTGTTTAAATCACTTGCAGCAGTTTTACATATAAAAACAAAAGATAAAATAAATTTCATACAACGAACGTCCCAATCCGGTATTGTATCTATATAATCGGGCAAGTCCTTGCGATGTCATTTTAATTATACTTCGCTTTGTAAGACTACCCTTTTATGAACCCTCTATAAATGTTACTTCAGTACAAATGGAAGTAAAACTCAGTAGGTGTACGTATTTAAAAATAAATGTCTAAAAAGTAATTGCTATTATTTCCTTCCCTATTCCTTTTATGATGTCACAGTATGACGTATTAAAATGTACAATTTTCCACCATAAAATAAATAATTATTTCTATGTGCAAAGATGACCTAATTTATGAATGACTAGTCTTAGGCCACCATGTAAAGATTATTATTACATCTAATCTACGTGTCATTATTATTTTTATCTATTTTATGTAATAATATCTTTTATTCTAATCTCTAAAGTGCTTTGTGATGGTATTAGTTTGGAAAAAATAATTTTTTAATATTTTGATGGAAGGATGAAAGAATATTTTTCTTCTATAATAATAAATATTGAAAATAATTTTGTAATTTAACACTTTATTCATAATAGTATATTATATTTATAAGACCATTTCCGCCTTCTAAGAAGTTTTTTACAAGGAAATAAACTCGCGATGCTCTGAAATCAAATGAACGAATTCTTAAAGTTTATTACTTTACAATTATCCTTATTTCCATCTTATATTTGTTTTCTAGAAATTTACTATTATTTTTACAGAAACAGTTACACGTCAAAATGATTTTTTTTCTTTAACAAGCCGAAACCACAGAGTTTACAGATAAAAGTATGACAAGTCAAACCTTAAATAACATAAATACTCAAAACATATAAACATAATATTAACAACAATTCAAATCTAAAGGAAAACAATGTATTTTCTTTTCGCACTATATAAGTATGTTATTATACAATGACAGAATTTTCTATCATTCTTTACCTTAGTCAACATGGATATTACTAAGGAAAATTGGCCTTATTGTCAGTAAATTATGCAACTTCAAACTGTCCTGTTTGGTAAAACGTAACCTAATCAGTTTATTATTACGTGGTTGTGTTAATCTCTGTGGGTTTTTCTTAGATATTCGTACAACGTCACGAATCCCTCCATGAGAGATATGTTTCGCAGTCCGATACTAAAGCGCAACTTACAGGAAATCATAAAATTATAGTCACTTTTAAATTCGTATTTCTTGATGGATGTAAAACATGTACTATATACGAGTAAAAGGTTACCTGCTCAAACAGGTGAGCAATTTAATTATAAAACATAGTTGTTTTTTTTTGTTTCATTCTGCTTAACAGATATACAAAAGGAATTGCCTATTTGTTTTTTTAAGTCCTTAATTCGTTGTGCTTTAAGTATTTGGTTTTGGAGACGCCAACTATGTACCGTCTTTAATTATTCGTGAATTTAATGATAATGTTATAAATATAATTTGAATGTTATTTACTACAACTAAGTACCTATCCTTTATACACGTGATATTGATGCATACATCATACATCATAGTATGATGTGCTTTTTAGTTATCTTTTTTCCTCAATAAAAATACATTATATATTTAAATTATTTACAGTATATTTTGTTAACATATTACACTTATATGTTTGAAGTATTCTATCATTCCACTACACGTTGTTCTTAATATCGTTAGTCACTCAGTGGCTAAAAGCACGAGTGTCTCGTTCATCGAGTCAGTCTCTAGTCGGTGATATAAGGTCAAGGTAGAAGCAAGCCGAGTAACAATTAAAACATAACTTGCAAACTTGTGAAGTGGGTGCAGGAATAAATAAATAAAATGATATCCACTGCTCTTGTTTTCTTAGTAAGTATTTTTTATGCGAACTTAAAATAGATTCACTTGATTAATAATACGACGTCGTTTACAAGTTGCTTCTCTGATATTGTTTGGTATTTTAAAATTATTTATCATAGGCCTTTGTTAAATTTGTCATTAATTTATAAAACGCTATCGGAATTGTTTTTAATTGAATTCTTTATCAATTTAATTTATAATCTTAAGTAAGTTATGCGTTCGGCCTATCGCGGTTCTTTGTCTTCATTATGTGCGCTCAAATCTCATTAAACATACTTATAAGTTCAGTAAATCTTATAGATAATATTTGATTTTTTGTTTTTAAAGTCAATATTGTTTAAAAATATAATAAAAATATTATATCACGTTCAAAATCAAGATATATAAGTCACGTGTATATTCATCACGATTGTAATTGATTATAATAATATTATGTATTTATGTACTTCCAAGAACAATTTACCTCGTGTTGTCATTTATAGAACAACGAGACTTTGCTGTTTATATCTAATAATAAAACAATGATTTATAAATCGTATTTATATTATGAATATTTTATTTAAATACAGATTTATTTAATTTAAATAAATTAATGTAATTTATTTTTCACAGGTTGCAAGTCAATGCTTAGTCCCTGCCTTTGGAGCTGTAACAGGAAAACGTAAGAATGAACATATAATACATTATAATTTGGAATTAATTCAAATAGAAATATCTTACATTTAAATCTTTTGGGATTTGTAGAAAAAACTGATACACATATCCAGTTCCCGGAAGCTGCTGAGGCATTGGACGCGCAGAAAAATCATAAAGATGTTCCTATCTCTTGTAAAGGACAGAATTATTGTACAGTGAAAACAGATGACTATCCAGAAGATAAGTTCAATGAAATGTTTAAGGGTTATGTAAGTAACAGTTTTATCCCTGTGAAAAACCATTGATCAGACATGCATTTGTTATAGTGAAAAAATATTCTTGTCCACACGTTTGTTTGAAGTGATAATAATTATAATAAGATTATAAATTAAATAATAAAATATATAATTTGTTTTTAGAACGCTTTCCCTCAACCAAAACTAATATGGGATCCTCTACAAAATAAACAAGGTAGCGCGGATGACGAGAACGACTGCGCAAGCGAAATATCTGTAAGTAAATATATTAAATGGAACTTAGGAATACAAGCATTATAATCATTGTAAATTAGTAAACTAAATTTGCGTGTATATACCTTTATCTATGAGATTATTTATAATATTTGATATTTTACAGTATGACCCGCTATATAAAGTCAAGGAGAGTGGAGATAAACCTTGGCGTACGGTAGTACAAGCTCCGAAACATGACTTTGTACAAAAAGTGCGCCTAGAGAAATGCGTGTAAGTCAAAAAACTGATTAATTGTATTAATTATGTTAATTTCTTATTATGCATATAATTAAAAATTCTATGAAACTATTCTATTAATCGTAAAATGTTATTGTTATGTTATTTGAAATAATTATTGGTCACTAACAATTTAATGATCTCTAAATGTTCTGCCATCTCTCCTAGTACATATTAGGTTTCATCGAAAAATATGTCTTTTTATTGTTTTCCCTTTGATCGTTGAAGTGTGTAAAGTATTAAGTGATTTTGAATGTGTACCCATTATCCACATGATTCAAGTAAATTGATTGTTTCAGAAATACGGATGCCTCGTGTTTCACTAAGTTTTCAACTGACATCTACACAACCCACTGCAAACAAACGTATGGCGTGTGGGAAGTCCTTGTTTCAAAAGGCGACAACCAAACAGAGCTTATCAAAGCTGAATTGCCTATTTGCTGCTCCTGTTACTACGCCAAAACACCATTAATTTTATCAAGAATAGATAAAAACAAACGTCAGTAGTTCCTTAAATCGTCAAACCGGAGTACTTACAACCTGATTTCACTATTATTAGCTTGGGCTTTTAGTTAGTGAATCTTTTAAATTTTACAATAGATTTTATTATTTTTCTTTAGAAAATAATAATTGTGAATAATCTATTACATAAACTATGTAAATAAAATATTTATTTTGGTCTTTTATATTAATGACAACTTGCTATGCAACTTTGATTAAATGTTTTAAGAAGCATTTGAATTTTATTCTCAGATGACATATCATCCGGCCTACAACAATAGACCTATAGTTCAATTGATCTTCACTTATAATTTTTGTATGATCCTATCCTTCAGTTTTTACTTCATCATTTAAAAAAAATTATTAACATTAATACAATAATTCCCTTTTCACACCCCACGCGTCAGTAACTGCACATTATTGTTCAGTAGTGCATTAAATTATTAGTAATTTTCTGTTGCTGCAAAGTTACCGAAACGTCGGGATTATGTAGTTTTCAAAATAATAAAATCGCGTAGTGAAATCGAAAAATATATGTTTTTTTTTTTAATGAATACTCGCGAAAGTTTTAGATCTCATTAGTATTTTTCTCGTAAATCTTTTTAGCTCTTTACATTTATATAAAAAAATTGAGTCATTTTTATCGACTTTTATTGATAATTTTTATTTATTATATAGAATTGTTTGTCAAGTTAACCATTCTGACTTAACAATTATATCTTAAAGTCTATGAAAGTGTTGTATCCACCAATGACGATGTTCTGTTACTTTAAATACTTATAAGAATTCTGGTAATTAGCAATTAAATTAATAATAGTACAGTCGTTTTAAATATATGAAAGATATCAGAAATATTGCTCTTAAAAGTACATTGAGATATATTTTTATTCACATTTCTGCAGGTTAAATATAATGTATAGTTTGAACATACAAAAAATAATTAGAAAAATAATAATTTGTTCTTATATTTTATCTTCGGTAGTAGTAATTATTTTTACTCATTCAATAACCTTAGAAAAAGGATACACTATTTTGGGCACTATTTATATAATATTACAGTAGGTACATAAATAGATATATGCAATTTTATTTCTTACGTTAACCAAAGCTTGATATAAATTTAATAAAATTTTTCCTCTTCTATAATTTGTATTAAACTTAAAGGGTGAATTTGAGGATAGTTGAAAATTATATGAAAACTTATATAAATAATGTTTACTATTCTATATAGAACAATAGTATTTTTTAAGTTAAAATAATAACTCGCTACTTGTATAATTTTTAAATTATTGTTTAAAATGATTTAAATTAGTTTTCTTTAAATATTCAAATATTATTTTATCCAACAATAGTAGTATTTGTTAATTAAAATTTTTAGAATTCGGCAAAAGATCTTTGACTGGTTAGTTTAGTGTTGTATAATGAAGTGTATGTTTGTATTAAAAGTATAATAAATGTTACATTGCTTTAACTTAAAGTCTCCGAGCAATTCTAGATCTGAATGCTAATTATAGATTGTAATACCTAGTAGTTTACAATCAATACAAGGAAAATTCGTAGAAGTTATATTTATATCAAACTAGTTTTGGGTTCGCGACTTTGTCCGAGTCAACTTTAGGATTAGATACATGTAATTAACCCGGCGAACTCTCTTTCTTTAAAATCCGCACAGCAGTTCTTGCCTTATAAATAGTGCAACTATCACGACTTTTTGATATACGGATATTGTTCAAAACGTGAAATTATTTCTTTTATCTATTTCATTCAAATTGAAATGACATATACGTTTTTCTATACATACAAATAAAATTGAAATGTCTGTTTGTAATTTTGAAATAATCTTTTTTTACTATATGCATATAATATATTATCAATTGGATTACCAGAAACTGTGGTTGCTTAAAATTTAGTCCCATGCGTCAATTCATATTCTCTGTGGGAATCCTCGCGGACGATATGTTCCTTGAGCGGGGCGTGTTATTAACAAAATACTGCTGTTTAATTTACATTGTGATGTTATTTACAGAAACGTTTATAATTGTTAATGAAATATTCGTAACGATATTTTATACGTGGAATAATAAATGTTTTGTTAGCGGTTCAATGTCTCAATAAATAATCTATGTGAGAAAAATACATTATACAAATCCTACTTATATCATAAAGGTTAATGCTTGTCAAGGTGTATGTACGCATGAATATTTGTTGCTCTTTCACCAAAAAACTACTTAACTTTATTTGATGAAACTTTATAGTAATATAGCTTAGAAATCAGGAGAAGTCATAGGCTAATTTGGAATTCAGTGTAGTGTTCAGAGGGTCTAGATATACAGTTTTAATTTTTATTCTGTAAGAAATAACATGACAAAGATTATACATAACGAGATCGAAGACTTTCGCGAGTATTCATTTAAATGAACTAATATTTTTTGGATTACAACGCGTATTTTATTATTTTTGGAAACTACATGGGCAGATGCCCGCGATCACGGTTGCTACAAAGTAACCGCCACGTCAGGAGTATGTAGTTTTGGTCGCCGTCGGTGGGTTACATATACACACTCTAATACACTCTTATAAACCAAACCAAATAAATTACTATTTAAACAGGTTGCTACACATGTTTAATCAATATTACATTAAAAAAAAATACAATTAACCTAATGTTACTATGATTATAAGTTTACGACAACTGAGAACTTACAAATTTTTTGCCAGTATCTCATTTTTATCACAAGACCTATAGCATTTATAAAATTTCTACTAATTAATCATTATTTAACTTGTCTTTCAGTGTACTTTCCAGTTTGCTTTGACAGAATATCATATATCTTGAGGGTAAAAGTTAACCTAGATCAAGAATAGATTACTAACAAGTTTCTAGTATGCGGCAAGAGAAACTTGCAATTACTTTAGTAATTTAATTATTTACAACATAGTAACCATTTCTCACAATTTTTGTAACAATTATGTCATATTTAAATTTGTCATAGAGACAAAACACAAAGCTAGTAACTTAAACGTAAAGAAATCAACCAGATACAATAACACATAAATCAAAAACTTAAATATAACATTACAATTGTTCTAGGAGCGTAAAGTTAGAACTTTCAAATACAAGGGTTTTAATATATATTTTAAAGTTTACTACAGCCCGCTTGTTTTTGCATCCGATGGCTTTTGTGTAAAATGAAAAACAAGAATATGTTAATAAACAACTAGTCATCCTAAACAAACAAGGACTCCACAATATCATTCTAAGTCCCGTCATAATTTGATTATAAACAAATTTATAATTATTAATATTACTAACGAACTGTAATTAAAGAACAAACACAAAGGACTTGAACTTAAACATTTTCGGCAATACTATGAGGCAAATTAAAAGGACAATGCTATGATTACATTTACATAATTAAAGTTATGCAATTGTCAATTGTCCTGCTTTGTAACCTTAATAAACATTTGCGTCTATGACGTAGTTTTGTTATCACCGTAAGGGTTTTCTCAATGTATGCAATTTTGTGTCTTCCTAATACGTATAGCTTTTTAGTTAAACGCAACGTACAGAAAACTGGTATTCACTTTAAGTTCATAAAAATGTCTAATATAGTATATTTATAAAAAATTAGTTTCAATAACATAGCATTAATTAAGATTAGTGAAGTTGTGTAAACATAATTCCTGCAAATTTTCAATATTTTTTTCGTGGGAAGACGGAAGAAAATGTCGGTTTATCAATAATGTTATCATTTATCGCATACAATATTTCTTTAGCCTAAGTTGAGTCCTTTAGAGAATTTGAAGTGTTATTCCAGTACTAGCCGAACACCTTCCGCAGCTGCCCATTTAAAAAAACATATTGACATAAAGTTCTGGATGCACTAGAATTTGAGATTTGTCAAAGAATTTCTTATTTTGAACTTATTGGATCGTCTTTAGTACAGGCTCGTTCCTAAATTAAAGATTGTTGAAACATAATAAGCATCAGGTATGATTCTGGATACTAAACTTAAATATAATAAAGGAATGCAATTTTTTTGGGTCTCTAGAACTGCTCACTTTCTGATGTGCTATTAAATATTTCTGTTAGTGATTCTCTAAGAATGTATATTTTGCAGAATATTTTGCAGAATTCATGCCATAGCGAAACCGACGGACTTCCAGCAACACAACATATAACGTGATCTTTGAGATTTTAATTTAATAATGCTGGTTTACTCTTTAGAACCATGGTAGGATTTGTTAATAATATAAATAAAAAAAAAAATTAATTCAAAATAAATAAATCAAAAAATAAAATTATCAAAAATAAAAGTAAAAAAAAATTAATAATTAAAATCTTTTTGCAATTTTTTTAAGAAGGTGGTTTATAGAGGTAAATGTTTTAGGTTCTACTGTAAAGTGGTATGCCTATTATTTTGCTAAAGGCACGCCATTTTAATTACATCTATTTTAATGGCAAAAAAAAAATATTGTAAGAATAATAGTATCCAAGTACAATTCATTTTTCTTATTTCCTAAATCATTTTTCAAACACTTTCTTCTAAATAACTTATAGAATGAATTAGTTATGTTTATATTAGGACCAATTTCAAAAAAAACTTTTAAGCATAGGATTAAGGATATAATTGTGGCAATTATTACATATATCATAAAAAATAAAAATAAGTTGTCTTATTAACTGACTTCTTGTATTAATATTAAACCTAATTGTTTTCCTGTGCGTTGTTCATAAAATTCTTAGTCATATATTCGCTTATAGAACGAGTGTTTTGAGCGAGACAGTTCATTTAGTAATAAAAGCTCGAGGAAGAAGCTAGTAGAGCAAGTTGTGGCGAGTTTAACAATTGCATTTATTATATTATTCAGTGACAAAACAAACCACCATGCTGGCTATCTTGTTCGCATTATTCGTGAGTAATTTTTTTGTATCTATTAATTAGTAAAATAATAGTTTTTCTTTGATTATTTCCTGACATGTAGTAAAAAACAACTCTCATGTTTATTCATTATATATTAGTACTAGACAATATTCTTTTATTAATATAAAAAACTATAACAAAGGATAACTTTATAATTTGTATATGATATTAAAAATACGGGCGTAATATTTATAATACATGTTTGTTTGCATTTTATGCATCACGAATTCCATCAGACATCATTTATCCTAAGACCTTTTAAGGAACACTTACCTTACTGGTATGACCTTGGATATTAACTTTAAGCAGTTGTCGCCGACGTCTTGTCTACAACAATGGACACGCAGCTAAGTGACGTCATTGGGAATTAAAACATCATATAAGAAATGTCAATTTTTAATGAACAAACATTATGAGTATCAAAGAAGACTGTTAAAATGTATAAGGAAATATAAATATGATACGAATATAAAAACTGTATGAATTTTAAATGTTACGAATAAAAATTATGTTTAATGAAAGTGAATATCTTTTACATTTACAGATTGCCTGTCAGCTGTTGACCCCTACTGTCGCAGCGATAACGGAGAGAAGTAAAGACAAAAGTAATATATGATACATATTTCTAATCTTAAATTATACGTTACATAAGTGAGAATTAAGTACGAATAGAAATATTTTTTATAATTAACTTAAAACTCTATTTACAGGTAGATGCGATGATGCGATTATGTTTGTTGAACCGATCGAAGTGGTAAAAACTAATGACCATGATAAAGATGTTCCCCTGTCATGTAAAGGACAGACATATTGTACGATCAAAACAGAGGATTATCCAGAAAAGAAATTCAATGAAATGTTAAAAGGACGTGTGAGTACAATTATTATATAACGCTAAGCACAGCTAGGGGATTTTATTTTACTTACATAATATTTAATACAAATACCTATTTGAAATCAATCAATATGAATATTGATTAAGTTTTGTCGACACAAATCTATTATTACAAGAATCAGAATATTTTATAATATGTTTTAATACACTACTTGAACAAAGTGGTTCAGAATCTTAATTAATAAATTTTGATTTATTTGTTTTCAGAAGGTTTTCCGGCAACCACAGTTATTATTGAATCCTCTTCAAAATAAACAAGGAGATCCAAATGATAAGAACGATTGTGAAAGCGAGATAAGCGTAAGTAAATTATAATTACTTGTAATATAAAGTTTTTGTGAAATTACTTGTGGTCTCAGATATTAAAAACCTGAGGAAATTGTAGTTTTGTTAAAGAGATTCATTATAATGAAATAAGTATCATGAGGTGTATAGCAATAAAATTGAGACATTTTTACTCAAATAAACCTTTTTTACAGTATGAACCATTATATAAAGTTAGGGAAGGAATCGATAAGCCGTGGCGCTATGTAGTCCAGTCTTCAGAGCACGATTATATCCAAAAAGTGCGCCTAGAGAGATGTCTGTAAGTAAACAATATGAATATACATTTATTGTAGGTATACATTTTTGTACCAATTTTACAATATATTTTTTTATTTTAGTAACCCAAATGGTTCCTGTTTTACCCAATTTTCATCTTTTTTGGGCTACGGGACTTACTGCAAACAAGAAAATAGTTATTGGGAAGTGTTAGTCTCCAAAGGTGAAAATGAAACAGAGGTCATTAAAGCAGAGCTACCAGTTTGTTGCTCTTGTTATTACTCAAAAAACCGTTAAATTGAAATCAGAATTACAAAAAAAAATATCAAATGTGACAAGGCAATAATACTTTTAAAAACAAACAAATTCATGCTATCCCCAAGTGATATTATTTTTTTAAGTAATTTATTTTAGTATTAAGTGTTTTGAAGGCTTCTAAATGTATTAAAAAAAAAGATGTTTTATTCTTGACCATGTGCTGAGAGTAAAGTTATTAAAAACAAAAGGACTAATGGGTTGTTTTCTTTTAATTTTTTTCTTCTTGACACCAAGTCAGTGGCAAATAAAAGTATGGCCAGCCTTGTAATTATCGCCAGCACTACTTGGGATATAACTATCGCGGTGCCTACTCTTTAAATAATTGTTCACTTCATTCCTGGAGATCACCCGTATACTGCCGAGCCGGTAAATCCATTATTACCAAGGAATACGTCCAATTATATAGATACAATACACACAGCGAATGTGTGTGTGGGACTGTGAGTACGAGGTCATTGAAAATTCTCACAACTGTGAGATTTTTAACTCGTCGGAAAACTGCACAGTTATATTAAAAGCCTTAACTTCTAGGTGCTTAAACTACCGAATCAGTCTGTGTCACCCTGATGGAAACTGTATAGTACGTGTTCAAACCTGCTATTATTAACACAGTCCGAAAAATATTCGTCATCAAAATAAAGTTGCCGGCGATAGCAGATATCTCGGCATTCAAACATGTATACACTGGCATCCCTTAAATAAGATTTAGCCGCAGTATTGGCTATCTACGTCTTCGTTAGAAAAAGAATGGTTGCTGCGCAGTTTCTCTATGCTGATGTATTTAATTTGAATCAGATCCCCACATATAGCAGAACTACCGAATTTACAACTTTTCTAATTCTTTTATGATTTTTTTCCATTTGGAAGTATGGAAGAGAATAGGTTCAGGTTATCGACTATGATGGAAACTTAGGAAAAATTACAAGGTCTTAAATGTGACTATAAATTGATATGTCAGTACGAATTTTCATTTTATTGAAATATAAAAGTAAGAAAAATTATTTGTACTGTTTAAGACGAAATAAATGTGTTATAAAATAACTGCATTAATGCTTAAATAATGCACATAATAATTGTATCGAGACCATGAAAATGAGTTTATAATGTGAACTAGGACCGGTTTTCCATTGGAACAAAACATTATGTAACTGCGAAGGGGAAATACCGGAAAAGTATTGTGTCTGGTATTAAACTAATTATACAGAAAACTCCCGTCTACGTCTAACAATGAGTAATATAAATAGAAAGTGTATTTTTGAGCAAATCCTCACAACAAATTAAAAAAATAAACGTGAATACATATTTTTACTCGCTGTTTAAGGGACAAAATAATTGTACATTCCCAAAAAATCTTTCCAGAAGTAAATTTAAGTCATAACATTCAATAGTATTCGACGACGTAAAACCAAAATATGAACAACCTATAACTAACCTACAACAACTCGCTTGTTCTATGCACTTCCTACTGAGATTTAAGTTTACTTATTTATAAAACAATAAAAATTAAAATCAATTAAATAAAGACATTCAGGTTGCTTCGTTATTTAAACCGGTTGTCTCGCAAGTAACTTTGTGTCATATAAATTGTAAAACATGGTTATAAATTGATAATAAACGCTTTATAGGATTTTATTTAACAAATTAAATTATTATTAACATAAAAAAAAAAAACTAGAATTAACGCGATAATTATTGTACCTTGCGTGACTTTTAAGTTAGGTTTTGCTAGTTGTGGTCGCAATTTCAGCGCTGAAGTGATGTCACTTATCCCAGGATAATGAATCTTCATTCACCGTCTTATTTGATTTTAATTAATTTTTAACTTTTCAAATAAAAGTTTAATAAAAAAAAACTTTTAATTACAACGTTTTGTTTTATTAAGTTTATTATTAATTATTATTTTCATTTGATACTCACATCGTAGGAGTGCATTAAAAGAAATCATTACATATAACGGAGTAACATAGCTAAACACATCGCAAAATTAACTGTGTATACAACATTGTTGACCAATTAATTGCATATGTCTGCTTCAAAACAGCCATTTAAAATTCCACCCGAATAAATATTCATTGCAAGGTAAAAAAAAATCATTACACACCATATCAATGGTTTCTTTTAATTTACTTTTTATTTCACAAAAAAAATTTCAATATTATTTAAATACAAGGTCTTTGGTCCAATTAGAAAAAAGCACACGAATAAGCTAATTATTCGTTTCAAATTTAATTGGTTCCGAAAAATTTTTTTGTGTTTAATTTTAACTACGTCTAATGTTATATTAGATCGGACTTCTAAGTTCTTTTAAGCATGCATTTTTAATATTAAACCGATTTAAAATAAGATGTTTATTGTTACACATAAAACGTCATCTGAACCATGTAGTCTACTTAGTTATTGGTAAATTATAATTATTAAGTTCCGTCACCTATTAAACGAACCAGTTAAACGTCAAAGAAGATATTTTCCTAAATACGGAATTGATTTGCGAACAGAATAGGAATGTGAAGAAGTTTTGAGACGTTGCAAAATAAACTTGTTTCATACTATAACAATATAACAGGAAAAGTAATCGAAATGACAGCATTGTCCCTTTACTTTTAACCCGATTATTATCTTCAGTTGCTGCACGATTGATGTTAATTATATGTCATAAAAACTAAATACTTAATAACTTGATTTAATGAGAACACTCATTACTTATTTATTACCCAATACTCGGTCGTTAGAAATGCCTGGCTGTTAATGTACTAGGGCTCAGACAGGCATAACTTTATCTCAAAAGTGATGAAAATATCTTTTATTGACCTTTGTCTAATGAGTGAAGGTGACAGCAGAATATTTTTTGGCTTAGCTTCCGTTATTGATCCCTTAAATTATCTAAAGACACAATATGTTAAACTGTTAAACCATGGCCTATTTAAATTAAGTAGCTATTAACTAATAATAACTAAATTAGTGCAAATAATGGGTGTTCGCAGGAAAAAAAAAATTTTGTAACCCACTTTGTGTCTACAGTTTATCTTTGATAAATAGGACAAAATTGCAATTTCAAACTTCAAAATAATTCTTATAAATACAAGGAAATCACAAGAAATTGTGGTTTCATGTTATTAAGAAAAACTTAGAATTAGAATATATTGATGTTTTCTCAAAATCAAGTACAACAAGAACTTTATCTAAATTTATGCAACAATATTCAACAATTTTTCTATCCGATATCATTCACAAGACAGCTCTATACTCGTATAAATAATTCTTTTATAACTTAATTGTGTTGTTAAGTTCCTTTTAAGTGCTTAGTTTTTTGGTAAACATACATACATTTTAATAATATCAGAAGTTTATCTTGTTTTTTAAATGAAGATATATATGATAGTGTTTTGAACTAACAGCAATCAAATTAAGAGTGAGAGTTGGAACAAGTTTTGAGGTATAAATAAATTTTGCGTACTTTCACACCGGTCGAGGTTGACCGGTAGTCGGATACAAAGAAACGGCTTTTATACAAATAAGTTAAATATTCCTGGAAACATTCATTGTGTTTTATTTAAACGAACCCATAATTAGCTATTAAAATTATAATGACGTAATAATAATATGTATAAAAATTTAATGTATTTTATGAGTTTATGAACGCAAAATAAAATAAAATAAAAAGAAGTTATTGCTTTAAGATAATTATTTCAGCTGTTATCATTGCTTATTTTTGTAATATTTTTTAAGTTCACAATTTCTTATCAAAACACTAGACCTAAACCTCATCTTGTATAAATCTTCCTAAGTATTAAACTTGCAAATGTCCGTTCAAGCAACCTGCTTAGACTTAAGTAGACTATATTTATAACATGTATTAGGGACTCATTCCCACAATAAATTGTGCTCTTAGTATTGTATACAGCCAACAAATGTTAGTCTTTCGAGTTTCAAAAATTTTATTTTACATAAAATATAATCCATTATTTTGATTCAAAAGTAATAAATAAGAAGTTGTATCTTTACTTCAGATTTAAAATGGTATCGAATATATAAAAAAGTGGAGCTGATTTAAAATGATTTTGCAGAAATAAGAGTTAAACTTTTATTACTTTTAAATGAAATTCAAATAATTAAACTCGAAAACAGTTAAACTTCAACAAAAGATACATAAACTAAAGGAAAATGTTAATGATGATGCTTAAGTACTCTCCATACTCGTATAACATTTTTTCTGAAGGCCCATTTTTAAAAAATAGTTTTAAGAAAATATATTGTTAATTTAATTAAATATTTTATAAATTTTTAGTTAAAGAACACAGCCCCGTTGTTAATAAGGCAAGTCACATACATATACCATTATATAGTAAGAAATAATAATTTTGTCCTTAACCTGGGCAATATGCCAGAGTTCAATAAACTGTTTACATTGTTTACATACTTCAAATTTATAAAAATGAATTAAATTGGTTTATTTTATATATTATTGGAGAGATTTATTAGGTAATATACCTCCATCTCTATAGCTATATACATATTTATTTATAAACACAATATAACGAAGAGTTATATTCATGAATGTGATATTTATCTTTAATATATTGCTAGTTTTATAAGGAAAAACCATAATATGATAGAATTGTTTCAGCAGACGGAAAAAAGTGGCAAACGACATTAAAAATACAAGGCAGTGTAAAGTCACCTGTTCCACCGGTCACATAAGCCCACCAGTGAACAAATCAAGCCTAGCGAATAGCAACACATAGGACATTTAAATATAAATCTGTAACTTGTACTGAAAAACAATATACTAAAGACCGCTAAATAGCAATACTTTCCCTTTGAGATCTCTTGTAGCAACATGAAAAATGCATCAGTAACCTTTGTGATATGAGATATTTTGCGTGACCAGCTCGACCTTTACGATATAATGATACACCGAGCTACGTTTAAAACAACGTAAATAAATGTTTAATCAAACTACACATATAACAGTGAAATTTCGTAGAATATCAATAAATCCAAGCAAGGAATGTAAACTTTTCTATGTGCTTATAAACCGAGGGCTGAAAACAAATTCAACAATTACGAAAATAGAAAAATAAAATGAACGTGTCAAAAGGATTTTTTTAACAATTATGTGACACTAGCATTGTTGTCCCATAATACAGTTAACTATACTTCATAAAGCATATAGTTCTATGTGTATATGTTATATTTACATTAAAGTCGCTAATTTTAATGTGTCATTCAAAAATCATCAGCAACAGAAATACATCCCAAGATTTATTAACAAAACACCTTGAACATATCTCTCTTATGTTGATGATGTAAACTAGATAGGCACAAGTATTGTGTTCTATATTAAATATAACTTCATCTTAATTTTAGTAAAACAAAACACGGTAATATAATTATATTATCTATATTATTCCTTTATACGCATTATCATTTTTATAACATTAAATGATATTTGTCTAAATGTGCTATAACAAATGATATTTTTATGTTTATGTGCATTAGTTTATCGCTATTGGTTATATTATTTCTTGTATTAATAGTTGCTATACGAGATTTGTATGTATCGTCTCATGGTCTTAGTGAGTTTCTTGGTTTACAAAAACACAACTAGAAACATATTGACACATATTAAATAAGGAAACATATTTTTTTTACTAAGTATAATTAAATTTGGCATCAATCTTACACAATCAAGACAGTATCATTAAATTGTTGATGATATTATTCTTATAAATAGTTCTGGGCGTTAATCTAGAATATAGTAGATACGATTCTTATTAAATGAACAGAATTAAAATTACTCATTAGTTATAAATAAATACTCGGTATCTCATCAATTAATGCTTCATATAGGGTTTCGCTTAAATAGTCAAGAAATATTGTAATCAATATTATTTAATTACTTTTTTGTAATAACTATTTACTTGTCATTTAATTATAGAGCATAATTTATAGATGATGTAGATAGATTAATAATTATAATAGAAATAATAATTGCATTAAAAATATACGTACAACATTTTTGTTTTATCTTATTAATTTATAAAAGCACAACTTAATTAAATAATTAAAATCTTTTAAATATAGATTAAAAGAAACTAAAAGAATCGGATTGATAAAGAAAAAAATTGTTAAAGAAAAATTTGATTAAGTGGGAGATGATATTATTTAATCGTAACAACTGACAGTTAAAGTTTGTAACAGAACCAGGATACAGAGATAGCATAGGGTACTCTTAGAATTAAAGTAAGTTACGGGAAGAGTCACAAGACAGTAATTGGCAATGTTTGTTAATCGGGTTAGTTAAAGTACCAATTATCGAATAAACCAAATTATTAAAGTATCTGAACAGCTTGCGAATAGTTGTCAACCCGGTTCTAGATTATTTGGTCGTGTTTACATGAAGCGGTCTGGTAGATTAATGACGTAAGTAAGTTCATCAAAATTTAATTCAAGTATTGGTGACTGGAGGAAATCCTTTGTTCTTTATGAGAAACAAAAACAGAAATATTATTTTAGACAATTGACGGAAGATAGCGTCATAACGTTTAAGAAGGGGCGTCTGAAATTAGCCCTAATGTGATAAAAAATATAGAGTTATAAAATGATAACCTTTTTATCTTAATATTCTTAATAATCAGGGGAAATGTAACAATTTCAATGAACTTGGGATCACATATTTAATTTGGCATGCATTTTGCAAATAGAATTTATTTAACAACATTATACTGTTCGATAGAGCACAAGTTTTAAGTAACTTTGATGTTGGTGGAGTTCATTGCGAGTTATTAAATAATTGATGTGTATTCCGTAAGAATCATTTAATATTACTATAATCAAAATTAGAAGCACGCTTTCATAAAAAAAAAAAATACATGTGACGTGAGTGTAAAATCGATAAAAATTTGTTCCTTTTTTAAAACTCATTTTAAACCATATCAAATATGACACTAAAATGATTATATTGACCAAAGCTGTGAAAAATTAATTATTATAGTTGCTGGTTTACTAGCGTACATATAACGTCTTGCCGGTCAACGGTCATTTCAATTCTCAGTTGTCATTCAGACGTCGAGGCAAGTGCATGTAGGTCCGAACTTATTATATTGCTTAGTGATGTGTTTTTAAAAAGAGAATCTCAGAAGAGTGGTTTGAGTTATAAAAAAATATTTGCAGGTCAATCTAATATGCATGAACAACAACAGTAATGGCACGGATTCATAAGTGCATTTTCCTGATTACATTGGTATGTATTATAATTTATAGCTAGATAATAATGGTATTTTTTTTTAACGTAACTGCGAGTTAAAATACACGTTCAAGGTTTAGCGACGGAAATCCATATATAGCACAATAACTTCCTTAAGTGTATATGTTTGGTTGTCATATGATGGGAAAGTCACTTATCATTTCGTATACGTACCTTTGTATAAATAGCCACTTGGTTATTGAATACAACGCCGACAAATAAAATATGTTGTTAATGAATAAAGAGATGTGTTTAATCAACGATATAAAGAAATGTGTGTAATCAATATTCATTATTAATTAACTGGTTTCTTTGATACGAAAGTAAAAGTGACGGAACACTTTCCTCTATAGAGTTACGTGTGATTCGAGCGTGCTCGCAAGGTATTATTGGTCAATGATTCATTAACGCTATTAGTGATATGATTGTAAACATTGTTTTTTCTCGATTTATATCTTACAGATGAGGCAAATAAAGTACTACAAAAAATGTCAGTAGCAAAATAAATTATTATGTGTGTGCTTAGTATATGTTTACATCATCATATAACATACGAAGCGTTGCCATTTTCTCATTAAATGCCTTGCTTTACTTCTATATTGTGTGAAGATTTATGAATGAAACTGTTATCGCTCCGTATGGAGCGTGACGATACCAACTTAGACTAAGTATATTATTACACCTATGATTTTTTTTATTAAAATATGGTTCATAAAAACCTGTTTTCTCATGTTTTTTTTTTCAAAAACTTTACATTATTTAACGAGGTCTATCCAGATGAGATAGAATTATAATAGGGTTATACAGAAAACACTTTATTTCACTTTATTTTATATTATACATTTTTGTTTTCTCCCATTATTAGTAACTAAAAATTTTTATGCTTTTAATTTTAAGCGATTAATTATAATTGAAGTTATAATAGCAGTTCAGATAAATCTGTTTAAATAAGTATACCTAGAAATAATGTATAGAAGCCGATCTTCTGCGCGCAACCTTAGAAATTACTTGGTTACGGTTACATGGTTAACGGAAAAATTTATTTGCTAATAATTTTAACACTCATAAAGTACACGACAAATATTCAAAGTAAACACAAACTCTGGTTTTTAGATACTAGCAATATATATATATTTCAAATATTTAATAAGTTGGCTTTAAATACGTCTAGTTATGAAGTTAAATATAGATTTGTTTCGCTAATAGACTAATTAGCAGAACATGTTATAATTCATTTGCAAAACATGTATTTGTAGTCATAAGATTAAAATAGGCGGATCAAACTTACTATAAATGAACTTGTCTCGTAATATTAATATTTCTACTTTGTTAGGCAATTGTTATTGAGTATTTCAAAATTAAAATTGCGAAAAAAGCAAACAATTTTGTCAGAATCGAAAACCTTCAAATGTATAAAACTGGAAAGGATGTTGGTTTTTATTATCTATATATAATTATGTGTTTGATCGTAAAGGCAATTGTTAATTAATTATCTTTACCATCAGTTGCAGATTGCTCAAGGGGCTGAGCTAATGGGACGCTCGCTGAGGGCTGGAGACCGAGCGAATCAAAATACGAATGGTTCGTACAAAATCCTGAATAGATTTGTGACACCTTATGTTTATAGACGTGGTTAGTATTTGTGTTTCGTACGCGGCATTTCAAGATAAATATATTTATTGCTTCACATAATTAATAACACGACTAGACTGATGTTCAACGAAACGGTTTATTTGCCTTTGCTTGCCCAATAAAGATACATCAATATATGTCTTCTATATAAAAGTTTTGCACGTTTGATATTCGGTCTCCTATTTTTTATAATTTTGCTAGTTTCTCCTTCATGACTTTGGTCCATTGCTGTTAATTAGTGAGTGAATTTATCTAGAGTATGTTAAGGACTATGAATAAGTAAAATTTGCCTTGTGTGTCACATTTAGAACTATTATGGTTGATTCCCCACAATGTACAAAAAAAAAGCCAAATTAACTGTCTCTTCAACAGATCTTATCAAAACAATTTTTCTGAATTTGTGAAAAGTTTTTGTTACTTCATTATTGTTGTAAAGGTGTAATGTATTTTGGAGTCTCTAATATAGGTACATCTCTCCTGAGTTTTTGCAAATTATAGGAAACAGATCAGAACCTAGGGGAAAATTGGTAACAGTCTATTACATTACTTATAAAGTAATGTTCAACAATAGACAAGTATGTGTTTTGAAAAATCCCATGGCGTATTTTCCCCTGCGCATATTGCAACCTTTCCCTCATTGCTATGATGTATGCGAAGTCTTAGTAAAGTTACGATATTCGATAGCCTGCAATGAAAAGGATAATATACCAAAAAGGACAAATGTATCTACATCAACATTGAAGTAACAGTTTGACTCGAACCAATAAACAAACGAAATGCTTATCTTTTACAGAGTCAGGAGAAGTGGTATTTCCAGGCCAAATACCCGACATAGTTAAAAGAAACGCCATGAAGCTAGTTATTCCTGAAGACTGCCGCAAAATTGGTATCTGTGATGATGTACCGAATTACCCCGATGAATTAGTTTCTCAATTAATAAGCCAGGTGAGTTTTAAAACAGAAGAGTTTAATTTTATTTCAATGAAAATATAAGTAATAAAATAGATATATTTTCCAAAATATTCTTATTTTTGTAATTTTAGCTAAAAAGGGCGAATAGGACCACATTTAACATGGACGTACTTGAAATACCGACCATAGCGCAAAGAATCAGTCCTGAAGATGAAACTATGCCTCTATGTGACTCCTATGAAAAGGTAATAATAAGATTCCTTCTCCTTTTTATAAGCAATATAAATGGTACAAAACCCGTAAAACTAGTGCATTATCTGAAGAAATAAAAAAAACATAAATACTTAGAGCAGTCACACCCAGATCCTGCATTTGAAGGGCTTCTGACTCTCTCACAATAAGTAAAATGTTGTTAAAGACTTCTTAAATCAATTGATATTGTGGCATTCTCTCCATTGCACTTATAATTATACAACTTTGTTCACCATTAATAAAATACCTTGTAAAGTTCTTTCGTAATCTTCACACCTTGTTTTTCGGCACAGGAAATATTAGTTATCAGTATAGGATTTCAGTTTTGACAAGAAGTTAAACTGAAATTATAAAATGTGTGATACTAAATCTATCACTCAAAAGACGATGGAAGTTCATGTTATGAAAAGTAGCATTGAAATAAGTTCTAAGTATTTTGATATAAAACAAAACTGCATCTTCTAAATAAATAAGTACCGAAAAAAGTTTATGAAGAGCGTTCCTTAAAAATCTTTCACTGTTATGGAAGGTTATAGTCTGTGGAACATTATAAATGCTCTTAGCTACTAATTCTAGCTGAATAATCTTTTTATATATTTTGCATCATTACTTCAGGGATTACAAACCTTAGCCTGTATTTGATTTTCGCCATATTTTGATTTTGTTTCAACAAATTGTTTATTTTAATTATTTGTCAAATGTTAACTTATTTCATGTTTACGCTTCAGACATTTTCACCGCAAGCAGCGTTGGACTCAAACAAAAAATGGCACTACATTTTGAATGTGAAGGATAACCCAATACAGAAATTTCGTGTAGAGATATGCAGGTAAACTACATATGTCACGACATAAAATATTTATACGTCTGTATTTAGTTACATATTTATAATTTTGTTATATAAAGGTCATCTAAGACTTTATCGAATATTCATTTAAATGAACCTATATTTTTCGGATTACTACGCGTATTTTATTATTTTAAAAACTACATACTCCCGACGTTTCGTTTACTTTGCAGTAAGCATGATCACGAGTAGACGAGAGTACAAAGTACAAAGTAACCTAAACATCGAGAGTATATAGTTTTTAAAATAATAAAATACGCGTAGTAATCCGAAAAATATTAGTTTCATTTATACAAATGTCACCTTTCATGTAGTAGAAATGTATGATAAATATTACATGGTCTTACTTATATCTTACTAGTATACGGTTTATAATCAGTATGACTGAATAAGATTGAATTGGACACGTACAACAAGAATGAAGCTTAATCTCTGTTATATTGCGTCAACCCATTAATGTTTGCAATTTAAACAAACGTTTGTCTACGTCTCTATTAAGGAAAGTTACGGTCATGAACAGAACTAAACTATCTGACTAAGATGGCTCTGCAACCTTTGAGAAATACTGAATGATTCAGAAATAAAGTGTCATTCTGACAATAATGTTCGATTCAAGTTATTCGTCCTGTTTCTATGATTGCATTTGATAACAGAGTGATCATAATAAATTGAAATTATATTAAAAGAAAAACATAAGTACAAATACCACGTAATAATAAAAATATAGTTGTTAATTTTATGGCTCCATGAGTCAGCGAACAAGGAAATGAGCAAATGTTTAAATAGCAGACATGTTACACTTTATGTGAACAAATTTGTACTTCAAAATCGATTGAAGATTAATTTGATCTGTGACAGTAAATTAACATAAAACTTTAACTTAGAATAAAATAAATGAAAAAAAACTACTACCATATTTAAGAATTTGCTGTTGATGATAGATTGAAATATGTTTTATTTCGTTCGATTGTAATATATTTTTCTCTATTCATTTATAATACATGAAATTAATATTTAGCAAAAGTATAAATTTGATATAACCATTGTAAAGCCAGAGAAACGATATTTTAATTAAAGTACAAAAATAATAATAACGAAAATCTTTTCACATTTTCTATAGAGTACAATAATTTCACTGAACTAAAAGTTTTAAGTTTAAAATAGTTACAGTATTAAGTAAGGCAATTTATGTATAAAAAAGGTTTAACTTTATGTTTGAGTTAAATAAATGACAATATGTTTGGTGTGTTAATATTACCAGATTCCTTGTGAATTAGTTAGGTTTTTTATGGTATAATATTTTTTGAAAATTGTGACTTACACAAATTATTTATTATATGTATGTTTTAAACTTACGAAGATTTAATTTCATCTAAAACTAAAAGCCGCTAAGATTTGTCAAACTTTTTAATAATTTGTAATATATGATTAAAGTAAAAAATTACAAATAATTATTTATTATTTCAGGTCACCGGACTTAGCCTGTTCATCTGTGGCTTATTTCCAAAATGGATACGAGGCACGCTGTGTACAGAAATATGTTTATAGAAATATGGTAGGAGTTAATGAAAATAAAGAAATTGTTGAAGGACCTTTTCAAGTTCCCAGTTGCTGTTCATGTCTTGTGAGGAACGTCGCCAACTAGTCCCTGAATGAAGTGTATATATTAATAATATAATAAAAAATATAAAAATGTTTGATTTAAATTCCATGCATTTTTTTGTTGCGATCTATAGGCTTAGTAAGAAAAATGATTTCAATTCATTTGCTTGTATTTTTAGTCCTTATAGAATACACCTAATTTATATTTCTTTGGGGAATCTTTGAATTCAAATTCTACGTTTTTACAAAGGCTTAATTCTTAAGACAACTTCAAAAATGTATATGTTTCCATTTTGTTTAATTTAAAACAAAAAAAAATCAATGGAGATAATTCGAACTAAGAATGAATTTTTATATGTTATATACCGAATATTTATGGGAGACCTGAAGACCTGCCTTATCAAAAATAAATACAGACCCAAAAATTAAAATCCTTGATTTCATCTTTTAATCTTTCAAGTCTTCTTTTGGTCTGCAGCTCACCTTTCTCCAAATGCTGGGTCTTCTTCTCTTCTTGATCTCATAATTGTTGCTCAACTTAAAAATTCTATCTCTTTTATCATGTGTCATGACATGGCCTTTTCCACATCATGACCTCATTATTATTATTCCTAAGTAATAGAATGTCTACCATTAGACGCAATCCCGCATTAGTTCTCCTAGATTTCAGTAATGCATTTAACTAGGTTGACTTTGTCATTTTACTAGGAATTCTCTCCTCTCTTTCTCTCTCTCGATATCTCTAATTGTTATTAAATGTTTTCTTACCTCGTCGGTCGTGGGCAGATGGTGAAATTCGACTAGAGCCCCTCCGGTTGAATGGACACATCTGCAAGGTTACCACAAGGCGACGTTCTGTCTCCCTTACTTTTTTCTATATTCATTGATAATATCTCCAAATTGTTTTATTTTCCCTACCATCTCTATGCAGATGATTTACAACTCTACAGTTCTGCCCCACCATCTAAAGTTATTGCAGCAGAGTAGCTTAATTCCATACAAAAATATGCCAATGATTTCGGTCTACTAGTCAATTCAAATAAATCTCAAGCTATTATAATTGTAAGTAGGGAAAATTTACATTCAAATAAGATTTTACACTTCGCCCTGTATAGTATTACCTTTGGGTTACAATGTCATTCCAAGATAGAGTAAAAATTTTAGGTTTATTGATGGACTGCCATTTGTCTTAGACGGCTCAAGTAATTGAAGTAAGTAGAAGAATTTACTTTACCCTACATTCACTTAAACGTTTGCAAAACTTTCTTTTAATACCTCATTTTATTTATTTTTTCCTTAATTCACATCGTGATAGATTTTAGATTACTTAATTTATTTCAGAGTAAGTCAAAGTAAATCAAAAATATTTCTTTTAAGCAAAACATTTATCCAACTTATTTTAACTCAGAATAGACCGTATTGGACTAAAAAAGAATAAATTAAAGAAATAAAACATTACATAAGTGGTTCTCTGAAGATTTCGACTATTTAATTATAATAATTTTTACCATCATTTTTTTATTGTTATAGACCTTCCTTTGTTTGCTAAAAATGTATAAGCTTGTAAGTGTGATGTATTTTCTCTTTATTGTAACTATTTTAATTAAATTGTATGTCACCTAGATTAGTGGGTAACAGAGTTTAAATAACTGTTTGTCATATGTGAATTGTGTGCAAAGGTAGTGCATAAGAGATGTCTAAAGGGATTCTTTATGTACATTACAATTTTGCGAATATCAAAAGTTTGTAGCTATTTACGTATATAATATTTTAGTGAAATAAAAGCTTTATTATATTACCTATACATAATGTATTATATTTTTTTATTACATATATGAATATTTTTCCCAATATCCTCTATAAATTATAGTATATGTATTCACATATATATTAAAGTGCTTCCAATATATTCAACACAAAGGTTGAGGTGGTTTATCACTGGCAAGTAATTAGTTAATATAATTAACGTAATATGTGCCAATTTCAAATAAGTTGTATCAAATTTAATTAAATTTAAAACAATGCATTTTCCTTATTGTACCCATTACATTTTTATAAATAGTATTAAAAAGGTTGTTTTTATATATTTCCCGTTAAAAAAAAAAACATTATTATATTATAGTAATTTTTTTTAATCGTGATCATTTGCTAGCACACAAAAGCAAACCGAATTTATCTTCATAAATAAAATAAACGGATGCACTTTAATTATTATCCAGGAACTATATCTGTGTAAGTTACCCCATTAATATTTTTATTTCCAAATTAATATGTCTAAATACATACGTAAATATAATATTGGTACATATGTTGGTATTTAAAGCACTAAAAATTATAATTTATTAGAATCGATAACGAAATTCGTATAATGATTACATATAACGACTTCATTATTTTTTCTCCTGTAACATTAGTCACATTTGATTAAAATGTATAAATGTATTTTGTATATTATTGTAATTAGTTCGGTAAGTTTAAGTGATTTATTATATAGTAGCATCTGTCCCCGACTTTGTTCCCTGGAATTTAAGCATTTCGTTCAGAGATTAACTAATTAGTAGTAAATATATATATTTAAATCATTCAGCCCTAATATTTATCGTCCGTATAACGTGACTTCATACAAACACAACTGGAAATTTAAAATAATCAGTGTCTAGTTAAATTGAAAAACATTAAGTAGATTTTGCTGTATGAATTACCGTTCTGGTTAAGCATCCTTAAGCGTATTTGCTCCTTTAGTGCATGCCCTTCCTACGAGAAAGTTGCAGAAGTTATTGTGTACAACGTGGTCTTTGGCAAGTTACGTAACCAAGTTAACTTTAGTTTACCATTTTTTAGTGAGTCCCTTTAAATGTTTAAATATTATAATAAATCGAAAGCGTATTTGAGAATTAAGAGATTTTTGCATCCTATTAGCACTAAAATGGCGCACCTTAACTCATGATTGGTCACGAGCACTACTAAAATTTTATTTCATTGATGACTCATTGCAAATGATGAAGATAAGAGTAATTTAGTGAGATGGGGTAAAGGTACCGAAAAAACTTGTTATATCTGTGGGAAGGCAATTGAAACTGTTAAGCATTTGCTGGTGGGATATAGGGTACTCCTGGATAGCGGTCAATACTCGCGTCGTTACGATAGAGTTCTGGAAATCATACGTGAAGTAAATCTGATCTGAAGTGAGTGAATCTTTCGGTAAACAGAGCAAAAGGGAAATAATCACAAATCATCGATCAATAGGGTTTATGAAAAAAGGGCTATAAAATTAAACGTCAAGCCTTACTCTATCATTAAATCAACTCTAGATTGGACTGTTATAATGTATACATATGAGAGACTATACAAAATCCCAGAGGATGACGTTCCTGCGACGACCTAGAGATATTCCTGCGATGACCTAGAGATCAGATATATTTATGTATTCGTGAATATAAACCGCGTTGTGTTAATAGAGCTAACGTTTTCTTTGCAGTCAAAATCCCCAAAGGCCATGCCATCAAGGTTAAAAAGTATTACGAACTCAATAACGAACGCGCTAGGAATAGGTTGTTTTACATTTGTTTGCAGTAGAAGTGGGAGCGAGAGGTATAACAGTTATATCTCTCTACAATCTACTAAAAAACTTGGGCGTGTCCAGAACCAACATCAATTCGTTTTTGTAATGTACTTCGAAAGTAGCCCTAGAAGGCTTTTTTCAAATTTGGTTAGGTCGGGAGAGGAGCTTGGACGGTTGAGGCGAGCATTTAACGCGCGTTAGATACGGGCCCCTTACGGTGTGGCCATAGCCACGAGCGGCGTGGATTGCGGCGTGGTTTGCTACGCGGTAAGCGGTGAGCGGCAACAACAAATGGTAGACAACCTATGAAGTATGCCACAGCTACCGGCGTCTCGGACAGCGGCGAGACCTGCTGCGCGGATATATACGCACCGCACGCGGCGACGACGGGCTGCGCGGTGTGCGAGTGGAACAAATGTACTAGCGAGTATCGAGGCGGCCACAGCCCAGAGCGGCGCGCGCGGCGGCATCGGTGGATATATTCAGGCATCGCGGGACCAAAACAAATAATTTTGTTTCTAAAGCGCGTTCTAGCTGTGATACACCACCGCAAATCACCCCGCCCGCTGTGACTCTCGTCTCACCACGCCCTACGCCGCTCTTGACTGTGGTCACTTGGTTACGTTAATTGGTAAGGTGTGTGATCATGTCAATAGATAACCAATATAAGTGACAGAAGAAGATTGAGAATTTCTACCTCCTAGAACGCTAATGTATAAATTCATTTCACTTGGCTATTCCTACATAAGCACAGAGCTTAAAATTATTTTCTTTTGCAAGTTTCACTTAAAAATGAATCTGGGAATTTCAGATTGATTTCAAGGGGCTAGTTATGTAGGAATGAAAAAGGAATCCATACAGCCAGCGATAAAAGACATCTTGAAAGTAGAGTTATAATAAAAAAAATTGCGGAGATATTTGAAGTAAGAAATAAAAATAAAATAAAAAGTTCTTACGTACCCCGCGACCCCATATATGTAATTATATATGTATGTATACAGAAACTTATAATAATTTATAGACGAATCAAGTATACACACAAATTAAGAACAACACATGCGGTTTCGTCGACTACTAAGTAAATTGCTCGTAAAATATCGAAAAACCCATTATTCACCTAAGATTAAGAACTTTAAAACATCTTATAAAAGACAGGAATACTACTTATGGATAACCTAGTTGTAGTGATATTGTTTACAGATCCAATACCACACATGAAAATACAATGCCAATGTATTGTATGTTTTATTTAAACACATGGTTAATATTAGTTTAATTTGTGTTACAATATATAAATCTATATATGCTCACAGCTCGCACTTTGCCAGCAATTCCACAAAAGTTTACCGTCTGAAGATATCTGGACAGATTCGTGGAAGTACGACTCAAAGGGTAGAGGTCACTTTGCATGTTCTTCATAAAAAATGAATTATTACTAAAATTCCAATATCATTAACACATTCTTTAAAACACTTTTATTCTAGATCATTTTTATATTTCTATTTGTATTATTATAATATCTATCATGAAACTTTTCAGCGCATTATAATACAAACAATGATTTTAAACTGGTGATACCAGAATTCTGCAAAGATTTTAACATATGTGAGCACATACCCGATTATCCTCAAGAATTTGTAAACAGTCTTTTACATAAGGTATTCTATTTTTATATATTTTTCAAAATGTGTTTATTATACAATAAGAATTTCGCATTTATAATTTATTTAAAAAGAAATTTTGTTTTTTGTAAATACTACGGGTATTTATTGTTTATTTAAGATTCTCCTGACGTTTAGATTACAGCAACTGTGATCTGAAAAACACAGAATAATTAAAACGTGTACTTGCGAAAATCTTAAGTATATCGCAATTTTTTTGATTACTAATTATTATAATTTATATTTATTATATAACGTTCACTAAATTCTTTAAAAATTCACTATAAGGCAATTTGTTCAGTAATTATTATACATAGTCCTACCGTAATCAAATCAGAAAATAATATTACTAAAACAAAGGGACGAGTACGATTATTATGTAAATTTTAACATTATGAAAGTGGCTTGCATTAGCGAATATCATTATGAATTTCAATAGGAGGTTTAATACATTTTTTTTAGCTAAAGCTTTTATACATTTTTTTTAGCTAAAAACTTTTAAGTAAAGGTAATCTTATATACATTTTAGCTACTTGATAATTTTTTGGACTTGAATAAAGATATGAAACAATCAGAAATACCAATCAGAGATGATTTAATATTGGAAAGCGAGCAGCTATGTAATTCCAAGCAAAAGGTACGTAAATCTAGTATTTTTATGACGGACACTTAAAAATCTAGGATAAATAGAGTCACTAGATCCGTTGTCAATGTTTATTTGTTTCGTCATTAATTGCCGTTATTTAAAAATTTTAGATTGAATAAATAATTTTTAGGTGTTCATTCCTCAAGCAGCACGTAGTAAGAGCAACGCGTGGCATTTGATTTTATCTTCAACTTCGTATCCTCAAACCTTTATTGGAGAAGTGTGCAGGTATTTTTAAAGACATTAAATATTACTTTAAACTGCTTCCCTCCCATATAACTTGAATAATATTTGCCACTTATATGAAAGATTATATTTTTCAAGTGACACTTATTGTGTATGTTGAATATATAGGAAGGGTTAAATAATATGCGATTTCGTTTTTTCGTTTTGTAGGTACCTATGATAAGATCTTGCGATACTTTTGTTTTTACACACAGTTACGGTATTGTTAAAATTATATGTATACACACTCGTATACATTTTGTCCTATTTAATTTGATTACGAAACCTAAAAGTTGGTTTCTGGTTATTTGTAAGTCATTACATATATATTATTTGCCAAAAATGTTGTCATGATATCTTACGATAATTATTACTACGACAGAAAGATTTTTTACATCGTAATTTATTTATTCACTATTATCTTACCAAATATTTTTATAAATGTTTGATGAAAAAATAACAAATGAAAAAGATAATTTACAGTAATGTTTGTTATAACAGTAATAATAATTACTTTTACAGGTCAAATGTTAACAACACATCAAACTGTTCGAAAGCCATAGTTTTATTGAACTATTACGGAAAATGCGTTCAAAAATATATTCAAAGAAAAATGATAGCTTTAAATGAAGATATGAATAAAGTTATTAATATTTTAGTGGATGTACCGAGTTGTTGTTCCTGTAATTTGATTAGAATTTAATTGTAAATGCTAGTTTTGGGAACAAAGTTGTTGATAAGAGTCACGTTTTATTAAAATAATCAATTACATGGAATTTTGTTTTATTGCATTATCAGGGACCACTTTTAAATTTGTTTAATGAACGGGAATTACCATACAAGTGTGATAAATTAGTGTTGTAATCTTGTCATACGTATACCACAGAAGCTTACATCATAGTTTCCCCATAGCTTGTTTACTATTTAGATCTAGAATAATTTCAGACTGTAACTATGGGATATTTTATTTCATTATAAGAATAATAATATTCTTTATATTTTTCACTCTATTTCCTTGAACTTTTGAATAACTTTAAGGGTAAATAGCTAAAATATTTTGATATTTAAACTTAGAGCGCTTGTTTGTATCAAGAAAAAGATAAAAATTTTATGAAAATTTTTAAGTATTCCAAAATCACGATGAAACGGTTTGCATAGATAAGGATGTAGAATAGTTTAATGGCTCATATCGGTCAGAAATGAGTAAATTAATAAAATAAAATGTGTATGGGTTAAAGCGGTTTAAAGTAAAAGAAAATCTATGAAAACGTATCAGAAAAAAATATATTTGAAACGTCAATTTCAAGACTAAGTGCTCAAATACAATAAAATTTACCACGTCTTCTTTAGGTTAAAAAAATAAATAAAATAAAGAACTCAATTTTTCTAGAGATAGGTTTCATTTAACATATACTCGGTATGAAGAAGTTATATATAATATAGATTAATCGGTATGAGAATTTCAGACGAATTTAGTACCTCTAAAATTTCTAAATCATCTAAATTCTTCTGTAAAACTTTTTACAACATCAGCAGGAATGTGTGTAACGAAATTATTCTCTGGCATGTTTTTGTTATCAAACAAAACTATTTCAATATAACCTTTACATCGGGAGTTTTCTCATCACGCTCTCTCTTTAGAGGTCAGATTCAAATCTGCATTGGTTTTTCATGTTCATACATGAATAACTTATTTACATTAAACTATACGATAACAAACTTCAAATGGTCTTGTGTATTTACTAATACGTCTCGCTTTGACAATATTTAAAATATTTTTAATATTACTTCGCTTCATAATTATTAACGTGTATTTATTTTTTGTATGTAATCATACGAAACGAAGCTAAAATTAGATTTCCAAAAAACTGCATTTTTTTTTTTTCTTTATAAGTATCGGATTTAATACCAATTTATTGTTTGTTAACACACAGACGACAGGCGTTGCTGTCGTCACTTACATCCCTAATTTAGATACATTCCAAGATATTTCAAAATAAAACTTCAATTCTTTTAAATATCCTTGTATTTCTTGACGTTTCTATATTCTCTAAAGGTCCGCACTGCTCCGCAGCACGACCAGTCGTCATATTTATACCAAACTTCAAAAATAATTAATTTAAAGATCATCAATTTAAAGTTACTACTAATTAAATCGACGGTCGCGCTTTCATACGTAAGGTTACCTTAGGAGTTACATTCTTAGTGAGCCAATAGTATAGAGATATACATGATATAGCAAACGTATAGCCAAAATAAACTTATAAATAACTTCAAATTAGGTTAATATTATAATATAATTTTTCTTAGAATTGTTGAATTGTTTTTGCGAAACTGATTTTTTTAACCTTAAATTTCAAATAAAAATGTTTATGCAAAAAATTTTTATAAATATTTCTTATGCATAATGTAATATATATGACGATTTAAATATTTTTATACTATACTTATATATAATATTATACAAAATACATAGTGTAACTAAATTGATTTCCATTTCAAAAGTTCATTCGTATTGACCTATAAATTATTGGCATTATGTAATATATATATATATATATATATATATATATATATATGTCTGTATGTTCGTATATATATTTCAAATGAAATGTTGTCATTATGTACTCATTATGGTATCTATGTTGTAATGATATTATTATTGTGTTTGCGACCGAATTTTTACCGCGTTAGAGTTTAAATCCGTAAGATATTTTATTTAATTGTCAGTTAGTGTATTAAATTGAAGGAAGTTGGAGTTTTTGTGGTATGAATAATGAATGAAAATTTTAAAGGCTCGAACAAGGTTGGTTAACATATTTATTGATGTTTTTATATAAAGGAAGTATTTTTTTTTATTAGAAACATAATTTGATTATACATTGTATTTACGTAAAGGTCAAATATTGCATATTTTAAAAAACCAAGCTTATTGCTGGTATTTTAGTGTTTCATTGAAAGGATTTAAAACCGAGCAGGAAAATGCATATCTATTTCAGAATATAAATTCGTTTAGAAGCAGTTTTTCAGGACAGTTTACTAGTAAACTTCAGTATAAACAATGGTGCGTTCGAGCTTTTTGACTAATATTATTAAGGTAAATAATAGAATGTTCATATTTTGTTTTCTTTTACGCCGGCTATATACGTCCATTAGTAAAATTATATATCATTATGGTTAGAGCTTTAATTAAAGCACTTTGTATAAATAAATATAAGATTATTTAGTGATATTTTATATAGAAATGTATTGTTTATATTGTGTTATGTTTCAGATTATTTTATACATCTCTGTGTCAGTTGAATCAAAATTAAGAAATCATAAAACTGGTAAGTCACTTCCTTTGTTTGTATTTAAATAAAAGTATTCGCTTATATTTTATTTTTTGTGAAATGTTACTCACAAATAAAAAAGATATTTAGTGATAATTTTACGACTCCATTGTTTCAGTGCTACTGTCGTGGGAAGAGAATTATAATATTAAAGAGCTCACTGTAGATGATGTACCTGAGGATTGCCGAAAAAATTATATTTGTTCCAACATCACAACTTACGAAACTGAATTTGTTAATAATCTTCTTAAAAAGGTAAAAGAATTAAATGATTTAGTTATTGTAAAATATGATATGACAAAAACCTTTTAAGCATTTCGTGTGATTATATTTACTGAATTTAGAAATGAGTAAGAGTATTCGATACGTTGTAATATATGTATTAATTACAGAATTACTAAATTTAACTTTCAGCTTTCTTCACAAAAAAATCTCAAAAAGTTTAACGTAGATAAGCTGACAGTACTTAACTCATATGGTTTGGGAGAAATTGAAGAACTTTGTGCTTCGAAAGAAGAGGTAATACAATGTTCATCTGAACTGATTTTTTTATATTTATATAAATTGACAAAAATAAAATTGTTAAGAGAAATTTAACATATTCACTAGTTACAAACCTGCATATTTATTAAATGATTTAGGTGAAATAGAGAACCAGGGTGATTTACTTCTCAAATGCAAATAAACCAGCACTTACTGACAGTAATCTGTAGGTCAAAGATAAATACAGCATTTAATGAAGATAAATTGTATTTGCTACGCTTCTTGATAACACACAAATAATAACATCGAACAGTATATTAATTGTTATGTCATAGATCATTTGGCCCCAAGCAGCAGTTGACGATAAAGATCAGTGGCAGTACATAGTGAACACAGGAGTATTTCCATTTCAAGGTTACAGAATAAATAGATGCATAGAAAGGTGAGATTATATATGTTAATGTAACAATTAATTCGTTATTACTTATTAATAATAAATTAAAACTATAATTGACGTAGTGTTTCGGTGTTTAAGAATATGTAATTTTTTTTATCAAAATTGAAAAAAAATACTGTATAATAAATAACTATGCCATAATATTTCTTCCATGTTTATAGAGGCTCACGTTGCTCAAAAGCTGCGATTTTCGATGGGTTTAATAGCTCGTGCGAACAAGAGATATTTCTAAGAAAGATGGTGTACATAGATGTAAAGAATAAGCAACTCGCAACAAACTATTTTCAAATACCAAGTTGTTGTTCCTGTAAAATAACATCAATAGATTTATACTGATATTCAATTAACTGTAATGTTGTTATAATATAATTATTATTGTTGATTTTTAGTAAATGGTTTATTAGTGAATATTTACTTAATGTTTTATAAAACGAGAGAAACTATAATAATCAAGTTTTCATTAAATGCAGTGTTTTTTTCATTTAAAAAACGAACATGAATGTACCATTCTCTTTGAACAAATTAATTACCCTGGTTCTACGAATAAAATGAACAGAAATAAAAATTTGGAAATCTGACAAAAACTTTTTGTCAATATGTTGATTAAATTGATTGAAAATATATATCATTTATATTACACATTTTCATAGTCAAATGTAGCTGGTGTATTTTGCTACTTTATTAATGTTTTTCTTTTCAACGGATTCTCTTCAATATAAAGTTTATATCAAAAACAAATCACTCTTAACCAATTTTAAAAAATTTGATAATTTTCGTATACAATAAAGGCTCAATGTGTTATTGTAAGCCTGAAAATAAATTTTAATTTTATGCTAAGGTGTGTGAAAATGAAGCATATTTTTAAATTGTTAAATTTATTTTTCTGTGTTAAGGTGTTTTTGTATATAAAAAAACTTAATATAAACAATATAATTATCATATTTTAAATACAGTTTTCGTTTTGAAAGATTATTAATAAAGAACTTATTCGTTTAAATCGTTCAACGAAATCTAAACTTAAAAATCTTTTTTTTTATAAACAAGTATTCTTTGACTTATCATCAGCAAACCCATTAGAAAACTCATATTGTAGGAGTGCATTAAAAACATCTATTGTCATGAAAAATACAGTTTAGGTTAGTCAATTCAATACATCTATCATCTAATCTAAAACGGAGTTGCAAGATTATTTTTTTATTTTCACAACATAAGAGAATTTTTAATAAATCAGCTACTGGTATTACATTTAATTATTGAGGATTAATATCTTTAATTACGTACGTTTCACCGCGTACGTAAGTAATAAGCAAAATAAATATATTATTATACCAATAACGAGGAAAATGTTACGGGACAGACGTAAGTAAATATACGTAACGAATGTGAATAGACGTCATATAATAATATTAGGAAAGCAGCCACAAAATTTATATATAACTATTTCAAATAACTGTAGTAAAATATTTTAAAATCTTTCAAATTATTTATTAAATGGATGGAACAGTATTATTTTATTTTAAATATTTTTAAAGAATTTCTAAATATACAAGCTATTAATGTTAAAGCTACTTTATTTCTGCCAAAATACTGTTCATTTGTTCAAATATTTCATAACACATAATGATGTATAGATGTTTCTATCAAGTTTCGAGAAATTTTCGATTAAGATCTAACATCTAATGTATCCTAGTTGAATATATATTTTCGCTTGGCACAAAAATAGTCGACGTCTAAATTACAGGATTTAAATGGTATATGAAAACTAAAAAGATTATGAAAACAAGAATGAGCGGGAACCTCTGAAAACTTCTCACTCATTCTTGTTAAGTTTGATTATCGTTAACTACAGACCAAATGATGTTTTCTTCGCAAATTTTTAGGCACGTCTAGACCAATATCTGTGTATAAATTTATATAAATTACTCAATCATTTTTATTCTTAAATTATTCCTTACTTATTTCTACTTCTTGGATAAGAATTGCAATCAATTAACAGAATTAATTAATAATAATCTTTGTTGTTATATGTAAATTCTAATTCAATTATGAGAAAATAACATTTAGGGAAACTAACGTTTTCTTGGTAATATTTTCACAAATAAAAAAAGTGTAATGTGAGTTTCATAACAAAATTACATATCATAAGCAATGTTATATAATTTATCTCATTAATAAATAAAACCCTCCTGGCATCAGTCGGGTAAAAAGCAATTAATCAGCTCCCTTAAATACAATGCTTCAAATCAACAAACTGAAAATAGTACAGCTTAATCCAATTAAACTTAATTAAACTAATGGTTTTGTTTGGTGGCTCATCTGTTGTACATTTTCAAATAATCAAAAATCTCTATTTGTATACATGACTTCATAGCTGTTATACGAAAACTATTATTAAGGGAATTAATTCATAATATTAAAGAAAAAGCGAATCAATTTTTTTAATTATTAAACAATAAACATAATATTTATTTTCTTCCTCATACACACATGATATTATAGGATATAAGTTGTTTTTTGATGTTTTATAACCTCATCTGATTAACAGATAAAATTTACAAAACTCCTTTTTTTCATAAATATTTGTAATACGTTGCTAGTTGAAGTCATCATTCGCAGTTGTAGAAGGATATTATAAGTCCAGATATGGTTTATATCTTGACAAAGATCTGTGTGGTTTATATCTTGTCTTGCTGCTTACACTTACACTTCACTATATTTACCAAAATATTTTCTACGCATACGATTTAGCGGGGTAAAGTTGAAGAGAAGAGCTTCTTCTATAAAGAAAATCTAGCCCAACTTAGAAACATCAATAAATATGACTTTAAAAAGGAGAAAAAGTTTTAGAAAAAACTAAAAACTAGATGAAAGATTTGTAAATAAATCAATAAATAAAAGAAGTCATGAAAAAAGGTTCTGCCTTCACTATATTTTGTTGAAAAATAGATGGGTTAATAAAATTTCCAAATTTTAAAAGAGCTGTATGATAATAAATGATAGATAGAATGGATTTCAACCTGAAAATTGAACAACACTGTAATCCATTCCAAAGAAATAGTTTCAAATAACTGTAGTAAAATATTTTAAAATCTTTCAAATTATTTATTAAATGGATGGAACAGTATTATTTTATTTTAAATATTTTTAAAGAATTTCTAAATATACAAGCTATTAATGTTAAAGCTACTTTATTTCTGCCAAAATACTGTTCATTTGTTCAAATATTTCATAACACATAATGATGTATAGATGTTTCTATCAAGTTTCGAGAAATTTTCGATTAAGATCTAACATCTAATGTATCCTAGTTGAATATATATTTTCGCTTGGCACAAAAATAGTCGACGTCTAAATTACAGGATTTAAATGGTATATGAAAACTAAAAAGATTATGAAAACAAGAATGAGCGGGAACCTCTGAAAACTTCTCACTCATTCTTGTTAAGTTTGATTATCGTTAACTACAGACCAAATGATGTTTTCTTCGCAAATTTTTAGGCACGTCTAGACCAATATCTGTGTATAAATTTATATAAATTACTCAATCATTTTTATTCTTAAATTATTCCTTACTTATTTCTACTTCTTGGATAAGAATTGCAATCAATTAACAGAATTAATTAATAATAATCTTTGTTGTTATATGTAAATTCTAATTCAATTATGAGAAAATAACATTTAGGGAAACTAACGTTTTCTTGGTAATATTTTCACAAATAAAAAAAGTGTAATGTGAGTTTCATAACAAAATTACATATCATAAGCAATGTTATATAATTTATCTCATTAATAAAAAAAACCCTCCTGGCATCAGTCGGGTAAAAAGCAATTAATCAGCTCCCTTAAATACAATGCTTCAAATCAACAAACTGAAAATAGTACAGCTTAATCCAATTAAACTTAATTAAACTAATGGTTTTGTTTGGTGGCTCATCTGTTGTACATTTTCAAATAATCAAAAATCTCTATTTGTATACATGACTTCATAGCTGTTATACGAAAACTATTATTAAGGGAATTAATTCATAATATTAAAGAAAAAGCGAATCAATTTTTTTTAATTATTAAACAATAAACATAATATTTATTTTCTTCCTCATACACACATGATATTATAGGATATAAGTTGTTTTTTGATGTTTTATAACCTCATCTGATTAACAGATAAAATTTACAAAACTCCTTTTTTTCATAAATATTTGTAATACGTTGCTAGTTGAAGTCATCATTCGCAGTTGTAGAAGGATATTATAAGTCCAGATATGGTTTATATCTTGACAAAGATCTGTGTGGTTTATATCTTGTCTTGCTGCTTACACTTACACTTCACTATATTTACCAAAATATTTTCTACGCATACGATTTAGCGGGGTAAAGTTGAAGAGAAGAGCTTCTTCTATAAAGAAAATCTAGCCCAACTTAGAAACATCAATAAATATGACTTTAAAAAGGAGAAAAAGTTTTAGAAAAAAACTAAAAACTAGATGAAAGATTTGTAAATAAATCAATAAATAAAAGAAGTCATGAAAAAAGGTTCTGCCTTCACTATATTTTGTTGAAAAATAGATGGGTTAATAAAATTTCCAAATTTTAAAAGAGCTGTATGATAATAAATGATAGATAGAATGGATTTCAACCTGAAAATTGAACAACACTGTAATCCATTCCAAAGAAATAGTTTCAAATAACTGTAGTAAAATATTTTAAAATCTTTCAAATTATTTATTAAATGGATGGAACAGTATTATTTTATTTTAAATATTTTTAAAGAATTTCTAAATATACAAGCTATTAATGTTAAAGCTACTTTATTTCTGCCAAAATACTGTTCATTTGTTCAAATATTTCATAACACATAATGATGTATAGATGTTTCTATCAAGTTTCGAGAAATTTTCGATTAAGATCTAACATCTAATGTATCCTAGTTGAATATATATTTTCGCTTGGCACAAAAATAGTCGACGTCTAAATTACAGGATTTAAATGGTATATGAAAACTAAAAAGATTATGAAAACAAGAATGAGCGGGAACCTCTGAAAACTTCTCACTCATTCTTGTTAAGTTTGATTATCGTTAACTACAGACCAAATGATGTTTTCTTCGCAAATTTTTAGGCACGTCTAGACCAATATCTGTGTATAAATTTATATAAATTACTCAATCATTTTTATTCTTAAATTATTCCTTACTTATTTCTACTTCTTGGATAAGAATTGCAATCAATTAACAGAATTAATTAATAATAATCTTTGTTGTTATATGTAAATTCTAATTCAATTATGAGAAAATAACATTTAGGGAAACTAACGTTTTCTTGGTAATATTTTCACAAATAAAAAAAGTGTAATGTGAGTTTCATAACAAAATTACATATCATAAGCAATGTTATATAATTTATCTCATTAATAAATAAAACCCTCCTGGCATCAGTCGGGTAAAAAGCAATTAATCAGCTCCCTTAAATACAATGCTTCAAATCAACAAACTGAAAATAGTACAGCTTAATCCAATTAAACTTAATTAAACTAATGGTTTTGTTTGGTGGCTCATCTGTTGTACATTTTCAAATAATCAAAAATCTCTATTTGTATACATGACTTCATAGCTGTTATACGAAAACTATTGTTAAGGGAATTCAATCATAATATTAAAGAAAAAACAATTATTTTTTTTTTATTATTAAACAATAAACATAATATTTATTTTCTTCCTCATACACAGATTATATTATAGGATATAAGTTGTTTTTTGATGTTTTATAACCTCATCTGATTAACAGATAAAATTTACAAAACTCCTTTTTTTTCATAAATATTTGTAATACGTTGCTAGAAGTCATCATTCGCAGCTGTAGAAGGACATTATAAGTCCAGATATGGTTAATATCTTGACAAAGATCTGTGTGGTTTATATCTTGTCTTGCTGCTTACATTTCAGTTCACGATATTTATCAAAATATTTTCTACGGCATACGATTTTGCGGGGTATAGTTGAAGAGAAGAGCTTCTTCTATTAAGAAAATCTAGCCCATCTTAGAAGCATCAATAAATATGTCTTTAAAAAGGAGAAAAAGTTTTAGAAAAAAACTAAAAACTAGATGAAAGATTTGTAAATAAATCAATAAATAAAAGAAGTCATGAAAAAAGGTTCTGCCTTCAGTACATTTTATTGAAAAATACATGGGTTAATAAAATTTCCAAATTTTAAAAGAGCTGTATGATAATAAATGATAGATAGAATGGATTTCAACCTGAAAATTGAACAACACTGTAATCCATTCCAAAGAAATAGTTTCATCAATAAATACCTGTACGCTTATCTGAGTTTGCATCGTCACGCTACAGAAGTAGTAGTAGTAGTAGTACACTTAGTAGTGAAGAAGTAAATTAGCGCTAAGTGGTCTGCTTTTTAGTGACAAAAAAAAATTGTGTTTACGTAATATAGCTAGAGGTTTAACACACTGCAGCGTAATATATTACTATAAACATATTATTAGGTTATAAGGGGACCATTACAGAAACGGATGCACCGTTATTTAATAGGCAGATCATATCAGGCAATAATTGATAAAGTGCACAGTCAAAAGATACATCTATTTTAATTTTCAGCCTAGGGGCCAGGGCTCAGTATTAAAACCTTTATTCTACCTAAAATGCGCCAATAGTATCCCCAATATCATAAAAAATTATGACGTAAATTTATTTTCAAATGACACATTTCTTTTGTTTGTGCGGAAATATATATCGGCGCAAGCAGCTTCAATGACGGATGCAACATGAAAATAACTCAAGGCCGTCATCGATTATTATAACAACTTATTGGTCGTCGTTACTATTGTTAAAAGTAAAACGAAATCAAAGAGAATAGAACTATGTTTGAATTTTGGTATAAATATGACGTCTGGACGCACGACAGCGGACTGCAGAGTTCAGCGAGTGCGGATCATAAAGAATGTGATTATAAAGAACCTTCGAGACATACAAGAACATTTAGAATAATTGAAGTCTCATTTTAAAATATCTGGATCGTACTGAAGCAAGTGACATTAGTGACGTCAGCGAGGCTGGCGTCCTGTCTTTAAAACAATGAATTTGTATTAAATCCGATATATACATAAAAACGTTGACATTGGCAAAATATTTCACGATCCCAGGGCGAATGAAGCCATAACATTAAAAAAGATACATAAACAATACTAGTTAATAATTAACAAATTACGTATAGTCCTTAGACGTAGGACTCGTTATAAATGAAAGTGAACTCTCGTTATAAATGAAAGTGAACTAAACTCATGAATTTAGTTCCACTCAAAATAACCGCACAGTTACCCAAAGCACATTTCACGTAGCCACTTATGCTTACACACAAACATGAGTAGGCGTACATGTCAACCAATTGACCTAGTAAAAATTGCTAACTACCGTGGTCTTGTCATAGACGACCATTTGTAGTGGATAAAAGTTAGATTTTTTTGGCAAATTTCGCTTTAATAAAAAATAAGTCCCTCTATGTAGCAAAGCTTCTATTGAAAAAAATTGTTGTAAAATATATAAATTTCTATGATCGCAGTAGGTTAGGAAGAAGATGCAAGTCTCCAGTCGACCCAAAATATTATCGTATTATTTTGCAAATAATATTTCTTAAGAAATCTTTTTTAACAGTTCATACGATTACAATATTCTATTTTCATACTGTACATTAATTACTCAAAACTATTGTTAAAAAATAATAATAATACAAATAAGTGTCCATGCCCATGAAGAACATTAAGGGTTTTAGTTGATACTAACCTATATATACTTGATACATTACGAGCTCGTCCAGATAACCGATACTTTCGCATGTGATTTAAATCATCTGACCATATTGTAGTGTGTAGAATTAAATACTGATTAGAATCACCTCCATTGTGACATAAGAGTATATATCTGTTGAATCATTACTTAAGGCAAAATTGTAAGCTTGATATGATGTTGATTGCAGCATCCACTCATAAAAAATCGTCACTTTTATTTTCGAATATTGTAGTTACATCAGATATTATTTTACTAAAGATTTGACCTTCACTGATATTGCACATTGATTAACAAGTACTTAAACCTCGTCCTTATGGGGGAGGGGGGGGGGGTTAAGCAAATAATAATCATATAAAAACATATTTTGCAACATGAAATATTTTAATAATAACCAACTAACTCTTATAAACTTCCATTTAATTATCGATATTAATTAATATGTACAATTTAATATCATATCTGCGTGATATCGGTATTTATTATTATGTCTATAATAATATAACATTGCAATAAAATACAAATTTTAAGATAAAGCTCACCAGGAAAATCCATATATATCATTGAAATTCATTTTCAATTTATAACATGTTTAAGCTGAAATAATTAGTATTGTTCCTTAATGATCATGGCACGAACGTATATCGTCGTATCCTTTACGTGTTTGGTCGTAAGTTTTTGACTTTTGCTTTTATTTTTATATTCTATTTAAAGATAAATAGGATTTTAATTTTATATTTCTAAGGACGAATAAGAAGAAGGGGAATACAACAATAAAATGTTATTTTAGTCCCATAATTAATATTTAAATTCATAGAACACGACAAATAAACCATATTTAAATGCATTCAGGGAAAACATTTGGATTCAGGACAAATTATTAATCTGCTCTCAATTTTTCAGCTTAACCAGTTGAGGTCATTACATGCTGGTAAGTAATTTTATAACTTTTCGAGAGCAATTTTAAAGCATGCCCACGAATTGTTTAATTTTATTTCATCTTTTGTAATGTTTACGAATTTGTGCTTATAATATGTTTCATAAATAATTTAATTTCAAAAATGAGACAAAACCCCTCAGCATTCTATGATTCAACGTGCGGGTGTAAGGTCCATCACGTTACAGGGAGAGGAGCTTCAACAGTGCCTGGGACTTGAGACGGAGGTGTAGGTTTAAGGAGCCCCTATCTAACGCTCGTTAAACGCTCATCTCCACTGTCCAAGCTCCTCTCTCTACTTAAACAAATTTGAAACGAACCTACTATCGCTGCTTTCGACGCACGTTCCAAGAATAAACTGTCGTTAGTTCTTGACAGACCCAAGTCTTTTAGCAGGTTGTAGAGAGATTTGGCTGTTATACCTCTCGCTCCTACTTCTACCGCGTACAAATTTACAACAAACCTATTCTTAGTGAGTTCGTTAGTGAGCTCGTAATACTTGTTGACCTTGATGGCAAGGTCTTTGGGGATATTGGTTTCCCAAGGAATGGTGCTTCACAACGCGCTTTAAAATTGGCGAATATAAAAATATGTCCTAGATGGACGCCGTCGCACAAATATCCTCTGGGGTCATTATTCAATTAATCATGACGTAAATAAAATTTGTTATGGGAGAAAAGATTTACGAAAATTTTGTTTTGATTTGTAGTCAGTAACATATCTGTCGGTGAAAATGATAATAATAAAATTATAAAAGATATTAGGTTATAGACAGACAAGTCTTGGATAGTGTCTTCTTTGTGTTATGAAAAGATGAACCATTTATAAAAATATTCATGTATAAAATAAATGTTACTAAATTATTGTCATCAATCGAACTCAGACGCTTCAGTCGGACGATCATGTAAACATGGTATCTTGTTATTAATAAATTTTCATTTTGTTAACAGACAAATTAACAATACCAAAACCTATTATCAGTAAGGACTGTGAAAACGATGGCATTTGTGAAAGCGTTGGAAATTACCCAACGAAATTAATTGAAGAATTGCTTAGAAAGGCAAGGTTTTTGAATAAGTTTTTAAATAAAGCCTCATATTGCATGTTTTTCTTAAATTTTAACAGCAATGGAAAATAAATTTGGGCGTTAGACGGAAATTATTTTCTATTGAACATTAAAAATATTTTTCTAGTTCATCAGTCTTTTAATATTAATATATTGAAGGATTCATCGCTCCTTAAAATATTAAGTATAAAGCATGAAGTACTTAATATTTTTGTTTTATTTCAGATCCAAAATGAAAGTGCTATTTTTAATTACGACGAATCGCCATTACCGAATATACATTCAAGAATGTTTTCTGACAACGCAGAACCAATGAGTTTGTGTAGCACAAAACCTCGGGTAAGTAAAAAATAAATTAAAATCACCAACATCACTTGCATCATGTTTTCATAAAAATCCAGAAGTAAAATAGAGAATCTAGTCTATTAGTACCAGTAATAATTATTTTAAATTTATTCAAATTTTTGTAATCTAAAAAGTCTTCTATTTAGAACTGCAGTATCTAGCCTAAGTATGACTTAAATATAAGCTAAGTTTTAAATTGTTTAATACTTTGATCCTTACAAGTAGATAAGTGTTATATTTGTTTCCCTCCTTGTTTTTGTTTTGGTTAAAATATTATTTCATATAATTCCAGTCAATTCCAGTTCAAGGGGCAAAAGACAAGAATGGCAATTGGCGATTTATCATAAATGATTTGAAAAATCCCATCCAAGTATTTCGTGCAGAAATTTGTAGGTATGTTGGATGAAATGTTGTTACTTATTACAAAATGGTTTTAAGTTCCTTATTAAAACTGAAATTAAAATAAAATCCAATGTTTTAGAAACCCTTTGGGTCCTTGTTCCGAAAACATTGCCTTTGAGCCAGGTTACTATGGAGCATGCCTGCAAAAAGTAGTATTTCGTGAAATGTTTTATTTAAAAGAAGAAATAAACGAAATTGGTCAAGATTACTTCGAGGTTCCAACCTGTTGTTCTTGTAGTCTTATACGAAAAGATAATTACAAGTAAATGTTTTAGATTGTAAAACTATAAATTTAACTTCACTTTTATGTTTATATGAATTTAGCCGAGCTCTTTCTATTAAAGAGCTCGGTTAAATAAAAGGAAATTGGTCTGATCAAAATTATATAATTTTAATATCCAAAAACAATAATTTCCTTATCCTATCCTTTCCAACAAGTGCTCTACATATACGTATTGGGAACCTTTTCGCACATCGTTTTCAATGAGTCCTCTCACTGAGTATATTAATTGTTGTCGACTTTTAAACGTGGGCCTTGACATATAAAAAATATATCTAGGTATGCTAAGTAAGGATTTCTCTAATAAATATTATCTGCCCTGTTATTGCTTTGCAGTAGAAACTTTACAGTTTATATATTGAAAGCCATGAGACCATAACTACCATTACTTGAATTAAATATGTTTGTACACGTCTAGGGTGTGGACGTGGTTACAGTTGTGTTGTTATATAGATAGGTTATAAAAGTCGATAGTTTTTACTGACAGATCAAAAGACAGTGTTCTCAACCACTCATTAAATGTATCTTTTTGAATTCAAATCAGGTCAAGATAATTTTTTTTTTAATAATTGCAGTTGTCAATGAACATATTCGTACAATACCAATTTTTATTTGCTAATACAGTGTAAATGTAATACATGAGTAGAAAGTAGGCATTATTTTAGTAGGTATATTTAAATTAAATAGTGTCTGATTATATTTTCTATTTGTGCAGACCAACTATTGACATGTTTTAAAAAATTGTTTGTCATTATAACCTTGATACGTGTATATTATTCAGATTTTTGAATAGCTATTGTGTGTAGCGTCGCTTAGAAAAAGGACATTTGGTCATGAATAACTTTACAAATATCGGTTTCATATGGTGTTTGGGAACAATTTCATGTGTCTCTAAAATGTGTTAATTAGTTTGAAATAAAATATTTTATTTGAAAGTTTGGAAGTAGAGACATTTTTTTAAAGCTTATTGGAATAGTAGTATCTAAGTTAATTGAAAATACGCAGATCTTTGGCCTTAAATTTTATGAGAAAAGTTTAATTTAAGTAGCTTCTCACTTATTGATATATAGATTTTATGTAATATTTCGTTTGAATTATAAAATTATAATATCATAAATTGCATAGAAAACGAAAAATCATAAGTAACTTATTAAAGTCTAAAACAAATAACCGAGAGTGTTATTTTTTATGATCTCTTCTTACTAAAAAAAATGTCTTTCCACCATTAAACTTTTATCAAAGACTCACGGCATACTAAGAGACAAAATTAGCCCAACTCGTCAATATATGAATTATATTAGTGCTTATTAATTAATATTAATATCCATTGTACAACTCTGGAAGCATTTTGCATTCCGATAATCCAAATGTGAATTCTTTAGAAGAAATTCAGTATGAAAAATATGCACAGTGTTTCAAATTATTTTTTTTGCTTACATTATATCTATTATAGGCTCCATTTCTTATGTCTATATATAGCCTATAATAGATATAATGTTAGCAAAAAAAATAATTTGAAACACTGTGCATATTTATCATACTGATCGTGCTAGTATGTCCATTATCTTTTTATTTAACTTCATTGCTGTTAATGAAACATGACTATTCGGCCGATGCAAATAAAATTAAAATTATATTAAATAAAAAGTCGTTTTTAAAATAATCGTTATTAAAGAAAAATAATAAGGATATAAAAAAAACAAGAAGTCGTTATTGCCGTATTTTATTACAAGGCACCATGCTTTATTTTATGTTAATTACCAAGAATATTTTTATTGAGTTTTTATTTCTAAATATATAATAAACCATACGTTTAATGAGATACAAGACTTTTAAGTATATTAACATGTTTTGTCTAATATTGTTTTAAATTTAAATCGGCATTTAAACAAGTCAATATATAAACGTACTTACAAGTTTTAAAATATTAATAGTTGTACCAATAAGTTTATTATAATTCCTTGACTTATAAAAAAATACTTTTATCATTATATTAATGTACACTCATAATTTTTAAATATATTTTTATAAACAGTAATATTAGTAACAAACGTTATCGTCGGTTACGACACTTTCACATCCGAATGATAATTGATAAAACTAGCTGGTAATTCAGTAAGAGGACAGCGGAAATATAATTTAGTATCAAAATAAAAACAATTCCTTTGAAAAAATTTAGTTTATTTCATAAAAGACTAATGATATTAAAACTGAATTTATTATTTGATATTTCTATCTATAATACGTTTATAGTATATATGATAGATATAGAAAATATCACAACAATTTTGTGTGTACAGCGACCGTGAACTGGTTTTCTGATATGGTGTCGATAAGCCCCGTTATAATCATCCTTGCTATGCACAAGCACGACTCATTTAATGCGTTTAATTCTAAGTATAATTAAATATCATTTTATGATTCTTGGAAAGATATGTATAACTTTTTAAAGTTCAGAAAGAAAAAAAAACAACGAATGTTTGAATAAAAGTTTATTTTATAAAAAAATACTGTATTAAGTTCTTTTCTTCATTTGTATCGAGCCTTGGTAATGTGTTTATATATAATGTGTAATTTTATTCGTAATTGGTATTAATTTTGTTAATAAGTAATGTGTCCTATCAAAGAAGATGATTTTTTCATGGATGTTGTCGGGAAATAATATTAGTTCTTTATGTAAGTTCTTAATATTTATGTACGTATATTTCTATTTTATATAATTAACTGTCAGTTAATTTCTTTTATTTTTAATTCCTTTTTTATTTCTTTTATATACGTGTTTCGTAGAAAAAAATATATAACTACAAACCCTAGCAAAAAATTCTTTACAGATACACAGCTCAAAAGATGACGACTCTTTACCTAATTATTTAAAACAGTCAAAGGAAGAATTCATTTTAAATTTCTATGGAAAATTGTATATTATATGTCGTAGGTTCTTATAATTTTTAATTATTCAATATTTTCTTGGAACAGCAAACATTTTATTAGCTTGGTTTTATAGTCTGGATTAATGAAGATGATTAACGGTCAATACTTCAAAACATGAGATATGATTTTGTTTTGGATATTTTTTCTTTTACGTCATTTGGCTTATTGACGTATGGTAAACGAACAGTGAGACATAATGCCATCAGTTGATGAGAGGTTCAGGAACAAGTTTAAGGATAACCTATGGTTTAGAGAGGATCAGATGCAAGTAATTCTTAATCGGAACAGTTTTTTCAACTTTATTATGTATTTTCATTACCATCTAGATTAATGTAAACTGAATCCTTTTGTATTAATTCAATATATCGCTGAGAGTACAGGAAATGGAGAACATTGATAAGATAAATTTTGAGGAAGTGTAAAATTAGAAAGATTTATGAATAACACAAACTTAAGTAGTGTGAAAGATTTTCTCAATGACTTCTTTCTTTTATTTCTAGACAATAAAGCCTTTTTAGTATACAGTTAATGGAAGAACCTAAAATACTATGTTGATAATAAATGCAAAATTGTGCGAACGACCAACTTTCCTAGATAAAATTGTATCCTAGTATTAGAAACAGGTTATTTTTATTATGATATTAATTTTTAGAAAAAATTGTTTACTTTGAATGAGTGAGGTGGGAACACGTTCATAAATTATATTCTCACAAACAAAACCGGTTTGTCTATGATAGCACAAAATTTTAAATTTAAAGTCATTTTATAACAAAATTATATTTAGACATTGTTTTAAATAATTTGTTCAAAGCTGATACTAAGTTTATTGCTTTTTAAAAGTAATTGACTAAAACAATATACAAATTGAAGATTAGGAAAAATATATACCAATCTTAAATTATGTATAAATTCATTTGTTTTAAGATTTTGTGCGTCAGCAATAAGGTCTTAAATTATTTAAAAGGGAAAACATTAAAACGCATTGAAATATTTATAAAAAATCTTTAATAACTATAAAACATAGATCAACGATCATGAAATAAACACCAGCTACTTATGATACGAACATCCGATTTGGTATGACGTCAAGAAACCAGTTTGATCAAACCCATTACGACCTGCAGACAATAAAAAAAAAGAAGATTAAAGAATGAGCAAAATAATAATTCATGTTTGCAATAAAAAAAAAGATTGTACACTTAATAACTTATCTAAGAAAACAAGACACTGGAACACCATAATATTGTATATTAAATAGATTTGGAAACTTTCATGAAATAAGAAATGTAATATTATTTTAAATATACTAACAGAATATTCATTGAGCAATAATAAAAAGTTTCCAACGATTCGATGTAAATTGATATTCTTTAATGTATAAGACTCTTAAAAAAAGAAACTAACCTTCTTTATGAAGATCACTGCAAATTTAAACACATCACTGAACCAGGCACAATTTCAGCTTTTGAACTGCGAGGCAAATTTCTGTGCACTATCACATGAACCTGAGGATGTCATGGAAGAGTCACTACCACTTCTTTTTGATATATTGTTCTTTTTCCTAAAGCTTAATCTTGATTCGCCTTTAAACAACTTATCTAAAGTCTGCCTTAACGCTGAGTGCTTTCTTTCAAAGGGATTGGTATACATTTTAAAGCGAGGACGTGTGTTCTGAACGAGAGTTGTTTACGATTTGAGCCTTCTCAGATGATTCCGCTCTTAATATAAGACGTAGTGACGCTGGCGCAGGTCAATATGTTATACATCAACGTCATACCTTTTTATTATCTTTAATTTATTTTGGTATTTTAATTCCATACGTGCGTCTACAATTTTCTAATTGGAGTCAGGTTAAAGAAGATTGCTACGATGAAATCTACCTATTTTGTTTTAAGTGATCAAAATAATAAACAGATATTATTGTTTTTTAGAGTACATTTTTTTGGGTGAGATAAATTATTAAATTAGTTTTATTTAAATGAGTGGGGAATTAAAAAAAAGTACTTAATTTATTTTCAGTTTATTTTGCTTTCGGAAGTTTTTAATTTGCTTTATATGCGTATGCGATGAAGTCTTGTATGCATTATATTTGTGATGAGTGTCCTTAGTCTAAGTTGGCATCGTAACGCTAGACAACGAGTGTTAACAGCATTTCATTCATAAATATTCGCCCATTAACGTATTAACGTAAGTTATTGAAATATAAACTGGAAATATTTCATTTATAGTGTTTTGATGTAAATTTAGAATTAAAACAGGCATACCTAAGATAGAAGCTTGAATTTTTATAATTTCATTCATATTTGGCTAACCGTCAGTAAGGTCTTCAAGGTTCATTATATTACGACAATAGTTCAATAAATTGTCACGTTTGTATACATTCAGGCTAAGTGGTTGTTGTAGGTTTATGTTCTGTTAATGAAAATTGTTATTATGACATCGTTAACGTCAATGTTTTTCCATTCATTAATTATCTATCATAATCCGGATTATATTCTAATATAAGAAAATAAACTTCAAATTCACATTGTTTAAAATGTAGCTATTTTTATAAATGCATTATTTAACAATGATAATGAAAGAGTTTTATCTCTTTTCACAGACATGACATAAATTTTTTACAGTCAATTGTTTAATCAACAGTTTATCAGTTTCCGATTCCTCGACGGACGTTAGCACATTACATTATGTATATACATGAAAAGTAAAAACATTTAACAAATATTTAGTATAATTATAAGTGGAATGTTTATGTCAAGTTTTCTTATAAACGCTATAAATATGAAGGATTATCAACAATTTCAATTGAAATACTTCTTATATATTAAAAAAAAACTAAATTAATTATAAGAAGTATGTAATGATATAATTATAATAATTTATCAACGTGTATATTCTCATAATCGTAGATTATAGAAACCGTGAACTGTCAAAAGCGACAACCATTTTTAATAATCTTTTAAAGTACATGTTTACCAAAAGTTGTTTTTAAAATGATTGTCCATTAAAACTTTGCTTGTAAATGTTATTTTATAACGTTATTAGGATATATAAAGACACGTGTAATGTCAAAATACTTTTATAATTATTATTTTTTAGATATATATATTCATAAAAGTTCTATACACTCCAAGTAAATTTAAAATAGTTGAAGTCACGTGTATTATCTAGAACGAGGAAAACGTTAATATAAATGCTTTGTTTCAACTAATCGCCTACTCGTTCGCTGATATATATGGACATACATTTATTAATTAAATATTTGCTATAGGTAAAGTCTAATATTTACACGAGATAAAGTATGTCGATGTGGGACGTATATGTAAACACATATTATAGTTCATTCATTTTAACTCAATTGAATGTCTCATGACTAAAATAATTTATTAATTTTTACAAACAACAACAAAATATAGTTGGATATTTCTGCATAAGTATGGATGTTTTGAAAACTTCTATCAAAAGGCATAATAAAAAGTACGCCGCTAATAAAGGTATTGGGAGGTTTATAACACTTAACGCTACCTATTTTATTATCAGCATCTATAAAGGAAGTGAGGATAAGCCGGTCTCTGGATTTATTTTCAGCAACGGTAAACACCGAGCTTGTATTTTTATCTCCTTTTAACGATAATCACGACTTGTATAGAATATTAAAATCTAGCACTTGAATCTTGAAGACAAGCATAGCAAGAATGGCAAGGTGATCCTAAAACGGGAAGCTGGATTCTACATCGAAATTGAATATGACGTACTTGGTTTTGAAGTGTTTTTTTTTATATATAGCTCAGGAAATATGACATACTTTCACTAGCTTTTCCAAATGTATACCCTTTACTAGGGGTAGCTAAACCACATATCCTTCTAAGAAAGTAAAAAACGCGGTAAGGATTTGGGGAGTGAGTGCTCTCCAATAATCTCTGACCATAACTGAACCTGAAAATTTTTAAGAAGGTGTAACAACTTTGATGGCTTACAATGTTCATTTTTTTAGTAGATGAGTAGATGTTTTTCTTTCTATTTAGTGTTTTAAAAAATAATAATAAAAAATCTTACTTTTGACTGAACTAAATGTATTTTTGTATAAAGTAGATAAGTTATTTATCTTTAGTAAGTGAATAACTTTGTCTTCTGAATTGTGCAAGTATAATTTGAAATGTTCTTAATTTAATTTGTTTTTGCGAACTCCCTTGCTATTAAACATCAGGATCAGATTAAATTAAATATCATAAATATTATCAACGATTATAAATTACTATTTAATCAAACCGATTATTATCGATATTATAACAGACATAACCGTAATACACTCAAAAAAATATCTTTTATAGAATAATTAATGACGAAACGAAATAAAAATAGTGGTCCTTTTCACTAACCGTGAAAATCAAACTAAGGGTGGCAAAATATGTTTCAGTGATTTAATTATAAAAATGTGCAGGCTTTGTAGCGTTTCTGTTTATTATATAATTACTTCGTTGATGTGAAAGGTCAATATTCTGGCATCACGTGTAGATTTGAATAAGCTTTGATGTCAATTTGTAGATATATAATTTGTACAGATTATGCAAATGCAAATGGCGTCATAAATAAAGAAATATGCATTTATAAAAAAGATAGAAGTTTTTGTTACGATATTATAATATTTATTATAAAAGCATACATAGAAAAGTAGAGTCTTATAGAGTATAATTATCTGTATTAAGCTTCTATATTTAAATAAAATTGTTATCACAGTATCTTCAAATTTTTTGCAAGTAATAACGCTGTACCTATTAGCTGAATATTACTATGACAGTAATTTATATATATATATATATATATATATGTGAGAGAGCGAGGGGATCCTCGTGGAACCTAGGCCGAGACCCTAGTCCTGTAGAAGGCTTTCGAGTCTGGGCGTTAAGTACCGATGACGATGGACAGGTTTCCATTTTGAAGCAAAGATAGTCTTTACTCAAAATGATGCTTGTTTATTGCTCACAAATTCTTACATTGAATATCAAGAATTGTATAGCAGAGAATTTACCACTGTGGCTCCTAAGAGCGACCAATGTAGAATGAATTCAGTACGATTATGCTTTGACTTTTATATGGTTAATTCTGTATTACAATTGTGGGTACTTGAACAAAACTAATCACTTGATGTATTACTAAAATTATTTACATTGGTGAAGTGAAAACAATTATAATGAACAAATACACGAAAAGCAATATTTTCGTAAGACAAGGCTGTCGGCGTGACATATATTTAAAAGGATATTAAATACCTTATACTGAGCATATATTATAGATTTTCAGCATAACATTTCGAAACTAATCGCACATATTATGATGAGAATTTAGGGTCATCCCGCGAACTTTCGCGATGTCCCAAAGCACCGCATTGGGCGAAAGTTGGGCGGCGCCCCAATAGAGCTTGGGAACCGGCTCCCATCCCTGCTGCCCTCCTCTGCAACTAACGCCTTTCATAGGCCTAGCGTAACAAACGAACCGACAGCCCCTCAGGCACCCCAGGCCCCTAAGGCCACACAGGCTCCTCAAACAACCATCGGCAATCGGCCTAACAGCTGACTTGCAGCTAGTCTCTGACTTCGCGAGTCTCATAGACCCCGCGGAGGTGCAGACATTCGCCGCCAAGCTGAGGGCCTCCGATGGCAATCCTCAGGCCCGTATGCTGGCAATGTGCCAGCACGCGGACAATTTTAGTGCCAAGGGAGCGTTCAAAGCCAATGGCAATTAATAGTTTAGATTAGGCGTCCCAGGCACCCCTCCTAGACCCTGACAATAAACATATAACCGACAGTACAGACATAAATGTCCTCAAGACACACAAAGACAACATTTACACTAACACACCGCCTTCGTCGGCGAAGACGAGGTCCCGTTTCTTATACGTCGCTCCGGCGTGCTGCCGTCGGGGGGCGTCTTGCAATCCCATCTTCCGATGCCATCCTCCACTTCAACGACGTCCTAAGCCGAGGTCCGGCCTCTTAGAGGCACCCCTGGGACGGGCATATTCCTCCGTCGGGCCCTTCGTGCCCGAATTAATCAGGTGGGTTCCATCAAGCCACCCACCCCTCCCGGTGACGCTGTAAAAGACACTAGGTCTAACAGCTACAGACAAGTCGAAAAAAAAAAGAGAATTTAAAGGGAAGGTTTTATGAAATTTTTCGGATGGATTGAATTAACACTATATTTTTGAATTTTGTATGCATGTTTATTTTCCGATTTATCTAGTTTATATTTATTTTTACTAAATGTTTTCTGTTGATAAATTTCTTCAACGGTGTGGCCACAGTCACGAGCGGCGGGGATTACGGCGCAATTTGCGACGCGGTACGCGGTGAGCGGCAAAAACAAATGGTAGACAACCTATGAAGTATGAAACAGCTACCGGCGACACGGACCGCGGCGCGGGTAGACACGCACCGCACGCGGCGACGACGGGCTGCGCGGTGTGTGAATGAAACAAATGTACTAGCGAGTATCGAGGCGGCCACAGCTCAGAGCGGCGCGCGCGGCGGCATCGGTGGATATATTCAGGCATCGCGCGACCAAAACAAATAATTTTGTTTCTACCGCGCATTGTAGCTGTGACATACCACCGCAAATTACACCGCCCGCCGCGACTCTCGTCGCATCGCGCCCCACGCCGCTCTTGGCTGTGGCTACACGGTAAAGGCCTTTATTGCAAAGTTATGAAAGGATCTATTAAAATTCAAAAAATACAATTTTATTTAAATCGAATCATATGTCTTATTTCTAAACCAAGGCAATTAATTTTTCCATAAATGTTATTCACTGAAAATAGTAAGGACACTCTGGCAAAGCAAATAGACAGAAAGCACTAACAACTAATACTGTCAGCAAAACTTGGACTCTGGTTTCGAATGCCGAATGTCACCTTTATCCCTACAAATATTATTTTCCTTATTTTAGAAATTTTAATCATTTAATTCATTTGTATCTTTATTATACGAGAAACTGTCAAACGAATATATGACTGCGGTTACTAACTGGATTATAGTATTGAGAAAAAAAGATTATTTATATAATATTGTATTTTCTTATATTACTAAGATGGTTAAATACATATGTAGATATATGATACTATATTTTATGGCTATTAGATTATGAAAATTGTACTTTACCGAATGTGGTCAGGCTGAAAAGCACAAAAGATAGATAGATAGGGTAATTTTTTGAATTTGCCAAGCGCTGACAAATATCATCTCACTACTTTGAATTCAGTGGAGAGACTGGTTAAAATCTAAAGAGCACAAGCAAAAAATGAGGAGACTCTTGGTTTAGTACTATAAACTTTCATTCTTTTTATTTTCGTAAATTTTTGTAAACCTTTGTAATTTTTGTAATTTCTAGCGCAGAAGTTATAAAATTTCATTCTTCGATGCCCTTTTTATCTTCGGACAATTAAAATACTGTGGATCTCCTTCCTTCCATCGTAAACCTTCCCCCTTGCTGATGCGCCTATCGAAGAATTTGCCTGCTTCTGTGTTTCTTTCCAATTAATGTGTGGTTGTTTTCAAGATAAGAATATATAGGCTATTAGTGAGATAGTTCGCCACCTACGGCTTTATTTCCACCTACCAACAAGTGAAATGACAGTCAAGCACATTCTAGTTAATTTAAATTTTTTTTGCATAACAAATTTAAATCATAAAAACGATTTTATTCCTAGAAACTGAAAACGGGATGATAGAGAAGTTAAACAAATTAAAAAATAAAAAAGAAGTTTAATAAGAACGAGATTAATTTCATACACTATTCGTAATCCGGGTTAAAGCAAGTAAAAGTTTCTTTTCTTTATTAATCTTTGATTAAATCGTACATCTTACGCCTTTTTTTTTATTTTAGGACATTATTACTTTATTGTTCTTTTAAGTGACAATAGCAATAACGGTGCAGTGTTGTTTTCGTGCACGAGTGAGCTTAGTCAGTAATTACGTAGTAGATTACGAGTACGCGTTAACAATGGATTAGCATAACTATGACGAATAGTTTACCTTTTTTCAAACAAGCATAGAGTTGAGCGCTCCCATCAAATATTTATTTTTTCTGCAAAGCAATTTAAAACGGCCCCAATCGCTTATGCCAATCACCCAAATACGAGTTTAATGACGTCAGTTTCATTTTTTGTTTCAGTGTCAAACTAAGAACGCTTCTCTGGTTATGCTCGCTTACAATACTATAAACATAGATATTGTATTGTTTACTTATACATGTTTATATATATCTTCGTTTTTTATAAATTTTCATAATACAAAATGAATACATCTGATTTTTAATAAACTGATTATACTGTTCACTTAAGGAAGTTTTTGTAACATTTCGAAGATAATAAGAATTCCACGATTACGAATAACAAGAAGTGGATGACGGCCTATTTTTTTTTTTGTGATGTATAAATAAAGCCTTTGGATCTTATGCATCCATAAAACTCAAAAATAATAAAAATATTTTATACCACTTTACACTAAAACTCGTATGTAATTATTTTTCGGTTAGTGGTTATTCGAAAAAAAATTGTCATTTACATTTTTGGATATAACGTTAACAGATTTTAGTGTAAACAATATGCTAAAATATTTCTTAGTAGTTAGAATTTTTTTTAGTTGCTTATTTTCATTATCAATACCTATATTATTTTTATATCATAAAATTATATAAGCAAACGAAAAAGTCCAATATGCTATTGATATTTATGAGTAAATTTAAAACCTTTAATGACATTTGTAAAACATTTCAGACTTTTTAAAAAAAATTGCGTCTTCTGATGCAAAAAGTACAAAACCGTTATATCTTACCAACCAGATTAATGAATAGGGACACCTTGAACTATAATGGACATTCAATCCGCATGTTTTTTTTGCATTAAAAAATGCAAATAAACAAAGTTGTTTTGTTTTAATCGATTGATAGTTTCAGATGTGACTTTTTTATTAGTATCGAAATGCAAGAATATTTAAATTTCAAGATATTTTTGTCTTTAAATTCAAGGACTTAGCGTGTCATCTTGTAAAAACGTTTTAAGAATTCAATGCAAACAAAATACTAATATAAAACACTACTTACCAGTTATTCTACAATTTTATCCGATGATTTAAAAACAGAATGCTATTTTATTTGGTTTTTTTTTAGTTTATTAAATAAAGAAATATGATCTTTAGTGGATATGGCTCCAATAGAGTTTTTGTAAGAGTTCATTGTGTTCACAAATTACCTTAATTTATACATTTACTTAAATTTTTTGACGAAAAGTTAATACAGTTTTAAAGACGTCAATTGATACTTTTGTGTTATTGAGTTTGCCGAGGAGGTGTTGTAAATAACAATATACACATATTATAAGTTTTCTATTTATAACTATTTATATACGTAAGACATATTATGACGTTGTTAGATTGTAAGATAAATATTAATATTTAAACATTATTAATCGTATTATTATAAAACTTTATTAATATAATAAAAAATATATATTATGTGTTTATTAGTTATTTTGTCACGAAATCTAATGACATACACAAACTACACTTCAATTTATACTTTCTCGTAATCCTTTGTTGTAAAATAAATATAACATCACTAAGCATGTATTATTATTAAAGAATAAAATTTTTAAAAGTTTTCGAGATTAGTAATTTTTATTTCCTATTATTTAATCTCCATGTTTATGAACTCCTCGGTAATGATTTGTTTATTTGTTTTCAAAATAAAAATTATTATCGATTTATTGTAATTCCTCACCTGTGTCACTGTCTTTCTAAAATATTTAAGAAAGTCATCTGCATACTTTTTGTATCAACCACCTATCGGTAAAATTTAAGCGGAGCACAGATGACGTCAACACTGACATTATTTTAAAGCGACTAGATTCCATTTCTTGTCTCGATAGTGGAAAAACAAGATTTCTTATTTTTCTTTTAGGTTTTTTTTTAATATATTAATTATCTTCGAGGCTTGGACTCAGAAAAAGTTGTCTGTTATAAACTTTTGTTTTGTTAAAATATCTACGATACCTTTACTGTTTCATTTTAATTTCTAAAGCAAAATGGCTTGGTTAAAAAAGTTAAAATTAGCCTATGGACAAAATAATTTGATTATTGATAATCATAAAAAAATATAAAACGATTTGACAAGACTAGAAAGTGACTTTGGTTTGAGGTTAGTCTTCGATATTTAAAGACACCAATCCGAATAAAAAATACCACGAATAACCCAAATAGTGTAATAATTTGTATTAGAAAAATTCATACATGGCTACTAACAATCATATTAAAAATCTTACTAAGTTTAACCGATGAAAAGAGGAAGAAATAATTCATAAAATTTAGATACATATATTTTATGTTTAAAAAAAAAGTTTTAAAAAATTAAAAAAAAAAACATTAAAATTATGAATACAAAACTAATAAATAAACAAAAATAATACAAACATATAATAACAAGAGGATTCCTTTGATAAATTAATTAGTTTGATAAATTAATATTTGTTTTGGAACTTGAATTGTTGGAAGGCAAGATCAAGTACACGCCGTTATTTACATATTACAGAATGATAATAATATTATTTCATAAAACGAATTAAGAGTCAAAATATTAATGTTTGTGTTTATGTTCCGAATGTAAAATGCGTTTAAATGTGCATCTGTTAAAATACAGTTACTTATTGACCTATAAATTAAGGAAAATGAGCAAGCAAAAAAGGGGAATAACGGAATTTACATACGTCGTTAATTAAACAATGGTTTGGGTAAGGGTTAAAACATAATTTTATTATTATATAATTAATTAAATTTACAGATCTTGTAATCTTCGCAGATAAAATTATATTTGAAAATTAGAAAGTAATTTTCTTTGTGTGTTTTTGTTATGTTCTCGTTTTTAGTAATGCCGTCCTTATATTCAGTCTTGTGTTAAGGATAAGAATTGTACAGGACATCTTAAATCTACATTATATATCACGAGTATATTAGAAATAAAAGTAATAATATAAGCCCGATATAAAATATATGAAGTTAGAAATATTTTTATATGCTATTCAATATCACAACCATCAAATAACTGTTCTGTATTTACTTGAGTATATCTCAAGTTCGGAGTTTTTCATGAACTTGTCAAGGAAAATGTTTATTTTGTAGTGCATTTAAAATATACTTAACAATTTTTTTTATTTATAGAAGAGATTTAAGATAAATAAAATAAGAAACAAATAAATTGTTTCGCATTTTTTAAATTATATTTTTCACCTTTTCTTTAAACTGAAAATTGTTAAATTATCAGTATTTGATAATAAAAATGATAACGATGGTAAAAATATATGTATCTTGTGTGAATGCAATAGCTGAATGTGGAAAATAGGATTGTAAAAAGGGAAGTACCTTCTCGCATTTGAAAGATATAAATAGAAACGAAAGAGATTAAAACTCGTTATTATTTAAATTAGCTCAAAGTTGTCGTGAGTAATAAATACACATTATTAAAAAATAATTTAGTTTACAGTTTTTATAAAATGCTGTTTTTGTGGGTTTTTGCTGCAACACTTTCTTTAGTTTGTAAGTTGATATTTTTCTTCTTCTTATTTTCCTAATTTCTAACGCTTAATGAATAAATTCTTTATTTATCCAGGTAGATTTAAGTTATTAAAAACTATGAGATCTATGAAAAACTTTGTTGTAGTTTATAGTTAATTGACTTTCTTAATATAATATCAACTAATCAAAAAATTCAAACGTCTTTCTTCGTATTTTGCGATATTAACAAAACTCTTTCGATAATTATCAATCACCATAATTTTCAAAAAAGTACTTTCTAATCATAAAAGATAAAGAGTTACCAAATGGAATCGCATAGTACATAAGTAAGTATACGATAGGTTTATGTACAAAAATAATATATTTTATACATTACTTGCAGCTAGTCTTATGTTAATTAAGTCTAGTCACCATATTAAAAAAGCCTTGACATATTATATAGCCCTGATTTTTTTTTTGTTGATGATATAATCAACAATATTATATGTATCACAAAATATCCATATGTTTTTTTTTTCATTTTAATTATTTTTTCACTTAAATCGTATTATTTTGTTATAATGGTAAAAAATTTTAATGCCTTAAGTTTTTTACAATTTTTCGTTTACATCAGTAAAGTGAAATTTAAATATTTTTTTTTATATTATTTCAGCTTCGGATTGTAATGTTGTGCCCATAGAAGAATGGAGCGGTTCAAATTCAAACCGAGTGGAGAAACTGCCAAAACCAGTAAATCTAGTAATCATCCAACACACTGTTACCACCCAATGCTTTACCGATACAGATTGTAACAAAATAATTAATGTCATTAGAAACTATCACTTAAATAATAGGGGTTTCACGGATATTGCGATGTCGTGAGTATTTTTTATTGGTTAAAATTAACTTTTATTTATGTGATAAAAAATTTTTTGAAAATTTTTTTTTTAAACTTATTGAATAAATCGGTAAATATATTGCCCCACAATTTTATGATTTTAAATATATAATATTATAAAATAATCAATGAATTTAAAAAAAATATATAAGTGTAGTAAATATATTAAAGAATAAATAAGCAGACATCTAGTTTTACGACTAGACGTAAATAAATATCATATCATTTTATATAAATATTATTTTATAACTTCACGCAGATTCCTAGTTGGAGGGAACGGTAAAATATATGAGGGTGCAGGTTGGCACGTTGGTTCTCACACTCGAGGTTACAATAACAGATCCATTTCTTTATCTTTCATTGGGGACTTCAGAAGTAAGTTTATTTGTTGGTTTTCATACTATTTAAATATTATTTTTGTAACAAATATAATCATAAGTTAAAAAAACATTTAAGATCGTAATGAAACTTTTTTCTGTCTTAGCAAAATTACCAAGCAATGAAGCACTGCAAGCAGCGATTGATTTTCTGGATTGTGCATTTTATAAAAATTATTTAACCATGGACTATAGTTTAGTAGGAACTCAGCAACTTATACCAACTTTAAGTCCTGGAGAAAAATTGCAAAGTCTGATAAAGACTTGGCCTCATTGGAAAGAAGATGTTAGTCAACTTTAAAGTCCACAATCCATTTTTAGCTATCATTACGATAAAATATTATACATTTTTAAACAAAGTAATATATTTATAGAATACTAAATAAATATATAATATTATAAAAAAGCAATGCTATCAAAACAAAGATAATTTATATTTTATATGACATGATAAATTAAAACTTATTTTAAAAAGACATTTGTTTTTTTCTTGTGGACATTTAAAATGTCAGTGGTATAATTCTATATCTATTTATATAATATATTTATTATAATATGTAATTGTTATTTAAATTTCATCAGCAGGGTATTTGATATATTTCTTGAAAAATAAATTGAAATGGATATTAATATAACTGAAATATAATCTTTAACAAATTATAAAGCATGTGGAAATCCATATCTAGTTGAAATACAATAAACTAAAAAAAATCGTCTGCATACGGATGCGGATATAAGCAGATCCACTTCCACGCCCACATGTTCTGATCATTGAAAAAGAAGGTCAGTAAAGTAACTAACATAATGTAATAATTAACCTAACATAATAAATTAAAGTTTTGAGAAATTTGGGAAAAAGTACTTTCAATATACTGTCTGCTTGTAAAACAAGAACTTGAAGGAAAATATTGTATCCTTCCGGACAGTAACTGGAACGCGATATACTGAAGGTCTTAAATTCGAATCCTGCTGCTCTTTACGAATTTTGCATTATATATTTTCTATTTGAAATTTTTGTAATGGTTCAATATAGCTTCAATAGTAAAAATACATTTATACGAATTCTAAAACGTTATTTTAAACTTTATGGATGCTACCAAAGAAACAGCCATGACATTTTGAGTGTCTAGCTCATGTTTTTTTTAGTATTTCAATTCTCTTTTTTTGATTTTTAAAATAATAAAAAAATACTTGAATGAATAGAATTTATAAAAAAATCTATTTTACAATTAATAATTAAATATATTTTAACATCAATTTATTATTCTCTTACTTGATGGAAAAGTTGTAATGGTAGCTGTAAGTAGGGTGTGTCAAACCTGTCTTTTGTCATTCAATTTCAACCAATCGTGTTCTTATTCTGTATAATTTAGCTTGACTTTCTGTTCCAAAACAAATTGTTATGGAACTTTAACATTACCAGTCCAACGAATCGGCAAATGCTCTCAGAAATTATGCAGAAAGACTGTATAAGATAAAACATTATTCCTATACAACTATAGACGTATAGTGCAGCCGCTTATTGTTTCCTGATATATAAAAGTTGTATACTAATCCTCCTTTTTAAGACTACCTTTGGTGTTATACTTATGTAGATCAACGTTGCCGTTGTGGTTATAAATTTTAGCAATAGTTTGTGCAAAATTTGTTCATTTTGTATAGACATAATATAGTAACTTTGAGTTTGATATGTTACTTAATTTTAAACTTTTCAGCAATAATTTTCTTATGATCGTTACTAAAGTGGCAGTATTTCTTCTTTACTAGCTATATAAACTGAGATCAAAGTTTTACTCAACTAGCTGGTTGAGATGCCCATAGTCTAACGTTACGGAAGTTACTGAGCAGAATTTTATTAACGACTATTAATAGTAGGTATATATATTTTTGGACCCTGGTATTCGACCCTAAAAAGAAGCCAAAAAAGCATTCTCAAAAATACTTTGTCATGCTTGCTCTTCTGAAATACCCGAAGAGAGTCTTAGCTATAACGGTAGAAATTAAAAAGATGCTTGGTCTCTTCATGTTTACTATGCTCAACTGAGTAGGTCGTAGTCATTCACAATTTTGGGATAGTCTGCCGGCCAGCAACCACAAGCAAGGGGTGAATTCAACTTTTTTTCGCTTTAGCCAATTCCTGTCATTCGAAAGGCTATTATCACATGGATCTTACGTCTACTTTGTATATGGAGATCTCTGTTATGCATTGTACAACTAATGCACTTATACAAATCTTGTATAAAATCATAATCAGTACTTTAATATTTTACAAGAAGTATTAAAACAATTTGAGTCGACTGAAGTTAATTTTAGAAACAGCGAGCAATCGGTTAGTCTAGTGGTTAATTAAAGGTTATCTTTGTGTATAAAATTGATAATTCGGTGTCACTGAAATATACAAATAATTGATTATTTCTTAGTTTTTAACATTTGATTAAAACATTCAAGAAATAGGACGAGGTCTTCGGTTCTAATTGATCTTTATTCTAATTAGTTGAGTTTGAGTCGTTAGAGCGAGCAAAAATAAGTAACAAATAATTAACAAAATCTTAATAAAGAAATCTTTTTTATTTGTTAGATTTTCTCATATATTAAAAAAAAAATCTAAAAACATTATTATTTTCTATTTGAATGCACTATTGTGTTACTTTTTAATATTTAAGTAATACCACCAAGCGGGCATATTAATTAAAGTCAACGGAATATTAATAATAATTTGTTTAAAGCAATATTACTGGTTTTGACAAACGGATTTGCTCTGGAATCTATCTTTGAGCTTTATGTGGTTAAATGCTACTTTTATGTGAATGGGCTATTTAAATTTATAAATCGTAAATAGAAAAATGTTATTGAAATGAATATAATGGACTAAAAAGAAGTCACAGTCGTTTCATTTACATAAAATAAATAAAAAGTCTTTTATCATTGTTCAAAACAGGCTTTAAACTTTATATTTTTATTAGGTCCTTAGCAAAAAGAATTATATTGATATCAGTTAATTTTCACAATCTAGTTGAATCGATTTAAAATTTTAAAAAAGTAAGAAATGTCAATGTTATGTTAATATATTGATTACATTACTCAAATATATTTCTATAGTGGAAATTATCCTTACATGGGGCAAAAAATAGTCTCAAAATGTTTTATATTTTCTTTACTCCGAATCAAATATTTATATTTTTTACATGACCAATATTTTATTGTGACTCTTAAGGATTATAAGTACAATGTTTCCTGAGAAACCACTTTAGAGTTTGTATTAGAAGTCGTTTGGGATGTATGCAATAAAATAAAATTTAATACATTTAGGTATAAAGTTTTCAATCGAGGTTAAGTTCAAAGAATTTATTAGATTTTCTCAAGATTCTTTGAAATCGTTTTTCTTTGAAAGTCATCTTTAAAAATAAGACTTCAATATTTATTTTATGCAATATTTTTAAACGATAGTTTGATTCATAAGTTTTAAGTAAATAAAATCTGAAGTGTTTAAGCTATATCCCAATCGTTTTTTTTTTTAGCCTGTGGGAGAATTTTTCAGTTAAATCATGGTTTTTCCGTTACAAAATATTTTCAAAAAGCGTGGCAATTTTTAATTTTCGATGATTTGTGCTGATTCCTCAGATAGTGATATTCGAATAAATTATCACTGAAATTTGGTAAACCAATAATATGGAGAGAGTTAACTTACCAACGCAAGTTAATTGTTACTTGTATTTAACGAAAACTTTTGGTTTTACGATCAAAAATAAGAATTATATAAAATATGTTGTAATTTCATTAGTGATTTTGATACATCTTAATTTAGAGGATTCATGAGTTGATATACCACCTAGCAGTCGTAATGACATTGTAATAGATAGTTGTAACAAGTATTATTACAATAACAAATTTTCCGATGGTGAAGGCACATCACAAAATAAAGACTTTGCCATTGCCATGTTATTAAAGAACTTCTTGAAGAAGTGAAATACTCACATGAACTAAAATAATACAACTTTTTAAATATTCTAGGAAGCAAAGTCTTAAAGCCGTTTTGTACATTTTGGAAATGCAAGATCGACCGTCATGCCGCATTTTCTTGAAAAACCTAAAACGGTCACATTTTTGGAGTGAAAAAATTTTTAGGTCTTATATAATTATTCCATTTATGATCATCTAAGATTAATACATATGTTATTAAATTACAATGTGGCCACACCAGGCACAATTTTTTACACAGCCTCCATAACAAAATAGGCTCATAAAAAACAAAAAATTCTAGTCTGTACGAAACATATTCGTTTCATACAGTCTAGAAGGGATAAATGTCAAAAAATATGTTTAGTTGACTTAAAATACAGGGTGGCATACTAGAACGTGCATATTTACAAAACATATTAAAAAGTAAATACCAAAGGTGTAGATAAAATGAAAATTGTAATGTTATAATTGATGGTTATTTTATTTTTTAGGTGATCATGTTACTACAGTCGAACATGGGCTGGCTTGATCGCGGTAGTACCACCCTCTCACAGAAGATCAGCGTGAAATAGCCTTTAGTGGCTGCGTTTCGTCTGATGAGTGAGAGAGCTGGTTGCCCTTTCCCCGTTCCTAGCCTTTCCTGCCATTCCCTTATTTCCACCCGTCCCTTTTCGTCAACAATCAAGGTTGGCAATGCATCCGCACCCTACACATAAAAAAAATCCAAATGATGACCCTCTTGACGACGGCACTCTTCCAACTGCAAACAGATATTATTGTACACTTTTTCAATTTGTGTAATTACTGCCATTTCAGCACGGATTCTTTTTCTACCGATCGATGGTCTTTCGATTATTGCTGTGGACTTGGTGTTTGAAGATATCGCTACAAAAAAAAGTCAGGAGACATTAAGACTGGACTACGTGGGGGCCATAGGATATCACCTCTTTTCGAAATAGCGTTCTAATTTAACAGTTACTTTTTGCCCCTGCTCATTTTCAAAGAAAAAATGATCAACTATTCTTCTGCTAGAGGTACTGGCCCATACTGTCAGTTTAGGACTATGCAGTGGTTATTGGGGTTTGAGTTTGGGATTATCACAGTGCCAGTAATGACAATTTGCCTTGCTAAATAGTCAGATTTTTTCAATTCTTGTGTTAATTGCAGCTTGTATGGATGCAGTTTAAGATTTAAAATTCGTTGCAAACTTCGTCGCGATACTTCTTATTACTCTTAAAACTAATGATCTAAAGATAACTAAAATCTGATGAAGAAGTAAGAGAAGAGTAGTAGAAGAGAAAAATATTCTTCACTACTAACCTTTTATTTCAATAACTTGTTATCATCGTTTTTATGAGATTTATATTTTTATGTAAATTGCAAATTGTAAATCAACAATGAATGAGACAAGCTGTTTGATGTTTAGTATATTTTTATAAGAATCAGGTTTATTTTCGCATTTCGTTTATTTCCTTAAATAAGTGAATATTATCAAAAATAAATTCTAAAATAATTCATATAAATTGACATAAGAAAATGAAATACACAGTGCAAATTAAATTATTTATTACGTAACGATAGCTGACCCCTCCCCCTCTTATTTTACTGACATGACCTTACGGTACAGAGAGAGCATTGAACTTCAAAATGTATTGCCTCATATCTGCTTGTGACTGTTCTAAATAAATAACTAAAATAAGATAAGCACTATTTTAATAATGCAACAATTAAATTGTACGGTATGGTACTTTGTGAATTATAGTTATGTGCAAATTATTGTTTTATTATAGCTGTTTAGGTACCTGTTCTTAGTAGAGCAATTAATAATAATTATTTATATGGCAAAAAAATATATAACTATGTATCATTACTGCAATTACCTTCTTACTATTGAAGCAATGTTGACTTAATTACTTAAATTAAAGTTCCACTAGTTAATGTTTAGTATACTTCAACATGAATCAGTTTCTTTCTGTGACTTCTTGAATACCTCGTTTGGTCACTTTGTCCCATTGAGGTATTATACATCGATGATTTTTTCATTTAATATTATCTACTCGAATATTAAGCCAAGAATCTATTATAAGTTAAATATTTCATTTTGTTATATGTTAATATCCAAGAATATTTCTGTCAATGTGGATAAAACTTCTTTTTTTTGTGCGAAAAACTTCTTAGATCAAAGGTTTGGTTCAGACTGTTTTAGTCTATTGTATGTTAATAAAGGTATTTATGTTTTGAGATTTATATTTATAATGAAAATGACAGAACTTATGACAATAATGTATAAATATTTAATTTTTGTAATTACTGAGCCATTTAATCTCATACGGGTAAGTGAAAACTTACAAGAGGATGAAAATACAATTTCCACATTACAGGTATTAGAGACATACTTTTTTTTGAATAGCTATATATTCTCTTTTTCCATATATGTATGTAGTACAATATCTCTATGAGCGAGACAAGGTTACTTCAACTACGCATTTAGTTATTATTGTATAATGTAACACCTAAGAAAATCGTTTTTGTAGACAGATCCAGGTACCCAAAAACTGTGTGGTCTTGAGTATTTTTAAGACTAATAAAATGATAATTTAAAATCACATTCATATGTACCTCTGATTAAACTAGAAAAACATCATGTAACTTTTTCTCATGCTAACAATCTTTTGGGCTCCTATTCTTTTCGCACGTCAAGGCAGTACTTTGCATGAAGCTTTAGGATGTGATTTATTTTTTTCCTGAAAATCACCCCAGATGATTCAAGATAGCATCTTTCTAAGGTCATGTGTAATGGTATCCTGTTCATACAAGGCAGACAATTTTTTTTTATATATTAAGGGTGGCAAACGAGAAGACTGTCTACTTGACTGCAGGTATTTCACAGTCACCGTCACCCATGGACATCTGCAACATGAGGATGCTTACCGACCTGGATTGTGGATGAGGGAGAGGAAAGAGTAGGGGAAGGGAAAAGGCAGGAAAGGGTGGGAAAAGGGTAAGGGCAAGCGTCTCTCTCACGCATCGGACGAAACGTGGCCATTAAAAGGTCCTTCATCTGCTGTGAAAGGGTGGTGTTTCCCCGGTCATAACATATAATAATATAATAATAGGAATAACATACTTGTGGACGAGTATAAGTGGCTTTTGGCACCTTTACTCTTTGAAGTGCAGTTGTAATTTTTAAGTCTATCTTATTTTCTCTTAAAAGCTTGCCTAATTGAAGAAATACCATGCATAACATGAAAAAATAATAGCTACAAGGGTCTTGATTGAATATTTAAGATATTAAAAATCCCTGTTAGACAATATTTATCTGTTTGTTATTTCTGACCTTATTTACAATATCATAGCTGTTCCGAATCGTATAAATGTGTGTTCACGTGCAGAGGTTCATATAATAAAAGAGTAATAACTTCTAATGACAAATTAAGAGGTTCAAACAAGATTAAAAAGGAATACAATGAAAAATCAACTTAAAATAAACACTCATAAAGTTCACATAAGAGATATTTAAAGCAGACGGTTAAGGGCCAATACACACAATGATATTAGAAATTTTTAATTTTATTTTATTAACGGCTATTAAGTTTCTTTTGTTAAATCAAATATACAAATTTTCCTCCATGACAATTAAGTTTTATCTAACAATGGCTGGTATTTTAACTTTAACATTATAACATTTTCTTTATTTTGTACTCGTAAGATAAAAAAAATATTATATATATAATAAATATATTTCATTTATATATATTTCTTCGAATAATAGGGAAGACGACTTTTTTAGGTATCTAGTCTCTTTTAACTTGTATTTAGTGGTAGGTTGTGTTTAGAAATCATAGAAATCGACGGCTTGAAATCTCAACGTGTGTAAGTTTCCTACTTACATAAAGTCACGTTTTATAGCACACTACATTTTTTATCGTTTCGATAGCGGATGTTCTTTTAAACTGTCTGTAATAAAAAATATTTTTTTTATATAACTACCGTAATATTGATTAAATCCATTATTATTATTATTACATGTTGCTTGTAGAATTAGATTTTTTTACCTATACAAGATAAAAACGAGAAAACAATAAGATCTTATGTAATTATGATTTATATAGCAACTAAGAACTTCAATAGTAATTGCTATTGAAGTTAATTATTGGTATTTATTGCTAGCTGTTATTTATAAAATTACAATTAGTATCAATTTTAAAACACTGTTACTTTGTAGATTTTATAACCAATAGCCGACATTAATGCATCAATTAATTATGACGTTTAAGAATAACTAAGTCAATTCGTTTAGTTATGCCATTAATGGTAACTCTAAATATCAATAGCATGTGGAAGTTGCAAATTATATTACAGTTATGGTATATGTAGCAGATCTGGTCTCAATTAAATAGTCTTTTTGTATATGCAAGCGTCAAGTCTGTCTATCTAGCGTATTTTTACCATAAACAGATTGGCAGTTTGCGCGACACAAGTCACGTCTACCCCTCACTCCAGTTTTAAAATCCTTGATGATATTTATTATTAAATTTCGTTATAATATTTTTATTTGAATGTTATATAATCACATTATATGTTTAAAAATTTATAGAAACTAAAGGAAATTTTAATAAAGCTAAGCATTTTGAGACATTAAATCTGTTTTTAACCTCCCGACATAAAAGGGATGTTGTAAGTTTGACGCCGAGGTCTGTCTGTGTGTATGTGTCTGTTTGTCGCATCGTAGTTCTTAACAATATTGAGAAATTTTAATGCACTTTGTTATTTAGTGACCAGTTTTCTTTTGGTGGTTCTTATTAATTTGGTTAAAGTTATTGAAACCAAATGCAGACATAAACTTTATAAATATGTTTCATTTATCTTATCGTCGTCTTAACTTGAGGAAATACAATCGTTATTATTTGCTGAAAAAATTAAAGAGAGCTTTATAAACGTACACTTTTAGTAGTCGTTAATAGTTAATCTGTCCGGTATTAAAGTGCAAACAATTTAAGAATATAATATGGATTTTCTTGGCATTCATGTAAATTTACATCAATAACAGAATTTAAAAATTTTGAGTATAGGAACAACAAATTAAAATATTTTATCATTTATGAAACAAAGAAAAATCAAGAGGTGTTATATTTATACCACTTAACTGAGCCCTTGATCGCGGAGAACAGAGTCTATGTCACTGCCAAAACAGAAGGAGAAGTAGGTAGCGTGCACTTGTTGTTTAATATATGCAAGGTGTATGTGTACACACCAGATAGTTCTTAAGATAAATTTATGATGTCATACCGGTTTTGATGCGTAATATGTTATTAAGAGATAATTGTTATGTCCATTGGCATGAAATATATATTTTTTATTTATTTCTAGTAGGGACGCCATAACATCAGCTGCCGGCATAGTTACCACCCATCAAAGTAATACCACCAACTGACTTGTCAGGTTCCGCCATGTTGTCTGATGAAGCCGTATAGAGAATGGATCTGAATAGCTGCCTTGTAATTTGAGCCGAGTATAAAACGCCATGATCTCTGTTGTATCGGGTTCTTTATCCGGCAGTAGAGTTTTCTGGTCCTTAGCCAAAGCGGTCGAGACAAATTTCTTTCAATTCTAACCTCCTCTCGCTAAACTTGCAGCAACTCGAAGCAACTCTGCTCTCTTTTCTTTTCACCAAAAATTCATGTCTTCTAACAGCAATCGCTACCAAGTCGCCTACGTGACTGCGGTAACTTTATAACAGTGATTCCGTATTACTAACAAACAGGTACTGATAACCCTTCATAGTCTTCATGTAAACAAAGCTATTGTTCCGGATGGTTTTACAGCCACAGTACTGAAGACATGTGCACTCAAGTTTTCTCCTGTTTTAGCACAACTATACCGCCTCTGTTTAATGACTGGCATAGTGCCATAGTCTTGGAAGCTTGCCAACGTGGTTCCTGTGCTGAAGAAGTGAAGTCGAGTATATCCTGCTAAATATCGTCCTATTTAAATTAGTTCGGATACCGGAAGGACACCTCAGAACATACCTAGAAGATAATGGTTTCCTCAGAGACCGACAATATAGGTTTAGCAAAAATCGGTTAACTGAGGATTTTCTGGTACATGCCACATATTTATGGGGGAGAGGTCTAGAGAATACCGGTGAAGATCTCGCAGTTTCATCCGACATCTCGAAAGCATTTGAATGGGTGTGGCATGACAGTTTTATTGGTAAGATTACCAGCTATAGCATAATGCCTGGTCTAGTTACCTAGATTTGTAACTTTCTGAGGGACCTTGAACGTAGAGTAGTAATTAATGGCTGCTTGTCTGAGTGATTCTATTTTTGCTGCAAATTAACTATTACTTTTACCGGGTATTTTGGAGTTGTGGAGTGGTTTGAACCCAGTTCTTGGATCAGACGGGGTCAATCAGAGTTACATGGAATACAATACAGACCATGGCCTTACACACTTTATGCACTCTCCAAATGGGGTAATGCCAATCGTGTGAAATTTAACGCTACCAAAAAGTAAGCTTGTCTTTTCTACTGCCAAGGGGAGTCCGTTCACCTGGACTGCAACTTTTTGGAATGTATCCTTGGAATACTCTGACCGTCTTTAGATATTAAGGGATCCTGGAATCTGAACTTTGGAAGCTTCATTGAGTCCAAAGCTAAGGCAGCTGCAAGAATAATCAGGTTCCTTGCAAAAAAGGATGAGCACTTCACGCCGGGATAACTTATTTGTTTATACAAAGTACAGTTTCTGCTGTGTTTGGAATACTGCTGTCACATCCGGGCAGGTATTGCCACATTTCACTTCGCTTCCTTGGACTCAGTGGAGAAACGTGTAAAAAGGCTTATTAATGACCACAACTGGATTAAATCCAATCTAGTCAGCCTAAAGCACAGTGAAAAAATAGCCAGCCTCTTGGTATTCTACAGGATACGCTCTGGAATGTGTTCATGAATTTAACGAATTAATTGCCGCACCCCCTTTCTATCATTGGACAACCAGAAGCACGGTGTGGCTCCATGTTTTCGTTGTAGATCTTCCTTGCATTCGGACAAAGCTTTTACTTGGAACAGTTGGATTGGAACAGTTTGCCTGCTTTCGTGTTTTCTTGAAGTTATACTTTAGGTATTTTTAAGAAAAGAGTGAATTTCTAATATTGAGATAGTGTGTTCATCACCTACGACTTTATTTCCATCTACCCACGAGCGGAATGACACTCAAGCAATATGTATTTTTTTAATGTTTATTTTTTGTTATTAATTATCTTTTGAAAATTTGATATTCGATTTTCAGTAAAATCTTTGTGCGAATATATTCCAACTTATCTTGTGATAGCTGTCTCAAATGCAACTATTTCAAAGCTGCCGAAACTGTTGGCGTCGTCCCTTACTATGTGGTTAGGCCTAGCGGCTACGTTAAGCGCTGCCTCATTGAAAATTATTCAGTGACTTTTTTATAATAGACTTATTATTATTAGGACTTGTAAATATAATGTATATTTTAAATTTTTATAAAGATTCTGACATGTTATTCCAATTTTATGTTTAAATTAAATTTACATACATTTTTTCCTTAAATTTGTATATTTGTATTTTTTTTATTATTTTATAAGTTTTTACTATTGAACAAGTTATTTATTATAGATGAAAATATGCTATTGTTTTGATTAAGGCGTCGATTGATAAACATTCCTTGTATTACAATTAGTGCCATGTCCATATATAAGATTCATATACTCTACAGGCTACAGTTCTCTTTTTTAACCTTTTTAAAGTGATTCAATAAATTGATTACATAGTTGGTCTTTGTCTTAAACATATATACGAGACAGAAAATTAGCAAAAAAAGGAAGTCAAGAACGTGGGATACAAATAGCCGAGTACTTATTGAGATAGTGATGCTCGTTCAAAGTTATTTTGTTTCTGAACTGAAAAATCCTTAAATAGAACAGTTCTTTGTTTAAGTTAAACCTCTGTTTACGTGCCGGGAAAAATTGTAGATCTTGTTATAGATCTCAACGCTAAGTCTTAATCTCGAAACTGTCTAACGACAAAATATGTGAGAGAGAGAATCTGAGATAAATAGAAAGTTTATTTTTACGTACCTAAATCCTTGGGAACGTGCTCGGCTTAGGGGTTGATATATTTTTTAGTCGCTATAGAAATTAATTGAAAGTATTATAAGTAATTATCAACCATTCCAATTTAGGTTATAAAATCTTAACGTATAAACGGTATCTGAATATTATTTACATAGGAAGATATCAGGGTGAGTCCAAAAGTGTCTAAATCATAATGTGTTGGCTGAGAAGACTAGTATTTTAAAATTAAGATTTCGCCAGATGTCTAAGATAGTGCATTACAAAAAGCAAAGCAGTACTTCTTGGGGAATACTAATTATAACTAGCACATACAATTATAATTATTAGAATTCGTTGAAATTCGAATTCGAATTTCAAAACCAGTATCTTATTGATAGGTATATATTAATAAAATGTAACATGTATAAAGAACTGTCATAGTCAACAACAGTAAACTAGCAGTTATCACATATTTTAAGTATAATCTTTTCGTAGTGCTCATAGTGATCAAAACTTATACAATCATTCCAGGCCTTTACGAACGTCAGTACAGACTTTGACATTTTAATGGAGTTTTGAGAAATGTTGTAATTATAGTGTTGCAAAAATGGGTCTTGGTCTTGCAGTCTTGGTCTTGTTCTTGCTTTTTTGCAAGACTAAGACTGGCTGTGCCAGATTTAAGCAAGAACAAGACCAATACAATTCTGCAAGACTCTTGTCTCTTGCAGCTAGGACTGAGTGTCGTTTGAGGAAGTAAGTATAGGAGTTTGGGGTATACGCAGAGGGATTCTATGAGATGCAAAAAAATTAAATTTTTTTTTTGGAAAACTGTACTTATGCGAATTACGAACAAACACACATAGCGAATGAAAATATCCATTAAAAGAAAAAAGAGTGTATCCTTAGTTTTGACCATTGGCATTGTGTGTGAGCGGTGCCTTGTCGGCATTATCAAAAGTCAGGTACTGACCTCTCATAGAATTTTTGCAGCTTTTGGGAAGTGCAAGGTCAAGATGCACGCGCTGGCTGGGCGGCCGGCGGTGGTGGCTTCTATTGCGCACAGAAACAATCGTCGCCGCCGCGCTGCACGCACTATATTTGTCACTGTTTGATTGCCGCCACAGATTACAAGTGTTCCAAAGAATAAAATAGGTTTTTTGTGCTCAGAATGGACAGAAATACTTTATGCTGATATGTTCTGTGTGGTTATAAAACACAAAGTGTTTAAATATGTCGTCACCCATGTAATAAATATTGTAAACACTTTTAATACATTTCAAACGTGTAAAAGTTTTAAATAATAGTAATCGTACAATATAAAAAGCGTGCAATAAGATTATTGTACTGTTTAGGAGCCGGAATATAATAATATATGAGAGAACTGTTTAAATATATAAATTGATATATGGACTATTGCATCACAATATATTTTTGCAAATATTAATCATCATGTAAAGAATATATTGTATTTGCACAATTTTAACTCGAGGAGTCGGTAAACCGGACAGGCTTATTTTAAATTATATACTTATTCCATATAATACAAGAAATTGACACATACAAATCAAAAGAAACTTAAAGATCGCACTAGTAAATAGAATTTTGAAGAATAAAATATGTAGGAAGACATAACGTACTGATACAATAAAAATGACTTAGTAGTCATTTATATTTATACATATATGAATGACTTGTTAGGACTTGACGCAGTTTGAATAAGTAATAAATATAGTAAGTATGACACTTAACTGAAGTATCGAAATAATAAAAACGAAAATTTAACTATATTGAATATGCATACACAAATTATATGTAAAAAAAAAATATTTTCTTAATATTTCAATACTTACAGTTTCAAAAATTAAAGTTACAAACTAATTCAATATCTAGCTTTTAATAATAATAAATAAGGTTTTCTAACATATTAATTATTATGGAACCTCCATAGGAGCAAAATGCAGGACACTATGTACAATGTCATGCGTCTGCACGCCCGCACGCCGCATTGTTTGATTTGGGGCGGTATTCTTTACTTAGAGCTGGCGAGTGCCATAGCAGCGCGATACAAGGCGGCATTATGGAAGCAAATGGACTATAAAAAGAAGTATTTATTTTTATTCCAATATACCCAATTGAGCTTTGCTTAGAGTCTAATGTGATAATTGTTTTTACTCTTATCCTTGTTGTTCTCGGTAAACTTATCAGGTTTACAATTCAACATGAGTGACGAAAATTCAAATAGTTCTAGGCGGAGTTGTGAGTGTTGGAGTAATACATCTAAAAGCAGATTTGATGAGTTTTTCGAAATATTTCGAGCATCCCAAATTGCTTTGTGTAAATTGTGTCAACATTAAAAGGTTGAAATAAAAATTAAAAATAGAAATACTTCAGGCTTAAAGAAGTATCTAATATCTTTTCATAAAAAGAATCATAAATATTTCTTCTTTAAAAGTGGAAATATCAAAAGGTTTTTGACAACCGCTCTAAAAAGTGCACAGGTAAGAAAAAATATACTTTTTACACAATTACATTACGCATTATGTAGCTAGCAGCCTGCCTCTGCTTCACACGGGTGGACATTTATTTTTAAATATATATATTATATAAACGTAGACGTAGAAGATTAACGTTAAACGTAAAGTAAATGTCGCACTCGCTCTCCTCGTACTTCATTCAGTAATCTACAGGTATTAAAACAGTCTTGAATACGAAACTTTTTATTTAGATAAAGATTAATACCAATTTGCGAATTATGTGGCGTAGTTTGTACTTGGCACGCCGTTATTTTAACATGAAAAATTTGTTATTGTGACGTATTTTTAATAGTTAGACATATAGTATCGAGCACTTTTAAATAGATATTGAGTATCCTATAAAACTGTAGTACATCACTTTGCTATATTGCCAAAAGTATAAGCAGTGTACGCGGAATAAGGAATTATTCGTTGTCCTTTTTTCACACGGAGATTTTTTCAAAACAGCTTATGTTAATTTAGAATAATGTAGCATTTTTATAATGAAAGACTTTTTGAAATCGATCCAACAGTTTTTGGGTTATTTCGTCACAAACATACATACATACATACAAATCTTTCCCCTTTATAATATAACTAATTAATAAATTATTTTTGAATTTATAATAATATTAATATAGTGTAGATTATGGTGTTAAATAAGGATTTATAAATCACCCATAATTTCATTTGTTTTTTGTTTTAATTGGTTATACTTGCTCGGTATTGTTAAATAATAATATGATGTCAAGTGTCATGTAAGTAGATTAGTTTATTTTTATTAATCTCTGTCATTCAGTTTGCTTCTTAGCACCATACATACATAATAAATTTAATATAGTTTCCTTGAATAAAACATTTTTATAATCGGCGAGAAACAACTTCTTTGTTTTGGTAAATTACTGTATTAATTAAATATGCATGTGCTTAATTTAAAATGACTTCTTCTGAATAACATTCATTTTTTAACAACCTATTCTTTATTTTTTCAAGTTAGTTTTTTTTATATATATAGTACTAAGATTGTTTACAACATTTACAACATTTATTTTGCGTAAATAAATGGATTATATTTTGTTATGTTATCTTATCACTATCACCAAAAAATCCTTGCCCTTAATACAGTTATGTGTATTTAAACAGGTCAACCCATGTGGGAAGTACCTTAAATATTGTAGGATTTGTATTTGGAACAATTTACTGTACGCATTTATATCAATACGAGACGATAGGATACGATACGATAGATATCGTTTTATTAATAAATACTAACACATGATTTACTGATTTATTTCATTCTGAAAATAGCAGTGAAAACATCATGACAGCAGGGTTGTGAAAAAATATCTTCCCTTCTCATTTTACGATGATGAAGCTACACAAATATATTTTTGATTGATATGCCCAAATATGGTGTTTCCTAAAATGCCCACATTTACAAGGAAGGAATGTGAATATCGATCTGTAGTCCTTAACTTTATACCATCAAGCGGACATACTGGGGAAGATATTGCAATGATTTTCCATGAATTTTTAGTGAAGTATGACATAATTGATACGACGTAATTGATAAAATACAGGGTATCACGGTTGACAACGCAACTGCAAATACCAAATTTATGTATGAACTGGCCAAACAGCTGCCACACCTTGATTCAGATAATCAACATTTCCGATGCTTTGCTCACATTTTGAACCTTGGTTTGTAAGATTTATTAAAGAACTTAGCGTTACACTGTAAAACTGTCAGTATCACATAAGAAGAGCAGTATGAAGACCATGAAGACGAAACTGGGAAAGATGAAGAATATACGCCAAAAATTGCTGACTCACGTACAGCTATAATAAAATTACGCAGTTATGCAGTAAAATAAAAGGAACTAAAATATTAAAGAGGAGTTTCAGTCTGCTTGTGAAGCAGCTGCCATCAAATCTGAATTCCATATTAGACTGTCAAATGAGATGGAATTCCATACATGATATGATTGGATTCGGTTTAGTAGTGATAACTGGTATAAACATAATGTGCACTTCTATCACCGAATTGAATGATTTTAAATCACAGATAGTGAATGGCAAATACTAGAAAAAATACACAAGTTTCTAATAAACTTTAAACTTCTATCAACGCAACTTGGCGGACAAAAATATTACATTACCGCTAGTCATTGTATCATTCAATCAGTTGCTCGGTAAAATTGAATCCATGGTAAAACAACCAAATGAGAAACCAAATCGATCCGAAGTTGATGAAAGGCTCATTATGGGTTTCCAAGCAGCTAGAAACAAAATGCTTAAACAATATAAGAAAAGTAACTGGATTTATTGTACCGCTTTGATTTTAGACCCAAGGCATAAAGCTTAGACCTCTGATATGACATTTTGGGCCAAGCAAATTAAAACAGAAAGTCTGCGCAAATGTATAAGTAAATACATTTCTAGAATTATCAAGAAATGAAAAGAAAGTATGTGAATAGGATCAAGATGAAGACGTAATAGACTTTGATAGATAAACTGTATGCATGTCCCTCGACGTCATCTGGATCTGTATCTTGTCTTCAAGCCGCCAGCTCAAAAGATATTTTAGAGTGGAGAAGGACGCATGAGACAGAGTATCCGGTTTTATCATAGATGCTCCATGATTTTCTCAAAATACCTGCAACTTGAGTATCTGTTGAGATAATATTTTCTAAAGCATCATTAGTAATTAGAAAGATAGAAATAGGTTAGGCCATGAGTCATCCCGATGATTACTTTGTATTAGTTCTTGGCCAAAATAATTAATATAAAGTAACAGTAATGTTAGATATTCTGTACTGTTCTCTCATTTCATTTGTGTTGTATTTTATTACATTTCATGTAAGGCGATGGTTTCTCAATCTCTTTCTAGACAGATAATGTTCTTTAAATACAGTCAAGTTAATGTCATTAATTTGTTTTCTATATGTTTAAACCATGTTTTAGTACATTGAAGATTATTAAATGTAAATGTTAAAATGTAAACGTTTATTAAGAAACAGACTGACTCCCACGAGACACAGTTGATAGCTCAGTTGGTTAGTTAGAGCATTGGCATGGATCACTTAGGTCGAGCGTTCAAGCTCCAACAGGTGTCAGTTGATTTTTTTAATTTCTCATGAAATGTTTAGACATTTATTAATTTGGTTGGTCTTTACCATGTCAATATTAATTCAAGCTCAAAATGTACTTCTACTCTGTTGCGTTGTTCTAATATCAAAAGTAACGTTTAATAAATAACGACAGGCTAACAGGTAATTGCAAGACTTGCGAGACTCTTGCTGCAAGATCACGTGTATTAACGCAAGACCAGACCAAGACTGGCCAAGTCTCGTCTTGTTCTTGCATTTGGGCAACACTATGTGTTTACCTATACATCTACTTTTAAACTAAATGAAACTAGTATTATTCGGATTTACTACGCGGATTTTATTATTTAAAAACTACATAATCCCGACGTGTCAATTCACACCTCGTCTGCCCGTGATCACGGTTGCTGCAAAGTAACCGAAACGTCGGGATTATGTACTTTTTAAATAATAAAATCCGCGTAGTAAATCCGAATCCGAAACTAGTATTCATTTAAATGAATACTCGCGAAAATCTTAGATCTCATTATACTTTTAAACTATTTTACTTTAACCTTTAAAAAAAACATATATGTATTTTCCTTACATTTTATTATTAATGTGGATGGGTCAACATTGAGACACAATAATATTATCTCTCAATAATTTAGTTTCAATTCCCAAAACAACATAAAATACTACTACTAATAATATAATAACAAGAATTCTTGATTTCGGTTAATCCCCCGTTGGACAATTTATCTTACTTAAATTGAAAATGATAGCGATAAGGTGAGAATTAAATATTACACACTTTCAACTAATAATTTAAATGATTTAAAACATTTTATAATTAATTTAAATACAAAATGTTTTATTTACTAATAATCCGTTTGATTCGCTCGGCAGGCATTCCAATGTTTCTCTGCTTTATACTAACATTACTATGGTACACAATATATAATATCAATGTTTTTGCTTAACGTCTATGTTTTCACTAAACTATGTATTAATAGTTAATAATTAAATTAGGCGGAACCTTACAATAAATGGACGTATATTATAAAGCATAAGGCTACTTTTTCCTTATCGCACATATAAAAAAGACAGAACACGGAGTTACTGAGTCCAGTCGATAACATAGGTTAATAACATTCAAGATCAGTCAAGTGAAGTGCCTTGAACAATATAAGTGTTGTGACAAGATGGTTATGAATAGTTTCTTAATATGGACGCTTACGTGGATTTTAGTTAGTGGTGGTATGTATTTTATTATTTAATTGTTCATCTCTAGAAAGGTGTATAGTTGAAATGTTTCCCATACAATCGAATATTTTGTGGTTATTATTCAGATAGCTCTTTAACTTAAATATGGACGTACATATCTGTATTATATGCTTTTATTCTAAATAAAATAAAAAAAACAGAACCTAAGTTATGTTCCTTAAATGGACTCATGACTGATTGTGATTTGGTGTTTAATAGTAAATAATATATATTTTAAAAAGGTGTCTTAAGGTGTAGGTACTTGCTAATTATTGAAACAAAAATGTCCTTGACGCTATATTTTTAATGTCAAAGGATGGAAACTTTTTGCATAAATTGTATACTTTAAAATAAAAAATAAAGTAAAATGTAGAAGCCATGAAATATATTTACATAAATTTAAATATTTTAGGCTGCTTCGTAACAAAGGAAGAATGGGATGGATTGCCTCCCTTGCACGTAGACTATCTTCCCAGACCAGTGGACTTGGTTATTATACAGCATACAGTGACATCTACTTGTAGCACATTCGAGTCATGCAAAAATATCGTTCAGAGTATACAGAATACCCATATGGAAGACCTTAAGTTTTGGGATATTGGAATGTCGTAAGTAATATATAAATTAAATAAACATGGTTCCATAAAACAAAATAAATCCTCGTTTACCTATTGTATATACGTTTGCGGTTTGAATTCTTACTCCATTTCAAACCTTGTCCATAATAAGTCAGGTAACTCGGAAAAAAAAATTAATCTTATAAACATTTTTACAAATAATTAATTTTATTATCTATGACATACAATTTAAGTTGTGTGTTAATAGAATTTTAGTCTTTCTAAAGGACTTTAAGGTTATTATTTTTCCGTTTCTTTTTAAACATAATTAAATTAGGACTTTTTGAACTGAAGCCCTAATGAAGTTGTACACATTAAGTTATTTATGTTTTAAATGTTAAACTGAAACCTTTTTGCAGATTATTGGTAATATACATATATATGTTTTAATACGTTACTGATAAAAACTTATTGTATGGATTTATATTTACAGATTTTTGGTTGGCGGTGATGGCAAAGTTTACGAAGGTTCTGGTTGGCTACACGTTGGTGCACATACATTCGGATACAATAAAAAATCCATAGGCATATCATTTATAGGAAACTTTAACAGTAAGTTTGGCTTTGGTTATCCCAACTAACATATACATAGATATTTAGTACATTATATAAAATCAATTAACAAATGTTATACATTTGTTCACTGATAAATGTTGAAATTCTGTTTGATTAAAGAAGAATAATTTAAAGAAGAATAAATAAAGAATTTGTTTACTTCGCCTTGATGTGATATAAACACACTACACTCAGTTTATATAATAGAGAAATATCATGAATAAGAAATCAGAAATGAAAACAGATGAAAAAACGGTACAAACAACAGAAAGTGCATAAGCCGGTTTAGTATGCTCAGAATCCGATCGGATGCCATTTTTAAACAGCCCTTTAGTCTTTCTGACATATCTTAGCCCTATATCAATCATGGCATATTATTAAATTTTGGTTCTTTTATATGACCTTTAATTTCATATACAGAGGATTTGGTTTGGTTTGGTTTGGTTTGGTTTAGTTTGGTTTGAAAACGTCATAATCTTTCTCAGATTGAGATTCCATTTTCTGGTTGGTGTCAAAAATATAGTGAATAGCGGTACTTTTTCCGTCTTAATATATATGCCGTTTATGTTTCTGCTACTATAATTATAATACAGTATACCGAGAAAAGTATTTTTTATCCTTACAACAAAACAATCTAATATACTGTTATTTGTGTTATCGTTTACATAATAATTTGATTATTGAGGTTTGTTTAGTAACAGGATTTTTGATATGCGAGAACATCATTATATAATTTAGAGTGAATTGTTCTAACACTGTATGAAAGAAATAGAAATGGTCGTTAATTTAACTTTTTTTATAGACGATGAACCAACACCACAGGCGATAGCTGCAGCCCAAACTCTTCTAAGATGTGGCGTGGAAGAAGGACATCTATCTTCATACTACCACCTAGTAGGCCATAGACAACTCATTGCCACGGAAAGCCCCGGACGGAAATTGTATAGAGAAATAAGAACCTGGCCCCATTACCTGGAAGATGTATCATCGATAAAAAATTAAGATTTATATGCAAAGCAAATATTCATATTTTAAATAATATTATTCCTATTTCATGCAGAGTGACCATACAAAGTTGATTTTATGCTATCGTATTCATGCATGGTATGAGGGAAATTTAATAAAGTGAATAATGCATTATATTTGAAATGAAAATATTAAATTCACGATCAAAATTTACAATATGAGAGCAAAATATTTATGGGTTCTAAACAACTCTTATATTACTACTACTACTACTATAGCTAAATATTAAATTTTCCTATTGTCATTCCAATATAAATAAATTTTTCTGTCGTGAATTTAATATGTATATAAGTATATAATTTCCTCGATCATGTAAACGTGATAAATACTTTTGAAACCCCTTTCTCATATTGTCTACAAATATTTATTAACAATTGCATTACGAATAGTTTCTCGGATTTTTTTTTTAATGTTTCCTCCTCTTGTTTTCCTTTTAGATGTAAATATTAAACAAAGCATAAAAATACAATATATAATGTTTGAAATGTTAACGCGTCGCCTTTTGTCGATTCCATCAACAATAAACAATACTTCGTATATTTTATCCTTATCTTTTTTTTTATATCCATAAGTGTTAAATGTTTTAAAACTAGAGATAATTTTTAAATTTCACTTTTCTGTGTTAAAATTTCAACTGTACGTTGGATTTAGTGCTGACTTTGTAAAATTTGAAAGTTTTCCAACTTCCTGTGTTCGTCGGTTTTGACGGAAACGCAACTGAATTAATTGTTTTACCGTTTAAACGTTACTTCGACGCTTTTTAGTTACATTTAGATTCTACGTCCACTTCATATATGAGCTGAACAAGTAACAGAAACAGTAAAAAAGAATAATTAAATAAAAGATATTTATTCGAATATGTAGCAATCAAATCATTTTACATTAAATAAAATGGACTGAAGCTGATTCTTTACCGATAATTAGTCTTCACGTTATGTCAGCACTAATGTTGTAACTTTTTTTGTCTTTATCATAAACAAATGTTGATTTAAAAATAATCAATTAAATCTTTGAGCAACTCATGTATGAGAATTTCTTATAAGAATGATAGTGTAAACTGTTATAGATATTGATAAGACAGACTTAAAAACATTGAGTCTCAACTAAGTAACTAATTATTATAAGAAGTCTCAAACTTGTATCAAATATGAAAAATCCATAGTTTTTCAGATTTTTTTTTCATTTTTTATATTAAAATTTTGATTACGATTCATTTTCTTGCAATTGAAGTCTCACTTCGTAGTGAGACCTGTACCAGATCCACCATCCGAGTGCGTGACGAGTCAAGGCTGAGACTATCCAGCAGTAATAACACACCTGGTAGAAAAGAAACGTATTATTGAACAAAGAATAGTAGAATAGCGAAACATGTAGTTTTAATAAAAACTCAATCAGTTTTTGAAAATTATCTTCATATTAGTTATAAGGTATAATTGTATAAAAAACATGTTCTATTATGAAATACTTTTTTTTACTTTGAATAGAAGGAAATGAATATGGAAAACATTGAAAATGTAAGAAAAACAACTCTTTACAGGCTAGAGCTCAATCATGTGAGGTTGGTTGGACACCCCTAAGCTACCCCGAAAGGCTTTTAAAGAATTATGTTTTATAAATTTAATATTAAATCAGAGATTTTCGCGATCAGCAAGTATCAGGTCGGACAGACCTTGTGATCATATCCAGGGCAACCTGGCCGTCACTTCAAACACGGTAAATATTACATTAGCTCGAAAATCCTCGGGTTTTGTAGTATGTTTGTAATCACGCAACACGAAAACCTAAAACTCAATTTCTTTGTATAAATTGGAGTAAAAAAATCAAAGTAAAGAAAATATAGTATAAGTTTTAATTTTCTTAAATTTCTTTTCTCCGCTGCTTTTATTGGAAAGAGGATCGAGTTATCCGGGAAATATAAAACTGGCTAGATATAACAAGCCGTCGTTATGTTAGTGGATACTCAAAGGAGTGAGTTGTTAATATGATTTAGTACTGGTCTTACTGACTTCACTATAAATAATCCTAGGGTTCTGCGCTCCTAGAGTAAATATTTTGGTAATTAGCTTACACAAGACGCTTTGAGTTAAAGTTCTGTAAAGGAGAGTGGCATGAGTAAGCACTATTGGTCGAACGTCTTTGTAACAATTTGAGACAATCTTAATTTAAGTTTTAGCCAATAATGTAAATTCAGAAAGGACATAATTTTCGGTTAACGATTTCAAAAATTTGTATGTTTTAATAAAATCATACTTGAATATCCCTCACAGACTTCTAAGTTTTGCAATTTCAGCTCTAATAAATTATTATCAAAGTGCAGGTAGAGTTTATAATTATAAACAAAAGAGTTTCTTAAAGGACTGCTTTCAGGTTTTTTATTAGTCTTAATAGCAGTCAAACTAATTTTCCTTATATATGCGAGAATTTTATTCTAGACTTTTAGAAAATATGTTGGTCTTGTATAGCACTGTGTATATTTGCGTTAACATTCAGGTATAACCTTCATTTAAATCATAACTAATGCATTAGGTTCAGTGAAAATGAAAAATAACAATAGAATTTAAATTAACAATATAACATTAATATAATAAATTATAAAACCACATAATTCCGGCCTTTCTGTGCACATACATATATATTACTTTCTATATATTTTTGGTTCATTTAATAAAAAACTAACTGGTAACAAAAGGAAAAAAGAGAAGAAAATAAAGCGCGTGACGGATGATGATACCTTGCCATATCTATGTTAGCGTTAGTTCGAATTACATATATGTAGTTATTTGATTCGATTGTTTTTGAATCTACTCAAATAAGTCTCGGTCAAAGTCTCTTACTTAAATTGTAATTCAAAAGTACATATTAAATTTGACGTGTTTTTTTTTTTTGGTGAAATATTTTATAAAGGTTACTTGTATGTAAGCAATGAAGAATATCAAACGTTAATTAAATTTTAAGTGATATGGGATTAATTTAATCTTCAGAGAATTTGAAAGTTCGTATAGACTATTACAATTAACTAATTAATTTTCCTAACAGACATTTTGTCGCAATATAGAGTAAGTAAATTTAGCGAAACTTAAATATTCCTCGAAGCTTTACGAATCATTAACAAAATAAACAGAGTTTTTAATTATCTATCTACACAAGATCAACATGAACAGCATACATCGAGTTATTATGGGAACAAATTACATTAATGCGAAGCAAAAGTTAATATTTTCCTTTTTTATGCTAAGGTATGAGAAATCAAGCGACAGTTCACTTTATGGTAAGCTTCTATTGTTGTCCATATACTCCTGAAGCTCGATTAGTATTGAGTTTCTTTTGTAGATATTGTAAGAATATGAAATTTGTATGTAAGAAAAGGGCTTATTCTAAAACTAACATATATCACGAAATGCCGCCTAATAGTTACTTTACGTTGATCCTTTGTGAGATGGTATTAACCTAATAATTCTAACCACACGCCTACTACATCATAGCACGTACATCTAGATTCTGAGCTCTGCGGCTGATAATTTACGAGAAAGTACTTATTGGTAGGTGGTAGTGCCTAGCTGTAAGCATGTAACTACAGATCGAACATGGGCTGGCTCGACCGGGGAAGTACCACCCTCTCACAGAAGATCGGCGTGAAGTAGCCTTTAATGGCTGCGTTTCATCCGATGAGTGAGAGAGCCGGTTGCCCTTTCCCTTTTCCCACCCTTTCCCATTTTTTCCTCCCCCTTTTCCCTAATCGAGGGTGGCAACACATCCGCAAATCTATGTTGCGGATATTCATGGGCGACGGTACTACCTCCATCAGGTAGGCCGTCTGCTCGGTTGGCCCCTTTAGCATAAAAAAATACTTAAACAGGAATTTGTTCTTTAAGTATTCTTAATTCATTTTTTAATTAGAATGCTCCATTATTTACCACAACATTGACTTTTTATATTATTTATTTTGTCGAAATTCTAGAATAAAACTTCTTGGAAAGGAAAGATATCATAAAGAGAAGTATTAATAAAAAGATAAAATCGTAGTCTTTGTACAAAAAACATATCATTTAGTAAAATTATATTCTATGTCTTTGTCAGAGTTTTGCCCTTTTCAATTTGTACAAATAGTAAATTACCAGAGTCATACAAGCTAGTACGAATGTCGAGGCTAGAGGCCAAGGCGTTAGATGATCTTGTGCCATAAGACCAGCAAAGGTCCTCCCCGTTAATCCTGCAGCTACAACCGCTATTGGGGTCATTATCATGATGCCGAAGAAGTCAACAATCATCTGGAACGAAATCAGTTTTGGATTATTTTTTCTGAAATAGCCCATTTATATTATATGAACAAAAATTTATCATGTAATAATTCCATATGGAGTTCCTGTTTAAACTTTTATCTTAATATTTCATATTTTTTTAATTTTAGAGATAATTAAGTTTGTTAATTGGTGATTTGTTAAGTAAAGTTCTTATGAAACATCATTAATATGATCAATATATTGGTTTGTGTGTGTTTTTTTCGTACTAAATCTTTAATACCGAATAATTTAATTTCTTTATATCTATTTTTAAATTCCTCATATCCTCAAAATGTGTTAAAACAATTTTATTGTATAAATTATAAATGGAAAAAAGACAAATTTATAAACACAGCAGAAGATTAATTTTGGGCAGACTTGATTTTAGATAATGTGGCTTATAAATACTATCATTTATTAAGTAAAAATTAAAATAAATGGTACGGGATTTTCGATGAGTAGTTGAACTAAATGATTCCTTGTTTTAAAAAATATTAATTTGATATCTTAAATGAATACTAGAACTATTTAATCAGCTCAATCACATAAAGTTTCTGAAGTTTCTATAATTTTGCTTGTCACATAATCAATATTTATCAGTCGTTGTTGAACCCAGAACAGAGATTTCAAAAGCTTACGACTTACAATGATTCTGAATGGTTTCGTACTTTACTTATCGTTTAAAGTGTCAGGTAAAATATTAATTTAATATTGATTTGTATAAAGGTTATACAAAGATAATGACACAAGTATATTAACAATCACTTTTAGCTGACCGTATTATTCTTTTAATTTATTGCTAACCGTATTTAATTTTTTAAATAATAAACAAGTTAAATACATACATGTTTAGAGTTATGACTGAGAATCCACATAGCAAGGGCTTTCAAAACACCAAATTTATGAACACGGCGAGTTACGTATTTTGTTCCACATAATTCACATCGTGTCTTTCCTGATTCGGTTAGCCACCTCTCCAAACATTTTATATGAACTCTCCCAATAGTTCCTCTGCAGGAACACGCTGAAATAAGGTTCCCTAGTTCCCCTGAAACTCCTTCTCCACTGTGACAAATACGACACATATCCTCTAAAGAATGATTGCTAAATTTTTCATCTTCTTCAGTGTTTTCACCAACATCTATTACTTCTTTTAAAACTTCAACCTGTAAGCTTTGTCTACTTTGTGTTTCTATGTCGAAATTTGTTGAATTTATACCGATTGATCGCTTCTTGGGATTTTTATCAATAACTGGTGCTTTGCGTTTAGGGCTTCTAACTTTTATACGGTGAAGATATTTATCTCGACGTGGAGTTCTGTCTCTGCGCATAATGTGTTCTACATTAGCTTTTTTGAGATCCTTTTCATTATCTCGTTTCTCGTTGGAGCCATCAAAAGCAAGACAATTAGGGGAGTTAAAAATGGTAAAAAGATTGATATTACTGGAACTTGCCGTTACTTCTTTGTCAGATGTTAGCGTATGATTTTGAATATCTGATGTTGATGTGGTGCTTTTACATTCGGTAAGGACTTCTAAGCAGGATGACCTTTTGGATGTGTTTGGTATTATTTTGTTTCTATATCTTGTTTTATGCCCTCCAAAATAGTGCTGGGGTGTATTTATATCTAAATTGAAATCTTGGTGACTGTAAAGACATTTTAAAATTTTATATAACATTTGTTTTTTCAGATAATATCACAAGTAAAACTATATGAACTAAATAGTTTGCTGTATACTGTGAAGTGAATCTCATTTATATACATGCACATTTTATCAAACCTGATTTGGGTTTCATTTTGCAATTTTACAGTATCATGATTTATCATTTCATTTTGGACTGAAAATCGACGTCGTCTCGCACTCGGCATTTCACTATAATTTAATTTTTATTTTAAGTTAATAATTTTTTTTATTATATTGACGTCAATGTTTCATCGCTTCAGTTGTTATTAATTGACTTTTGATATTAAAACTATAAATAGGTCTTATATAAAATTTTAATATATTACAAAACCATTAACTATAAATAGGTCATATATAAAATTTAATTATATTATAAAATACATATTTATTATAAATTAAAATACACGATATCGATTTTTAACATATAGCTGTTATAGAAGTAGGATTATTTTTATTTCTCATACATTTCCGCATTAAAGTAACGAGTGGAAAGATTGTTGTTAAGTTAAAAGTATTGATAGATCGTCCTTTACATATACTTTTGGTAAAGTATCGCTTATTGTTGGTCGGCAGCTTTAAAACTAATTTCAAGTATAAAAAAATGTAAGACAACACTTATAATATATATTAGTTCGAAGATATCTTAGTATACTTTTACTAAGATATCATCCAACTGTACTTCGTTCAATAAACTACAAATAACATAATTGGTATCCACATCTCACGATATACAAAAAATATATATTGAACATTTAAGCAATACCAAGACAAATAGTAAAATTATAATTTAAATAAAAAAATACTATTAAAAATTCGTCGACTCGGACCAATTCAAAGCTGTGACTTTTAGAGAATCGCATTGCAATCGCTTTGCTTTTTGATCTGGTGTGCTATGATAGGTATAACTTTTAAAAAAATTATGTTTCCAAACAAAAACTAATAATGATATTTCCACTTTGCGCCTTAGATTTTATGTCGTTGTAAAAATTTTATTACCTACACTTATCCTCGACTCTGGAAGGGTGTAGGATGCAATAAAAAATCTTCGTATTTCAATAATAAGGTAAAAAAATATGACTAACGAACTATATATGTTTATTGTGTAATTTGACTTGAAACAACTCCATTGAAATCTTATTACTTCAGTCAAAGTGATTACAATGTCTTTCACAATGCGTTTCCAAACATTGTTGTATTCAAAGGAAAATGTTTTTGGTCACTTGGATTTGATTATATTTTAAACTAAATAAATTTGGTAAAGAATTTTAGTACAATTTTTAATTAAATGATAGAAATGAAACTAGTATTCACGCGTAGTAAATCACGCGTAGTTCATCCGAAAAATACTAGTTTCATTTAAATGAATACTCGCGAAAATCTTAGATCTCATTAAATGATAGAAACTAAAAAAATACTAATAAGAGTTTAGATTGCAGATGTTACAAATAAAAAATTTCAAACATTAATGTTTTGTTACTAAAAAGTCTACTCCGTTAATTGGAATTAGTCCAATATTCCTATTACCTTCCTTAGAAGCCTTTAAAGCTATTTGTGACCATTCGGCCACCGTATCAACGCACAACTTAGTACATACGAGTATAAGTCAGTTTGAACGACAAGCCCGACGAAGACGGTCCACCGATTACACTGTAACGGAAGTTCCAATGAAAATTTCGAAACGTAGTTCCACGTTTGAATAAAAAATTTGCTTGAATATAATAAGTGTTTGAAAAGTTACTAAAGTGTTGTGTAAAAATGTGAATATATAAGTTTTTTAAAGGTTAGTATTACAAAATAATGTGATTTTTTTTAAAGTGAATATTATAAAATAAGTAATAAGTAAGTAAGTTTTCGCATATCCAACCCTTTTTTTCTTATTTTAGGTCGATTTAAAAAAATAAAAAAAATGGTTACTAAACATTAATAAGTGGAAATACTAATTAATAAGACCTAAAAGGTTTGTCTTAATTAACAATTTAAAACACATAAATTATTAAAGGGCTGATGTGATTGTACATATTAAAATCCCAATTCTTATATGAAGTCATAAAGCACAGACGATCTGACTGAACGATTAACTCGAACAAGCCAAACTAGTTCTATCATAGTCAAAACTGAATTCAAAACTTTATATTTATATACTGCTCTTTTTCATTTGGCTTCAACCCTATCAAACCTATAAAATCTATTTATGCTCATTTTCATAAATCTCAAATTTAATTGAATTTCAAAAAAATATTAAGAAAAGTAGCAACAGGTATTATTATTTTTATCATGCATAATGTTATTTGTAGATATAATTGCAATAAATACATACTCGTATAAATTGCTCTGTACTAGTTGAAACTAAACATTTATTCTGTCTTATAGAAGCATTTTCCAAAAACGTATAGGCGATTCCTAAAATAACTTTGCCGCACTTTTTTACATGTTCCTACAATTCAATTACCGTTTTTAATTACTCAACTCGATTAATCATTAGCGGTTTCAAAATGTATCAAGTTACAAAAATGTAAGACAAGGTAATATGCTTCACATGTGATCGCATTTTTTTTTTAATTTCCTAAGAAATGTTGACAATTAGGTTTCATAGTACTAAATCGTTTATATATATATATAATTTATAAAAGAACAGTTCTTGCGTATTGGGTATTGTTCGATGTATTGTCAGTAACTTTTATATAGAACTAATATTTTTCGGATTATACTACGCGTATTTTATTATTTAAAAACAACAACAAACTCATTTAAAATAATAAAATAAGCGTATAATCCGAAAAATATTAGTTTTATTTAAATGAATACTCGCGAAAGTCTTAGATCTCATTAAGTAACTATTATGTTAGGATTTTTTAAAACCTTGAATTATCAGTGTTCATCCCACAATCCGATTCTAAATATTTTGGTCAGATATTTATAATCAACAAGTGAGATATTAATATTAATATTTTCAGTGTCTTTCTAAAAAAAATCAGAATAATATAACTACTTAATAATTTGGATTTGAGTTTATACATTATAATTTTTTGAGGTTATGAAAATCTTATCTTCTATCCGGGAGTCAAAAGTAGATTTTAAAGAGATATATCTAATTATAATTTTCATAATACACAAATGTATATATTTTTTTAACTGAAAGTTTTTATTATTGATAGAGTAAAGGCATATATTTGAAATTTTTAATTTGCTTGTAATATTTTGGCGAAAAATATAATAATAAAAAATAAAAATTAATTAATTACTAGAAATCGGATAATGTTGCACAAATTCAATTCTTTTATCAAAATATGTGGGAGGTGTTGTCAGAAAATATTATTTATATTTGAAAATGATATTATACTTTTCTACTACTTTTCGTCCTAAAGCGGTTTTAAGTTTCTTTATTCTAAAAACATAAACATCATATGACAATTGTAAGAAATATTAGTCTTGGTTATTTTAATAAGTGGTAATAATTTTTTATAATAATCATTACTTAAATAAAATATAAGTTATTCTGATATAAGAATGTTATGAATGTTAAAAACTTTCTTTTCCTCTAATTAAAATACGTAATAAACAAACTTTTCTATTTCAATTAAAGTCAATCAACACGTTTTAATACGAATTACAAATATGAATTGTCCTTGTTTGTGAAATAGAATAACAGCGTTAGAATAACTTAATAATATAAAAGAAGAGAATAATTAAAAATAATATAATATAATAATTAAGAGAATAATGAATATAATATGTAAATAGCTATAAAATTTTGTGAATGTTTAAATATAAAAAATACAATTTATGTGAAAAAATATATCCATAATAAAAAAAGATATATATATAATGAATTTTGTATGATTTCAATTTTAATACCAATAATGAGATCTAATATTTGCTCGAGTAGTCATGAAAATGAAACTAATATTTTTTCAAAATATAACATTTACTTCAATCTAATACCAGTAAGTAAATATATATATATATATATATATATGTTTTTTAAATATATTATCGTTTTTATACTTTCGATGAATTGTTTATAAAAAGCCTTAAAAAAAATTTAACTTCAGGTTTTTAAATCTTCTGCTTCCTAAGGAAGAAACATAATTATTAATTTTCTGTTACAAATTGGACTAACCACATCCGGCGGTACACCTTAGCATTGGCTGCTCTGTTTTTCATTAGACAGACTTCATTTTAGACTTCCCATCAGCAATTTTATGTCTTAACTAGAAGCTTTTATAAACGAAAATAAATACATTAAAATTCGTTTCAAAACCACGCGCCAAAACCGCTTTTTACTTGACAAGGGAAATCAAGCTATAACTTCAAAGGACTACCAATCTTTATAGTTTTGCATTAAAAGGTTTTCTGTTGGGAATGAAAGCGTTTCTAAGAAAATTAAAAGTTGTAATGATTGACAGCAGATAATATATTTAAATATTGGTTTAGAAAACAAAAATATTTATATCACAGTCTCTGGTTGGTTAACATAAACATGAGTAAAAAATTAGCTTGTTGAATTTATATTTTATATTTAAAAATCATTTTGTACTGGACTTCAACGACAGACTTTTAATTGTTGAATTTATAGGTAAACAAATTAGATAACTACACTTATAATTGTAAAGATAATAATGGACAATATAAACCCTATTTTGACAACTTATTGCCTCTGGCTGTTGGTTGGTTGGTTGTTTTAAATGTAGCCTTCATTCCTTTGACTGTGAAGAGTGTGTTTAGATTATTAAATTGTTATTGAATTTACAAGTTTGAATGAAATATTATTTTAGAAACAGAATTATAATTGTGATTTTTTGGTATTAAAATATTATGGGCAATTAATAGAAGGATTTTTTTCAATTCAAAATAAAAGACATAGAGCCTACAGAGACGAAACCTCTTAGCATTCAATGGATTCACCGTGCGTGTGCCGACTCCATCTCGATGCATGTATTGTATTTCACTTAATATTTAGATATTTTTCTATATAGGATTAGACTATTTTATAGTTTGTTATTAAAAACCATGTTTCTGTAAATTGGTAAGATTTTAAGATTGGTAAGCAATACCGAAACAATACTACGGTTTTATGATACTTTATAAAGAACAAACAATAACTTTATATACTAATTTGTTTTATAGACACTATTATTTAATATCATAGCTTATTTGAAAAGTGATATACATATTTAATACGTACAATAAAAACACTTGAGATCTAATGTTAGCGTTATTTAGCTGTTTTGATTACCTTTTAAGAAATTAATAAAATTGAGAGAAAATCATTGTCCTATAATTTAAAGTGATTAATACATTTCTCTGTTTTACAACTTACAACTTTAATATAATGAAATCCTTTTCAACTCGAATCTGAAAAAACTTTGCTATTTTAGTATCCTTAAAAAAGAAAGCAGAATCTTCGTATGTTATTATGATAGTATAACAAATTAATGCTCACATTTCAAACGAGACTTTACTCTGAAATTGGTTCATATTTTAATAAATTCAAAGGATTTTTTTTTAACATATTTACAAATTGTTGAAACAGAATAATCACATTTTAGAGACATTGTTTATTTCGTACAGAATTTTAATTTGTGCTTTTTGACTTAAAATAATATCAGTGACGAATGTGAATTCAAATGGCAAATGTTGAATGAAAATTATAAATTTCAACATTGCTTAAATATGTAACGCATGCGAGAAAATTTGGGATTACTAAACTTCAATTATTTAAATTTAATAAAGTCCTTTGTAAATAATAATCAGGTTGATATTCATTTTAAAACATAAATAGCAATTCGTTTGATGATAAAGCCGTTTTCAACTCATTCGCCGAAATCCGGTTGAAGTCTTTTTGATGCGTAGTCTCACAAAATTCTACAGAAATTTATATAAATGATATAAAATAATAGCAGAATATTGATTACCATCCACTATTTAAAATATTCATTGAACTATTTTATTTCTACGATAACTACTCTAGTATAACTGTTTTATATCTACGATTGTATTATTACCTTTTAATAAAAAAAAATAGGAACAGTTTTAATACCACTTGTTCTGTAACAAGGAGTTTTTTATAAAAACTAATTATAATAATAACATAATACCAAAATTTTGTACAATATACAAGTATGTAGCTTAAAATGACAAAGAGGGCCATAAGTTATAGTATAAAATATATATTTAATAATTGAAGAAACCACAAAATTGCAGCCACTGTGCTTGTGTAACGTAAGTTTTTAATTAAGAAAGAAGAAGTAAGACACCATTGCTAGGATGTTAATTAATTTTCATAAAATTATGATTAAAAGATGCGTTTAAAATAAAGACGAGAAGTATTTATACATTTTTATCAAGATAAAACTAAAATTGTAATAACTTCAATGGAATTTCGGAAAGGTCTTTCATTGCTTTTGATATTTGTCCTACGAAACATTTTCCAACTTTTGATAACAGAGGAAACGAATTTATTTACCTGATATTCTTCGGGGATTATCGTTCCCTGTTAATTCAATTTAAATGATAAATGCAACATAGTTTAAAAATTGTACATTTTGTGATTTTGAGTTTACCATACACTTCAAAGGAATGTTACTAGCTGACAGAATTCACCGTGGTGAATTTGCCGAGACTCGTCAACTACAGAGTGTTGTAATTTCGAATAAAGTTACCGCCCATGTTCAAACAGACTTCATATAGTGAATGTAATGATCTCAGTTAATTTAAATACCGTTAATACTACTATTTGTACAAGATCATTTATATTGTTTTAATGTTATTAGTTGAAGATCTTTAAGATTGTTCGTTTAATTTCTGTTAAGATTGTTCGTGTAGTTAAAGGTTTTTTTTATTTTAACATTTTTATTTGGACTGGTTAATTTTAATACATTATTAAATCAATTCAATGAAATTAGTATATTCAAACAATAGATTGTTTTAAATAAACAGAAGTGTACACGGTCAGACGATATAAATATCATTTCACCATTAATTAAATTTGTTCGTTTGACTTTGAGTACTACCTTTATTATTGCTTTGAAATATTCAGTGTAATGTTATTCCAGTTACACAATATTATATTTGCCAACTTTTGAAAATATTATTACTATTTTAATGCAGCTTCTTCATTATGTTAAGGTTATAATTTAATAAAGTTATTTTATATTCACAGTCCTTAAAAATACAAGAAGCAAAAACGCAAGTTTTTTTAAATTTTTCGACTTTTACTCTTAAGGTTAATTTCGATGTATTTTCAAGAAGGGTGTAAGAGTTATATAAAGTTTATAGAAAAACTGATGATCATTAATTTGTATCGGAACAACCTCTCGATGTTTACAAACAAAAATTTATTAGTGACAAATGTTTGCGAATAAATCCTTGCTTATAAAATTTCTTAAAATCTTTCTTTTACGATAGGTAGGTGGATCACTTTAGGTACAAGATCTTCCAATATTTTTAATTAAAATGTAAAAAATAAACTTAAAATAAAATGTTAAAGTTTTTTAAAAGACAGACGATATTAAAATCCTTGGAAATTAAAAATTCCATTTATATTTCTTGGGTCACGTTTTTTTTAAGTAAAAATTTACTAATCATTCCCAAGAGTGAAACATTTGTATTAAAAAACATAATTTAATGAACAAGAAAATCTGTTATAGATATCTATAATAAAAAATACTATTTTAAAAATATTAATATATATTTCGTTAAAATCAAAATTTTGACATTTGTTTTTATATTTATTAATCGACAGAATTGAAAAAAATCATTGTTTAACATGTATTATTTTTTAACTTTACATTTTTCAATTAATGCATAGTTTTTTTTTGTTCCAGATTTCAAATAAAGTGGAAAGTGCGAGAAACAATAATTTACGTTTGCTTCGTTGCTCTCTAAATGGTACTTATTTCCTCCATTATAAGAGTGACTTTCTGTCAATATTGCGTCTTAAAAATGTATTAATTTTTATAGATAAACTTTTAATGAGGATACATTATATTGCAATATTGACTTATACAGGTTGTCAGCATCAAGAGAAAAAAGTAATGCGACTAACGGATTGATAAATCAAGGCGGTATGGATGGTGTTGAGGTAATGGGGTTAAGTACTTAGTTTGATATATTTTTCTAACAATTTTTATTATAAGCATAATTCCAATCAAAATTTTTCATTTCACGCGTTTTTCCTATGACTTGTGACATATTTTTTTTTTCAAATATTATTCCAGAGATTACACGAAATTAATTAATGTCAACATTACACTGTTTTGAGATAAAATTTAGTCAATATTTGTAAATTATGTACGAATTGAACAGTTTTTTTTTAATTCACGAAAAAGGTTGCTACTTTTAACTATAATTAAATAAACACAGCGATTTTCCGTTATACAGAATTATCAATAATATTAATAATGTCCTGATTATTAAATTACCTTTTAGAAATATATATTTAAGGTTAAAACAATAGTAGTTCAAAAAATATCGAGCACCTTCAAGAATATAATGAAACTTTTTACTTGTATATGACTCGCATATATTATAGATTAATGACCAACATAAAATTTCATAACTACCAATTTGAAAATTTCTAATGCTTTGTAGTAATAAATAATTTGTCGTTATTGGTTAAAAACCATCGTGTTGATTTGAAATCTGACGCTGAAAGTATACCTTAAGCTAAAGAATTCTATAAAATTCCTTTTTATTCTATTTTTTGTAGTGACTGTTGAAATTATTAAATGAAAATATTTAATCTAAAGCCTATTTTCGCTTACGATAAATTGTCAAGAATTGTTATCGGTAACAAGAAAGTGCTAACGAATGCGGAAAATATATATCTTGTAGTAGTTGTAGCGTAATTTTGTTCACACTCGAACTAACACACTGACTGTAACTACTGGAATAAGATTTTACAATATGTTTTATGTAATGTGTTAATATATTATTTATCTGTGTTTTGATTCTGTCTTTTGAAAGCTAGGCTAGATCCTATACTAGATTAATGTGTTGTATTTATATATATATAAATAGCACTGACTTTACAACATAAAATTAAAAAATATTATTACCTTTGGTTATTTATAAAATGGTTAGTTTTTGTAAGCACAGTTTAAGATACATTGTAAGTGTACTTCACAGATATTACAAATTTAACGCTCTCAATCAATCAAGGTGTGAAAAAATATGTAATTTCGGTTAATATTTTTTTAAGCTAAGAAAGAAAAGCGTGAGGGGGTAAAAATATTAAACAAAAATATAGGTTAAGGGTCTGTTAAAGTTGTGAAGCAGATTCGCTGTTCACTAAGTTTGTAAGTCATAAAAGCAAATGTTGTTTCTCCAAGTTTATTAAAGTAATACAATCATCTTAAGTTGAAAATGTTCAGCAGTGAATAAAGATGTTATTCATATATTTAAATTTTATTCATAGTATATACAAAATATATATTTAATATTACAAATACAATTATTGCAAATTATAAATACGTTTCAGGACTTTAATCTTAACTACACTAATAAAAAAGACATTTGATAAAATTTTAGGATTACAACTCTCTTTCAAAAATTAAATAATGTGAATTTTGAAGATTTCTTATAAAATTATTTTATTCTTTCATTTTGTTCATGGATTCATGTTTTAAATGTTTTTTAAAAATAAATGTACATTATTGTAAAAAAGCGTGGGGTGCATAGTGTCAATAGTTATAAACATTTAATTGACAGATGAGTAGAATGATCTTTACTTTGATAATATCATAAAACAGCACTGTAAATGCACCCCACGCTTTTTTACAATAATGTACATTTATTTTTAATTTTTTTTTTTCTTAATTTGACGCAAGCTTCTAATTTTTATATCTATCATTTCCAAATACAAAATCTTAAACAAGTCTCCTTTCTTCGTAGTAATTTTTTTCTTATGCTTAAATGTGTGATTCAATCCAAGATCATCCATAAACAAATTAAAATTGAATTTCCGGGGAAGTCTATATAAAATATAATAAAGTCTTTTATGTCATTTTTTTTATAAACGTAAGTACGTTTTTAAATTGTGAAAGAAATTGCTATAAATAAATTTATAAAATTAAACAAATCTTAATAACTTTTTTCTGTGAGCTAAAATATCAAAGTAAACTGTTGAATGCTTTCATATTTTAATTTACTTAGCCGTAGAAGAGTTCGGTTCTTTCTATATTATTCTTTGAAACTAAAAGTTGAATCATTTTTATACATATTCGTATAGCCTTGAGGTAGTCATACTATTTTTTTACTCAAAAGGAACCACCTCCTCCTTTTATTTACGATACATTTTCCAATTAAATATATAGAAAGGAACAATAAAAAGTGTCATGTTAATTTAATCTATTTACAAAAGTCACTAAGGTTTGGCAATGTTAATTTTAGTTTACACTAATAGCTACTTTCTATTTGAATGCAAAAATGTTGTTGTTTTTCAGGTAAATTGTGCGATACTTATTTATTTATAAAAACATTACTAAATATACAACAATATCACGATTGAAATGATAGTTCTAAAGGGTTTACAAACACAATAATAATTAATTTGACATTCTATTCAACTATGTTCCAAGAACCTAATTGAGTTAGAGTGTAAGTCGAGGCTCTGCTGCTCAGAATATATTAATATTAAAATATTTTTATAAAATTTTTAATAATTATTCAAATATGTGAAAATTTATAAAAAAAAAAACATTTACAGTTTAGAGGCATGTTTAAGCTTCTCAAAATGAATAGCAAAAGCCAAATATAACTATAGCCTTAAAGAGAACGTAATAAAAAAAGTATTTAGCATATTTATGAAACATATTTAAATGATTTTCCGCAACAGATCCAAAAACTTATTACAAATTTCTAATCTTCCAGAAAATAAGCTGAACGATTTTTTTTGTGATTTTAAACATTCATGCCAATTTAAATACTTTAAAACTTCTTAAGGAGTAACTTCAATCTTGAACCCTCTCGTATCGGAGTTTTTATTTTACACAAATTTTCATGTAACACCTAACGTTTGTATAATTATGAGTGTAAGAAAGGAACTTTAATTAGAGCTTAACGAATATAAGCTAAGCTATTCCTAACAACAATATGATATTAAAATTATGAAGAAGCTGGAGGATGACAGTCATATTTCTTAAATAGTGTGATTAATTATATGCGTCGTTTTTAATTTATAATAGTTTCATTTTGATTTCTGCACCTAAAATATGAAAGAAAATTATTAACAACATCACACTTTTTTTTTTTTTGTAACAAAACGTTCGAAAGCACAGAAATATGTAATAAAGGCATGTCATAAAAAGCCGAGTTTAATGTTGGCAGAAGGAATGATGAATAGTTATTCGTAAGGGAAGAACTTTCGGAAACTATGTGTTCCTGTTTGGAAGTTCGCCAAAGTAATCAAGCGTTGCATTCGGCTTTTTCCTATAGCATTAGTATTGTGACGTCATTGCTGCTATTGTTGTACTCAGGGTGATAAATATTTGTCGGAGTATGGACAAATGTTCTCTTCTCATACACTTATTTTTAGCATTGCTATTATCTTCTATTTATTATTGTTGGTTAAATATCGAGATATTGAGATTAGACGAAAAAATAAATTAATTTTATCTTTCTTTTCACCAATTATGAATAAGAAATGTATAAAACACACTGAATTACTCTCGAAAATGTGTTTTTTTTGTTAGTTTACCAACGTTCACAAATCAAAAATCCTTCATAATTCAAGTTATGAATGTACATTTATTTTTTATGTTTAAAAATAATTTTCGTGATAAATTAAAAGGATATTTTAAGATTCGCAACAAAGACGTTCTTTTAAATTATGCTGTTGTAGGTCAGAAACATAACAAAAGGTATAAGGTAATTATAATTTCCACAACGCAGGTTGTTTACACATGGGAAATGGATTTCAATAGAAGCATTCTTGGGGCCGCCACTCTTATGGTTCCTAAGAAACCGACCCCATCCCCTACTTCATCTTTAATGCCGCCATGGGCACACAACTCATGGGTTTGTTTGTTTGCTGCCATGCTCACCGTTGCGATCGGAGGAAACGCTATCGTCATATGGATAGTTACAGGTAAATATCTATCCAAAATTGTGAACTTCTTAAAATGTACTTGTAACTTTATATTTTAAAACAAAAATTAGTAAAGTTTCTTCTGCAAAAAAAATGTTTAAATTTTTTCTAAGGCTCCAAATTACACGCTTGGGTGCTTTAAACGAAATATATTTTTCTAAAAAAACTTTCTTTTGGTTCTCCTTTATTCATGAAGCTTATTTATATATTTTAAAACAAAACAACAAGTATGAAAAAATCTATCTTTAAATAAATAGAACTTTTTAAAAGGTTTGTCATGATAAAATGGTTCAATTCCTGTGAACAGTACACCCCTATAATGTAACCATCGAATATAATGCGTGTATATGTATAAATATATTATATATTTTACATTTTATAATAATTATTGTTTTACAATAGCTCATCGTCGAATGAGAACTGTGACGAACTACTTCTTGGTTAATCTCTCCTTCGCTGATTTGATGATGGCGTCTCTTAACTGTCTCTTTAACTTTATCTACATGCTACATAGGTTAGTACTTATATATTATACATGTTCTCATGTATATACATAATATAACTTTACATATAATATAAGTTGTCACCCACAAAAAAAAAATCTGTCTTTTCTTGCCAAAACAGGCTTAAAGAAATATATTTAAAACGGAAATTATTTTATTAAATTTACTTCCCATCTATAACAAGAAATTTGTTTTTAAAAGTATAAAAAAGTAACTTAAAAACTTGAAATAATTTCACAGTATGACAAAATAAACGTTTATATCAGAAATATTGAACAAAATTACATTTACTCGAAATTTCCCTTTTTACTACCACCTTAATTAATTGAAATAAGGCATCTCACTTATAATTAAACATTTTTTTCCTCATACAATACAAATTTTAATCAATACATATTTCGGTATTTGCATTTAATGAAGTTATAAAAATAATCTACTCATGTTGTAGCATATTGTTTTGGAAAACAATGACAATGCAATGATATATTTACAAAAAACTCACTCGTTTTTAATTTTAATGACATACTATTGTTTTAGCGACTGGGTGTTTGGTGTTCGTTACTGTCAGCTCAGTAACTTTATAGCAAACGTAACGGTTGCTGCAAGCGTGTTTACACTTACGGGAATATCATTCGACAGGTAATATAGGTTTTTCAGGAAATCTCATTTTATTCTACCCTCAAAAAGAACTTAAAGCTTAGATTTAGATTATTATCTTGTCTTGTGTATTTTATTTAATAAAAATAGCAGGATCTAGATATCTTTTGTCTGACCTTTTAAAATTTGTCAAAAAAATGTAGTGGATTCTATTTGAAATAGTTTTATATCTATATATTAAAGAGAGTTGTGTTAGTTACACTATTTATAACTTAAGAACGGCTGCAGGGATATGGTTGAAAATTGGCGGGGAGATAGCTTAAAACCAGCAGACGGACATAGGATATTTAATACTGTTGGATCAAAAAAGAAAAAACAAATTTCAATATCTGGTTATGGCCTCTAGAGCGGAATAGAGTTCGCCTGGTTAGCTCTATATATAATTCCAAAATTAACCCGGACGAAGTCGCGGGTAAAAACTAGTTTTTAATAAGTCTTAACTCTGTTTCTAATGATAAGTATGTTATAGATATGCTTATTTTATATTAACAAAAAATGTCTTACCTAAAGCGAGTCAGGGAATCTTGAGAGACTATGAAATTTTTCTTGAAAGTAAATTATACTCACAAATATTATTTATTTTTAAAAAACTTAAAATATCATATACTAATACGAACCTTTTAGATTGCCTTAATTTTACGATACTGTATAGGTCGCATCTAGAATTATCTTTGTTCCTATGTTTATATATCATAATATTGAAAGGTTTTGTCAATATGATAGAATCAACTTTTCGATAAGTATGTCGGGCAAGTAACAGATTTGTATTAAATAATTAACACCATTTGTAAGCAAAAATTATTATTATTTCATGCCAAAATCATAGTGTTTTGTGTTAAATATAATATATAAAATTTTGTTTCATACACAATTTTTAAGTAAATTATTTACGAGATTGCTTGATAAAAATTTTATAAGAAATTCAGATACAGATTTTTTTATCCAAATATGATAACAAATAATATTTTATGAGGAGAATTTCGTAAAATATTTTGTTGAGAGATACTAGATATTAAAATTTTATGCGAGAATAGTACACATTATCTGTTTTTAATATGACTTTCGTAGCTCAAAAACTATTTTTAAAACATTTTCTTTGACGTGGAATGAGGAGCGAATTGGTATTATGGTTGAATAGCTCAAGTCGAAAAGTTACTTTCAAAGAATCAGAGCAGGCGATCCATGTAAAATTTTCTTAAAGATATTTTCAGTAAAATAATCTGACATATAAATGCATTCTGTATACAAAAAACAGCCTCCATGATTTGTGTTCTGAGATAAACTTATAAACTAATTTGGCTATAAAAAAATATTGGCAAAAAATCTTATAAAACTCACATTTACACAAGAAGTGCATTGGAATATTATAAAAATAAAATATAAAATCGCAAAACACCAAAATCAAGTATCAATGAGCTGGTCACAAGTAAAATTGCATGCAACGGATTCAAAAAAATTAAGAAGTGTATTGTGCAAAAGAAAAACTGAAAGACATTTTCTGTATAGAGTAGGGGCATAATAGTTATTTGAAAAAGTTAGAGGAATCCTGTACGTAAGTGTAAAACCATGGATATGGAATATTTATTTTATTATCTAAGTTTGATTAAAACCATTAGACAAACAAAATAAAATAATAATGAAAATAATAATAATAAATGATAAATTTTGGTTCATAAACATTATTTCGTTTTATCTTAACAAAATATATGGATCTCTATCTCTTTAAATTTGAGACTCTTATTTTCGATATATTAACAACCTTTGGTTAAAGCTGTATATAGGCTCTGTTAGATTTTTAACTATACGTAATTTTCTTAAGCTTATTAGCATTAAAATTATCACTTAAAAACACTGTATTTGCTGGGCATCCACGTAAGAAACACAAAAAGCTTTTGCGCTCGCTCAAAGTGAGGTAATCGAAATATCTATAGTATATCTATTTATATTTTCAGAAGTGACATGAAGTTTTCATCATTCCAAAAGCCCCTTTGCACTTTCTTTAAGGGAGATACATAAAAATATTTTCGTTTATGGTGAATAAAAAAAAATATATATCCTATTTAAAGAAAATAATTTAAGAACAAATTAATTAAATTAAATATTCAAACCGCAATGTGAATACGATCGTTAACCAAATTGAGTAATTTAAGTAAAGGAAAGATCTTTGCGAACAGCACATATTGAGATCATGTTGTCACCATATTAAGTACTAAGATAAACTTATACAGAGATACAGTTTACAGCACACTTCATATATATACCAAAGTAGCACAGCATGAAAACTTGTAGGGAAATAAGTATTAACGAAATAAAAAAAAACAAGAAAAAAATAGGTATTCTGGTGAAACTGTGACTTTTTGTGATAGTCAAAAACATAAGATCATAAATGATCCTGATAATAAGAATACAATGAAAGTATATATATATATATTATGTTATATTTTATAGGTTCTTAAAAACACAAGTATCTCTGTAGCCTAAAACAGCTGACAATTGAAATTGAAGATAAATTAATATTTTTTTCTGAATCATATGGTAACAAATGGCACCAAAATTTGTGTGACCTGGGTCACGTCTTTTTGCATATAACTATTATACTATTTCGGTTTTTTATGCATGAGTAATAAAAGAAATATAGATCAAAGAAAATTGTTGTTATATAAATTTATATGAATAAATTAAATCTACGGACTTAATGATACATTTTTAATTTAAATATACATTTTTAAAGATTTTACAATATTTTATTATAGTTCTCGCTTCAATAGCCAAAAGCCACTTTTTGCGGAATGAGAGCGACAGTACAGGGGAAATAAACACATAGCAATATAACTCAGTTTCTGCAGTTGGACACCATACCAGTTATGTCACCGGGGTCAATTGTTCCGGGAAGTTTATACTTAATTCCAACGATAAATCTAATAACAAAGTGTATATGGATAAAAAAAGTACAATCCAGATACAAGAGTGTTAACGCGAAAATAATGTAAAAGTACACTAGACAATATTAAAGCCGAACTATTATAGCTGATAAACAGAAATCAGGTCGGAAAATAAACCATTGATGAAATGTGGATGGATGTAGGTCATATCGTTCTTCGCTTTTTCAAATAATGGCCCGATCTTAGCCCATGGATGGGGCTTGAGTGGATTGATATAAAAAGCTATGAATCAGTTAATCACATTTCTTCATTGGATTACAAAAATTTAATTGAAAGAAATGTTTTCGTATTGAGACTACAAAAATTACTAAAGTATGATGAAAAAAAAAAACCAATATCAGGTGCTGGATATGAGTTTTGATAAAGTGATAGATGAAGTTATAATAAGCCTGAAAAATGAGACATGTTCTGAGGACTATATTATGATATTTGAATACACATTCTGTAACCAAGAAGAAGAGATGGGTAAACAGTAATATAATATTTTAATGTTTTAGATGTGTATTTATTTTTGTTTACACCGAAAATAAAAATAAAAACAGTAATATAGCAATATCAATATTTAATTACTGCATTACTAACAACACATTCTAACGTGGTCATCCGGAGATTTATTTGTCATCAAAAATCTCGTGTGCGTCAAGTCACTTACAAATCTGTCGCATCCTCCCCCTCTCAGAGCTCACACACCTGAAGAGGTTGCTAGGATAACTTTTTTTTTCTCGGGTCATATTCCTTTACACTGTAAAGTTAATAATACTATGGTAGGATACTACCTATATAATTAACTACTAACCTACACAATTAAAACTAACTAATATTACACAACTTGATTAGCACATATCAAGTTATACGAATTTATTATCCGTAAATTCTCCCTCAAAATTACATTGTTAGCGATTCACGGCATGAAATATGAGTGAACGCCTATTTCAGTTCTTATTATAGTCAATAAAATCCGAAAAATATATTTGAATCGAGATGCTGTTACGATAGATGAGATGCTGTTACGATATCGGATTTAGATTCAATTTTATTGAAAAGTCTAAGAACTGTGAAAAGATTGTTTTAGAAATTTATTTTGTCCAAAACTGGGAGCTAGAATTGAATAATTTATCATTAAGTCCAAACGAAACGCCGTTTCTATAAAGATAAAAAACAATAAATTTTTGTTGAAAATCTTACTGTGGGTACAATTTAAAGACAGCTATAAAATGTTATTTGCTCTTATCTTCTCCGTGACGTGTAAATGGATTGTCTAAATCGAAACTGAATTGGTACAAAATTATTTTGAAACAGCAATAAACAACGGTATCACAATATATTTTGACAATGAAACGAAAGAATTGTTATTATATTTTTATATTTCATCCTTAATCTTACGGAAAATTTTTCGCAAGAGCGACAATTTACTTTGTTTAAATTGATGGCATTCATAGAACATCAAAATGATTGTAAAATGCCTTATCCATTTTCTTAAAAATATGATAAGCTTAAATGAGATACTGGCGAAGATAGTCTGTCACCTATCCGAAGAGAAATGTAACAACTGTAACACGCTTCGATACACATCCATTAATCATAATGACCTCTTTTTAAAAAGAAAGTTTAGACCGTCATAGACATGAAAAAGATATCAAAGTTGGGCTCTCATGTTTTGATTGAAATTTGAACAATATTTTATTGCAGGAGTTTTCCGATAAAATTCCTTAAAATTGTATAAAACGAATAATTTTATATGTAACTGTAAATGCTAAAATGAGTTAATATCGTTTTAAAATAAACACCAGGCATGGTAATAATAAATAGGATGAATAGAAATGGGCACATTACCGTGTTCAACGAAACTTCTGTAATGCCGTTTCTTGTTTTTCTTTGATAACAATATGTGGAACACATAGGAGATAAGAGTACCAAATATATTATAAATGAAATTTATATTCAAACAAAAGTAGTTAAGGAGTCGTTGAGGGACAACACCTCGTGAACTTAATCCTTCACAGTTTATTAATAGTTATTAGAATGCAAAATACACTAAATAATCCTATTTTAAAGTAGTTACAAGTGATTTACAAATGCTCATTAGAGTGTTAATATTCAAATACCTTTCTAAATAAATATTCCAAATACCTAACATAGACAAGACGTCTCATTAACTTCAGAGTTACTAGTTTTCAATCTTTAGTCTATTGTAACATTAATTACTTTGTAACATTGTAATTGTAATTATAACTTTAATTATAATATAGTTATTATTGAGTGACATACATATTATGTATGTACGAGTATATTTAAAAAGTACACATACTTAAACCGATGATACAACTTAAGGTTGGAAAAAAATTTAGCACTTAGAAAAAAGGATTAACTTTTGAAACAACTTCACTATTAAAAGAAATTGGGATCTTTATTTTTGTGTTTTTATCTTAAGTTAACAGACTTTATACAGTGTCTCGAGGTCGTTAAAGTGGTTCGGTAGCTTTAGCTTTTCAGTTATTCTTTATAATCATGATGATTTGTAAAGCCGTTTCATATTAAGTTTCTAAATATTTATATCTGTTTTCGAGTAAGTGTTTTTCTAAATAGTTAACTCTGAAAATCTGTTGTTTTCTATAATATAAAAATTTGCTTCACATTTAAAACGACTTCAAAGCTACAAGGAATTTTTTTCTGCTTCCGTTGTGATCGTGATATATTTATGAATGTAATATATTATATCGTAACAAGAAAAAAATCGTATATTAATCTTATTTTTTGACAAAGGTATCAAGCAATCGTACGGCCGATGAGACCGCGGATGTCTAAGACGTGTTCCCTCGTCATGATCGCCGGTATTTGGGTCAGCGGTATGCTTCTTGCTATACCGTGTCTTCTTTACTCCACCACAAAAGAATACAGGTATGTAGAAATTGACATTCGTGTTATTATGATTTTTTGCTATGGAAATGGCGAAGGCCAAAAAGACAGGATAACCAATCTTAGTTTTAATATGATTGTATGAAGTATGAATTTTTAATATAATTTTAATTTCTTTATTTGTTTTTTGGAAAATACTATACCTAATTTTTTTATATATTAAAATATGTAGTTGTTTTTCTTATGTTTACTTAAAATGTACAACATTATGGTATTCGTTTATAGACAGTAATATAAAGTTTACAGACAGTTATTTTTAAGGCTAGTTTCGTGAAAGGTTTTCAACAAAACTTATATTGTATGAGACTTTCCGCTGTAGGTTTTCAGTAATTCGTGAAATGTATTGCTATTGATGTTTTATTTTGCATACTCGTACTTATATTAGTTACTAGTTTATGACAAATAATACATATTATATTATAATAACCCCTCAATAATAAATAGTTACTAAAAGCTATATATAGTTAAGCTTCTAACAATAATTATTAACAGCTATTGTTGATTTCTAAAGCTCTAAGACTGTTGTAATAGACACGATCGCTACTAAAGCCTTTTGTATATATATTTTTTGAAAATCTCTGTTGCGACAAAGTCTGGATTAAAATATATTTATTTTAGGTTGTTGTTTAATTAAATTTCCGCCTAGTTGTTTACTTGAAAAATTATTTTATGTCAAAAATTTCTTGTAATTTAAGGTTTACTTCCTTACTAAGGTCCTCATTACTTGTCCCGAAATAAAAAGTTATTTAGCCTGAAATAATTCGAATTCCACAAGATTTTTAAATTCTTATAGAATAAATAATGTTATAAAAACCAGAGCTAAATAATATAATCTATATTTATAAACCATAATGGATGAAAATAAATGAAATAATATTGTGCCTACGTATTATATATTGTGAAGTTATTAATGTAAGCGAAAATCACTGTCAATATTGGCATTTAGAAACAAACCGATATTCGATATGTTACATAGTAGATTAATAAGTTATTATATCTTTATCGCCAGTCGCCATCCGAACTTAGCACTGTAATCTCGTCTCATTAATTAAATTGTAAGTTATAATATTACAATACATATATTTATACTAAATTGCCTTTTTATTACACCGATTACAAGATAATAAGGCAAAATATAATATAACAGATATATACAATGTAGATTATATTTAGTTAATTTGCGTAGCAGGTCTATTGAGAAATATATGAGACGTATTTTTCAAAACTGTAATTAGGGAAGTATACTGTCAAAAATAAATGTCCGGAGGACTAGACTAATCTGGTGTAGGGATCGTTATTAATGTTCCTTTTTTTAAGTATAAAAATGTTTTAAGTTAAGAATATCAGTTACAAAAAAAATGCTTAAAAGTGTACATTAGAAGGAATCAAAAGCAGGTAGAATCGTGCGAATGCTTTATTAAAATATAATAAAAATATTATTTTAATAGGTTTTTTCGAAACCTGAATACATACTAATACTTTTGGCTACAAATTTATACATAATCAGTCAACATCTGTACGTTACGACTCGATTCTAGTCATTATTATCATTTGTTTTTTTATTAATGGAATGGCATTATTTTCATGCCAGTCTTGCTATTTGGGGCTTGAAATAATTACAAAATTGTCTTAGAACGAGTCTACATTTTGACATTAAATTACGGAAGGAAATTGTATTCCTTAATTATATCGACGATGTTGTCTTGATTACTTCAGACTATTTCCAACTTTGTGGCTTACAGTTGTTAGGTTAAAAACATTTCCTATTACAAAACTTTTTCAATTTATCAAAGTCCTCTTGTAGTTTTGATAGTACAAACAATGATTTGCTGAACCTGAGAAAAAAGTGAAAATATCTGAAAGTTTTTACAAGTGCTACTTGCGCTTTTAATTCTAGACTACAAATATATAAATCTTAAAGCTCATGTGGGAACAGCAATGTCATATTATTAACCCAATATCGTCATAGCTTTTATTTGTTTATTAGGTCAAAAGGGACATTAAAGACGGCGTGTTTATTGTCTTGGCCGGATGGTCTTCCTGATGTGTCGTATATGGATTTCATGTAAGTATATTGTGGTTAAAGCATTGTAAGGGGAATTAATTTATTAAATCTACCGAAAAAAAATCAAATCTTAAAATAAAAAAGTTTAATTTTCGTCTCCGTTTGTCAAACGGCTTAAGTTGATTTTATATATTTTTCAATGTCTTCGTCATACTTTCTATTTAAAATATTTAATACTGCTTTATATTTTATTGAATTGTGGCCAGAAATTATTAATAATTATTAAAATCAAACTTCAAAAATGTCAGGTCGTCTACGTAGTATCCATTTATTTTAGGTTAAGCCTCATTTTAGACAATATATAAACAAGAAATGGTAAATTATTTAAGATAATAATTTATTTCAATAAAACTAATATTATCAGATATACTACTCGTTGTTTATTATCTAAAACTCCGTACTTCCGATGTTACATGTCTGACATTATTATCTCGTCTGTCCATGATCACGGATGCTGCAAAGAAGACGAAACGTCGGGTTTATGTAGTTTAAAAATAATAAAACAAGCGTAGTATATCTTAAAATCTACGTTTTATTTACATGAATATTCGTGAAAGTCTTGTATATCATTATAAGAATTTATTGTCTGTCCCAGGTACCAGGTACTTTTCTTTGTTGTGACGTATGCTGTACCGATGCTGGGGATGATGTTCTTTTACTCCGCCATGGGTCGGGTGCTCTGGGGATCACGCTCCATTGGCGAGCTAACACAACGACAAGCTGACTCAATTCGATCCAAAAGGAAGGTTTGTTACAAATTAGTCATAAAAATAAACCAAAAGTATGTTTATATTTACCTTTGTACGAATATATATGTAATTGAAATTTTAGTATTCATTCTAAATATAGAAGATATTATAAAAATTGCATATCTCTTAACTTCAACAGGATAAGAGTTAGCTAGCAACTATAATCTGAAGCTTTACAGATTTCGTTTTCCATTAGTGTAAGCGGACTAGGACAAATAACATTTGACTTAAATTAAAGCCAAGCTTAACTAATATTTGCATAAATAAAATGTACAAGTCTATGGCCTTGGCCTCTGCTTACGATTCTGACAGTTCTCGAATTCGATCTCCGGTTGGACAAATACATGTGTCACGAATACTATCAATAGTCTTAGCTCTTAACAAACATTCGAGTAAATTAATTTCTTAATAAAGTAATAAATGAATGATTTTAAAAATTTGTTACTAACTTATATACATTTGAAGACTTTATGATTAACAAAAGTCTATTATGAAGTTTGTATATACGTGAGATAGTTAATTTTAAAAGATTTTTTGTGTGTTTTCCATTTCTTCCTATCTTAAAATAATAGTATTTTATAATTATGTTAATTGTGATAATGTTCAAATAAATAAAAAGTATTTTTTTAATTATTATAAATGTAGTATACCGAGTAAGTTATTAAATAAAATTTTCATGTAATATTTTTTAGATATTTTAATGAAAGCACTAATAAATATAATAAGCACTAATAAATATAATAAACTTCGCGATATTTGTGTTTATTGGTAACTTTTTAATTTATGTTTATCTTTTAAATAATCGTATGTGTTATATACACACAATTGTATATTATATTAGTACAAACTAATTCTCTTCTTCTCTACTTGGTCCTATGTCCCCTAGATGGAGCAGAGGGCGCCACAGTACGCCGCCATTTCGTTCGGTTTTGAGCTTCGCCTTTCATGTCGTTCCAAGTCTTGCCGATGTTTTTGACCTTTGCAATGATTGTCCGCCGCCAGGTCTGCTTAGGGCGGTTACGTTTTCGCTTTCCTTCAGGGGTCCAGTCTAGGGCTTGTCTCGGTATGTGAACCTGATCCCTTTGTAGCGTGTCGCCGATCCACTTCCACTTGCAACGTTTGATTTGCAGGTCAATCGGTATCTCACTGCAGTGTTCCTACAGATTATCGTTGGAGATTTTCTCGGGCCAGTAAATACCGAGAATACGGCGAAGACACCAATTGAAGTCGATGCGAGATGTCTTTAGTAACTTTACACGTCTCACATCCGTATAACAGCACGGTTTTGACGTTGGACCGGAATATTTTAATTTTAACTCTCCTGGTCAGTTTCCGCGACTGCCATATAGGACGAAGTTGCGCGAAGACTGCTCTTGATTTGGCGATTCTCGAAGCGATGTCCTCTTCGGTCCCTCCACTCTCCAACACTATGCTTCCGAGGTAGGTGTAGTTGTGGACTTTTTCTACAGCCTCTGTGCCAATGAGCAACGGCAAAGAAGTTGTTGCACCGCACCTCATCTCCTAGGTCTTTTACGTGTTTATTTTTAGCCCCATCTCATTGCTTCTCGTTGTAGGTCGTCCAATTTGGCTTGCATGTCGGCGTGTGTATGACTCAGCAGGCATAGGTCATCGGCATAGTCCAGATCTTACAAAGTCCTGAACAGTCCCCATTGCATGCCACGGCGCTTGTTTTTCGTGACTTTCTGCATCATACCATCCAGAACGACAAGGAGGAGAATAGGAGAAAGGAGATGCCCCTGGCGAACACCTGCATTGACTGGCATGTCCTCTGACAAAAGGCCGTTGTGAGTTACTCTGCAGGAATATTTCGTGTAGAGGGCTTTTATCAGGTTGATTATTTTGTCGAGGACTGCAACTTCACGTAAACGCTCCCAGATATCTGTCCATCTCGACGTGTCAAAAGCTTTTTCGAAATCCACAAAGGTCAAATACATTTCCCTCTGCCATTCTGATGCTTGTTCGAGGATTATGCGTAAGGTAATAATCTGGTCGGTGCACGATCTGTTGGGTCGGAATCCAGCCTGTTCTCTGCGAAGAAGAGGTTCAATGGCCCTCGATAGCCTGTCTAGGATAATCTTGCACAGCACCTTACTCGGAGTAGAGAGCGAGGTAATGTCTTACTAATTGTCATATTTAAATTAAAATATATACTTTGAGTAATATTTATTGGCAACTGACTCCTGATTGACTCTTTTTCCTGTTTTCGAAATATTAAATCTGTATTTTGTAAATTTCGAAATATTAAAACGAGTTAAATAGTTTTCTAAAAAATTTTAATTAGATTTAAATATATAAACTTGAATCCTGGTTTCATGACACAGTTAAAATATTTTTGCATTATTTTTATTTGAACAAATGCTAACGTATTCGAAGTTATCTTTCTTTATTGAGTTGAAGATAAACTCTATTTGTTTACATTTTTTGATTACTTTTACTTTTACTAGAAGATTGGGACTAAAGGTCCACTTCCAGGTGTTCCACTTATAAAAAATATATTTTATATGTAATAGGAATTTATTAATTTTAACTAGAACCTAGACGGCAGTTTAATAATAATAATATTAATATTAATAAGGTGAAACCAACATTTACTAATAAATATCTTCCTAGATAGCTTAACTAAAGAATTTCCTGTGAATGTTATCAAGTTTAAATTGTAATTAATGTTGTTCGTGTTTTCAAGAATATTAAATAAGGAATCTAAGGACTTTACACAAACAATTTCGCAAGAACAATTGTAACTATGTTTTAACGATAAGGATCACTGAACGAATTAAACAGCTTATTTGTACTATAATTTAGTTTAAAAATAGTATCAAATACAAATTCATGAATATGTGCTGAAATCCTTTGTAGTTTTAAGTTCCATAAGATCAAATATTTATGTATATATTCATAGACCTAAGTATGAATCATTAAGTAAATCAAAGGTTCATTTATTTAAAAGTATTGCTCTTCACTTTTGGAGATGAATGCTTATTTTTAGCTCGTGACAAATGTCGGACATATTTTCGGTGTCTGTTGGATGTAACTGATTGATCGATCAAAGTTCAGAAAAGAGGAAAACGAAAAATTTAATATAGCTTGAATAACTATTTCACATCTTATTTATTTTTGTATAATATACCTTTTTCATTGAGGGAAATTATATCAAATATTGAGAGTTATCAGTTCAATTAGCGCAATGGTTCTTTTATTTAAACATACATATATGAAACAAATCATTAAATTTTTATATGTTAGCAGAATAAATTAAAAACTTATTTTCAGGTTGATGGATAAAATGGATATGATCCCATTTAATTTTTTAAAAACCGAAAAAGTCACTTCCCATGTAACTAACTCTCTACAAATAGCATATGGTCCTGAAAAGTTACAAAAAAAGTATATTTTAAAAGGGACTTTTTTTATTTAATGGCACTTAAAAATTATATACCAACCAAACATACAAAGTTGCAAATAATCCAATATAAGATTCCATGCAATTTTTCCACAACGACAGTGATTCGCATATTAATGAAAACCGTGTGTGGAATTTGAAATTTGAACTTATGCAACCGGGCTCAAACCCATTAATAAAACATACGAGTATATATCCTCTCTCATATTCTCTGTTTTGAAAGCAGACTTCGATCGTACCAGGTTTTTATCTACTGATAATAAACGTATTTTTATATTAATTGACATACATATTACATTTTCTTTTCTATTTGTGTAACCTTGGTATAAGGCTGTTCAATTTAATTTTATCTACTTCGTATATTGGAGAAGAGCTTTTGGTCAAACTACATAAAACTAAATACGAAGGTTGTAGAGGCTTATTTTGCTCGAACTTTTTAAATTTAAATGGTTAATAAATAATTTAATCACTTCACAGTTTTTAAACTTTGACAGATAGTAACGAAATCTATTCATCTGCTTTTGTTACAGGTGGTTAAGATGTTCATCCTCGTGATTGTCATATTTGGACTATGCTGGCTTCCGTATCATTCGTACTTTATTTACACGCACTTTAATCCATCTATATTATATATGAAGTACATTCAACACGTGTATCTTGGATTTTATTGGCTCGCAATGGCCAACGCTATGGTGAACCCAATCATTTATTACTGGATGAACGCCAAGTAAGGATTCTTTTATAGGAACTTGAGTGTTATACTTAGTTTATTTTTAAATTAGCTTTTATTATTTTTACTTATATTTATCATCTCAAATAGTTTTCTAGCTAAAAATCGATTTATTTAAAGTTTAATTTTATTTTAATTCTTGTATATGTAAAAATGTACGTATTTGTCTTAATTATATAACGCTTGTTTGACTAGTGTTTCTGAGATATCTTTTTCATTCAGCTAGGGCTAAGGAGGTCTTATTGACAGACACGTTCATCTCGTCTTCTCGCCGAAGCCTCGGAAACATGTGTCTAAATGTAAAATAATAATAAAACTCATAGTGTCCGGAAAAGTTAGATTTATTCAGCTAGACCTTGCTATTTTCTTGGATTAAAGCCAATTGAAAAGTTGAAAAAAAGAATAAATCCTAAGTTTTAGCTACGGCATAGTCCCTGGTCTAGTAACCTAGATTTCTGACTTTCTGAGGGACCGTAAACTAAGAGTAAATGTTAATGGCTGCTTGTCTGAGCCAATGGCTGTCAACGCTGAGGTTCCTCAGGGGTGTATCATTTCCACAAGTTTATATTTTTGTAATTTTAGTTACACAGATGACAACACAGTCATGGAATGGTATGAACCCAGTCCTAGTTTAATTAAAGTTAGAATGAAAGGCTGTAGTAGAGCGTGTTTATTGCATACTTCAGGCAGTCTTCGATTTTTTTTATTTTTTTTAAATAAAATAAAAAAAAGGCGGTCTTCGAATGGAGCGATGTCAATCTTGTGAAATTTAACGCCACCAAAACCCAAGTATGTCTTTTCACTGCCAAGAGAATTCCGTTTATCTTGACTTTTCAGAATACTCTGACCATCTTCAGACATTAGGTACTGAGGTATACTCGAACGTTAACTTTAGGCGGTTTATTGAGTCCAAAGCTAAAAAAACTGGAAGGAAACACGCGGTCCTTTCAAAAGTGCGGCAGTACTTTTCGCCGAAACAGCTTTTTTATTTATACAAAGCCCAGGCATGGTCCCGTGTGGAATACTGTTATCACATCTGAGCAGGCGGTGCCAAATCTCATGTTACTTGTTTGGACTCAGTGGAGTGACGTACAAAAAGGCTTATTTGTGATCACAGCCTTGATAAATCTCATCTAATCAGCCTAGTGCACAGACGAAAAATAGCCAGCCACTCGATATTCTACAATCTACAGGATATACTCTCGAGTGTGTGCGCTGGAATAACACGATTTAATTCCTTCGTCTCCTTTCTATCATCGGACAACCAGACGCACGGTGGGCCTCTATCCTTTCGTTATAGATATTACTCGCATTCGGAAATAGCGGTACGCCTTCTTCTCCTTCATGCGCACCGCATGCGATTGGAACAGTTTGTTCGGGTCTGTGTTTCCTTCTTCAATAAAAGAGTGAATAGGTGTATACTGAGATTGTACGTTCACCGCTTACGACTTCATTTCCACCTTCCAACGGGTAAAATGTTAATCAAGCACTTTCCAGTTCATTAAAAAATTCTTAATATTAATTTATAATCTTCTTTCTTACGAGTAGCGTCTCAATTACTTTTAACACGAGTGAATTGAATATTATTGCTCATTAATTTACTTCTTATATAAAATATAAGGGACAATATTAAAATTTGTATGTAACTCTACTTTGTGTTTTCTTTGTAGCAATATGTCAATAAAATATGTTATAATACGTGTAGCATTAATATATCCTGAAGATATTAATAAGATTATGGGTAAGACTGAATTATCAATAACATTGTCAAACTTTGTCGTGTTCATAGTTGTTATGTATAAATTATCCTAATTTATCGCTTAATATGCTTTGACAACTCAGCAAAAAGTTTCGTAAACAATATAAGATATATTGTTTACGAAACTTATACGGAATTGGGACTCAATTAAAAATAATACAAGTATTAATTTTAATTCCTAAAGGATAGTAATTTTTTTATTTATGAAAATATTACATTCATATTACATTTGATTTTAGCATAATAAGAGAGATACCAGTTGTTTAAATTTTTTTTTATTAGAATTAATCCGAATTATTGACAACTTGAATGCAAAAAGTATGTCCTTGAACGTTCTCGCGTGGCTTACAAACCCACCCAAACCTAAAAACTACTCGAATTTTAAGAAAAATTATATTGGTACTGTTAACGTAAATGAAATACAGTTTTGAATTAAAACCGAGAGTTTACACTGAAAAACAAGTATTGCAAAAAACAAGTCGCCAGCTTCAAACTTGTTCATTTTTAAATCGATGTAACTGTCGGTCGATCCAAATAGTGTTAAATATGAAAGTCTTAATTTTTATATCCAGAGTTTTTTTTTATCACTATTACTCTGGAGGTACCGGCAGATTTTTATTAGAATTCGAAAATATTTTATTTCTGCCATAACCTTTTCTGACTTTACAGTATGCTTAATACTAACTTTATAGACATGACTAATTAGTTTATATAAGCTCTATACATTTTATATGTCCACAGATTTAGATCATACTTCCGTACAGCGATACTGTGCCGTTGGCGAGACAGTTGTTTCCGTCGCAAGAGGCAACTACCTGAGTCACCCCCGGATTTTATCTCCCAGTCGGGAAGCAGATCCCGATCAGGTTTTTACTCGTTAACGTAATTATTGTTTGAAGTGATTTGGTATTTTATTCTGATGCTTTAAAAAAATATTTTGCAGCGCTTATGGTACATCAAATTTAATTATATCTGAAATATTTAAATGAAACTAGTATTATTCGGATTTACTACGCGGATTTTATTATTTAAAAACTACATAATCCCGACGTTTCGGTTACTTTGCAGCAACCGTGATCACGGGCAGACGAGGTGTGAATGTCTGTCAGTTGGTCCTTGTTATTTATCATCTACCGCCATTGATTTCTTAATTTTCTGGCGTACCGCTCTGGATGCCAGTAGAATGCGCTCAAGGTGTCTTGAGGTCCTGCGGTGTGGTTACGGACCTCGTCTGCCCGTGATCACGGTTGCTGCAAAGTAACCGAAACATCAGGATTATGTAGTTTTTAAATAATAAAATCCGCGTAGTAAATCCGAATAATACTAGTTTCATTTAAATGAATACTCTCGAAAATCTTAGATCTCATTATATATCTGAAATAGTAGTAGAATACACATACATTGCATGCGATGACAAAATTGATATAACAAAAACTTCAATTAAACGACTTCGCTGCGGAAGAAAGTAATAAACTTAAAAATCACAATTGCAGCCTTTTCTTCTGATTCTTTACTGTATAGTAAAAGATATAAAATAAATCTTTGTTATAATTTATTTAAAATTGTTTTGTGGAGAAAATAATCATTGTCACACACATTTCAATGTCAATCTTGTTATTACATATATTATAAAAATCATTCAACTTTTCAATCAATATTAATTGATAATGTCCAATAAAGTTAAGAAAATCGATTGTCATATTATATTTGTTTTATACCTTTATTGTCATACTGTGATTGTTTACGAATAAATAACATCATGGATATTTCGTTTAAAATCGTCTATAATATTATATCAAAGTATTCCTATGTCTATTGTATTTTAGACACTGTGACATCTGTGATACGAAAGCCAGAAAATTACTTTAAAATGTTAATTCATCTGAATAAAAGGCTACAAGACAAACATGCCTTGAGCAAATCAATATGTACCTTAGTATAATACTGCTTGTAATATTTTGCTAATAGTTAATTAAGCAACGCAGACTTCAAGTCCTTAGTACTTCTAACGTCGTTCTCGTTTATCGTTTATACCGAACCTAACCTAAAATAAGAATTATTGTCAACAATGTCCATTTTTATATTATAACAGTATCGTTATAGTTACAAGGGATCACTAATTATATATAAAAGTAAATAGAATAACTTACTTATTTGGAAAAAAAGGTCTGATGCCTGTTGAAGATAGAAAAATATTTGTTACTAAAGTAAAAGTCATTATGTTATTTCAAAATAAGTTTGCTATTATATTAGATATTTTTGAATTATCCTTCATGTCATTGTATAAAAAATATATTATAGAGATTTTCAATATCATCTCGAAGTTGTCATGTCATCAGGTGTAGAGGAGCACAGAAATTCAAGAGGAAATGCAACAGTCGCATGGCCGCGATCGTCTCGGGATCTCGGCCCGAGGTCGATGAGACAGCCTTCGCTTGCTAGCTGCCCCAGGTGCCCTCATCAGACCTATGATGGTAAGAGTAATGACGAAAACTAAATAAATTTTTTAACTTTATTAGGGACATGTATTTAAACCATTACGATAATTTAAAGAGATATATAAAGTATTTTGTCCTCGGATAATTACATTTAGGTACTTCCATGACTATCACTGATGCTATCGAGACCCTATCATGTATTACTCACAGTCAGCTTATAACGCATATGCAGTAATTGATGCGATAGCAGTATAACCTCATTACTCTAGAGGATATTACATTGCCTCGCTTGATTAATATGATTAGCGAGAAACAAAGTGAGATATCCCAAAACTAATATTATTTTTAGTAGCTAAATAGAGGAAACGGCTCGATTAAGAAAAAATATTTTTAACTAGTTTTATAAATACGAAATAAAATTCTTATCTTTATTGAAATTTAAATATTTAACATTTTTTTTTATTCTGAGTAAATACCGACAACACAGGAAAAGATTTTTTTTGTAGGGTAGCGTGTTAAACAGTTTTAAAAAATTTATTGATATATTTATAGATTTCCGTCAAGAAAATTTATTGCCTTAATTTATACAATAAACAAATTTTTGAACATAAATTGGTACAACTAAAATTTTGGTGTACATCTCTTCATGTCATATATTCGTTTCATATATTCGTTGCCTTTGGTAGGAAATAGTCAACCAATATTTTTATATGATATTACTGAAATCTCCAAACTTAGGCCTTTTTTGTTTAAGGTAAACTGTTTATATTTTTATGAACGTATGAATAGTCGTTAATACTTATTATAAATAAGTGTAAAATCAGCTATGTGCTAGAAGGATTTTGCACTAAAGTTATTATTAGAATTAAATAAATAAGAATGTTTCAGCTGTCATCCATGGACGCAAGGCTTAAAGAAAATATGACGTTTTGGCCCGGATCTCAGATTCTACATCTTTTAATATTCTTTACAACTATTAAAAGAAAAACCGCCGTGATTTGATGAAACTAAATTTATTTTAATTTATATATTTATTATAATCGAAATTAAGTTGATTAAATATGGAAGAAATTTAAGTGTAATATATTAAAAAAAAATTATGAGTAAAATGTAAAATATCCTGACGTTTACATGTTTTCAGTAACTTAAGCATTTATTTTAATTTATTTTTTTTTATAAAAATTACTTCAAAGTTCGGGTTTCCGCAAAACACTATTTCTGCAAAGGAAGAAATATTCCGGATACTACAGTAATCAGAGCAGTTTACATATATATGTGAAAAACCAATGACCGATAATATTATCGGTAATAAAGTAATATATAGTATAAAACTATATAGTTTAATATATTATTTTAAACATAATACATAGAATTCATATTGTACAGAATTTATGGATAGATTGTTAAAAATGTAGGTAATTATTAGTCGATGCATTTTTGTTATAACAGTGTACAATGTTATTTTTTTTTGATGATGTAAGGATTTAAATAGCTAAATATTTTAGATAAATAATTAATTCCATCGAGCTTCAATGATAAAAAAGAAATTTTACTAAACAGTACTGATCTTTTTACACTTCAGCCAGGTTATAAATTTAATAAATTGCTATTTTTATTTTTACCTTTCAGTGCCATATAACATATAATAACTTTGCCAAATGCATGTGCATTAATAACCACTATACATTTGCGTATGAAATGTTCGAATGTATTTAATATTTATTTGTTTAATAATATTAAGTATTTTTTTTAACAAAAATAAGGACTGAAATTTTCAAAATCTTCAAGATGTTACTTTATACGTGTATAAATGTCTAGTTTTGTGTGACGTGGTCAGGATTTGCAATCCTTCTTTAGAGAAACTTGGAGATCTGACTAGCGCCCAACTAGCACCTTAACTTGTATATTATACGTAAATAATTGTTCTGAAGTTCCTGTTAGTGGTTTTCTATGGTTTTTGGAGTGTTAGTAGTACCCAGTTATGAGATGCTGGACTAGTAACGACACAATATATTTTTTAATTAGTTATAAGACATCTTGTCGTGGAAAAAATATTGACTCTAGAAATTTTCTCTTGTCTTGAAATCTTGTTTAATTGAAATGTTGCGTATACTCGTAAAACATTCTAGTAATAATATTTCAGACACAGAATTAAGAATTAATTTAATATTGCATTATTGTAACTTTTAAGATCAACACAATTATTAATACATATATATATATAAACTTTATTCTAATATTTTGTAACAAAATTGACAAACGTTAACTCATGTTTTTTATTTTTAAATAATATTGTAAATAAATTTTTTTGGATCTCATTGCTATGAAATGTTTGTACAAATTTATAAAATATTCATTTTTATAAATAAAACATTCCATATTAGAATATAGAGAAAATATATTGACGATTTTCATGTATTAGAATATAATGAATAGGACTATAATGATGGGTACGTGTGAAAAACAATGTACCTAACACATGATAAAGGGGCAACTCTTTAAAATTTCACCTGGGTTGCAAACCCCAGGCACTGTTAAATCTCATCTCCCTGCAATGCGATGGACCCGGCACCCGCACGGTGGTTCCATAGAATGCTGAGAAGTTTCTTCTCATGTAATTATTTATGGTGGTTAATGTTTATATATTTGAAAATTAAGTATAAAAATGTCAAATTAAATTTTAAACGTATATTGTTAAGGTATTTTTCTTAAAAAAAAATGTTTATAATTTACACTGTTGTAAAATTAGCTAATTATTTTTTAAGATATTGTTTTTAAAAAAAAATCGACCATTAAAAATCCGAATTCCTTTTAAAACTTTTATTTTCCCAAAACCTTAGCGTAATATATTATTATATATCTACCTCCATATTGTAAAGGATCTAACGTTACCAAGGACGACCAAATATGGTTCTGAAAAAATACCTGTTTTATACTCTTAAATACTATTTTAAAATTTCTACAATTTGCTGTTTAGTAATTTGCTTATTAAATAATTTTCTTAGTATTAAAACGATAATTGTTATATGGAAAATATTCATTAAGAGTAGAATGAGAGTATGAATAAATACGTCTGCCTAAATATGCTCCCAATAACAGTCCCTGTGGCGCAGAGGATAGCGCGTTGGACTTCTAATCCAAAGGTCGTGGGTTCGATCCCCACCAGGGATGATGTAGGTTTTTGAAAAAAAATTAATCATTCTACATTATGTTGGCAATGCCGCTGCTTGATATTTAAATAGAGATGAAGTAACAATTATTTCTCTACACAGAAAAAATTGAAAACATAATTCCGATGTGAAAAAAAATTTTAGGGAACTGTAAAACATATTTTTTTCATATATATTAAGAATATCTTAAATTAATAATTTTGTGACATTTGCAACACGCAAACTTTTTGTGAACGGTAAAAATAACATCCTAAAACAATAAATTGGATAGTGTTGCCTTAGGATATTGGGGAAATTGTGATATCATTCTTGTCACTCAACACTTATAAGTAAGGGTAAGGGTTCATATGATAAAATTTAGCGTTTTAACTTCAATTTCATACAGTTAACAACATGCTAAAACAAAAAAAAATATAAAGTTTGTGAGGACGTATAAATGTTAATTGTTCTCTCACATAAAATACATTAAACGTTAAAAAAAATTTCAAAAATTTAGGTTCTACATCAGAACTTCGTTCGCTATTGTTTGCCTTTGATCCATTGTAACAGACTTATGTAAAAAAATCATGTGAAGCACATAGTAGATGTCAGTGTTGAGTGATTAGTATTTGTTATGTAAAGTATTGATTATGAATTTCACTTTCGACAGAATACAACAAGTGTACAAGAATAGTATTTTAATATACAGTACGCTACATAAGTAACGATTTATAAAATATATTTTTTATACTCTGCAAAGACTATGTTTCATCAAACAAAATGTAACAATTAAAATATTAATATTTAGGAATCAAAGAATTACTGCACACAAATATTTATTAATTTAAGATAATCAAATTATTTATAACCATTCCAATAATGAATAGGACCAACTTACAGGCCGTGTCAAGCATATTTATCAAGTTTATTTTAGCCATTGGTAGCTTAAAGACAAGCATCTACAGTTTCCATTGTTTGCCCATAAAAATAATTAAATCAAGGTCTCCTACGAGGTAAGTTATCAATAATATCATAATTAATTCTGTCTATACATATAATGATTATGTAAAGTTATGTCTGCTTTATACCAAATATAAAAATTTTATCTCAGACCTTCATCATCGCACCAGTATGAAAATCCATGATCATTTGAATTTGGAAGTTATGGACGGTGAAGAATTTGTCTACCAAGTAGAATTTTTAGAATTTCTCAGTTCTCTGAACTATCAGATCATAAAATTAATTAAAAATAAAGACTAGTCTTGATGAAGTTTACAAATTTGTGCCTATATTTTGCGATATCAATAATTAAAGTCAAACATCAGACGCTAAAATTGTGGGTGTGATTTAAAATAGTGTGTTAAAAACCTAGCAGACTTATTGATTTGATATTCGATGGCTTTATGTCTATTATTGTTTGATGAAAAGCAATGCCTCAAAGTAGAGTTTTCAACATTCCCAAATAACGGTGTTTAAAGAACAAACTAATTCAAAAGATATTCCTAAAAATGGCTGCCTCAATTTAGTATTCCACGAAAATAAAATGACGGGCAGAGTTAGTAGTAAATAAAATACCTAACACTAAAACAAACTGAATGTTTAAAATGTAGTAATCGATTTCTATAGAATTGAATGGGAATCACACAAAGTGCTCTACAGAATAATAACTTTATAAGGTTGACGGTAAATTGAAAATAAAAAGAACTTCCTTTTAAGTTTAAGTACAAAATGAAAAAAAAACACTTATTTTAGATGTTTGTATAAAATAATGATACTTTTAGACTACGGATATTACGTTAAAAATGTATTCAGTTATTAAGTTCCCTTTAAGATTCAAAATGTAGAGAACAATAAAAAGGTGATAACATTAATTGTGCCAACAGATAGATTGTTGTTCTCCTAAATCAAATTATAAATATCAATGCTACTTATCATTTTTTTTAATAATTTGACTTTCATTATAAAAGGGGACTTTTGTCTCCTGATCCAATATCGACCACCACAACGTGCTTATGGGCGAAATCGACTTGCAGATATTCTAGTGATTGGTACTTAGTACTTACTCATACTTGTCATTATCAAATTTACATACATACCCATTTTCAAATTTCAAATATGTGGATGAACGATAGCTGGATTTTTTATAGCAGACATAATGGTGTGAATAATATAAGCCAATAGGAAACTACGTACCATCAGCATCAAAAAAATTATAAGAACAACCTGTTGCGTAAGACAACTACAGACGTGAAATATATCCAGTAATTTCTCTGTGGTTTTTAATTTATCATCATATAAATTACTTTATAATCAAGTCATAGATAATTTGGCAACGTACCTGGAGAGATACATTATTAGTTTAATATAAATGCTTTTTTTTTCTAAACAGCTCGAATTATTAGGTTTAAGAGTTTAATATTCAGAAAACTTTGAAAGTCTGCCAAGTAAAGGGTTCTTTTAACCAGAAAACCATTACTATACAATATTTTAAGATGCATTCATTAAAACAATACATGAAGAAATTGCTATGTATAGTTTTTTCCATATTTATCAAGATTTTCTGTAAATCCTACATGAATGCAAAAACTTTCCCGAGATTATATTATTTTTATACAGTTATTGATATTTTTAGAATCGTATTATTTTTCTGAACCTTTGTGTATTCTTTTACATTCTTTTGTCAAGTGTTTATTTTTAATATGGTTGTGACGGTATACAATAATATAATTGTTGGTGTTTTGTTTCTTTGATAAGGGTGATTCAAATTAGTTTCAGCAAAGAATAAAGAAATTGAAATATGTAAGGAAAATATTTTCTTTCATATTTATCATTCAAATTATGCGACTCCATAATTTGTAAACAATGCTGTATGCTCCAACTTCTCTCAGAGTGAACTCGTTACTAATTTTATTGCTCATTCAATAATATCTGAAACTTTCCAGTTTACCTTTATAAATAATCGGTAACAAACATAACCAACATGGAACCTAGATCCGCTTTTAAATACGTTCTTTTTCCGTATAAAACAAAAATTCACACTTCGTAAGCCAAACTAAATAAAGTAACACAATTTTAAAAACTCAATTACAGCCTATCAGGTCCATGGAGTCATTTCTGCTTTATCGTTTTTCCGGCTTCAAAATGTGTGCCTAATCCGTTTACAGGAGATCATGGGATTAAAGTCCTATGAATAAACAATGATTGAGTTGATAGGCTGCTTTAATAAAGGTTTTCAATTAAGCTCCATTCCTGCCTGATTGATTGTTACAAATTGAAGACAAAAAATATTAATCAACCAACATGGATAAAAAAAATAAATGACTTTCATCTCTTTTTTTACTATACTAAAATTTTAAATTGTAAATATTTTTTAGTATATTGAAGTCTTGATAATTATATGACAGACAAAATCAAGTTATAACTACGTCATAATTTGCTTATGAATATCAAACGGATATTATAATAGATAATGATCTATGCTAATATGAGTAACATGATATAAAAAATACATAATTCATTGTATATGTCTATTCTAAATACTGATAAATGAACAAAAAATCTTTTTGAATAAAAAAAATAAAAGAAAAGTTTCCGATTACTAAATTTATAAGACATAATGGACAGTATTAAATTATGATAAAAGTATATATTTTAATTGTTTAATATACAATATATTAATTTTTATTAAAAGATTTATAGATTAATTTAATATCTAGGTAATTGTGATTTAAAACATGATTTTTTTGTAACAACTGATGAATTTATAAGGTTATTGTTATGTATCCGGAATGATTCAATTTTTTTTATAGCATTCAATGTAATGCTTTCACACTCGGAATTATCAATGCTATGCTTATTATTAAGAACTCAGTGTTGCTTGAAAAAGTTTGCTGACTTGAATATAAATTAATCTGTGTTTGACTCAAAACATTAAAGTTATAAAAAGAAATAATATAAAAGGTAATGCATATAAAAACACAGCACCAAACTGTGAAAGGTGTGAACCCTACATACGACAATTCTACAGTGGGCCAGTAAGTTACTTAAGAGAGACACTGAAAACCGTCTTTCTAATGAGACAAAGAACTAAAGTCTCCAGGTGTTGTTTAGCGACGTTAGTTGTTCTTACTTACTTTACTTTTGCAGCTTTGATTACATATAAATAATTTTATTGTGGGCGCTTCCGAGTAAACGTGAGTTTTATTTTAAATATTTAATTCCTGATGTTAAAACCTTTAATAAGTAAAAACTTATTCTTATCACTGAAGCATCTGGTTTGCTAATCAACATTATTGTATACTATAGAGAGAGATTTAAACAATAAAGTTTCTGATGATGCTTATGTACCTGTAAGTGGGATTGCTTAGATGTGGTTTAGTGTAAGCCAAAGTGGCATTGTGTATGTGAAATTTATATTGACTTTTATTTTGAATGTTCCTAGAAAATAACATAAACAATTTTGAGGAGCAAACCACAAAACGCATAAGATCGTTAAAAATATTACAAGAGCTCTCTAAGAATCCTTTTGAAATTTCAATGTTCTTAAAGCTTTTCTGTCTCTCTTATTCTTTTTAAGCCTTACGTCTTCAATGGTTTAAACCTCACTTGAACTCATTATTTGTCTTTAACCGATGAAAACCTATTCTTTTACATAAAATCTCAACTAAACTGCTGTGTTCAGAATATATTTATCTAAACTTTTACTATAAATACAGTGAACTTTAATCGAATATATATAAAATGTCATGTCATGAATACATTTTCATCTCGTCTGCCCGTAATCACGATTGCTGCAAAGTAACCCAAACTTCGGGACTATGTATTTTTTAAAATAATAAAAAACGCTTAGTATATCTGAAAATCTTGGTTTCATTTATATGAAACGTGTTTTAGCATTGTTTATTTTCTTGTTTTTGCAAAACTTTTACATTTTCAGACCGAGAAAGGAAAATAATAAAATTTTACGCCGAATGAAATATTACTAATGAGTTAAATCTTTACAGAGTTCACAAAATTTTACTTTTATTTAATAATGCCCTTCATTAGGTATAAATTTTGCATCATTTGAATAGGAAATTGTGGAGTAGTCTCAAGAATAAGTAGGAACAATGTCGCGAGTCAGAAACAAGATGTAGTCTAAGGGAATTGACAACTTTGATTCCTTTTGGATCTAACCCTTCTTAAAGTAGTTTAAGTATTAGCTTCTAGCCTTTTGAGTCTCGTCTTTTAGAAACTAATAATAAAATGTATGTGTTGTTTTTTTTATTTTGTTTTTGCATTTAAATTTTAGTATACGCATTGCTTTCATGTAAAATTATATTAAAATATCATGTATAAAAGACTACGTAGGATTAATTATATGTATACATGTAAATGATAACTGAAAGCGAAAATTTTAAAATTTCACAAGCTTTTCACGACATAACATTTACAAAACATTGGGCTTTTCACAACATATTTTAAATTCATTTCATTTATTAATAAACACGTAATAGTTTAAATAAATAAAACTCCTTCCAATCACACCTATTTTCTTTTATTTACATTGCACTAGCGTATTATTTGTCCAGCACTTGTTTCTAGACAAAAAATATTTTTATTTAAACTAAACCCAATTATAAGATCTAATCAATAAAATAGTAGTATCAAAATACGGTTTAATACACATAAATTAGAAGTAAAATATTAAAATAAAATGTCCAGATATAGGTGCATGATAATGAAAATAAACATAAAACCACTTTAATATACCTTATGTAATTCAAAGATAATATATACATATAAAATAGTCGTATCTGAATGGTAATAAAAAAATCTGACTGATTTGTCCTGAAAAGCTTAAACGATATTAATATCCCTGGGTACAACAATATTTTATACGGTATTATGACATAGGTATGGTACAGTATTTTGAGGTTCTCGAAATCTTACATTTTATTTGGATACTTATTTATTAAAAAATCTTTTATGAAAAATGGTACATACTTTTAGAAAATTATATAAAAATTCCACGAGATATTAAGTAGTTAAATACAATTATAAAGTAACAATTAACTACGTAATTAAATTAAGGTAGTTGCAATTCTTTTTCCTACAATGTAATATTTTATTCTTCTATTCTATATGTATAAATATATTCTTAAAAGAATAAAATACAAATTTACCTTTATGTCACACAAGCACATAACAATTTACATATCAGATTGTTGGCCACTGATCGTGTAACAAAACCCCTTTTAATTGATATTCTTGAAACAGTAAAGCAAATTGCTTGTTTTTTATACTTCATTGCTAGAACCATAAAAGTAAACGTAATGAAATCATATCCAAAGAGGTCATCCTTTTTAACTTTTACAAAATTTCGTAACCTTTGTGAATAACATAAAAATGACTTTTATCTTGAATTCAGTTTAAAAAATATATTTTTTTATAATAAGTATTTATTTCACATATCAATAGGTAGGACTATTATAAAACCAATCTAATTATTATGAAATATTTTTCAATAAACTTCGTCAACCGATACTTATACCCAGTAAATAAAGTTAAGTGAAAACTCCTTAAAGTCAAATGGCTAACTGATTTTAACAAGTATTAATGAGTAAAGTTTTAGCCGGATAAGTAATAATCCTAATGCTAAAGTTATCAATTAAACAAATAATCCTTTGAATATAACTAAAAATATTTGAAATACCTTTATGTACTTAATAACTTTAAAACTTTGCGGCTAGATATATTGTATAGTCTACAAACGTAAAGATCTGTCAATATCACCGCCAAGCTTCTGAAGTCAACTTAAGCAGATCAACTACGTAATATAAATTTTATTATTCTATCATTTTCATAAAAAAATTAGGCATAAATAGTATCACTTAAAGTAAATATAATAATTGTGCTCGAATTTTCGGCCCGTTACAGCTAATTTCAACATTGATGAAATATGAATACAAACCTTACGTATGCTGAGGAATATTTACAGATTGACGTCTTTTGAGTTTCAAAATCATGGTAGAAGTTTATTCATAATTCTAATTTAAGAAACAACATGAAATATAAAACGAACAAATGTGCTTCAATAACGGAACTTTACGAAGTTAACACGTGTGTGTCAAAGTTGTAAGTTTGTATTTGGAATTTATGCTGAAATTGTTCCTTTTGAAAGATTGGACTACGTTCTGGTTTTTGTATTACTACAGCGACCATCAATCATGAATTTAGAGAAACCAACATGTCTTATAATAATCATAACGAACTATTCCAATCTTCACCTCCAGCTTAAAACGAAATTTGCGTGTAACATAATATTTATATATGAAAAATTAATTTCACGTTACCTTGCAACCAACGTATAAACATACATACATACGTAACAAACATACGTGCTTTGATATAAATACTCTTATGCTATATTATTTATTTCCTGAAATTAAAAGTACACATTTACTGCTTTAACTTTAATTCTATTTCTGGAAAGTAATAATAAAATTCTTTACTCGTTTCCTAAAACACACTCATATTTTTAAGTATAAATAACATTAGAAAGCTCTGTGTGTTGCAACAATAAGCGAATATAAGTATAGAATTTATTTAAAGGGCACGAAAAATAAACTGTTGCACAGAAATTGTTTAGTTTTTTATCGTACCAACAAAGAGTTTCTAAGTTTAATATTCTAATAATAACGTGTGTTAAAATTCAATTTCGACACTCAGATATTTTGTTTATGATTTACTACTTTGTTTATCAAGGAATGGAGTTTGAAAAGTTTAAAATTAGATTAACAAATTACAACGTGGAGATATATTTTTAATTTATCTAGTTAATATCGAGAAAATAAACGTTTAAAGAGTAAAATACAGATTAAAATTTTAAGTATGAAAAATTATTTTATTAATACAAAATATTTACGCGATGGTTTTAACCACATGCAAAGGATAGTGAAAGTACTGTCTAAGTCACCTCATCGTTCCAGATGTAGGAGTTTCCACTTACATATCTCCGGCGTCAAAGCGGTAACCGCCTGTGAGTCTTAGAAATTTTATTTAGCATAATAATTCCACAAAATTGTTGGAACTCCACAAAAGCTCATGCATTCGAAAAAATGGGAATGTTATTTTTTGAATCGCCTTAAAGATATCTTGCCCTATTGCTAGAAACCCGTTCGGCGTTATACGATTAACGGTTCAATTTTTTTATATATCGTAATTTTCTTATAACTAAAATCGGTGTCGAACTTTCTAATAAAGTGATTTAACAAGAGACTAACTAGAAGAGCTAAGAGGTGAATACTGTGGCGTTTAAACTGTGAGAATAACTAAAATAATTGATAATAATTAATGATTACAAATATTCGACTATACTTCCCAGATCGTTTCAATAATTATATGTTATTTTTTTAACGTAATTTAGTAGATAACTTAGACAGTTAGCATTTATTTAATTCTAGGGACGTTGCTTTTAAAATAACAAAGTGATAATATTATATTAAAAATACTTTAGCTCAATAAGAAGGAAAGCTACCTCAGAATTCTTCTTAAAATTAAAACAATCACAACTCAAAAGCAAACCTGAGGGTAGTTTAAAATTTGATTCCGGAATTATTTAGTGGTAAAGGAATACTTTAATTTCATTCTCGAGAATATAAAAACATCAATTACGACGCTACTGGAAAATATTTTTTTTACTGCTGTGTCTACTAGTAAGTTATTGATTAAAGTAGGGTATTAATGCAGTGAAATGAGAGAATTTGAAACATTCAAATGCTTGAAATTCTATTGGTTTATCATATCGATAGAGTTTCGATAGAGCTTGAATGCTTAATTTAAAGCCTAATGAGTTTTATTTCGAGTTTTGTAGAAGAGGTCACACGATTTTTTTTGTAAAAATGAAATTAAAACATGTCACCCACATTTTAGGAATCAAAGCGAGTAATAAGCCTTGTTTAATATATTTTTATAAAATTTATCAGAACATACTGTGAGATGAAGAATTCGTGTCAATTAGGAGATGCATTAAAATATGTGTTGGAGTTATTTAATTCCGAGATAAATTTAACGTGCACGCTAAAATGTTTCAAAAAAAATCCTGAATAATTTAACAAGGTCTTTAAAATAAAATTTTATTCGGCATACCAAATTTTTAATGTATGTACGACTCATTAGCCTAGTTTCACTCTTCTGAGTAGATGAGGTCAATGAGTCAATTCCCCATCCTTTAGGCCACATAAAAAAGAAGGGGAAAACAATCCCGAAACATGTTTCCCTCAGTTTATATCCATCATCCACGAAATGATAAGGATTAATTATGATGTGATATTAAATATAACACACATTAAGGAAAATGGATAAAGGCGGAATATCCGTTCTCGAATCTGGAAGCACTGATCATTTCTAAGTCTGAAAAAATCAGACGCACACTTTGCAACACAAGTAAAGCTTCGTATTATAAAAGTTAAGGAAGACTTAATCTACATTAAAATCTACAGGGAAGGACAAGCATATATTCTTTTACATATATTGTAATAAGTCGCAGATTATCATAAACTCAATAAAATCACGATTGATGACAGGTTTCCCATTACAAATATACTCTAGTTTTTCTACTAATTGGGAAAGAATAATTAGTTCTTCGAATTCTATTTGTCATCGGCTTGCCACCAAATTGAAATAGAAGAGACTTTTATAGAGAGAAAACCTTCTTTTCGACAAAAAATTGTCACTACATATTCCTACGTCTTTTTTTTTTAGAGAAAGTTCCAGGTACCCGTTACAAAGAACTATAAATTACACGTTTAGAAGGTATCCATTATCTTATTTCGATGGCATCTTGGTCTTTACAAATCAAATACAGAAAATTATCCAAATACTACGATTAAAGTTTGATAGACTCCAACCAACTTAGATAGATCTGATTTTTTGACTAAGAAGAGCATATTTTGGACACAGATTGATTCAGAAAGGACTACGACTTAACCACAACAAAAATTCGATACTGACAATGAAAACGGACATAAAATGGTTTCTAGGATTTGATAGGGTCTAGCTCTGGTCAAGTAACTATAGCTCGAACATGGGCTGGCTCGACCAGGGAATTACAACCCTTTCCTGCCCTTTTCCTTTTCCCACCTTTTTCTGCCTTTTCCCTTTTCTTAACCTTTCCCCTCCCTCCCCCATAATCAAGGTCGGCAACGCATGTACAACATTTTTTATGGCGACGGTGACTACCTTCCATCAAGTAATTCATCTGCTTGTTTGCCGCCATTGAAATAAAAATAACAATATAAAAAAAATTCTAACCCGACTTTTCAACCCGAGATAGCCTGTCTCAAATAGAAGACAAATATATAGACACATTTGGGAGTTACTAATTAATGTACATAAATTTAGGAGTTGTTAGTTAATGCTTATACCTTGCAATATCCTGACATGCCGCAACTAATCATACTTAGAACGGACGTCTCAGAAGTAGTATTTGGTTGAGTATTTTCAAAAGAACAAATAAGTATGGAAATAAATATAATGTAAATTCATTTCTTACCTGTTTGTGGTAAAATTAAGCGCACTTACGCCTATTAGAATGTAATTTTTATATTATACAAAAATGGGGAACGAAAGCATTTGCTGATGAGCTTTCCCTCATAGAATTACTAAAAACGATGACACGTCAAGTCACTAGTCTAAGGACATAGAATCGCATGTCATCTCAATGTTACAAGAAGTTCTTGGTGCTAAATCAATCCAATTTTAGTATTCAAACGTCATAACGATATGGGAGTAAGAGAGTTGTCCAAAATTAATCAAAAGATATTCGAAACCCTCTTACCTTTTACATAATGACAAAAAAATAAGATAGTATATAAGACTAAAAATTTAAGTTATATTTATACAAAAAAGAAGGACGGTAATTTTGTACTAATTCACTTGAGTCGTTGGTATAAAACTCTACTAATGCTCATTTAATTAATCAATTAAAGATATTCGTTAAATATTAATACTGTTTGAAATCGCTTAAAAGTGCTCCCAAAAGTTATTCACGTAGATAAGATACTTTCTGAAGGAAAAGTAAATAAGTATACAAATATTATAGCAACGGAAACATTTATAAATATAATTATCTCAAATCTTTTGAAATACCTAGTAAACCCTAAAGCATATTAAATTTTCAGATAAATCTGTAGACCATATACTTAATTACACATTCAATAATTTATTTTTTTAAATATTAGCAATTCATAATTTTCCTTTATATTTACCTTGTTTCTAAAAACAAGATCCCTGAGATAAGTTTGACTCATGTCTTGTTAGTAAAAAGTTCTAAAAGCTGCAAATGTTTTTACTAAAACTAGACTGGAGATTGAAGCAGAACAGAACAGATTGATGACGGAGGTCGAGATATACGTTATTATGTTAATTACATATTTTTTCAGCTATTATCGGACAAACTTTATAGTCTTGTTATCAACGACGAGCATTATGTTCTAATGGCAAAAATTCTTAATAATTGTGTTAGTACTATAATTTTTATTTAAAATATGTAAAGTAATTAATTTTTTTACATTATTATTCCAAGTTCGTAACAATACCATTCAGATCAAAGTAATTATTTGAGGTGGGTTTTGAAATTGTAATGTAAATTCTGACACAAATAAACATCACGTCTACTCTTTATGCAAATATCTAAGACGAGAATGATATTAATATAAACTGCTCAATGGAAATATAAAATATGATATGAGTATATTTTTACAGTAGAAAAATAAGATCACATTTTCCATATCCATAAATAAATTTAAATTAACAAAATCAAATAGTAAAAAATATATATTAAAAAAATATTACTGTATGCTGTAAAGGAGGGTGAATATAATTTAAAAGCAACTGCGTAATATTTTCAATCCAATTAAACGTGTTATATTTAAGTACAAATTTACAAGAATGTTATTTCATAATTTGTCTCCTTATACAAACAACAAATTGACAAAAATAACGTTTCATTAATTTTGTTTCTAAACCTACTACAATAAATATTTACAAACCTACTATATATATTTATTTACCTTATTTTATATTATTATAACATTGATTTTCGATGACATTGTATTAAAACAAAGGTCAAGATTTAAAAGGTAAAACAAAAATTTATACATATTATTTTAAGTGAGGAGAAAATTTTATTAGTCAAAGTTTTTACTTGAGTCGGTAAGTGAAAACAACTTGTTTATAACTTACAGGAAATCTGTTAAAGATGCTAATATTAAAGGTATTTCAAGGCAGGCAGGATACTGACGAGAAAGATTCCGGACATTAGAAGCAAATACATTTTATAACAAGCTTTTGTATTGTAATTCGTATGCCTTAATATATTTTATAAAAAAGCAATTATGAGAAAAGTTATTCTATACACAAAAAACTAGTAAAAAAATTAATTTGTATGGTTAAATAGACTTATAAATTTTGTATCTAATTCAATGTCGTTACTTTACAAAAGAGGTCTAAAAATTTATCGTCCTTAAACTTGGTTTATATATTAAAATCGTCTCACAATGAACAGGAAATCAAAGAACTAAAGAAGGTCGATCATTAGTGGTGGTAAAATATGACCTAAAATACACAAAAAAGTTAGCTATTTGCACATTACTCATTATTTCTCCTTTTATTTTGGTTAATTGTATTTTATTTTAATTTATTTGTTATAAATAACTTGCCTTTTCTTATATGAATATTATGAAAAATATAAATGCTTTTCTAAAAGAGACGACTCTACGTAATATTTTTGTTAATAGTAAATCGAGCTGGGTGTTATTTTATATTTATTGATGGAACAAATTAAATGTTTTGATCACATAAATAAATAAAATGAAGAAAAGAAAGAGAGCTGCAAAAATAAAATAAAATTCACAAGTTAAATGTAGTGAATAATATCATTATCTATTAAATTATTTTACGGAGTACTCGATTTCTGTTAAGGAGAAAAATATTAAAATTGTAAGTCGCATTTCATTTTTATTGAAAGCAATGTGACAGTTCACATGCTTCGTAGAAATTGTTTGAAAAACTCAAACATGTAATTCAATTTCATTAGAACTTTTTAATAACCTTACTACGAAAATGCAAAGCCACTATTTATTTTATTTTTAACTTTAATTTGATGTTATAAGCTTTAAAAAGGTCAGATTCAGATTTAAGATTCAGGTCATCTAAAAAACTCCTTTTCATTTATAAAAATAGATCCACTTTTTAGTAACAATTTTCTTTTTGATTGTCTATTGTTATATTATATTATTCAATTTCTAGATGTCTATCTTTTATAAATCTTTGTTTTGATAATTTGAAGAAAACTATAAGTAATCCAAGATTCTTAGATGGAGATATAGAAATTACACAAAACATTATTCCCTATTCTGTACAGGTGGTTCCTAGACTAATTATATGTGTAGCAACGTTTCGGGTTTCATCAGAGCTGAAGACTGGCCGTCGTTTAGTTCAGATCTTAATTTATTAAACTATGATTTCTGGTCAGTCTTAAAAACTTTGGATTTTCTAAGACAATCTATAGGTTAGTATAGATAGATAGTAAGAATTTTCCTTTAGAAACAGTGCTAGCTGCTATTAACAACTACCCTCACCGTTTAAAGGACTGGCTGTATTGCAGTAATAGTAATTAATAAAAAATACAATGAAAAAGTTGATTTGCTCTGTAACAATAATGATGGTAAGACTAAAAATAATCTTTCAAAATATCAAGTACATTCCTTAAAATAATAATGATTATTATTCTTAAATCAATTAATTTTTTAAAATATTATATATTTTAATTTTTAGTTTCAATTGTTTTTTATTATTTTGGATAACACTCATATTATAGAAATTATGTGCCTGCGAAAACATTATAGCAAATAATGCAATCTAAAATTTTCGCGTGCACCTATTCATTGAAATAAAACTAATATTTTTCGGATTTGTTACGCCTTTATAATTATTTTTAACAACATAGTTACTTTGTAGCAACCAAAACGTCGGGAGTATGTTTTTAAATACACATATTACATATATATGTAATTATAAACGAATAGCAAATCCGAAAAATATTAGTTTTATTTCAATAATAGCAGATGTTTAGGTTGTATAGTCTAGAATAATATTTCATTAACCATGCATTATTTAATTTTAAAGGTATTGTACTTATTTTTACGTTTTAATTTTATCATAGTAATTATTAATTTCCCTTAACAGTTAACATTTATATAAATACATTCACAATTTTAGTTATTTTTACCCAATGGACGTATATATTTTTTTCTTTTTCTTGTGGAAAACTAATTTAATGCTTTCTAAATTTTCAATCTCAACGTTCATAATGAAAGTTGTCTTCTAATTCGTAAATTACTTAAACGCAAGTTCTGAGTAATATCACAAGTCATGGAGGATTTATGAAGTCTTATAAAACTAAGCTTAAACATTTTTAAGCTGCCCAAACGAGACTTCATACTCTAAACTAGGAAAGAAAAGTGTTTTTCACATCCGTTGTTAATTCTCTAAAGATTATAATAAATTTCATACTATAAATACATTTTGAAGTTTAAAATTTTTAGCTAATCTGCAAGAATTACCATTATTATACTTTGCATAAATTTTTTTAATCAAATACATAATATTCGAGTACAAAGTCAATAGGTCGAATCCAGGTTCAATAATAATATAATTATTCAACCTTATTGCTTTGTGATAAGGAAATCTTGCTTGAACGAGTAAGTTTTGGAGGGGGAAGGCTCTTGCGCAGTTTGATGCGAGTCATCATATACTACACGCGGTTTTAGAGATAGGGAGTTTTTAAAGCGATATTAAATACAAGTGAAAGTGATATCAACGTAATATGGACAGTTTTACTTAATAGAGTTTAAATCACTATTACGATGTAATGTTGTAAGGTAAATAATATTTATTTTGAATTTATCAAGTGATAATGGACTCTATGGAGATGAGTTCTGATATATAGTTGTGTGTTTGTGCTATTGATCAATCTCAGGCATTCAGTGAGTAACAACATGTATTGATATTATTAGGCTTTAGTCACCTTTACTTAATAAGGTTTTTATTCGTTATAAATGTTCATTAATATGATTTTTTTTTTGTAAAAACTGTTTCACTTGTAAAATAATTAATGAAAAAGCACTTCCTTATTATTAAGGTTAATTCCGCGTGGAAGGGATTGAACTCGATTGTGATGTTCAAGGTCTTAGGTAAATTTTAATTTGATAAGTAGTTTAAATGTCAGTTTTAATATCACGGCAATAAAGCATTAATTCTAATAAACATCTTTAAAATGCCAGTTAATGAGGCAATGATTAAGCTTTTCTTATATTCAGTAATAAAATAAGTAAAAGTAAAGTTTAATGTATTGAAATACTTCTCGGAAATTTCTAAAATCATATGTTGTTACTTATGACAAAATATCTTCGACCAAAGGTTTACAAAGAAATTATCCGATATATTCCTTCTATGCGTACATGTATATTGTGCAATAATTAAATCTGTTTCCACCGATTGCTATTGGAGTAAGCTTGACTCAGAGCTATATTATTTAGATAAACTTGGGTGCATATACATACATTCTGAACATGGCATGACAAATGGAAGTTCTTGTAATGTATGTACATTATACTGCTTTGAAACAAGAATACTGATGCATAATGTATTAGAAGGAAGAACTATTAACGATCTTAGCATGTTCCAGAATCTATCTTGAACTAATTGAATAGCAAATTCATTATCATTTGTTACTGTTTCTTAAAAAAAAGTAAGTGCATACATTATTGATAGGATAAATAATGTCTGACGGTCTCCAAGTTTCCTGTCTGAGTTATTTCTTAATTGTTTTTAAACGACCTTCAATCACCTTATCGTCTCTAATTTAAGAAAAACCGATAAAAACAATGCATAAGAGATATGACGTCAAAAATTCTATTGATTATTATTAAAGATTTGCCATACCATTTATGTCATTATTCATTTAGTATTAGAAATAAATAAAAATTCAAGAAAGAAAATGGATGTTAATATCTTTTAATCACAACCTATTAACAAGCACCGACTAAGCAAGATGCTGGATTAACAAGAAAATAGTATTATTTAGCTAGTCTTCCTTTGGTGGGGTACTTCATTCGCCTATACAATATTATTTACTTGTAGCGGTAAATTTGTTTTGATTAAATTTAACTTTTATACTGTTAAACGATTATAGTAATCTATGGACTCTCTTAGTATAAGCCATTCAAAGCAATTCCCGGGAAATCTAGGGATTGAGAAAGATTCAACTAATGGACATTTTCTAAATCCTCGGTCTTGATGTATCAAATCGATCTTATAGTCTTCAAGTCACTTTAAAAGCTGTTGTTGTTATTTTGATTAAATGAATTGTTTAAAATGTATAAAATTGCATCACAGCATTTTATGTTATTTTTAAATTACAAAGCAGTTATGGATGGGATGAAGGCTTTCCTAAAAATAATTAATAGCGAACTTTTGTAATTTACAATACAACAGTTATGTTTTGAAACTTTGTAATATAACGTGTTAAGCGTTTTTTCTATAATTTTGTTCACCTCTACTGCACAAAACAGTGTGCTTAGCTCGTTTGTATACAGTGAGTTAACCTTCCTAGATTTTACTTTCATATTTTGAAGCGCATGGTAACAATTTACAACTTAGTGCTCAGTATTTATGTTGACAGTTCAAATAGATGTACTAACTAGTAGCGACGACTCCTAACAATGTTACTAAATGGAAAGGACGGAGTTACAAATCTGACCCTGTTATGGCTTAGTAAAAACTGGTTTAATTGATAAATGAAGTACATATTTGGTTTCGTTTATCTTAATTTAATAACATCAGCTAGGGTATTCGATAACACTATGAGTAACACTTATTTTTATAATGAAAGCAATTTTATGTACCAAGATAACAAAACTTAATAAATCAACTCAAGCTCTACAGATATTAAGTATGTCCCAGATAGGAAAGTATGAAAGGTCATAAAAAGTCACATACTAAGGAAACCTGGTTAATAGAAAGAGGCAAGCGAGATTCCAATATACAGCTGGCATTCCGTAATTTCCGCTCTTCGGATTCTTAAATTATTATTGTCGTGTAAGTTTTAAAACTTAAATAAAATATATTCATAGTTTACGGTTTCATTTATTTTGTTCGTAATTAAATTAATTAAACTCATTCTATAAGATATTAATAAAAAATATTAACAATAAACGGAAGGGCAAAGATCATCATATCACAATTAATTTTATAAATGTTATATTTTCTATTACTGTATTTTAAAATTATCTCTTCAATCCATTAGTTTTCAGATACTTTTTCCAAAAATTTACAAAAGGTTTCGTCGAAAAGACTTTATTGAATATTTTATAAATATATATTTTTTTTATTCGCTGAGAATTTCATAACTTTATTGTTGTTTTAAAGATGAAGAGTTTTTAAAAAATGTCGATAATTGTTCAATGTACCGGATAGCTCAATCTTTTACCTATATTATAATAAAATTATTTTGTTTCATCCTGTTTTATGAATTTTGCAAATTAAATTACCTTAAATTATTAATTTCAATTATTAAGTAAAACATGCTCGGGAATTAAAATTACTTTGAAGCATTGTTTGCAGTCATAAATTTATAATCGAATAAAGAATCTAATTATGAAATGAGGCAAACATACTCTCCGCTGATAGAAACATTCAAGTGACATATTAGATTTCCAAATTGTGATATGGCACGAGTTTTTGATCTTGTGAGATTCATTTGTACTTATTTATATGTGGTAATATTCATAAAACTATGTTCAAAATGACATTTCAACAAATAACATACTTAATTATATCTTGTAATAAAAGTTCACCGTACTATCGACAACGGCTATATATCAAACATCACTATCACCTTCGTCATAAATAAAACGACATAATCATGTGTATATTTTATTGAATGAAAGTAAACTTAAAATAGAAACAAAAGTCACAAAAGAGTTGGCTGACCTAGAAAACAGATCTACTTATTTTTTACTACAATTTTATCGACTTTTACATCAATGTTAACCAGTTAAATTAAGTGACAGGAAAATTAAAGGTAAGAGATAGTTGTCTTTGTTAAAATCAATGGGGCCTTGGTGATATTGGAACAATGCTATAAATTAAGTATTATTTTTTGGTTATAATTATTTTAATCTTCACATAATTTTTGATAGAGAGATAAGTTTTTAAAGTAAGTTACAAAATATATAAAATAAAAAGCATTGTACATTCACTTAAATCCTTTCTTAGGGTTAAATTATAAATTTATCTGAGATTAAGTAAGTAGCGCAAGAAAAATGACATGCCCTTCATGTAAAAAATATTTAACAGATAACATTACGTATCATCCTGTGTAAGATGTGAATATGATACCTAATTTTGTATGTTGAAATAACATACCTTATATAAATATTAAAAGTCATAAGTACACTTATAAATTAATATATTTTAATCATAGCAATAAGGAAATAGTAGTACTTGTATGAGCTGGTAGTTTTTGGTAGTTTGTCTTCATACTTAGATATTATGTCCTCTTAAAATGACATCTTTATATGATAGTGTGAATCTCGTAAAAAGAGTTAAGTACGGGGTTTTCAAGTATGGGAACAAGATTATAGTTGAATTTAATAAAAAAATTAATGTTTTGATACTCTAAATGTAGTATTAAACAAAAATTTTATAATTACTGTTAATAGAAAGTTACTTTCTTTTTAATCCATGTATGTAGCCATAATAAAAATTATAGTATAACATTATATGTACTGTGAAATATATGCACAACATTATTTGAAAACTAAGGAAAGATATACACGTCTTTAATCATTTGGTATTTACCTTAATTTAAATCTTAAAAGTAGGGTATGGAAAATCACAATTCACTTATAGGCCTTTAACGGAACAAGACCATTATTTTTCCTTAATAGATGCAATTAAACATGCAGCCTCAATAAATTTTTATTTATTGAAACTTTAAACCTAGTATTAGCATCATCAACTCTTTAGAGCTCTCCTGGAAGCTAACCGCGATTCATTACTTTATTAAGTTGCCTTTTCAAACAAATCTCAGTCTTAACATCCATGAATGTTTATTGGCAATGAATGGCAAATTGTGTAATCGGTCGCGACGTAATGGATATAGAAATATATTCTTTATTTGTATGCCGATAAAAGACAATTTTGCTTCACTTAATAACCTAGTTGACTTTAGATCCGTTTATAAATGGTGTTGATGTAATGCCTTTTTTTAAAGGACAAACAGGCGGATCTGTTGAAACCGTTTAACGATTTCATATTTTATCGAAACGTTACGGACTTTAAACTTTTTAATAATAACAGTTCCAATTAAAACGAAAATTTTATTATTTATTTGTTATTTTATATTTCTTTATATACGTTTCTCGTGTGGAAAGTAATAAGTAATTTGATATGAGCAATGGTTACGCTATTTTTTTCTATAAGAATGTTCCTTTTGGAGCTCATTATAAATATGTATGATCCGAAATATTAGAGATTGTAATAATAATATGTTATTATTTAAGTAAGATTGTTAATTTAAATAACAAGAATAAATTATACAGAATATTGTAACTTTGTTGCTAATAATTATGTACTTCAATATACTTTATAAATTTGTTGAGTTACAAATATGAAAACTGTAGTGTTGAGGTAGGACACTGTTTGTTTTGATTTGTAATAATTTAATTTAATTTTTAATTATATTAGCAAATAATGTTATAACATGTTGATATATAATTTATTGATCTGATATTGGATCGGTTGTAAATACAACAAACATGTCACTCGTTTTCCTATTAAGAGGTACGTAATATCTAATTACTGAGGTTTCCGCTCAAAAACATCGCATATCAAAGTCTCAAGGGCCCTTACATAGCAACGATTTTCATAATATTTTTGGTGGAAAAAGTATTTATCGATAAAACAACAACAATAATAATAATAAATTAAATAAATTAAAAAACAAGTAAATTAGATAACATTATATAAATGATTTTAAGTATAACATTTTTCAACTAAGTACATACTGGCACTTAAATTGGGAGAAATTTATTGTGTTAGAATTAAATGGTTCACCATGTAAGCTACGCCGCCATGTTAGATTACGAATAGGTGACGTCACAAAGTTAAACATGTTAGATCATATAAACTGAATGTTCCTAAATCATTTTTGCATAATTGGTCGAATATCTCTTTCAAAATTAGGTTCTAAGTAATGAAAGTCGCTAAATTCGATCTAGACTAACGTTGATCCAATTTTTTTTTTCGGTAGAATACTCACGCTGGAGATACACCGCCGCGGTCTAAGATTAAGATCGAAGTCCAAAACATTTAAAAATAAATTGTTATACAAAGAAACTTATATGAAAAAAATCAGCTCAATCGATGAAAGATATCTATTTCACAATAAGGTTGTAGGATTTGACTCGAGGAAATTACTTAAATTCATACACGCATCCTTACAAACACACACAACTACATCCTTACATACATACATTGTAATTTAAATTAAAAGCTTGTAAAAATTTACAGACTTCATCTTTTTTGTTCAAAATAATGTCATATTTGTTTATCTTTGTAGCCTTTTCCGTAATATTGAAGCTATTCTAAATGTACCTACAAATTATCCAAAGCTTTAAATTAACGATGACAGAGTAAAACTTAGCAGTTTCTCGACCATCAAAGTTCCAATTTCAATTACGTACCGAGCCATTGTCAGTTCTCCAATTAATTTGTGTAGTCAGCCAATTTAGTATGTAAAATTATTTTTCCGATATCATCCTATTATACGAGTCTATGTCAAGCATCTCCAATCTATGTTAACTTATTTTGTAATAAAATTACGGTCTGGGTCTAGCTATGATTTGATATCCTATACGAGATTTATTAACATATCAGGACCCTTAGCTAAAAGGGTGATTCGCAACAATTTTGCTACAGGCAAGTTTTTTTCTTATAGTCTAAATTTTAAAGTATATTTTCTTAAATCATACCACAATGTTTTTATGAACGCTTTTAGCAAGGTCGTATGACGGTGCAGTTGAAAATAATATTTTTTTTTCCTAACTGTTTTAGAAAGGCAATAATATCGTTAACTAAACAAAGTAAATTGATTAGATTGGTTTCTGTTTGTGGAATTTTAATTGAGGAATTCTTATAAGCTGAAGCAAAGTAGCAAAACACACGACAGCTTTGATCCAGCACTTTTATATTCAATAAAATTTTAATACAATATTCTGGGAAAATTACCAAGGTAAATATCATACACGTGGCTCATTTTTAGAAAAGGTTTAAACAATATGGCTACTGAATATGTATACCAAATCTCAGTTAGAAAAGCCTTATTAAATGAACCAACACTCAATATAATATTTGTAAGCAAATGTTATGTAAAATCACTGGACTGCCTTCGATATCAATCATTATGTAAAGAAACTTAAACACTGAAAGTGATTATATTGTTGTCTATGTCGGATGATTTTAGCCTCACTTTTACATAAACTTGAACTGTCAATAAAATGTTATATGCAAGGAAATTTGTAGTAATAGAAGACAAAATCTCATTTTAATAAAGTCAATTGAGATAGAAAATTCCGATTTTACTTTCATTATACAATATTCTTATATTTGAGTAGAAAAATCTCATGCCATTTAAAAATTATTTGGTTATTTGATGTATATTACTGTTTCTTTACATTTCCTTAAAGTTGTCATATATCAATAATTAATTTTGAAGAAATTTTTTATTTATCTCAATTAATTATTATTATTAAGAAGTAATAAAATGTTATGAAAATATTCCTTCATAGTAGTTATTTTTTATATTTTTTTTAAATATTAAATAATTAGAAACATAATGGTAATTAAATTCACTTCCATTTTAATTCATGAAATATGTAAACATTGTGTTTGGAAACCATTGTTTATTTCTGATTGGTAAAACACGAAAGCCTTACATGTTCCGGTGTAGAGGGTTCAGGATTATAATATAGAGTGAATTTCGGATTCACTGATATGTACGTATTATTTGTTTAGCTACAAATGTAAGGGATTTAAATGGAACGACAAAATTATCTACTCCATACGAGAAAATGTTTTAATGAACCTTTTGTCTATTGCTCAGATTACGAGTGTCATTCTTCACTTAATCTATTATTATATTATAATTATGTGTATCATAATACAAACAAGACATTTTTGGTGATTAATAAAAAGTCACAACTTTCCATATGTATATTTTATAGACAGCCAAATAAAAACCTTCTAAGCAGTGAAGTTTCTCTTTATTTAATAAAGATAGGTACTCACGATTCCGTGACTTAAGATGAACAGATTTACACTTTCATTGCATGTTTGCTTTATGAAAACAGTTGTTGTATTTGCTTGTACAATTTATACACATTGCATATACTTTTTCTATCAAAAACTATTTTTTTTTATTTTTATAGCATAATTTTTGTACATATATTTCGTTTCTTATTAAATTTTAATAATGTTTAATAAAAAAAAATATCATTAGTAAAATAAAATTATTGTAATAATTCTGTCAGAGATGGTTTGAGGTCCAATTAGGGTAATAAATTTGAAATCTTTCCTGTTTTTTTTTTATTACTTACAGCATGATACGTATTAAATTAAATCATGTTTAATATACATTAAAAAAATTAAGAGACGAAAATGTTAATATTATATGAATTAAAAAAAAAATACTTTTCTGACATTAGGAATTTTTGTCTCAAATATCGAGATCCGGCAATAAGTCGGACAGCGTTTAAACTTGCAAATCCGTATTCATAATACGTCTTCGATACTTACTCTAGTGAAATAGTGGTTATTCCCGTAAAATGTTTTGGACCGTATAAGATGTATTAGGATAAAAAAACCAGTGGAATAATAAATAAAAGAGGCTTCTTTATTTACTACCTACTCTTACTGACCAATAAGAATTTCCTGGTTTCGTCCCTTGTATTCTAACTTTAATCCTTTATTTTACGTGAGAGACCAAACACATGAGGCAGAACGATAATATTTTAGTGAAAATATATAATAATACTTTATTTTCAAAACCATTCTTGTTATTTACACATTATTTCTCATCCCTTTAAAAATGTCTTCTCATCTACACACACAACCAATTATTCAGTTAAGTCGAATATGTCATTTTTAGAAAGTTTAGAAACAACAAAATTATGTATATATATTTGGTGTAATATAATCAACAGTATCGGTTGTTATCAGTAGTTTCCGTTTTGTATCATAAACAGATACTAAATAATATAGAATCTAGCTTAGATCGACATCATTACGACCTGCTACAGCCTCCGCTATTCAATGTCAATCAGATGTTTTAGAGCTTGATGCTTGGTTTGCGCAAACACGTGCAGTGGTCAGTGACTTTAACGGTAGCGTCACCGTCATGCTATTCACTTACTTAATTCCAGAATCAAATATGTATTGAATTAAAAAATATATATGACAAGACTTATAATATTTGTAATTACTCAAATAACTTGGTCATACTGTCGCATGCATGGTCATAGTCGTGTAGCATGCATCAAAATATGAATTAATTTGAATGCATTGGATTCCCTTCAACTATTGATATTAATTTTAATGAAAGAAATTCTCCCTTTGATACGAGTTTGCATACAGGTAAAGTGAAAAATATCCTGTATATGTGTAAAGTTTGCGTATGCAATTTAGATAATCATGAGTATGTCCGCCTAGCATATGCTAATATTTTGTAAAATCAAAGCATGTTACTTTGAAATACTAAATTTCATAATTATGACGCAATAATATTAGGAAACGCAAATTAGAATATATTTTAATTTATTACGTAAATAAAAAAAATAATTTTACGTATTCGTAAAAAACGTAACGTACCTGCGTAACTTATAAGCTCTATAATGTCGAGATTATAAAATATCTGTGATGTCAAAACATCTTCTTTATCATAATTCTCAACGCAATTGAACTCTCGAAATCAATTTATAGAAGAGTATAAGTTATCTTACATCAATACCAAGTTATCCCCGATACATAAATTATTGCGTATAGCAAATTTTAGTATAGCTAAAGGAAATTAATAGTTGGTCTACAACAAACGTAAGTCATGTTTTCCCCAATACGCCATCCACCTGTTTATTCTTGAGGTCATTTGATATAACTTAATTTAAGCTTCAAGTTGTGTGCCGTAAGATCCATTTTTGCGATTGACCCGCATACAATAGTGGGGGGTTTCACTGTTTGACGGCATTGTCATGTCGTAAGTGAGCAGTCAGACGCCGGGTTCGGTGCGCGTGCGCTTTTATTACGAATTCTTTTTCTATTACCGAAGACTTATTGTGACTAACTTACATAATCGTGTTTTAACTTGAAAGTTTGGAATGGTTGTCAGTGTTTTATCGTATGGTATTTTTATAAACAACTTGTCAATTAAGTGACTATTGGATCATTATTATTCGACAAACGGTATGTAGAATTTTTTGAAAAAATATTACTATCAATTAAATCGCGGAAACGTTCAATTTAAGTAGTTGTATATACTTAGCTGATGTGAATTGGCATAAAATTTTATGTAAATTGTAGCATGTGTGTTTATTAACATTTATTTCAATAAAAATGATTTTGTTAAATACATCGATGCATGTGATACCTACTTGTTAATACAAATTAATCACATTGCAATCAATTAAATTGGATACGTCGATACCATAAACTTTCTATTGATTAATGAATGGATGTTGAACGCGACTCCGACGTCAGCTTTCCACTTCGCCACTATACTTTCTCTAGACGTGTTGCGTCATTATGCATGACTTCTCTGAATTACACAAATAATTATGGTGTTAGAATAATAACGGTTATATTATTTATATACCATATGAGTCCCGGTGATGTTCAAAACTGTGTACCGCATAAGTTTTTTTTTAACTCAGTGTCTATAAAAATCTACCAGTAAATACTCCGTCCAATGTTTCTTTAAAAGAAAAGCATTAAAATTTTAAAAAATAATTCGTTTGTTTTACAAATGTTTTTTTACTGCAGATTAGGTCTAATTGAAATCTGTATTAAAATATTCTTAACAGTCCTTAATTTAGTCCCTAAAACCCTTTGTAACAGTCGTATTATTTATCTATTTAGTAGTTATGTCGAAGTATAGAAATTAAATAATGAAGTTTGTTAGAGTTATTATTTAATAATCTATTTTATATTTCATTATATTTAAGAAAATTAAAGCTATGCGAAGTTTTATTTAAGTTGTCCTGGATATTATTTGTTAATATTAAATTTAAAAGTATGAATTTTATTTACAAACGAATTACTCGTTCAACGTTTAAATTACTGAATTAATTATTGTTTTAAATAAAATGTCTTTATTTCAGTAAACACTCATTACTTAACTTTATCATAAAATTTCCAATCTTTCCTTCTCTACTGCGTCTGTCAAGATATGTAAAACAGGATGCTTACCGAAATTTATGTTCTTCTAATTGCGAAGATTTTAAAATGATTCGCGGTTTCTGTATTTCTATCATAAAAAAATCAATTAATTTGCGTCAATGTTATTGGAATTAGTTATTATCTTTGTACGTCTTTTGCATCATCAGACATAATTACGCTATAATTTCAACAACACACAATAAATACATCTTTTTACATACGTCAGTCTGATATTTTTTTAATAGTTTATCATTACAGAAGATAGAAAAATCAGTGATGGAATATGTAATATATAACGCAGCCATTACACGGTTACGGACCAAATGAAGTGTGTCGTGTGAAGGCCATTTTAAGAGTGAATCGGATATTAAAGTTTTAAACCGGTTTTATTTACTTCGAATCTTAAAAACAGAGTCGTTTTCATCAAATAGTTTACAATGAATAAAAGCTTACTATAGAAATTCACCTTAATTTCATACATTTCATATTGAACGAGTTCTTTGTCTTTTACCTTAAAGATATTAATATTTTTTGTATTCGATTTATTTGTTTGTAAAGATATAAAAAATATATATATTTTATTGTTTTGTTTAAAATTTTTTATATAAAAATTGATGTTTCATCAAATTTATCGCTACATCTTGTATTTTTTCTACATAAAAATGTTTTGCTAGGTCCATAACAGAACGGTATTGTTAAAAGTCTATTAAAAAAACTGTATTACTTAACGGTAAACGTTTTAATTGACTATATGCATGATATGTTTCCAATAGCTCGTTATTGTATCCATTATAGTATACGCTTAACTACAGTTAAATTAATCTAAATACTTGAGATCTTCATTTGTTTATATAGGTTTTAGAAATGTTATAGGTTTTTAATGAAATTTTTTTTCCCTAGCTTTGCAAATTTAGAATGAAATTTAGAAACGGAGTAAGTCATTTCACTAAGCACATTATAGAACATTTAATTTGTAACCTTATCTAACAACTAATGGTATTTTCTTAGTGGTTTGAAATTTATATTTATTTTGCTTTGGTACGTAATAAACATTACTATTACACGTACGTAAAATACGTACGTACTTAAGTCTAGTACGTAATAAATAAACAATATTTCGCCAGTATACATTTTCATAAATTATACTATGAACACTTTAATTTTTTAGGTAATTTTTTTAGTTTAATACATAAAATAGTGCGTGTTTCAGCTTTATACTTTGCGACATAACTTTATTTTACCTTTTCTTCATATGTATTATATCTCATTTATTTTTTCTAAGCTAAAATTAATCTAAATAGTTTAACGAAAAACTTAAGATTTTTGTTAAAAATCAGCTTTTTAACGACTAAGTAAACTTGCCTTAGGATACGTCTATGCGTTTTACGGTAGACGGAAGTATATTTCTTTATTAATACATTTAAATAAATATTCCTAAAGTGACGAAATAAAATTGATTCCAAAATAATTCGTGCGTAGCTAATTTCGACATATGTAGATTTTTAATCGAGCAATTTGATTGCTGATTGAGTCGTATATTTTTTTTAATCGGTATGGGTTTTCCGATTTTTTGTTTTCATTTAAATATGCATGACTAATTATAGAGAGGATTCCGATATATATTTTTTTTAAAAAGCTACTTGTATGTGTAATGAATGCTATGAATTAATCGAAAGTTTAAAAAGTTAAGTATGTGGAATGTGAGTATTTATAAAAATAAATATTTATGAAAATATTTCGTTTTACATTAAAGACATTTACATATCTTTCAATTTCTAGTCGTTTGATGATTTTAGTTATTCTTATATTCTATTTCACGATTAAACGGAAATATCGTTGAATGGTTTGAAATGTAAGAATAGTTGTTTATTAAACAATATTTGTTCCTAAATAATTTCATCGATCCTTGCGATAAGGCAAGTCCAAGATGACCTATAAAATAACGAAAACGCTATAGAATAATAAAAACCTCCTCTAAATTGTATAAAAAAACGGCTAAACTAAAATATTTAACAGCCATTTCCTTAAAAAGAATGATAAGCATCGCTGATGACCTTACTTCACTTTTTTAGTACATAATAACTTAATAAGGTTATATATAAAAAAATGGTCACAATATTCAATAAGTTAAGTCATATCAAAACCTTACCTTCAATTGTTATTTATTAAAAAAATTAATAATATTATGTAGTTTTAACTAATATTTAAGCACACAGTTTGTCAACCCTTTAGCTTATACTAGTGACTGCCATTTTACTTATTATTTATATACAAATATAACTCATAAAGTAACATCGTAACGTAACGCACTCTCGCTCTAAATATATTTATTTATATAGAGTGCGTAGCGTATATATATATATATAATTTTATAAAGAATTGAGACGACTCTTTTACTATTTAACAAAGTTTTGTATATCTGGACGTGAGTACAATCTTTTCACTGTATTAGTAATAAAATGATTTTACAAATAATGATATCGAAAGCAAATATACTATCTTATTTTCTTATAAAATAATATGAAATTATAGAAAATCGATAAGTCGTAAAAAATTGACATCCCAGTTTTATGTCAGGACACCACACAAATTTATACATTTTAAATAAAAAATATAAAATAATAGAGATTTTATTTTTAATAATCACTTCCATATATATTTCTTTGAATATATTCCATTTCCTTATCAAAAATGTAATAAGTCTTCTTTTGTTTGAGGAATGTTACCTCTGTATCCTGCTATTCGTTTCCTTGTATATAAATTTGAAACAATGATCGTACTCCGCATTTATTTTTACATTTTACCTTGTATAAATATTAATATATATACATATATTGTGAGCAAGAATAAAAATTTAATTATTTATTTGTAAATATTAATGACTAATACATGAAATGCTGGTAATACTGTTATGAAAATATATCAACAGCTGAGTCATAGAATCAATACAAATTCATATTTCTGACCTCTCGATTATATTGGCTCATGATTTTTTTATTATGTACTAATAGTATACAAAAATAACCCATCACATCATATGTATTAGAAAAATTATGACTTCTAGTTTGAGCCTTCTTTTTTCTAATAAATCTGCATTTTTTGTGGACCCATTTTAGTGCAATATTTTTTTATCAGTCACATACTTACGTCATAGCTATTGTATATTCTAAAAAATAAAAAATACAATAAAATTCACAGCTCCATAATACTATAAATTTTTCTCGCAAAAGAGGAATGTAAGTAATGGTTTTATGTTGCAAACGTTCTGAATACTGACATGGATGAAATAGTATACTAGCCTTTCTCACGGCGCTTTTTAGTAAAAATAAGTCACGGTATCTTCATCATTCATGGTATGCTTTAAACAACCCACAATTCCGTAATTTATATAAAAAAAAAGGTCGCAGTATTATTCACCAGCATATTAATATTTCTATGATCTTAGAATAACTGCTGTTCACGAGCATTTTATGAAATTAATGTTGAGACAATATTTATTAGACCGTTATAATAATTCTGCCATATTCTACGTTCATTCACTGACTGCAGTGAAAATATGTGATTAGAAAGAATAACCCGTCACTCGCGTCGCGGAATTTTTACGTATTAGTAATTTTGTTCAAATTTTATGTATTGTAACTTTGAATAAATTCCGTGAAAGCGTTGTGTACAATTTTGGACAGACCGTGAACAAGATTAACAAGTCCCTGGCTGTCAACAGGTTCTCAGCGGAACGGAGTTGACGGATGTGTATCCATGAGTATACTTTCATTTTAATTAAGTATATACATCTTAACATTAATAGATATGATTTGTTTATTGTTATCCGTACGCCAATCTAAATCAATTTTAACCCAATAACTATCGACGTCCCACATGTTATGTGAAATCGATTCGTTATAGATAATGACATGGCGTTTTAAAATCTCGGGAGACAATATCGGTTAGTATTTTATAAAATATTAACCACAATCATTAGCGAACGAGTTCATATAGTGTAATAAATATGAAACATGTTAATAAAACAAACATTTCTATATTGAAATTTAGAACCATATAAGAGATTTCTAACCAAAAATGTATCCATCCATGCTTTAGAGAAAGCGGGTACGCTCTACTGATCGTGGTCAAGTGGATCTTCTGTTAGCTGTTATTTCGTTAAATGAAACTACTTATTTATTGATATTTTAAACGTTTTACTATCGCATTAAACTTCTTTTTATTATATTAAAAGTATTATGCTCATAATAAAGATTTTTATAGCTTTCTACAATATTTAATTGATTGATGGTTATCGAACTTAACCTGATTCATGTCAAATATTCTGACAGAGATTGGTATTAACAATTTATGATAATAGCATATCCATAAAGAGAATTACTTTATGAATTACAGGCTTATTAACGTATCAAATCCATCATTACGTATTAAAAGAACTATCAATATAATGAGTGGGCAAAAGCCTTGGTTTTATATGTAATATTAAGTGGGTCGGATCAATAGTGCTTGTATTATAAACCACAGTATTAACACCAACAAGGCCGATGGTTTTGAAGTTAATTTAAGTTTCAAACCACCAATAATTAAATTATTTTAAAATATTTCATTCATTCAGCATAGTAAGTGAATGAATGTAGGAAAGAAAAAGTTATAGCTGTAATTTATTTACAAATCCTAAAATTGTAAGTTAATTTTACGTACAAACTATATTAAAACTTTTCTACACACATTTCTCTTTCATCTAAAACATGTGCCTGCAATCTCCTTAGATATTCTCATGAAAGGAAAATCATCAACCCGATACTTAAATAACGTCTTGGACATTTTAAGGATAGAGGTGGGTGGGTGGAGCTATTGTCCTTCTGGCTTCCTTGTTTTCTATACTACAAAGAAGACTGTAATTCATTCAGCAAAAACACGTTTCCAGCATAATTTTGGTCTGCTTAAGTAAGGATTCCTTTTATTCATAACACGTGGAATCATGTTATCGAAAATAAATATCTTATACTCATCTATGGATAGGATATTTGTTTTCAATAGATGCCTCCATATGTTATGTATTGACATCAAACCTTACGATATTTGACTATTTATAAACATAACTATTAGCACACTGCTATCCATTTTTCGTAACGAGCAGATGCTCATTTGTCCTTTGTATTGTGCCACGTCTGTCTGTTGTATAAAAATGCAAGTAGTGGCCCACCAAATTTATACATTGATTTCAATATATTTATGACTTTAATTTCTGCACTAAACCTAATAACACAATTACCACAAATCAATGTCACTATCGGTACTGATCCAAACCAAAGCCAAGAGTATACGTACAAATCTGTCCATGATATTAGAACAAGTATTGTTAGCAAAACTTATAACGGGTATAGAATATTTTTAATGATTACGTTATTTATTGTATAAGAAACACTTAACGTTTTTTATTCTGTTCACAGTTTTACAACGTCATTAAAAGTTAAGATTCACTCTTTATACTTTAAGGCAAATAAATGTACAACAATAATTTAACCTCCGTGATATCTCTTTAATAGCGCTAATATTATTGATGAGATGTTGAATAATATAGAGTATGACATAGAGAGTAATTTAGCCAGATAAATCTCTAAAACCAACTCATATTGGAGAACAAAGTGAGTGGGATAAATTTATAAAAATATATTTTCAAATAATTGATAGTAAATGTGAAACCTCTAACTTGATCAACTAATATTGAATAATTATCTATATATATGTCCACTGGAGGAAGTTTCTTATTGTTTAAACGGGTTCATCTTCCATCGTAGGTGTAGATTACTTGATAGTTACAAACATTGTTCAAAACTAGGAAACAATTTTGATAATTTTGTTCGTCCATGAAAGTGGTCGTGGTTGGTAGGTACTAGCCTCAATTTTAATTATACCGTGTTTGCTTAACTTCTTTTAGAAAGACTTTCACAAATAATAATAGGGTTCTTTATAAGATTAGCTACATTCAATCACCAATATATCAAAATAGATCTTAAGGCATAGCTAATAAGAGATAACTATTTTATTTGTATGAAAAAGTTATAGAAAATTATTTGTAATCGACATAATATAAGTTGTGGGTACGATTTATTATCGTAGTGAGGGATTTGCAAGGTTTTTGGAGCAATGTATGTCTTATATAAATTTGAAATATAATACTGATCAATCACTTTGTTATTTGAAGATCATAAAGCTATACATTTTTTATTGAGATCAATTTCAAAAACACAATATATCTAAAAAGCGCTCGTTTCCTAGATTTCATAATGTAATATTAGCAGAGTTAATCAAGGTTTGTAAAATTTAACGGCCATCCAATAAAATTACTTCTATGTATAAAATATATATTTTCTGTTTCAGGGGCCTAGTCGCAAGATGTGTATGGAGTCGGAAATACGAGGACCGAAAACTTTCCTCATATAACATATGTGTTACGTGTTTCATAGTGCGTGTGACAAAAGTGTCAATGTGTTTGTTATGTGGTCATTGGCTACAGAACAGATGAATCGACGAGGGTATTCAAATATAATAACGACAGCTGTCCAATGAAAATTAAAATGCTTCTTATCATTGGAATTATATATGGATGTTTTTCAACAGGTATGTTGTTATAATATTTATTAGTTTTTTTTAATATTTCAGATTTATAGTTTTCCGAAAAGTGATAAATTTGAGAATTCATTAGAAAGTCACGAAAATAACTTAATTTTTTTTACAAAGATCGCAAAAAAAATCATTAATATATACGTTAGGAACGTCTTTGAACCATCCATACGAGTATTAGAATTCCGCCAAGTATTAGATGTTCTTAGAAAGTACCAGGATATAAGAAATGAGCAGCAAGTCTAGTTTTGATCCGTATGTGGCACACGCATCCAGAGTTCAGTTCACATACACACACTCATAGAAAGTTTTTCTATGATCCCCTATATCTATTCCCCTCGCACATCAACATTTATACGTTTGTGGCAAGAGATAGCCAACGGGTTTGTTTCTAAGAGTCATTGACGTATCCGTAGAGTAGGGACTATCACATAGAATAACGTTTATGTCACTTCTCTTTCCTTCCGCTGGTTTGACTATTCGCGCGAAAGGGATGTGAGCTGGGAAACAATTCTGAAATACGATATTTGCTTCTATATAGTACTAAGGTAACAGGAACACAAGAAGCTTAAAGCTGGCTGTTTTAAATAGAAACTGTTCTGATATATTGAATTCTGTCTTGAGATATGTGAACAAAAAAGAAACTAATATAACGGTTTTACTATTGCTGATTTATATCTATAAATGTCGTTTTTGTAACGATATACAAATTTATTAAGCAGTACCTTAAATAAAGATTATGTATTATTTTATGCTTTCAATATTTAAAATGTAAACATAAATTACTTTTATTATTTTAAAAACGTTCGATTACATGATAGACAATAGATAAAAAGTTGGTAGCAGCACTTTTTGAATATTTTTTTATATACATATGAAATTCCATTTACTCTGTCGTCTTTAGTAAAAAAAATTAAGTTCCGAGAAAGTCTTCTCGATTAAGATATAAATCAAAAAATACAGATATCAATCTGTGTTAATTAATAGGATCGTGTGGGCTTGTCACATAGAAGCTATTGAAATACTAGACATTCCGTTTGTAGTACATCACAGTAATTTTTATGACTACTTGTAACTCGTCAAGTGGGAAATATGTTTACGTATGTCATACACCTTCCACAGGTGAAAATTGAATTCTAAGATTCTCAAACTAATTAAAAGATACGTTCAACTTTATCATTACGCGTTTAAGTTAGAAAATTGAACGCAGCCACTTTATTAGTCTAGGACGTACCGAGTACCACATTTCTCACAACATACTAAAGGATTTTCGCTCTTACGGAATACACATTAGGCTGTTTTGACCTTACCACGAGATTCGGAACAGCTCTGTGGGTTTATGCAGCCCTGGTACAAACCGACGCACACACATTGCAGTGCCCCGGTTTCTTTCATATATCAAGGTCACATGTGTTTCGTCTCATTCGCACGCCAATTTGAATTGTAAGAATGACAAGGCTGCAAAATAGCGAACACATCAGAACACGGCACTAGTAACATAAACAAGAAAACTTCATAGCTTAATTAGGTACATGCCAACCAGATGCATTGAGAACAATTAATAATTTGATGTTACAATTATCTATACACTCTTATGACGCATATAAATAAAGATTTTTTTATGAAGGAATACTTGAAACGGTTGGAAAAATAATTTATGTTCGGAACTTGAGTAGATAAGAATATAAATTAAGAAATTCATAGTTTTATCTGTGCGAACGTGTTTAGAATGACTAAATTAATTAAAAGGCGGTTTAAATGGCAGAAAAACTATCGAAACAATTTTGAAAGACCTTTAAGTATAATTTACTATAACTTTAACGCGTGTTAAATACATCTAGAATTGAAAAGCATGAATACATACAATTAATAAAATAAATTTTTATTAATATTGAAACAAATATTTAATATTCCGTTAGTAGTTTTTTCCACAAATAAAGAAAATATTTGAAAAGTATTAGAGTCGCTGACGTTTATTCGATTTGACGATTCAGGTCTCTATGAGCAAAATGTTATAATAAAATGAAGAAAGATTTCCACAAATAAAAACAACATTGTTTTTATTAGCATTTTTTATATATTTTGACTATATAAACTAATATGAAAACAATAGTTATTATGAAACAATTCCATTTAATATCTGACTATTAATATAAAATCTTTGTAATGATTTTCATATAATAGTTTCATAAAATATGTGTTCAGATTGACCTTAATGTATTATGTTTATTATGTTTAGTTTCAGGGCTTGTTCTCATAAAATCCAACACAAAATTTTGAAATTAACAACAGTTTAGAAGAGAAATTCTGATATTAGATTTATGTTGAGTATAAATGAAAATGATATACAAGGTCGTTTGTGCAAAGAATTTCTGATTATTATAAATTACTTTAAGGGTTCATTATTTTACTTGGACAAATAGAAACCGTGAAGAACCACTTGATGACAGTCTGTATCTCTTTTCGGAATCATGAACAGGCAAATTAGTCTAATTTAGAAGAAAAGAATACTTTTTGCTTATGTAAAATGTTACATTATATGCCTATTGGAGCTGGTAAACTCAGCATGATTTATTACGAAGTATACGAAGAAAATGATTAAAACTGAAAAGTTTTTTCCTCAGTACATTTATCTTTTGTTTGGAGAATATTGACTTCCTACTTATTTACGACCCTTTTTAATGCATTATATACATACCTTTTTTGTGATATTTTTAAATGGATATAACAGGTGCTGTACATAGATATATGTCTCATTTTTAATGAGGTTATGATTTAAAAAACCCTTGTATATGATATATGTGGTTCTAATAATGTTATTCTCGAGCTAAAAATCATATACAGTCTTTAATATTTTCTTACGTTATTAACCCCATCAAGGGTTGTTGTGACTTTTTATGTGACATATAAATCGCACTTCCTCAAATAAAATGTTCATAAAACCGAGGACTGCTTAAAATTCGTTATAAAATATAATAATAACCTTCAAATTTCTATATCAGAGTTATTAAATAAAATGGACGCCCAAATCATTAAATGTAACGTCGATCGTAAAGTAAATATTAGATTTTGCTCTAAAATTATAGCTATGAAATACCTGAAGGCAGTTAAAGCTTAATTGTGTTATACGTAAAACGTTAAATATAACAAAAAGACTAGATTGGTTGCCTGATTATTTTATATAGAATATTTGGTTCAAAAAGATACTGCTAAACTTTATCACTCAAATAATTATTTAAGTAGGTGGTAACTGTAGGTGGTAGAGCCTAGCTGTGGTCAAGTTACTGCAGATCGAACATGGGCTGGCTCGACAGAAGATCGGCGTGAAGTAGTCTTTAATGGTTACGTTTCGTCCGATGAGCAAGAGAGCCGGTTCCCATCCTTTCCTACCCCTTCCCTTTTCCGTCCCTTTCCCACTTTTTCTCCCCCTCTTCCCTAATCGATGGTGGCAACACATCCGCAAATCTATGTTGCGGATGTCCATGGGCGACGGTACTACCTCCATCAGGTAGGCCGTCGGCTCGGTCGCCCCCTTTAGCATAAAAAAAATTGAGAAAATAAGTATCAAAACCAGAATACATTTAACGTATATTAACTTTTTAGTTACCTGTATTTCAATACATTAATATAAATGTCAATTTAATTTTAACAGCGATCGAAATCTAGTGCTTTATGACAATTCTTTGTTTCGTTAAATTATTAGTAATTTTTTCCATCGAGACATATCATGATATCCTAAATAATTACCAGAACACAATTTTAATTAAAATAGATTTATTAGACATGTCTGCAAAGGTTGAATTCAAGAATTGATTGCTAGGCGTCCTCCAACAAAACAAAATCTTATCATTCATACTGTTCATAGTGTCAAAATTACGAAATATGCGTTCAGAATACATAAATGGAAGTATTACGTGTCGTTTGTAATCGGTCGGTGAAAGTGAACTTTCTCTCGCTGTTTATTAAACCAGTTAGTTATCCTCGAGTTTTAGCTTTTATCATTTTACCTCTTAATATTGGATTATATTATGTAATGAAACAAAATGTCTTACTATTGCGTGATGTTTTTATAATTCAGTTCCAGAGAAGACAACAATTACAACATTTTCATGAGGCGACTAATCCCTACAAAAAAGTCTATAGATTATGCGTAATAAAATAATAGGTTTAACATCCCTAAAATAAAACTGGTATCTAAAAAAGTATAAAATACAGGTACTTAATAAATTTCTTCCACGTATCGTTATAGCAAAGCGCTATAGGCAGCAAAACGAATAAGTGATATTTTTCACCACCAGACCTAAGGGTAACGGTAATTACTCCTGGATATCTTTGGAATACTAATACCATGATTAGCATAATTATGTAAGGATAATTTATCCTAAATTTCCTTTGAAATGTATAATATAGAAATGTTTATAAACCTCTCTCTTGTTTAATCTATAAATCTTCTATTTATACCTGTATTGTTTCAAAAACTCAATGCAAAGGAAGGACATAAGTTCAATGCCCTCATTTGAATACATTGCTTATAAAAGCTAGGGCCGCTTTGAAATAAAGCAATTCAATTGTATTCTTAGAAAAAATATACTTACAAGTTGGTATGGAACACTGTCCGCAATATTTGTTTTATTTATAGTTATTGCTTATAAATTGACATTTATATTTTAATACAGATATGATCAAAGATCAATGTTTAATAATTAGGGTTTAAAAAGTTATTTTCAACTTTTATATTCATATTTTTTAATTTTTATTAACCTGAAAATCTCATATTTTTTTAATAAGTTTTAATATGATATTCGTGTTTTCATTTTAACTAGCTTCGGCTCTCGTCATATAAAGTAAATTGGTTGAAAATTGCTTTCGTGAGCTATAAAACCCACATTTTTCTTGCATTAAAAACGTAAAAAACATCGTGTAAATATTTTTTTCATGTAATTTGACTTATGCGCTAGCATGAACTTGTAAGGATTAAAAAGATTTTTTTTTTCACTAAAAATAAAAGATTTTTTTTCACTAAAAATAATATTTTATACCAAAGTAAAACACTTGTTTCATACTATTTTAGAAGACGTTGGTGACTTTTGTATTTCAATAAAACACTTAAATATTATATTTTGATTGTAGAGTAGCCTTTTATTTATAATTATTTATCACTTCGCCACAATGCAGTCGGCTTATAAAAATAAGAATTTCAAGTGTAAGTGAACTTAATTAAACGAAATAATATGCAAAAATGTTATATCTCAGGAATATCCATTATGAAATAAACAAGAAATGAAATCTTTATGAGATTTAATTATTAATTTAAAAGTAAATTTACACTCTTTGTATCGTATTTTATATAAGCCAGTAACTGTACATATGTGACGTAGTTGAGATTGATGAAATATAACATAGAACGGCAAACATAAAGGATTTTATGTCGTCACACATCATCTTCAAAGTAAGTAGGAAATGTGGTCACTTATTGACAAATAAATCAAATCATGTGACATCTCTTGGTCTGTAAGAGTTCAATAAATTTACTGGTATTCCAACACGTAAAAAAATATCTTTTAGTGGATTTTTTTTTTCATGAACAAAACTTCACTAACGGCGCATTAACTTTCAATTACAAAAGTTAAGCTTAGAACTGAGCTTAAACATTTTTAACGAATCTAAACTTAATCTATCGACAGTTTGAGTACATGTTGCAGAACTTGATAGCATTTTAAAAATTCTTCGGAATAAGTTGGTTCTAACATTGTTACCTTAATTAGAAATGTTATTTTTTTCCAGTGTCTCCACAATTACCACCTGGATTCAGTTTACCGGCCATCACTCATGTAGACCGTAATTGGTTTGTCATGTCCAATGACCCCATCGGTTCTGTGGTTACAAAAGTTTATAGTGATCGTACTGGAACACAAAATGTAAAATACGGTTTGGAGACTTTTGGGCCTCCAACTCCTTTTAAAATTGATCCCGTTTCCGGTATAGTTACTGTCAATGATACTTTAAAAGACAAGGTAAACATAAATTATGTTTAAAGAAATTCATGTAACGCTTTAAATAATACAGTTAAAATAATAATTTGGTTATTGCATTTTTTTGTTTCTTTTTGTCGTAGTTTTTTCGTTATTATAATCTCTATTTTCTTTGAGGTAAAATAAAAAAAATAATGAAAGACTTTTTGCAGGAAAACCGAACTTATTCACTATGGGTAACGGCATTCGATGGTTCATCAATACCTCAGCGGACAGAAGTTATAGCCTCTATTACAGATAAATCTGGTTTTCGACCCAATGTACCCCGACCGCCACCCTTTGCTATTCCCAATTATCCTACCGTTCCAATGCCACCAAAATTTCCTAGACCTTCACAAAGTACTCAACTAACAGAGACACAAACTGAAAAAACAGTACTTGACACAACTACGGCAATGATCTCAACAACAATACCATTAGAAAAAGAACAAGATAATGAAAAGAGAGATAGAATACAAAATGAAGAAAACAAAAAAAATATTACTAAACTGGCAGTCGAAGAGACTTCGATGGGAACTGATATGCCTTTAACGGTTATACCTCTTATAGCTATTGGTGGATTAGTTATAATTGTCGCTGGAGTAATAATATTTGTTTGGAAAAAGAACAGTGTTAATGCGAAGATAAAAAAGGATGACATGGTGAGTGAAACCCTATACATTTTCGTAACAAAAATATACAACGTAGGTTTGAATTGATACGGAATAGGGGTACAAATAAATATGACCAAAATTCATTTCATCCCATGTCAAAATTAAGAGCATATTTTTCTTATTTCGGTTGTCCACAGAGCAAAGACTCAAGTGGCATCGTGTTACAAGACGCAACTATGAACTTATGGGACCGTCCCCGTGCATATTCTAATCGTTACGAATCCTGGGATAGCAACCACTTACAGGTCAGTTTTGACCTCTTTCACTTATCATCAGTACTATATCTATCAAAAAATTGCTTAATATTTACATAATCTTCTCGCCATAAAAAACCAAAACCATTTTGAAACATCCATTACTGTTTCTTGTAACTATGAATAACATAAGTGAATTGAAGGGCGTATTTATATTCCCGCAGGTTTAGTGTTTAAAACACATATATATGCATATAGTATTTTATTATTTTAAATAATAAAAAATAGGTATTATAATGTATGGTCCTAATAACAAATGAGTACTTTTCCTAGAGATGTACTTTCTAATTAAATTAATAATTCATTCAAAATTTGGACTAGCAACAATCAGAATATCGTATTCCAATTTCTTTATCAATAAAGCTACCCTGCCACGACTCGACTCGGTGGCTTGAGCATTCTATATATTTAATCGTGCCCACGAAGGTGACTTACTTTGTCATCACATAATATAGAAGAAACATTGTAAAAGTGTCGCCGCCACAGTATTGGAGAACTTTAATTAGGATTTTTGTAATAAACCTTCTAGATGGCACCTCCATTCCGATGTATAGGATATACGACACGACATCTTAATTGGTAAAGAAACTGACACGAGAAGTTCCGTAGGTTGCTGTTTTTAATCTTGCGAATATTTTATAATAATTAAAAAATTAGGAAGATTTGTCTATTGTTAAAACAATTATACATCTTTACCTTTCATTTTTTATATCTTTTTCATAAAAAGTTCAGTTGATTAGATAAATTTATTTTAGGCATCTGAAGAGACAACAATCAGCAAAGAAGAGCCTCGGGATGCTTGGGAATTTCCGCGACATCGCCTTAGGATATTTAATATTGTCGGCGAAGGTGCCTTTGGTCAAGTATGGAGAGCCCAGGCCATTGATATTGATGGTGGGATATAAAAATAATTTAGAATTACACTATAAGTTCCATAGTTATTTCAATTCTCTAATCGATAAAAAAGATAATTAAAAGCTACAATTAAATATAGGGTTTTCCATTAAGGGCGCTTGATCGTGCAGAACTTCCATCGTAGCGTGTGCTGTGTGGCACGTAGCGCCGTCCTGTTGAAACCACATGTTGTCCAGATCCATATTCTCGATTTCAGGCCAAAAGAAGTTGGTTATCATCGACCGGTATCGCTCACCATTGACGGTGACGGCCACACCATTATCGTTTTCGAAAAAATACGGACCAATCACGCCTCCGGCCCAAAATCCGCACCAAACAGTCACTTTCTGCGGGTGCATTGCCACTTGGTGAACCTCGTGTGGATTGGTCTCGTCCCAAATACGGCAATTTTGCTTGTTGACATAGCCATTCATCCAAAAATGCGCCTCGTCGCTGAAGATGATTTTTTTGCCAAAATCGGCGTCAACTTCCAACTGCTCTAATGCCCAGTCAGCGAACACACGGCGCTGTCTATGGTCATTAACCTTGAGCTCTTGGGTCAGCTGGATCTTGTACGGGTGCAGGCTCAAGTCACAACGCAAAATTCGCCAAGTTGTCGTCTGCGAAAGGCCGAGTTCCTGTGCGCGACGCGGAATTGACTGCCGCGGGTTTTCGAGGACACTGTCGCGCACAGCGGCGATATTCTCGGCAGATCTCGCGTTACGTTGACGCACGGGAACCAGCTGATTGTTAACTGACCCGGTTGACTCGAATTTGTCCACCAATCGACGGATAGTCGACTCGGCAGGACGATCATCGCGACCGTAAAACGGGCGAAGTGCGCGGAACGTTGCTCGAACTGAAGACCCATTTTCATAAAACAATTTTATGATTTGCACGTGCTGCTCGACACTGTAACCTGCCATGGTGGTTTGGGAGGACGGAATGAATATAACACACTACATTTGACAGCTGTCACTCAAACAACATGGCCGCAATCAGCTGTCAAAGTTCAAGCGTCCCTATTGGAAAACCCCTTACATTGAAAGAAATTTCTATAAATGTAATATACACAAATATTATTTGAACTATTTCTTTTTCATGGTAATGTTAAAAGTTAAAACATAACATTGTTTTATGAAATATTACTTACTCATTTCGAATATTAAATATACGTTAGTTAATTGAAATAAATATATAAATTAAGAATAAATTTTAAAAATATAAATCATGAATTTTTAGATGACTTTGATTGAAAAGAATCTAACTTGAGTATAAGTTTAGTGTTGGCTTCGCTTAAGATATTTTTTATTGTATTTTAAGCTAATAGTCAATTATTTATGGTATTTAGTTTATTAAAGTATTAACTTCAAAAAATAGTAGAGTTTCTCACTAAAATAAATATTCTTTTAAAGAGCTCCTCACTAAAATAAATTTGCTTTCTAAAACATAAGTTCCTGTGACAGCGAATAGAAATTGCTTACAATGTTTATGCCTTTGTATATGAGCACTAACAACAACATTTGTTTGACATATAAAAGATATCGAACATCCAAATGTTTGATATCAAATAGGAAGAAGAATAAAGTTAATATTTGAAATAGAGGATATAAATTACAGGGTCGTAGCGTTGCAATTGTTTGTTTGAATATGACGTATACTTAACAAAGGATTTTCAAATAATTGTAACAATTTCAGGTAAGAAAGGAGAGCAAACGGTGGCTGTGAAAACACTCAAAGAAAATGCATCAGAAAAAGAAAAGGCAGATTTATTACAAGAATTGAATGTGATGAAGAATTTGGGAACACATCCCAATGTCGTTCGTCTCATAGCTTGTTGTACAGATATGGTAAGGGTGGATCAGCTTAGTTATGATATTCGATTTTATTTAAAACAGTAAAATATTGTAAGAGAAAAAAAAGCAAACTTAATAAAGCTTCAATGTACTTATTTAATTGAATACACAGTCCAGTATAATTGCTGATACTTGTAATATTATTCCGTATGTTTGACTTTCTTTATATAATCAAATCGTTCAAAATACATAGAATACGATTTTCTTTAAAGGAACCAACCCTTGTGATAATGGAATTTGTGAGTTTGGGTAAGCTTCAACAATTCCTTCGAGATTCTCGCGCTGAGCGTCACTACGGAAATACTCACGGGGGTAGCCAATTTCTGACGTCACGGGATTTAACGCATTTCGCCTTCCAAGTAGCGAGGGGCATGGACTTTTTGAGTTCCAAAGGGGTAAGAAATAATTGAATTCGTTTGAATAATAGCTATATATGTACGTCTTTATGTTGCGTTAGTGTGAAAAAGAAAACATCAAGATAATTATTTAAAAATATACAAAGTATATAAAATTTTGCTGATAAAATATGTTGTCATCGTTATTATTCATGTTATGGAATACTCATTAACCCCCGAGTGTGATGTATTTTTTACTTATTAAAAACTTTTGAACTTGTAACATGTTTTAAGATCGTCCTGGGGCAGGAAGGTGAGTTACGTAAAAATATACAAACTTTGAGATTAAAATGATCCTATACATGAATTCTAAAATTTCATATTAGATACAACCTTAATTATTATATTATCTATTAAAGGTGGCCATGTTGTGTAAATATTATCAAAAAGTAATTTATCCATAACTTAAAATAAAATAAAATTATTATCTGCTCAATTTTATTCGTTGAACAGGAGTTTTAAGTTTTACAATATATATATTTACTTAACTACGAGTATAATGAATATAAAAAATGTTTTGTGTTTATACAAGTTGTGTTTTATACTAAGATGATGAGATATGATATTTTTTATATCTTTGTCCTCCAAAATTTATAGGAAAAAAATATTTTTCGTTGGTTTCTTTAAAAGCACAGTAATATAAATGTTATGAATTAATTTTCCAGATCATACACAGAGATTTAGCGGCGCGTAACGTACTGATTAACGACGAAAGAACGTGCAAGGTTGCAGACTTTGGTTTCGCTAGAGACATCGGTGGCACCCACGTGTATGAAAGGAAAAGTGATGGACGCTTACCTATTAGGTACGGTTTTGTTTTTATTAAGTAACTATAGAGCGTCTGATTTATATACCTTATATAATAAATACCTTATATAATAAAAATCTTTGTCTTTGTTATCGTTTCTTATGTATAAAATTTAAATAAGCAATAAATATGAGTTCCACTTTTAAATATCAACAGATGGATGGCACCAGAGTCACTGTACGATGATATATTTAGTGTTAAGTCAGATATATGGAGCTTTGGTGTCCTTCTTTGGGAGATTGTGACGCTAGGCTCGACTCCTTATCCTGGTTTGTCCGCAGGGGATGTTATGAAAAAAGTAAGTTATTTATTATTTCCTTATCAATAATAAATATACAGTAAAAGTCTGTATCGATTTAAATTTGGTGAGATACTTAATATATTTTACCCAATTTCTACTTAAGAAAACGTTGTTTTCGTAGAAACAAAATTTTGCATTTGTACACAGCCATTCGTTTAATAAACTGATGAATGACATGATCGTTTTAAGTTATGGTTTATGCAAGTCATATTTTCTGAGGTACAGATTATTGATACGTTTTGATGTTTATATTTTTCGATTGTGTCAGTATTTTTAAAATGTATTATAATAAAAAAAAGGAAAAACTTTAAATATTTAGGTTATATTGTTACAAAATTTTAATTATAAAAAACGGTATTTTATTTTTTGAACATTGAATTAACTTTGTGCTGCCTTGAATCTATCTAAATAAATGAACATGTCACGATAAATTTATGGACCTTGTCTGGATTCAACCCACCGTTGCTTGATGGGATAGCTTTTTCCAGCTCAATTTGACAAAGAAGCTTTAGCAAACTTTTTGATAAAATTATGTACTATATATTATAATCATATGATACGAAAATTATGAACTTCGACTTGACTGTTTAACATGATCATACTTAATAACTATAAAGTTAAAAGTATAATTTTAAGTTAAAATTTGTATACTTTAATAGGTACGAGAAGGTCATCGCTTAGAAAAGCCAGAACATTGTAGAAGAGAATTATACAATATAATGTATTACTGTTGGGAAGAAGACCCAACATCACGGCCTGACTTCAAAGAGGTTGTTGAAATGTTAGAAAAGTTATTATGTACTGAAATGGACTATATAGAACTTGAAAGATTTCCTGACCACTCCTATTATAATGTTCAACATTTGGATGGAGAAAAGTTGTAATTATATTTAAGGTCAATAGAGTTCAACAGATGGTGATTATTAAAAATAATTGATGGATATCAAATGACTCATTATAGTATGCATTTTTGTGATTTGAAAATTTAAGGTGTAATATTAAAAATCTATTCCCATTCATTCCATTCATATTTCATTACTATACTTAAATTAAACTATATATATACTTTCATTAAACTATCCTCGATAAAAGAAAAGCAATTTGTCATCATAATTTCTAGTATATGAGGAATTCTACTCTATTTCTGAGTTTTATAAAATTATTTACAAGTCATGAAACATATTTGTTTTTCCAAAATAAAGGTTATCAAGTATCAAAATTGTTGTATCGGCTCTAATTTATTTCCGAAGCGCCAACGAAGGAAATATTCTACGTAATTACACAATAACAATTTCATATGAATCGCTTATTTTAAAAGCTCTACTCGAATATTTAGTCTTTTCCCTAAGAAAATTTATAATATTTATGTTATTAAACAAGAATTTTGTAATTATCTGTAATTAATCAAGTAAGACAATCATTTAAAATTCCGGGAAAAAGAAAAATAAACGTAACAAGACTATAATATTAAAAAATTAATTTAGTAATAATGGCTCTGATTAGGTTTTTAAAAGCCTAGCTTTGGATTCTCTATGGCTTAGACACTTTTTCCAATTCATGTTTAATAATGCACATATAATTTTGAAATACTTTTGAGATTTAAATGCTATTTTGTTTACACAACATTCTGTTACAGAATAGTGAAATATATTGATAAATAATGAAAAGAGATTATATAGCTTGTAATTTTTACTTTATTGTATCAAATTTAGAAACTAGTCCTGCCAAATTTTTTATACTTTTACTACCTATGTTAAACATTGTAAATAAACCATTGATTATCATAATATGATTATGTACTTATATTAATAAATATAATTTCACTGACTTGATTTTTATTTATTTGAATGAAACTAATATTATTCGGATATATTACGCGTGCTTTATTTTTGTAAAAACTACATACTCCCGACGTTTCGATTACTTTTCAGCAACCGTGATCACGGGCAGACGAGATGTGATTTTTATTTGTTTAAATCATAGATTTGTTTCTATTTAATAAATATAGCAAATTTTATTCTCTTGGTCGCTTTAACTGTTGTTGTTGATTTATTTTGTAGTTATCAAGGTGGTTGAAAAATGCAAATTAATAAAGTAATATTATTGGTAAGAAAAGTAGTATTTGAGTTTCAGTTACCCCACAATATTTTTCGAAGGTAAGTTATTGAGAAGATGGCTACAAAAAACTTGGGATGATTGCTAGAGTCAATCTCGTTGACAAATATCGGCAATAACCCACATCAGCTGAATACTATAACAATTTTTAAACAGTTTGCGTTCCACAATAAGGTCATATACATTTTAAATTGTACTCATTTGTACAATTCATTCAGGGAAGAATTTGAAGGATATTAACTTTATCCAAAGGACTCTACTTTTAGCGAAACTGGAATGAACTCTAATTTATGAACAAAACTGAAAGACTATAAATACATTACTTTTAAAATAATCTTCTAACAATAACAAGTAAACTTATTAAACTGAAAAATGAGCATGCAAAATTAATGATAGGAATTAATATGTATATCATTAAAATGGTATAATAAATTAGATCAAAGTAGATAACTTGTTTCAGCAGAGGCAGTTACAAATGTGTTCATCTTAATTATATCAAATTTTCACTTACTACATGACTTCTCCCTCGGTTAGTAAAGGAATTCTATTGTAAAGGAACTTAAAAAAAATACCTTTTATTTAATGCTGAAATATGGATATAGGAAATACACCTTTTAGATATTTCTGTTTTTAAATATACTATACCTATTTAAATTTACTTATATAGGGTTTTCCAATAGGGACGCTTGAACTTTGACAGCTGATTGCGGCCATGTTGTTTGAGTGACAGCTGTCAAATGTAGTGTGTTATATTCATTCCGTCCTCCCAAACCACCATGGCAGGTTACAGTGTCGAGCAGCACGTGCAAATCATAAAATTGTTTTATGAAAATGGGTCTTCAGTTCGAGCAACGTTCCGCGCACTTCGCCCGTTTTACGGTCGCGATGATCGTCCTGCCGAGTCGACTATCCGTCGATTGGTGGACAAATTCGAGTCAACCGGGTCAGTTAACAATCAGCTGGTTCCCGTGCGTCAACGTAACGCGAGATCTGCCGAGAATATCGCCGCTGTGCGCGACAGTGTCCTCGAAAACCCGCGGCAGTCAATTCCGCGTCGCGCACAGGAACTCGGCCTTTCGCAGACGACAACTTGGCGAATTTTGCGTTGTGACTTGAGCCTGCACCCGTACAAGATCCAGCTGACCCAAGAGCTCAAGGTTAATGACCATAGACAGCGCCGTGTGTTCGCTGACTGGGCATTAGAGCAGTTGGAAGTTGACGCCGATTTTGGCAAAAAAATCATCTTCAGCGACGAGGCGCATTTTTGGATGAATGGCTATGTCAACAAGCAAAATTGCCGTATTTGGGACGAGACCAATCCACACGAGGTTCACCAAGTGGCAATGCACCCGCAGAAAGTGACTGTTTGGTGCGGATTTTGGGCCGGAGGCGTGATTGGTCCGTATTTTTTCGAAAACGATAATGGTGTGGCCGTCACCGTCAATGGTGAGCGATACCGGTCGATGATAACCAACTTCTTTTGGCCTGAAATCGAGAATATGGATCTGGACAACATGTGGTTTCAACAGGACGGCGCTACGTGCCACACAGCACACGCTACGATGGAAGTTCTGCACGAGCAATTTCTGGACATGGTCATCTCGCGCGGAGGCGACGTGAACTGGCCACCGAGATCGTGCGATTTGACCCCGCTGGACTTTTTCTTGTGGGGTTTTTTTAAGTCACAGGTCTATGCCAACAAGCCGCAAATCACCGATGCCCTCAAAGTCAACATACGCCACGCCATCGATCAAATACAGCCCGATATGTGCGCCTGAGTCATCGAAAATTGGACCTTTCGTGTGCGCGCCACCAACCGAAGCCGTGGCGGTCATTTGAATGATGTCATATTCCATACATAATGGGGTCAATAGACCTTCCAAATAAAAAAAAAATTTCGCAAATATCTTTCCTACATGTATTTTTTTTTGCATTTCAAAGATCAAGCGCCCTTAATGGAAAACCCTATACATATCTTATGAAATTAAAATAAGCCTCTTTCATTTCATAGTTTTTTACATGTTGTTATTTAAAACCTTGCTAACTAAGGTTTCCTCTTTTTTGAGTAAAAGGTATTTATGCCTAAAAGGAAGAAAGAAGTAACTTTCTTTGATTAATAGGCTGGGATCAATAAATAATAGTTTCTCGACGCTCACATAACTGCAACTAATGTGACTATTTTGGCAAAAGACACTTCTCACTCTGGTAGGCTACTTTCAAATCGAAAACCGTTAGCCTTTTACCAAATCTCTTGTCACTAAAACAGTAGCATCGCAAACTTGCCAACCAGTGACTCCAACAACCGTTGAGGCTAAAACATACTACCTAGTAGTCAAAAACCTCACCATGGTAAGCCATTCAAAATACTGACAGCAGTAATACAATTCGAGCTACGATTATATAATATCATTACCCAAAACCACCTTAATAAATGGATGTAGTACAAAAGTTTCAAACATAAATACATCAATATAAGTGCAGTGCACGATATAGATTTTTTTTATTTTAATAAATTTTAGAGCAAATACTAGCTACTGCTCCTGCCGTCTATAGCTACTGACCTGACGCTCAGAATTGGGTTCACAGAAAAAATTATAAATAAAGTAGACAGGATAACCAATTTGCAGCGTCAACCGTAGTCTACACCATATGATTTAATACAAAAAACAAATTTAAAATCCTTTTATCTCGGGTATTACAAGGAATTGCAGAACATTCTAAAGTTTACATTATATTCTGATATCTAAGAAATATTATCGAAATTTTTCATTGAAATACGTGAAGTTGTTTTTGGGTGAAAAAATAACACGCATACATTCGTAGTAGATAGAACGATAGATATTTATTACTAGGATTACACTGCGAAAGGCCAAGTTGTTAGTAATGCCATACTTTATGCCGTCTATCCGAATTCCGATCCACCTATTAATTGATGTAATAATTTCAACTGTTAACTAAAATTTCGTCACTACAAAAACTAAATTAAAGAATTATATTTATTAGAATATTTCAGTGTAATTCTAAATTTACTAAAAAGTAGATTTTAAAGATTAGTGACGAAACTTTTTAAATATAAATTAACTAATTATAAAAAAATAATAATAAAAAAACAGGAAATGGAACATATTTATATGTCGATAGAACTCTGACTCTCTCTGTCTGAATCGCTTCATTATTAAATAGTTTTAAAAGGTTAAACGTTTATTTTAAATGTAAAAAAAAATTATCAGATAATTATATTTTTAATCATATCAATTATAATTTTCAGGAAAATATACATCAACATGCAAAATATATTTTAATGGATAGTTACACTAAATTAACTTACTGAAAAATATTTTAAAATACCTATGTATTGCCGGAGTAGCATTTTGGGCTAATTTTATTTCGCGAGATCAATTTTATTACACAAATTTTTAATATTCCTTATTTTGTACTTAATATAATTACTATTTAATATAATTTCCAAAATTAAAATGACTATTCCTGCTACATTGCCTATAGCTAAAATAAAAAATCCCCCTTGTAAATGTTTCATTGATAATGCTTTTAGATTTTTATTGTTACCAGACTTTTTAAACAGTTTGGCACGTTTTTTCATATTCAAAGATGTAAAATATCTTCTCAACATTGAATTGAGCCCCAATTGCTTGTATATACTCAATGTACGCGAAATATTTTTCATAAAAGGAAAACCTTTTAATGCAATCATTTCTATTGGAACTGTAAATGCATTAGTTTTGAATACATAATAGTTATCTTGGCCAAGATCATCTGTCAACTCTGGTATGACTGCAGATAAATGTGCTAATTCCAAACGACTGCAAAGAACAGAGAAATTTCTATTGACCACTACATCTATTAATGCCTTTGAAATGTTATTAATATGAATCCAATTTTCACCAATCTTATGATCAAAAGTATCACTTGAATTATAAAATAAATCATGTAGTTCTTCAGAACCACCAAAGTTAAGTCGGCTGTCAATGAGTTCTTCTAATGTATGAATTTGATATTCAAACGTCGGATTTAATAACACATCAATTAATTTGGTCTGGTATGCGGTTAGAAGCAAAATATTATAGATATTTAAAAACACATTAAATACCCTTAAGCTTTGTTGAACTGGTCGGACGTAAGATGAAAAGCCCAATGAAGATATCCACGTATTCATAAAACAATGCATTAAAGACTTATTGTACTTCGTATCACAACTGATACGGCCAAAAAAATTCCAAGTTATTACACAAATAAAAAATCCTACAACAGTTAAATACCACACGTGTTCTTGAAAAGTAATTGTCAGAGCAATCCAAGGTGGTTTCGAATATGCACGTGGAACAACCCATGCGTATGAATCCGACAAATATGTTAAACTACACTCAAAATCTTCATGTACATCAAAATCAGGAAATATACCCCCTAAAAGAACATGGCCTTTTTTAGAAACAAGTTCTTTCAATGCTCCACTCCATTTTCCACTTTCATTTCTTTCCCCTCTAAACGCATTAATTATTTGATAATTTATAGAAAAGTTAGTTTTTTTTAACAATTCATTTACCATTACCTTCTCCATATTGGGATCATTCATATTTCTACTGATAAATGGCTGTCTTTCCAGAGCAAGCATGTACATATTGCAACCATACATATTATTAGGCACTCTATTGTAAAAGACGCTTTTTTCAAATTTTAGAATGCCATTTTCACAGATATTTTCCAACTCCAAACGATTTTCATTTGTTTCATTATCGTATCCACAATACTTCGGAGGGTCATAGGGTCTCCAGCTATAAATTAACACCTTTCGCATCTTATGGTCCTTAACAGTGCCTACTACTACTTTCATCACATTATGTTTAAATAAATAGCTTAAAATTTCTTGAACAACCATTCTTTTAACATTGTCTTCATTTATTAGGTGACACAAAAATACAATGAATTTTGCGTCGGGGTTCCAGTATTTTGCTTTAATTATTTTGCTTGCGAATTGAAAGAAGTCTTCAGCATTATTGGCTATTACTACAAAATAGTTTGCTGTTCTTACATGTTTATTTTCTTTTAGATCTAAATGAAAACCACCTGGTACATTTATGTCCGACTTTTTACAGACAGCTATTTTAGATGGATCCACTGTTTGTATAACAAAATTATTAGATTCGTGGATATATTTCAAGACCTGTTCCCTTAACTTTTCTACAATGGAACTGCTGTCGTAAGAAATTCCGAAAATTAATAAACCGGGCTCTTGAAAATCTTTTTTTATCAAAGAGCTCACACAATTTACAAATTCCTTCACAATTGTTGGTCCTCTTGTATTTATTCTACCGTCACTTACTTTCGAGATTAGAATTATGAAAACTATAAACAAATGCATGTTGTTTTATGCATAAAGGTAAACTAAAATGAGTAGTGACATACACAGCTAGAGTTGTATTACATGCACGTCCTATTTTTAATGTAATTATAATAAAAGCGATTCCATGTATCATTATTAGTAGGTAAAAATATCTTTTGCTTGTTATTAAAAAAAATAAAGAAAACAGTTCCAAAGTTGTTGTTAGTAAAATGTTAACACATTAATCGATTTTTTTCAATACCTTCAAAGTATTGAAGACCGTAAGTAGAAGAAATGAAGAAGTATCGTTATTATATATGTATATTTCATTCCAATTAGAATACGTAAATAAATTACAATCAAATTAAAATTAAATTATTATAATAATAATAATTTAATTTTTATTGTAATTTATTTAAAAATTCTGTTAGAAAATAAAAACATTTGCATTTATGCAAAAAAAATCTTTACAACATATACATGGAAAACAATAAAACTGATTTAATTCTTATTTAAATTATATAATTATATTACAGAAATTATGATATACATATATATTTTTTACTAACTTTCAAAACAGGAGGTTTGAATTTTTTAAATATTTTCTATAAGTTTGTTACGAAATAATTCCGCAAAAAGTGAATAAATATATAGTTTTTTTTTTAATTTCTTTAGTAAGTGAAATTACTTCCGAGCTGTTCTATTATAAATAGTATCGAAATGGCTTACACGGTTTTTGAGAAAATTAACAAAATCCAAAAATTTTAGTTTTAGTTCTTTTCACAAACATTTTTTGGCACAGACTTAAGGAAGCTTAATCGGAAAAAATTTTACCCTTTAAAATAAAAAATCATTAACCTCCTTCAAAGCATAACCTTTAAAGGAAAACCAACAGAATTGCTGACACTTTGATATAATATTAAATAGATAAAATTATAATTATAAGTTATTTTATAATCGGTATGTTTGAAACTGACTTTCGAACAACAAGAGAAACATTGCAGCTGAGTATTGACAACGTTGATGGTTATGTCTAAATGCAAAAACCATGTTTAAAATATTTTCCTTTCGTAGGTTTTAGAATAAAAAAACTATATTAATGCACCAAACAAACCCAAAGCGATTTCATTTCAGCAAAGACCCAAAAAAAAAATTAACAAAAAGCAGTTTCATCCACAACCCTGCTTTAGAGTTTGTTCGCAATACATAATCTTAAACTTTTTTTTTTGGCATATTTTAAGTCTCAATGTTTATATTAACAGATTATACTTAAATGTTGATTCGAAGTTCATTTGCTCCAATTTCTGGAAATAGCCAACTTACCGCTGTTACCGCTTCTAAATAAAGGCGGGTTTCATAAAACTCACCTAGCCGTAATATTAAAGATATGTTTTAAATAAATACAACTGAAGTGTGTACAAACACAGGTCAGGTTGGTCCGAAACAAACATCTGCGTGTACTGATAGTATTTATTTTGGTTTGGACAAATTTGTCACAGCTTCGACTTTACTTGTTTAACATATATAACAGAATGTCCTGGTGGATGCCGCTGTGTAGGCCTCACATTTCTCTCAATTGGTACACTGTCTGCTCCTTCCAATTGTCTTAAAAGCCCCAGCTGCAAAAAACATGAATGTAAGGAAAACATTTAATAAATTGTAACCATTGCCCCAGAAAAGCCTGTGAAGTGATAAAAAAGAGCATTACCTAGAAAATAAATATAAACTATAGTTCAAAGGTGTCAGCTGAGAAAGGACACTGTTTACAATTCATTTCACAACAAAAAATATTACTAAACCTACATCATTACATATTAAATGCATTATTTTAATTTCTATAGCGTACTGATCTGTATAATAAAACATGGTATAATCTTCCGAGAATAATAACATTAAATTAACTAAAACCCTACACTATTCTTTGACAACAAGTAGATTTTGCTGTGCTTTATTATAGACGAGAGACGAGATGTCTTTCGTCTGCCCGTGATCACGGTTGCTAAAAAGTAACCGAAACGTCGGGAGTAGTAGTTTAAAAAAAAAAAGTACGCGTCGTATATCTGAAAAACATTAGTTTCATTTAAATAAATAAAACTCGGGAAAGTCTTAGATCTCATTATTAATAACCTACATTCCTTGTTTCACACTGCTATAATATTATAACAAAGCAATTACGTAAGATATTGTATTATAGATTTATTCACAATAGCAGTCAAGCTCTATCAATGAAAGTGGCATTTAAGTATCAGAAAATAAGGTTATTTGTCCTTTTTAATATAGTCATGAGCATTAAATTAGGGCCGAATAGAAAAATGTGTTAATGAATTAAATGTAACTGACACGGATATCAGATACTTTATTCAATAATCTATATGATAATAATAGAAAGATAATAATTATATAATCGTTTTTTTTACCTGTTCGCTACCAATTTGTACTGCTTTCTCGTAAATGATCCACGTGACACATTCTCCATAAGGTGGCGTTGTCAAAGATCCTTTGTAAGTGACGTAGCTACCGTTGGTCACATCCTCTCTGTTCATCCAAGCCAAAGACTCTATAGTAAAAAATATTTTTTTACATAATTTTAACCATATTTTTCCAGTTCACTTGTATAGTCTCCGGAATAGTATTGAGTAAGGCAACTGACGCATGTAGTAGATTGGGTAGTAGTTATAATTCATATATGCAATGTCAACTTTTCAAATATAAGGCAGTTAATATTTATTATTACGATAATTGATTGTAAGTTCAATAAAACCATTATTTTATTATCTACATATAATGATTTTTTTTCAAAAAATTAATATTTATTTATTTACATTATTATCTATAAAGGCATAAATAAAATTGTAAGGCCTGTTTGTCCTACTAAATTAAAACGGCTTTTACAGAATGGATGTGTTACAATTATTGTCAGTCTGACTTTTTATTCCGGCTAATCTCTAAAACAGCTGGAACAATCTCGACAGGAATTTAACTAGCAGATACCTGATGTTGGAGGAGTAAGTTAAATTATCTATGTTTTATATTTTTTATCAGTATAAATAATATAAAAAAAACTATTCCGATTGAAAGAAATTGAAGTTACAGCTAGTACTAAGTTGAACCAGCCAACCATCCAATACAAATTATATACCTTAACAATTAATAATGTTTTAGAAATTGTACTATGATGTTCATTATTTATTGTTATCCCTAAAATTACTTTAATTCATATAGACAGTATGGTAACTCGGAGATTTTTGTCAGGTCATGATCAAATGGGTGTATAACTTTGAAATTGCACATTTTAAATATCTTTTATTTATTTTAACGCATAATTTCGGGTTCGGGACAAAAAGTACACTAAATTACTCCTTATTATATCATCTAATTCCCAATAAAACTCATCAAAAGCGGTCCAGTCATTTCAGAGGTTTGTTGGAACAAACAGACAGACAGATAAAAATTGTACAAACATTATTTTGGTGTATTTACGTACATATATTCAAATGCATGTTGTTAAAAACGGCTTTTTCATTATTAAAAAAAGAAAATCATATTTTATTTATATGTATACATTATAACTTTATTTGAAATATGTTTAAAAAATATTATAATATATTAAAATAATTTCAATAGTTACCGAATATTTTTAAGTAAATTAAACGAATACATACCTATGATAAACAGATAAATCACAACAGAAGCGTATCTTATCATTATAAAAAACAAAATGTATGCACTGGACCAATACGAATATTGACAAATTTAAACCAGTATTCAATCAATCTAACACAAATATTATCAGAACAAAGTAATATGTAATAAAACAACGATATAGCGAAAATTAAAGCTTTCTGTTTGATGAAGAATTATTATAACTTTCAAAGAAAATGTATTGATGCACTCTGTAAATAATAAAGACTTTTTAATTATTTTTTACCGTAATTGTTAGAGAAGTAGAAAGTAAAAATTGGGACTATATAAAAGATAACCAGAAAATTATAACAAACCTGCTGATAGAGCAACACTGTGGTCCGGTTTCTTAATCTGTTCCAAGCCCTCAATGAACATATCAAAGTTCGGGTTCGGTGCATCGACTGCTTCCAATAAATATCCAACTACAGCCAAACCATCTGCGTGAGGCACAGCTGCCTCGAGTGACTGGTATTTGCTATTGTAATGTACAAGGTGGCACTCCGCAGCGTAACTAGAAATTTATACGAAATATGAAATGCTACCACAATGCCATCAGGATTTCTTATCTTATAGAAGGCGTTTGTTAGTGGCTACTCAGTTCCATTGGGTAATAATACATTTAGCATTTCTAATTTTTTTAATAAAGAATGTGAACGTTGTTGGCGTATTTTTATTGAAATGATTAAAATACATATACATACATTTACACACATTCTCTTTATGGGATTTAATTTGTTTCGTAATAGGTTTCTGTTCTAATTTAATGAAAAACTAACAAACAACTTCGTGTTTGTAGCAGTTGTTTTAATAAATTATTAGGGAACTAATGGCCCCACCAAGACTAACAGACGCGTTTAACAATGCCGTTTGACAAAAGTCGTCTCTATACATCGATATGAATATTTCTTTGTTAAGTACTTTGCTTTTATTTAGAATTCTATGCAAAAATAAATTCTTTTTAATTAATTTTCATACGGAACCTTAAAAATGTAAAAAAGCTCACTGTGATGGAAAATCCTTTAGGAGGAAGTAATTAATTGAATTTAATTACATTTATTATTTCACTAATAAATCCTTTAGTGTTACTTCTTGTTCTTTTTTAATATAACGAAACGGTATGTTCCATTATAAACATAATTTCAAATAATATCACGTAAACAATTAATAATTTAGGTTAGATCCGTAATAAAAGTATTTTATTTCCACTACATATAATATTTTAAAGTCAAATGTATTTGCGTGTAATTTATTTTAACACGAATGCGGTTTGAAATATAGTTGTAAAGATATATTATATCATAACCGTCATGTGGCTTAATCATATTCTCGTATAATATACGAATCTAAATAATTTTGATATGTTATTAACTTGTTAAATTTATATCTGCTTATATTAAATTGGCTTTTCTTAAGCTCAGGGATTATTGTGAACTGTGGGCGTGTGTAACATACTTGTGACCAGATTTTGTGTTAAGAAATATACTGTTAATAATAATAATTGATTTTATATACCAACTTGTTTAGAACGCATAAGAGTCAACTTTGTCAGGATTGACTACAGGTATTTCATTTCATTATTATAACTATTGCCGCATAATTTAATAGGTTTCTTTTTCACTTCGAATATCCACATTTAGCTCTTTTAAAACATATCTCATACTTTTATAATAAGGCTTTTTTATTCCTTTAATGATTAAATTTATAATCCTTTAAAACGTTTATCCAATTAACAAATTAAAAAAATGTCGAACTAAAGAAAATATCATGTGAAGTGAAAACATTTCAAAATAAACATCCAACATATAAAACCGTTTTATTTTAAGGGAAAAGCCAACAAAGGGAACATTAGCGATTCCCGACATCGGTGATTATAAGACTAATGAATTGACCTGAGGCATTGTAACACCTTTAACATAATTTAAGTCTCGTTTAAGGGTTAAAACTCCAATGAATAAAAGGTTTGAATTTTATGTGCTCGAAGTAAAGGATACCGCTTAATTAATAATTTAAATATGATCAAGACAAAAGATTTCTATGATCTGTCGCTTGACAGGATAATTGTTTCTTTATTCTAGAGTATGTTGTACTAACTTTTTGTACAAACTGTTAAAATATTGACGGGTTAGTAGACAATGTAAATAATGATTTATCACTCACCCGTGACCGTCAAGGACATGTTCGCATCCTGTGAAATCATCAACCGACCAGTGGAAGTGCATTTGTTCAAAAATATATTCACCAATAAGTGGACCTCCGCTCAGTCGCGGTCGAGACGGTGTGTCGAATGTAAAATAAGCTGGAGAGTTCAAACAGCACGAATTAAAAGAAATACATTTGAAATTAATTGAAACTTATTTCCCAATCTTACGACTAATATAAATGATTGGTTATTGATATATGTGGCTCCTTTGATCAATTACATATTGAATTCCGAATAGGAAAGTTGTTGCCATTACTATTGCAATATATAGAAAGAGACGTGCAGGCCATCACTAAATGATAGATATATCCGGGATTATTGAATAACGTTAGCGTTGGTTGTGGCATGAATATTTGATGAAATCATTTGTTTTTCTTTCGATTACTTTTAATTTCTCTGGAGAGTAAGGCTATTAGTGAGAATTCGTAATTATATGAATTTCAGTAGAAAAATCTTTTTGTACGTTTATTTTTATAGTTTATAATTTATTTACTAAAGTAAACTCATCGTCTTTGATACTTTATAATGAAGTTATATGATACATACAACACATAAATACGTCGTCGGAAGTAGTAAGAAGTGTAATCTAGAAAAATAGCCACATTTTATCTTGAAGACTGTCATAGTAGCTACATACTATCGTAGAAACTATTATATTCGTGTTTATCAAAGTCAGTTAGCTAAACCTACTTGATATAAAGATTAATAAGCATATCTCGAAATGTGATATACAAAATTAAGTATATGGTATTATGTGGGAATGCCAATGTGATGTTTTTCTTAACTCTCAATGAAGATTGTGATAAATTTTATAAATTATATTTGTATGTTTTATAAATTGATAAGATAGAATATCGTTCAGTATCATTTGACGAAGCGTTTATGTAAAGTAAGCATTTACAAAAGACAACATAAATTTATTCTTCCATTTAGATATAAATTAATAAATACACCAAACCTCCACGTCTCTTATAATAATGTGTAAAAAAAGAGGATTTTGAAAGACTACAATAGTGCTTCAGAATATATTTCAGAGTACAATAGAACAAATAAGTTTATTTGATAAAGTAAAATTAATTTAAACAAAACTGACCTGTTTGTCCAGTATTGACAAGAATGCCATTGGAATTATTGTCCCAATATCCTTTAAATACTAGAGGATCTAAAGAGGACCAAGTGGGGCATCGTTGGAGTGAAATTGCAATCGGCGACTGTGATGCTCTGAGCTTTGATATTTGTTCAGCTGTTAATAAAATAATTATATTTGTTCAATCCATACTTAATATAAGGACAAATATAATTTTAATCAGTTTAGAAATTAAACGATTTAACAATTTGAATATTAGAAGAAAATTCCAGTGAACTTTAAGTGCATAAATTATTGAAATTAAACGAATAAAATGAGCGCTTTCAATTCGAACTCAGACAATTTTGATTTGGTCATTATTGTTATGAAGATTTTCTTAAGCCTACAATGTTTTCTGAAAGACTTCCATTCTTTATTTTCCTATAGACTGATTTCTAAACTAAGCCCTAATACACAATTGACCTTAAAAGTCATAATTACAATATTACATAACAAATTAATGGGTTTTACTGAGCTAATATTATAATTAATATTGGAAACCTCGGTTTTATAGAATGTTGAATATCCCGTTAAATTAAAACCAAGGTAAATAAACGTAAACTATATTGAGAAACACGACAAAGACAAAGAGAGAGAGTGAGACAGAGCGAGAGAGAGAGAGAAAACTCTACATTAATTTCCTCTCTCTTCCTTTTGTAATAGAATTTTTCCAGACAAAAACATGTTTATAACAGGTACTTCATGTTTAAAATTATATTATACAATAAATATTTTCATGTAACTATCCTAAACGAAAACAATGTTGATTGATTTGTTAGATCAAATTCGAAGAAATAGTATTTAAAATTGAACATACAATTATTTAAGATAAATGTTGGGAATACGCACTAGAGAGAGTACGAATACAAATGTGTAAATTACATTGGAAAATAGCAATCGTATCATAAAGAATTATACGTATATTGAATTTTAAATTTCTTTTTGAATAAAATTATATATTTTTTAAGTTCTTATTGAATAAGATCAATAATTCTATTAAAATAATTGATGAGACGATTAAAAAATCATCCATTAATATAAAGGTATTTTCAAAATAATTTACCAATAAAATTTTCAGTCCTAAACAGGAAATAAGACTAATGCAAGTTTTATTTTCGTCATCGATTATGGGAAAATAAAAAACGGGAAATTTAAAAACCGTTAATTACATTTTCTATGATATTTACAAATCAAAAAGAAATAATTAGAAGGAATAAAAAATATATCATATCGCGGGGGATAATTCCGAATTCATAATACTTGCAAAAGAAGCAGATTGACAGAGGACGGTTTAAACTTAACAATTTTCTTAATCAGTGACTTTTAAGACCATTTTTTCACACGAAGTAATAAATAAAATTCATAAATTATTACTCACTGATACTGATACGCGAATTTTGCACATTCCCTTACGATATGTTACTATTTAACTGTCATTTAAAAAAAATATTTAGATTTGTATCATTTGTTTATAATTGCGTCACATATTTATCTTTGTAATGATAAACTATAAAATTTTTATTAAACACAGAAATTCTTAGATATTACACCTAAATGATAGATAAAATTTTGTCGTAGAATTTATACGATGAAGAAGACAACAGTAAATTAGACGAAACATGATGATAATAGGCAATATGTTCATATCTTCACAGATGACTACATTTGGTTAAACAGATGACGACATTGTAAGCGATTTCGTTTAGCTGTTTTGATATATTTAATTGTTTTTGTTAAATCACATATTTATAATATAGTCTCTAACGTTTTAGAATATTATAAAACGTTGTTCTATTGAACGATGTCAGATTAGGAAATGTTTTTTCATGGCTGGCAAGGCTCACTGGCTAAAATAACCAGTGCCACAGATTAGTTTAAAAAAGAACATAGCTATTCACGATTTAGTATTTACTAAACACTGTTATACACCAAATATTTAACAATGTCCCTTATGAATGATATACTATGGACCCAAAAACTAACTTGTTTATATTATTCATATACGTCAAGAGAACAAGACCGACCTTCGTATTTAATTTTTTTTTTAATATTTGACAAAGATACAGAGAATGATATAGACTACTTAAAAATTCATTGTTTTTTTTTCTACGGGCATACTTCTATTGATTAGTTTATAATATACGATTTTTACGTGACGAAAGTTTCAAGTAAAAGTAAGCACCATAATAAGAAATAAGGTTAGAGGAAAAGGACAACATAACCGAAATGGTTCTTATATTTACAGTAACAACGTGTTATTTAAGAAACTACGATTACGTGACATCTGATATTTGTAGCAATTTTTATTTCACATCTTATTTCTTTTATCTTTGAAATGTAAAAACACACATTAATATTCGACGATGAACAATACTTCGAAATGATAAAATTCAATTACTTAGCCCTAGTCTTTAGACAACACGACTAAATTTATCTCAATGTATTTTTTAAATATTTGTTTTTAATTTAATGGTAATTACAAGTCCATTTAATATTATGATGTAAACAATATTTAGGAAATTCTTAGCTTACCATCTGAAGCGACGGTATTTGATGCGCTTACTTTTAACGAAATATATTTGGATCTCATCTTAAATAACCACCACTTGTACTACACTCTAGTAAAATATAAAAACTGATGAAAAATTTAATATATCCGAAATCGAAACAACGAAGATTAGATATACTTATCCTATTATCATTCAAAATTATTTGGTGACAAATTTTTTATTTAAAACGGTCTCATTTTGTGATAACGAAATGCTTCATTTAATTTTGTTTGATAAAGGAAAAGAAATTAATATGTTTACGTTCCCGAAACATTTACATTGACACATAACGACGTTTATAAACAAACAAATCTATGATTATATCACATCACGCGTAAAATTATTATTAGTCTTTGATGCTACTATGCAAAGGGACGGTTTAATCTGGACCGGAAACTGTTTACCACAAACACCTGAACATTAATGAATAACATAATTTCCTTACTTAAATAAAATCGGTATAAATATTTAGTTTAATTTAGTTCTGTTTCAACTTACGTGGTGTCTAAAAAAATATAAAATCAATTACAACAAAATTCAGTTATTACAGTACTATTGGTTATTTCATGAAATTAGAAGTATTAATTCTGTAACCTTAAGATTTAGATGTATGAAACCAATACTAAAAAAAAAAAAGAATAAATTATTGTGCAAAAAGTATGGAGTATTGTAATTTTTTTTTTTTTGAGTACTAAACAATTTAACCTTTGAAAATTTACAGAATTTGTATCTTTCTTATCAAACTATTCGGATTAAGTTAACACCTCGATTTATCATTTTTATCTTACAGTAAGCTGTTTAGAAATGTAAAAAATGTGAAAACTTGACATTAAAGAAGGGAAGAGATTCGGTATAAATCGAGTATTATTTTAACGGTTCAGAATAGGATACTGTTTACATTCACACAACACACAAAATACATTACCATAATCTTATTAAAATTTTTGTCAAAAATCTTCAGCAAAAACAAACACGCATGTCCAAAATACGGGACATTTTTATCATGCCCAAAAATATTTCCTTTACGAATATTATTTAGATAAATTCATCAATGAGATATAACTTTTGCGGTAATGTTTTTAGAAAAGTGGTTAATTAAAAATGTATAAAAATCTAGTGTAGAAGTTTTTATGAAAAAATTAAGTTAACTATAGAGATTGAAGCATTGACAAGATTGTCGAAATATTAAAAAAAAAAATATATAATGAGATGATATGTTATAAAACATAATTTAAGATTTCTTTACAGAATTAGCACTTACACTTTTTGGTATATAAATTAAAAGTAAACTTTTCATGTATAAAAACATCTAAAATTAGATTTGATACAATTCTGAAGGATCAGTGAAGAGAAAATGATAAACACCGCTTACATAAATATATAACGATATAAAAACAGTTGAAAATGTAAATGGATATGTACCATTAATACCCATTGTAATTGTAGCCAAAAACACACAATAATCTTTTAATATCTAAGTTGCTCTTTGGAATCCATATCAAGTGGTTAAGTAACTGTGACGAAATGAGATTAGTTTGTTATCTTATCTCATTGTCAATTGTATAATACAAACAAATCTAACGAGTAATAATAATATTAAATTTTAATAAACATCGCAAAAACTGTTAGAATTCTACCAATTTGAACCGTACGCATTGTGCAAGATAAGTTTTAAAACAATTCACATAAAAAAATCTAAACTAAAAAAATAAGTGTAAAAAAATTTCAATGTTCACCCGAAGATTTCGATTAGATTACTGGCGCCTCCGAAATTAAATCGATTGCACTGAGACCATTCTTGAAAAGCGATTCGTTTCGTTGTGAATTTCTTTTTAATTCTGTTATTTTAAACGTGGTTTCAGTCGTTCGTGTTATAGTAATTGTAAATTTGCGTAAGATTAATTGATAGATTTTTTTAAAACCGCTCCATAATACATAAGAATCCATTGTATGGGATTTAAAAACAGGCGCTATTAGGTTTAGGCTTTTTTAATATTTTATTTTAATCGTATTATAAAGGATAGACAAAGACAGATTATAAGCTTAACCGTAGCCGTGAAAGTGCACTCACTTAATTATTCAAACAAACGGTCGATATCACCTTCTCGTGGTCGCCGGATCGATAAAGCCTCATATTGACTTATTTATTAATGTTTAGTTCTTTGAGCTTCCATACATTGAAACAAAAAAAAAAGAAATATGAGTAAACCTTGCAATACCTACATATATCAAAATATTTTTTTAATAACAGTTGCCTAGAAACTACGATACAGATGTGAGATATTAAAAAACTTTCCTTTCGCTTTCTTGGATAGGCATAAGGAAAACATGCTATCTGTGTAATAATTGTAAGTATATGTTAGCATTCTCTGCATACTAATATATCGAATTTCTTAGTAATTGTTAAATATATTAGAGCTGTATAGGTGTTTATGTGTTTGTAACCTGTGTGGGAGTAAATATCGTTATTGCTGAAAATATAACTTTCTGTTTTTTTAATTTTTAGTTATAATTTTAGGAATGTATAATTTAATAAAAATTTCATAAACACTTATTATTTTACAGTCATTTACATAACCAATTCTAATGCGGCAACACGGATACAATGAGGAGAATGAAATCTGTAAAAGAATTTACGTAACGGAAGATTTTCAAAAATTTATAACAATTGCATTTTATAATAAGATTGTTATACAATCGTTGGCTATAATGCGAATAAATGATCATATTTATCTTAACCTCTGATTTCCCAAGGGAGAGGGAAAGTAATTAAGTTTTTTTCCTTACTCAATTATTATAATAATTCACATTCGCTATAAAATTACATAAGAGTACAAAATAAAATCTTTATTTTAACGAGGTGCTAAAAGGGACATAATTTTTATTTCGGACTTCGTCAAATTCGAAGGTCTTTTCATATTAAGTATTTTCTAAATTACTTTAAAATGTTTTTGAACGGAAGCAATTTTTTTTCAAATAGGACGTTAAAGTTCTGCCCGATAATTTTAAATACATATTAACCAGTAACAAAACGTATCATTACTGCCCACAGATATTTATATTATTCTGCTTTTAACTATTCAATAACATTATTCTTTTTGGAATTATCTTTTCACTGATTCACTTTTTCCACTTCGAGAAAGCTACCAATTATTGTAACACAAATAACTATTACAGGCTAAAAATATCATAGGCTGTCATTAAGACAGTATAAACCAGTAGTAATTGATGGGAATATTTTAAGTGAATTATTTCATCTAAACCAAATTATTCAAGAGTCTATTATTCTACTAATTGATTAATACCCAATTGAATGTCAACGAATAAATTGAAAATGTTCTATTTTCGTCAAGTGTCCAATAGCTTAGCAACAAATGAGTTGAAGGAAACTGCGAAGTATACAAGTATAATATTTTTAAGTCTCACAGAAAGAGGTGTATAGAGAATGATATTTCTTTCCTTTCATAATACTTATGAGGTTAAAGGAGATCGATACATGTTATTTATTTTGAAATAATTGAAATAGGAAACTTCAAGCTTTATCTTGCTTTTTTATTTACTCGACATAATTACTTTTATCATTTTATCAATCGGTAAAGAGATTTGTCAAATCGTAATATTTTTTCTATACATGCATTTGTTTATGGTGTAGTTACTGCGCTAATATAAATTTTGACTCAAAACCCATTTAAATATACATTGAAGGTATTTTTTGGAAGGTAAGGACCGTCGTAAGGAACCGACAAGTACTGCCGATATATCACTCAACGTAACCCCCGTAAATTAGAATGGGAGTTAAAGCTAGAAAAAAATGTAGGATAATATAGCACTACGTGATATAAAAGTCATGATATCAAACGGAAATCGGTGGTAACAATGAAAAAGAAAGGATAATTGGGTACACTATAATAACAATTATTATCAAAATAAAATGACCCTGTGTAACACCTAATTATTTATTTCGTGTGTTACTTTATTAGACGCTAAAGTTACTGCAGTTTTAATGATTAAATATACTAATGTTGGATTCCATATTTTCAGCAAAAATTATATACAAAATATATAAGAGAACTTTCAAAAACCGAATGATATTCTATTGGCCTTAAAACATTACATGATTATAGCAAGTAAAAATGTATAGTAGTCCCAATAATAAATAAGCCGACCTTCTTAACTTCAATCCTAGAAAATCAGAATATATTTGAGTACGCAAAAGACGAATTTCATTCTTATTACGAATTCAATAAGTCAAAATAAATTTTTGGAACGTCGAAACATGTCTCATGTAATAAACAAGACTTTTTTATATTCATTCGTGTAAAAGAAGAAACTATCTGTGATGAATATTATTTATTTTTTATTTTTTCTTGTTTAGTGTCAGAGTTAACTTTGTTTTATCTCTTTTTTGTTGCTGAAAAGTACATACATATTATGTTTACTTAAAAATCATAATTAATTTGTTACCTATTTCAAAATACTAGGGGTTCGTGGACAATACCAACAAAATATTTTTCTACTGTTTTGTTGGGATTTTGGTGATCATTGGTATTGTGAATTTGTTTTTAACCAGAATACAGAGAATACAGAGGCGTACAATTGATTTCTTTCCGTAAAAATAAGCATCTTGTTGATGATTTATAACGGTGTCGCAACTCTTATTATTATATCAAATGTGTAACTATGTTTAACTTCAGTGTGAAGTGTTCCTGGCCGTAATTCCCTCCAGGAATTAGATTCCTTCTATCTAAAGACATACATTAATTTAAAGAAAATTACAGTGCAAAACGATCCCTCACAACACAGTATTAATTTCACAAATAATCAGCAATTTTCATTAAAACCCACGGCTATAAGCAAAACTGCTAACACATTATTTCATTACAAAAAATGTTATCACAATATGTGTATGATTTTGGGTAGACTTAATCCATTCATCGATTCATAGAAACCTTTAAAAAGACAAAAAGACACTTTCCTTATTGTAGAGATGAAATTTAGCTCTAAACTGCTGAAGATCTTAAAAAAAAAACATTTGTATATAGCCACTCCCGAACACATCAATATCAAAGGCTAAAGTAATAAAAAATACTTCGGGAAGAAACATTTCCTATAATATCACTCACTAGAAATTCGGTTATCGAGTATAAAGAATTAATGGAATGCCACTCATCCCTGGTGTAAAAAAATATGCCTTATGTTATGGAAAATTTCTCTATATGTAACAAATCGCATGGCAGAATTTGTTTTTTAGGACTAGTATAAAAGGAGCCGTTGCAGGGTACGGACGTCGTGATTTTTTCGCTGCTTTTCGTTTGCTTTCGTGGTTGTTAGGAGTTGTTTTGAGTGTGGTTGAGTATTAGATGATGAGTGAGAGAGAGTATGATGGTGGGGGGGGATCCCGGGGGGAAATACCGGGTAAGGAGATGAATGAGAGTGTGTGTGCGGATGACTCAATGTCATCGCGCCCGGAATCGGTGTTAGGAGCCAAACGGCTGTTCTCGGACGTATCTGGTTCCGACACCGAGACCGGGGGTGGGATTTTTCGGGGTCCGGTAGTGTCGGGAAGGCGGGGCCGCGGCCGTACGCTGGCGAGAGCCCGCAAATTTTTAAGGGAAAGGAAGGAGGAGGAGTCGGAGGCTGCCTTCGACTCCTGCCTCGAAAAGAGTCTCCGAAAGGAGAGTAACGGGGGTGGGAAGGCGAAGGGGAAGGGGAGGGAGGTCCCTTTGGACCTGGAAGCAATGGGGGCGGAGGCGATAAAGGTCGAGGCCGAGAAAAGCCTCGACCTTATCAAAGAGTTGGTGGGAAAGAGTAGCAACCTCAAAGGGGGCTACTCGTCCCGAATTATGAAGGCCTCTGCCTTCCTGAGGGAGTCCCTGGATGCGCTGGTATCGCGCACCGAGGCTGAAGAGACCCACCGCCTCAGAGCCGACATTGGTCGGCTCCAGAGGGAGAACGCGGGTCTCAAAGAAGAGGTACGCGCTCACCGTCTTCAATACGAGGAGATGATGAGGGAGAGGGCGGCGGCGGTTAAGGCGGGCGGGCCGGTCGGCCAGGACCAGCTCCAGGCGCTTGAAGCAAACATCGCCAGGTTGGTGGGCAACCTGGTAGATGGACGGCTGACCGCGTTGGAGTCCCGGCTTAGGCGGGAAGAGGTCGCCCGCCCTCCCCTGGCGGGAGATAACTCGGCCGTCGCCGTGGCTGCCAGAGCGGCGATCCGCCAGGCGGCCATACAAAGAGGGGCCAAATCCTCAGCCCCTTTACCGGCGTCACCGGCACCGGTAATATTAGTGTCGGAGGATGATTTCCCTTCCCTCCCTGCGCCCTCCAAGGGGAAGGCCAAGAAATCAAAGAGGGGGAAGGAGGTTGCCTGGACCGCCTTCGGTCCATCCACCTCCGGTGGAAGGACTGAGGCGATAACTGCCGGGGCCGGGGCCGTTGCGGCAGGGTGGACGGAGGTGGTCCGCCGCAAGGCCCTCAAAAAGAAGGAAGTGGTGCCGGTACCCAAAACACCGGCGCCACAACCAAAAAAGAAGGCGGGCCCTAGGGAGGGCCCCAAGAAAGTGGCGCTCCCACGCTCACAGGCCGTAATGTTGAAGTTACGGCCTGAAGCAGCGGCTAAGGGGGCGACCTACTTGTCGGTCCTCTTAAGGGCCGAGAGGGAGGTAAATACGAAGGAGCTGGGCATCGGGCCCCTGAAAATCCGTTCATCGGCAACAGGGGCCCGCATCATCGAGGTGCCCGGCTCAGCCAGCGCGGACAAAGCCGACGCTTTGGCTGCTAAGCTGAAATCTGTGCTGGCGGAGGAGGCGGAGGTGTCGAGGCCCGTGAAATTCACGGACGTAAGAGTAACGGGCCTCAACGACGCGACGACCGCGGACCGGTTGATATCCGCGGTCGCGCAGGAGGGGGGCTGCACCGAGGCCCAGGTCAGGGTTCGTAGCGTGCGACCTGGGCCTCGCGGCACAGGCTCCGCCCTGGTGGAGGTGCCGGCTGTGGCGGCTAAAAAGCTGCTGCAGCTGGGCAGCCTATCAGTCGGGTGGAGCCAGGTGCGGCTCTCGCACATGGAGGCACGACCCAAGCACTGCTTCAAGTGCTTGGGAATGGGGCACGTCGCGGCCGCGTGCCCCAGTCCGAAAGACCGCAGTGGTTTGTGCTACCGCTGCGGCAAGGAGGGCCACAAGTCCACCCAGTGCTCCGCGTCACCGCGCTGCGCTGTGTGCGTGGACGCGAGCAAGCCGGCGGACCATGTGATGGGGGGTCATTCGTGCCGCCCCCCATCCACCCGTGGGAAACTCCCGGCCCAGCCACAAAGGGCGGGGGTTTCGAGGCGGGCGTCGCGAGCTGAGATGTCCGAATAATGGCCGGACATCTCAGTTTCCTGCAGGCCAACGGAAACCACTCCGCCGGGGCTCAGGACCTCTTCCTGCAGTCCATGGTGGAGTGGGCCGTTGACGTGGCGGTCATAGCGGAGCCGTACTATGTCCCTGCCCTACCTCATTGGGCGGGAGACACGGGCGGCTCCGTGGCGATCGTCACGCGGCCGGGCGCCGTGCCCCCCTCGCAGTCAAGGCGAGGGGCCACGGGTATGTTGCGGCGGTTCGGGGGGAGATTGCCATAGTCGGGGTATATTTCTCTCCGAACCGCGACCTGCCGGCCTTCGAGAGATTTCTCGACTCTCTCGGGCCGGTGGTAGGGCAGTTAGCGCCTCTACAGGTGGTTGTGATGGGGGACCTCAACGCCAAGTCCACGGCGTGGGGAAATCCCCTCACAACACCCAGAGGGAGGGAGCTAGAGGAATGGGCGCTAACTGCCGGACTGTCCCTACTCAACACGGGGACAGTCCAGACGTGCGTGCGACGGTTGGGAGGTTCAGTGGTGGACGTCTCATTTGCCACTCCGACCATTGCACGCAGAGTGGAGGGATGGAGGGTTGAGGCAGGAGTGGAGACGCTTTCGGACCACCGCTACATACGGTTCGAAGTGTCTGCCGCTCCTGCCGGTCGCCGGAGTCCAGCGTCGAGTTCCTCGTCGTCCCGGGAGAGAAGTCGGTTCCCGCGTTGGGCCCTGTCAAGGCTCAATAGGGAACTGGCTGAGGAAGCGGCCGTTGTCGGCCGCTGGAGTCTCCCGGGGAGTGAGGAGTTGGGGGTGGACGAAGGGGCTAGTCGCTTTGGGGACGTTCTCCATAACGTCTGCAGAGCGGCGATGCCCCCTGTTGGACGTCCACCCCCGCGGGGTGCGGTGTACTGGTGGTCGGACCACATTTCCGACCTCCGGGTCGCCTGCAACGGGGCCAGGAGGGCATACACCCGGAGCAGGCGACGCCGCCCCCAGGACGAGGAGCGTGATGGCCGGCTGTACAGGGTCTACGTGGCGAAAAAGTTGATCCTGCAGCAGGCCATCTGCCGGGCCAAGGAGGCAGCCTGGCTGGAGCTGGTGGAGGGGCTCGATCGAGACCCCTGGGGCCGACCGTACAAGCGGGCGCGGAATAAAATCTGCGCCCAGTCGGCTCCCATCACGGAGGTGCTCCAGCCGGCTGTTCTGAGGGGGATCATCGGGGAACTCTTCCCCGACGCCCCGACGGGATTCACTCCCCCAGAATGGCTCGGCAGACGCTGGAAGAGGGCGACCGCGTTCCGCCCACCGTCACGGAGTCTGAAATGGAGGCGATTTTGGCTCGCCTCCAGAGTAAGAAGAGCGCACCGGGTCCGGACGGGGTGCACGGGAGGGTTCTGGCCCTCTCCCTGGTGCACCTCGGAGGAGCCCTCAGGGAGCTGTTCGACCTCTGTCTGAGGTCCGAGCAGTTCCCGAGGGCCTGGAAGGAAGGCCGGCTATGCCTACTTCCGAAAGGCAGCCGGCCTCCGGACTCGGCTTCTGCGGTGCGACCGGTGGTTGTGCTGAACGAGGCGGGGAAGGCTTTTGAGAAGATTATAGCCACCCGTCTCGTTCGGCACCTGGAGGAAGGCTCGGGACCGGGACTTTCAGAGTCCCAGTTCGGGTTCCGAGCCCACCGGTCGACCGTTGATGCCCTCAAACGCCTGAGGGCAGTGACGGAAGAGGCGGAACGCAGAGGAGAGGTAGTGTTGGCGGTGTCGCTGGACATCGCCAACGCCTTCAACAGCCTCCCACACAGCGCGATACAGGCGGCACTCGTATACTTCGGAGTGCCCCTGTATCTGAGGAGGCTGTTAGGCAGCTACCTCTCCCAGAGGAGGGTGGCAGTCGAGAACCGGAGGGGGTCCATAGAGTGGTGGACAGTCGACAACGGCGTTCCACAGGGTTCGGTATTGGGACCTGTCCTGTGGAACGTCGGGTATGACTGGGTCCTGCGGAGCCGCCTCCTCCCCGGGATGGGTGTTATATGCTACGCTGATGACACCCTCGTCTTATCCCGGGGACGGAGCTACAAGGAGGCGGCGCGGCTGGCCGAGGTCGGAACTGAGCTCGTGGTCAGCCGCATAGAGAGGTTGGGGCTTCGGGTCAGAATCGACAAGACCGAAGCCCTCCTCTTCCGCGGGACTGGGCGGAAAGGACCCCCGCCGGGTGCCACCCTCCTCATAGGAGGAGGGAGGGTCAGGGTGAGCCCTACCATGAAATATCTGGGGCTCACCCTTGACGGAGGGTGGACCTTCGTGCCCCATTTCAGAGAGTTGGGGCCGAAGGTCATGAGGACGGCAGGTGCGCTGGGGAAATTCCTCCCGAACCTCGGAGGTCCCAGCGCAGCTTGCAGGCGGCTATACTCTGGGGTCTGTCGGAGTATAGCCACGTACGGTGCTCCCGTTTGGGCTGATCGCCCGATGAGCCGCGGGGTCAAGGCCCTTCTGCGCTCGGCGCAAAGGGCGCCCGCGGTGAGGGTGGTTAGGGGGTACCGTACGGTCTCCTGGGCCGCTGCGACGGCTCTTGCCGGCGATCCGCCTTGGGATCTTGTGGCGTCGGTTCTCGCCGAGGTGTTCTCTTACGTCTCGGGTAGGAGGGCTCTCGGAGAGAACCCTTCGTCTGAGGAGATTCGGGCGGTCCGCCGGCAGGGGGAGTCGCGCCTTATGCGGGAGTGGGGGGAGGACCTGGCGGGCCAGCCGTACGGTAAACGTACAACGGCTGCGCTCCGTCCGGTCCTAGAGCGTTGGATGAGGCGGAAACGCAAACCCCTCACTTTCCGTCTGACGCAGGTTTTCACCGGGCACGGCTGCTTCGGGGACTACTTGTGTCGGACGGCCAGGAGAGAGCCGGGAGTAGGCTGCCATGAGTGCGGCGCTGCGGTGGACTCGGCCCAGCACACCCTCGAGGTGTGCCCGAGATGGGCTGCGCAGCGCCAAGACCTTGTGGCGGCACTCGGCGGAGTGGGCTTGTCGCTTTCGAGTGTCGCGGAGAAGATGCTCGAGAGTGACAGGTCCTGGATGGCGGTGTCCTCCTTCTGTGAGACGGTCATGTCCACGAAGGAGGCATCTGAGCGGGAACGGGAGGTTGCGGCTGATGCACCCTCCCTCCGCAGACGACGGACGGGGGCGCGCCGGGGGCGATATCAACGCCTCCTCCAATAGCGCCCCTGCGCCCCGGGCTGGGGTCGGGCTGGTAACCCGGCTCCTGTGAAAGCCCGGCGTCGTCGGGGCGGTCCTAATTGCCGGGATCGCCCCCTTTCTCCGAGGGAGTAAGTCCGGTCTTTGCCAGGACCGGCCAGTCGCTGGTGTGCCCTGTAGCTGACAGATCCGGGGTGCACCAACATAGCGGCCGATGGCTTTCGCAGTGGTTTTAGTGAGTAGGGACCTGCCCAGGTCGAGTCTCACACATCCTCTCCGGCCCCACCAAGGCCGGTGAGACGGCTCGTAAAAAGAGTTTCCCTGCGTCATCAAAAAAAAAAAAAAAAAAAAAAAAAAAAAGGACTAGTATAAAAGCATTTGGAGGTACAAATTTCTTTGAGTAAATTAAGATCAGTTCTACATTGCTGTTTGGTAATGGTCGACTCTTGTGTTGTAAATGTTGAGTATCACGTAGATGTGATTTATACAGATTTCAGTAAGTTCCCTAAAAATATGTGTCAGAGAATATTCTTCCTCTGAGCTACTAAAAATATCTGATACAACATATTATACTTATGCAAAATAACAATATGCGTATATTATGTGTATATATGTATATATATTAAATAGATAAGTTAGACCACTTTTCTATAATAAATAAAGCAAAAAACAGGACTTGCCTATTGCTGCAACTGCATTAAATTTCGTGATATACCTACCTTTTATGCAAGGAAAACTGTGACAGGCTAAAGAAATTATTTTATTTCATAAAATCGGTGCATTGATATCACTTGTATAGCGATAAAATCATTCAACTAATTTAGACTCCAATAAAAAAATGTAAACTTTAGAGAATATGACATAAATTAATGAATTACATTTTCTTCATTATAGCTACGTTAACCTCGACACAGCCGGCTTACAAGGAAGGTAGAGTAAAAACCTTCCTCAAAAAGTTTGTTTTGAGTCTGGTGCACAGCAAAGAAAAGCTACTGTTGCAATAAGAGAGTTATATTTGCCTCACTGGCGGCTACAAGCGACAGACAATTTTCCGCTCTCGCTAGCAAGTAGTGCGTAAAATATTTCCTGACTTAAAGAAAGTTCCTTTAAACTAAAGCTGTTCAAAAAGAAAAAGTATATTTTAAAATACAATTTCTATACTTACAAATTAAATTTCATCTTCTTGACACAAAATTAATTTTGATCCCATAAAACTTTTTTGTTTGAATTTTTTTTTTTAAATCTCCTTAAAAACTTCTTGGCTTTAGGGATTTATATTTGGTAAATGTTGGGCAATTTCTTTAAAACACTAAATATAAATATATAAAAATTCTCGAAGAAATTAAAAACAAGAAAATAAAATAAAGCTTTTAAAAAACTAACGAATTTTAATGAAAATAATAGACTCTTCTATCGTTAAGAGGCTGCGGTTCTCTTAGACAAGATCCCACATGATCTTCTTCAAAAATACTGCTAGCCGCATCCATAGCCTTCTGGAAAATGAAAAAAAAATTAATTACTTTTTCAAATAACCATATTAAACGCCTAACCTATGAAAATATAAGTTAATCTGTAATAATGTAACAAGAATTATTAATATTTAAGTTCATTAACTTATATAAATTCTTACCCTTGTAATAGGTAAAGCCTTCGCTCTTATTAACCACAAAACCGATTCAGTGCAAGGGGGAAAAGTTAATGATCCCTGATAACAAGCATATTGCTGCAACGGAGGGGTGAAGAAGCCTAATGGTAGAAGTGACATGGAGGTGTTAAAGCGTTTGGTTCCCGCTTTTAGTAATTCTTCCAAGCCTTGCTGTGTGTGGTTGTCGTACTGAAAAGATACAAGCATACTATTTACAACTCAACGGTCTATCTATTAAATGATTACAATTATTCATTTTCTAAGGAATCCCATAAAATATTTCAATATTATAAATTGTTAACTCATATGCTGTGTCTGAAAATTTTAATTTAATTTAATACAAATTAAATTGGAATCACAACACATCGTTACAACATGAATATTAAAAAAAAACAGTTAAAAAAGGTTTTGTTTATCTGTTTTGTATTTTTTCATTAGATTTAGTTAAAACTAATAGTCTCATGCATATAATATATATATGCATGGGACTATTAAGATTATATATACATAAAAAAATGTACATCTATTTATTTATACATATATAAACTTCTACATCAAATAAAATTCCAAATAGTTTAAATTTCCATGTCAGATTAAAGTAAACTCAAATCAACGAAATGCCAACATATTAAGATAACTCTGAAATTAATTCTAGCAAGAAATTTGGTTACTATTAGAACGCAATTTAAGTTAACAGTTATAAAGTAATTAATAGCAATTTCAGATAACGATTTGATAAAATCAAACTTTAACGAGCACCTGACAGACAATTCCCAAAACTAGATTAATTTTTCTGATTCATATCAAAAAGTTGATAATGTTTTTTTGATTTAGGCTTAGCAACAAGAGTTTATTTTACCTCAGTAAAAGTTTGAAACAGTTTAAGTAAGGCTGATAAAGTATTTAACAAAATGTTTTCTTATTATTAACTTTTTATAAAATATCTAAAAACTCTAATTAAATTATTATAGTTAAGCTTTACATTTTCATCATGTCACCGCTTGTTATATGCTTTTATTTTAAGAACTAAGTATGGAATTTTTATAAAATAATAAACATACAGAGACCCGCACACTTATGAATTCATTTGTAAGATTATTTAGTATGGCTATAATTTTAATAATTTAAATGAATAAAACTCGCGAAAGTCTTAGATCTCATTATATAATTTTAATAAGTTTTAAACAAATTTTGAGAAACTGCTGATCCTATATTATTAAAATAGGATCACCTAATAGCATTTTTTTTAGAAAAATGAAAATTTTAATAAAACCGTTCCTTACAAACAATATACATATATTTACTTTTAGAGATAAATTGCTTATTAATGAGGAAAACGTCTGAATATTTAATTTATAAATATTAATTTGTAATTTTAGTGGAATTTAAATAATTCAAGTAAAATATTGTAGGTTAATATAGCGTAATCTTATTTCTTACAGAAACACATTAAATTTAATCGGATCGTTTCTCAATGTTTCTACTGAATATAAAATTTATAATAGGATTATTTTTACTCCATTAATGTGTTTTAATTTGGTAGTTTAAGCTGTGGGTGCAAATGTAGGTATTCAAAGAGGAAAATGTTTCAGTTTTATCATACTTTTATTGGAAGGGAAAGGCCAAGTTTTATTTGTCCGTATGGAGATAGTAGACATATTTGTTTCACTGGTAAAAGTAGTTTACATGCATTAATAAATCACGTAAACTGTATTTTTCTCTTGTAATATTTAATGACACATCACGTTTTGAAGGGACTCGTAACGCTGGCTGAATAATTTTGTGGAGACGAATATACGAAAAGTCCCTAGAGATTTAATAGCGATGACTAAGTTGTAAATGTACTTCAAAAGTATCTTTAATTTTTTTTTTATGTAACAATGATTTATATAATTTTATTTTAAGCTTATTGATATATTAGTCTTACCTTGTATATATTAACAATACCGAGGAAGGCCTGAGCATCTTTAAGGGAAGCTTTGATGGCTTCTGCAAAAGATTTGTATTCCGCAGAAATGAAAAGCACTTGAGTTTCCATTGGAAATTGGAGACCACCTATTCTATGTTCCGAAGGCCGATGAAGTGTTAGGGAATGAAATAAGTATCGACGGCTATGAGCTGCACCTCCGTAAATAAGAGGCTGATTTATGGGCTTCCATTCTCCATATAAAGCAACTTCAAAATAAAAGTAATTTACTTAAATCATACTTAAAAAGTTGTTGACGACTAAGTCTACAAATTGTCATTGTATAAAATATATTGATCGATGAATAAAATAAATTGGAAAATTATATTTAAATTCATTATTTCCTGTATAATCGGAAAACATTTCAGTTATATTATTTTGCAATCAAGCAAGCAAAAAAAAAAAATAAGACGTTAATTACATAAACGTAGACGGAAGCATCTTGACAGGATATTAAAATTTTCTTTTTATCGAACCCCAATGGGAACATTTCTATCAACTTTTATTACGGTGTCCGATCTAATTGGATAGGGAACACCAAATCTAACTTTATTTGTACAGATAAGATTGGTAATTTTTTCAGCGACTATTTATAAAACAAAACGCTACAGATGCTATTTTTCATTTTAAACTACATATTTGTATGAAATAAATATTAAAAGAAGTGTAAGCAGAGATAAAGGTAATTGCTGTATTATTATTTTTTCTAACGTCCATGAAGTAATATGAAAAAAAAATCCTCACTTCGTTTTCCGTCATTGCACAGCATGAGTTTCTTTGGTAATACGTCATAGTTAAGAAACATAAGCTGTCGGCTTTCTTTAGCCTTTACGAGTGGTGTATAAGGCAAGTTGACTGGAGATTGCGATCGACCGCCGCAATCAGGATAGCGTCTCGGCCAATCGTGCTGATCTGTTATCATATTCCATTCGAACTAAACAAAAGAGCCAGGGATCTTATTACAAAAATTTTCATGATAAATATTACCTTTATACGTCCATTCTTTTAATTCTGGAGCTTTAGTATCTGTGAAAATGAAATGGTTTGTTTTTTATACTAATATAGGTGATGGAAATATTTAAATTATATACATATTTATATTATTTAAACTATATAATAGTTACTTAGTTTCTTCGTCTTCTTCAATTTCTTCCGTTTTGCAAAATATGTCTGGAACATATTATCTTCATAGTAATAAACGAAAGATACAAAATAAATCATTATTATTTGGCACTTACAGATTGGCGGGACTTCCGCAAAATTGGTATAGTGACTATTGGATATTGCGTTGGCAACCGGAATACAAAAACAGTTTTTGGCTAAAATAAAAAGATTTAAAACGATCTACTTAATCACTTTATGAGTATCGGTAATGAAAGTTTTGATGATTATTTTATTAAATAATAAAATGTACTAATTTATATTGTGGCTTCATGTGTGGATATTTTCTATAACTTCTTTATTATATTTCTTGCGGGATGTTTATTACAAAGCAACAACCAACTTATTATATATTCTAAATATAATAGCTCTTAGATGATGTTATGTAAAAAACGAAATGTATGTTCCCAAGAATGGATATACACTTGAAAAATACATTAAAAAAAAGGCGACAAAATTAAAACAATTTAAATATGTATGTCATTATAGATATAACTTAGTTAAATTCTTAAAACTCTTTTACAACAAAATTCTTAACCTTACATAAAGTTGGTTTTGCTGAAGCGCTTTTAGCTTCAAGTCAAGTTTTGATTTACCTTTGCAAACATATATTTGTCTCGGGCCTCATTGTCTAGTTGAGGTTGGATATCGTCAGCGTCATCAAATAACGTGTTTAGACGTTTCGTTGTTTTTTCTTGGTCTCTCACTTGGTCTGATGACATATGCATTATTTTATTGATATTTAAGTATTTTATTAATGCCTTTTTCTAATATATAATAAATATACATATTTTAATCGGTTCAAGTCTATTTACTTTTTGCATTTTCACTTTGCGTTTCTAAATTTACAGATTTGCTTCAATTAATATATAAAAAATTAAAATAAAGAGTAATCAGTGTATTTTAAGAGTTTGACAGCTAACTGAATTCGCATCTATATATTATACAGAACTATTAACATAATACTACAAGTTTGGTTAAAAAACAAAATTAAGTTAACTAACAATATTAAATGCACACTAATGTTGTGGCTTCACAAACCTCCATGAGCGTTTATATAAATTGTGAAGATAAAACATCCGTAAATTACGATTAGTTTTTTCAGCGGCATATAACTCCGTTAAATAAATTAAAGTAAAGAAAGAAATTCTTATTGTTAACTATTATATTACAATAACATTTTACAACTCATGACAGAAACTAGACCATAAATATAAGGTTTGAAAAATATATGGTTTAATGACGTAAGCAAGCAAATAAAAACGTTGTCGTTACAAAACCCTGACATTGATATATGAAGACATTCTAAAGGAGTTGACAGCGGACTTGTTTTTTTTTAAGAAAATAACTAAAAGAGTTTTATTTATATAATATTTTAGTAAAATATATTATATACTGAATCTGAATTACATAATACATAGGTAACAAGAAATATCGATAAAAATACTAAACAAGTTTAAGCTAACTGTGAGTTTAACCGTTTATTTTCGACATATTTAATTCAAAATAAAAACATTCTACGTTGATGTATAATTAAAACGTCAAAAAACTTCTAATTTTTTTTACAGTTACAATTAACTAAGCAACATTTATACTCTATATAATTTTAATTACCATTTTTAGCATTTACGTTCGACAAAAATCAAAGTGTATCCATCTGTTTAGATCTAAACTACTAAGGATGCCTGCACATAATTCTATTGTCACAGAAAAGTGTTCATAAGCGCGTAAAAAGAATATATGAGTCACAACAGCAGGAGATTCTTGAATGGTGGTCGAAGATTGTATCTGTGATTCTTCAGGAAAACTCATAAAAAACATACTTGGTATACGAGTATATTCATAATCCAATTTACTAGCAAATTGACCAAGCAGTTCGTATACAGCTTTATATTTTTGTTCAAATAAATCATTCTTTTCGTACCACGGTTTTTGTAATTCCTTATGTGATGACTTTAATAAATCAAAGTATTTCATTCTTTCTTCATAATCCTTTTTCATCATTTCTAACCGCCAACTGCTGATAGATAAATCCCATTGACGATGAACAACCATCTCTTCATAGAAATTTTTCATTTTCATAACTTCAGTTTGATGATAATAACATACAGGATTTTTCATAACAAACATTTCAGCCTCTAAAAACATTTCTTTGTAAGGATAAACTTGTGGTTGAACACTTGTTGATTTTGTAATTATTTCATGTAACAAATCCCTGGCAATATTCCGAAGCAGAATGTTATAGATAAAGTTTTCAAGTTTTTCAATCTTCTTCTTAATTTTGTAGAAGTTTTCTGTCGAATCCGCGTAAAGATTTACTTTGAACGCCTTATCAACGGATTCGTAAAATGAAACATTATAAAAGATCAATTCCCAAGTCTCTCTGTATGACCCAGGTTCACCTGATATAAAAGTAAAATATATATATTGAGTCTGTCCCGGACATATTACATTCTCATTTCTATTAAAAAAGAAAACCGGCTCTTGATAGTCTTCTACGCTAACTGGTTTTAATTTTTTCCAACAATATTTCAACGTCACTGTACCAAGATTTTGTAAAAATAACTTGCTTCTCCCAACCCTTTTGACCGGACAATTAAAGTAATAAGACCAAGAATTGCAATTCACGTGCCACGATTGTTTTTGCATTTCATGCAAACTGTGAAGATCGTGAGGCGGCGTGTTTTTAAAAAATACCGTATCATTTATTCTTACGGCGTAAATTGAAGGATAAAAATCTCCAAGAGGTTCGTTCTGTAAAATAATTGATATGACTGGAACCGAAGGCATTTTTTTAGGAGGTGTTTTGGGTTTGGTCCCTACAACCACGAGATCTTTTATTTCGGGTCTGAAAAAAAATTAAATTTATTTTTAACAAAAAAAAGTAACATCCTTAGAGAAACATTCTAATTATCTGTTCTACTATCTGACCTGAACGGATCTATAGTTTTTATATTTTCTTCCAATTCCTTCTCCCTCTTAGCTCTATATTTCACGTATTCTGCATTTAATTTAGTGCAAGGGTTTCTTTTGGACACACCACTAATCCCCTTTTCAGTTTCCTGAATATACATCGGTACTCCAATATGTTGAATTATACGTGGGCGTCCCATTTCAGCTCTAGTTCGTTGCAATTCATAAGCAGGTTCACAATAGCAGCCTTGTTTAAGTCGTTGAGGTTGCTCCCAAAGGGAACCTCTTATTCCAACTTTCTTCTCAATTTGGGCATGTTCTAAAGTTATCTTTCTTTCTTTGTCTTGTCGCCTGTTTTCAAAGATATTCATTTCTAGTTCTGCTGGATCTCTGCCTAACCTTTGAGCTAGATGCGTTGTTTCTTCCTTTCTTATTTTTATCCATTTCTCCCATGCCAATAATTCCCGATCAGGCTCAATGTAATCAAAACAATCTATATTTTTAAAATCTTTGTTACTCATACTATATATGCGTATTTGAATTATGAAAGAATAAGATTTTTGTTATTCTAAAAACCTTTTCAAATCCATAAATATTGCATAAAATTATTTTGTCAAATATTTGACGTGAGATTTCAAAACTTATCATTAATAACAAGGTATTATTCTTTATGTCTTTCAGTGTTAATACTGTAGTCCTTCTTATCAAAGAATCTTATTTCTATTTCAACTGTGTTCTAGTGAATGTCGATGAAATTAAAATTGTATCTTAACAATTAGTAATACGATAAATATCGCTAAAATTCCTGAATTTGATTATATTATTGGTCATATAATTACCAAATTCGCACGCCTTTGTACAATTAAATTCGAAAATTAATACGTTATTAAAATAAAAACAACTAAAATAAATACAAATTAATCATTTAACAAATGATTTTGTATCGATAAAAACGTTTAATTGGACCTCTTCTATAACATTAAGTTCAATCCCTCTAGATTTCAATTTTCATAAACGACATATTGTTGTCTGTCATTGTAATCTAGTTATTATTATTTTTTTAACAAAATTTTAGTGTTATGTACAAAAAAGCAGCGCCAGCACAAACAGGTAAATTGTTTAAACTGAAATAATATTTGCCCAATGTTTCATAAAATGAGTTTCGTTATTAAAGAGATTTCGGGATTAAAGATAATATGTTTTAAATATCATATAAATGGATTATTCAATCTTAAAATAGGCTTAAATCTATTTATCTATTTTATTATATTTAATAAAGTAAAAAAATATAATTCTTAAGCTTAATAATGTCTATAACCCGAATGTGGCCGGGAAAGTTTTGTATAATTAAACAGCAGACATTTTTTTATCACATTGCAATTTATTTTAAAACATAGCTACTTTATTTAAATATAATCTATAATAATACTTGGTATTTTAACAAATATTTTTTTTTAAATATATTTTTGAAACATGCTGTAGGTTTTAATTTGTATAAAATTTCAGAGGAGGAAGAACAACATCCTAAAGAGGAGGAAATTGTTATTCCGGATATAGGGACTTTGGAATGGATATATTACTTGAGTGAATTAGAAGGTGACCTTCCAACTCCCATAGATGTGTCAATCACGGGTTCTCTAAAGTACCCGTGCCCAGATCTCGTCTGGTACAACTTCGAAATATACCCTCACAAAGTCAAAATAACAAACACCGGTCACACAGGTTTATCCTTTTTTAAAATCTATTAGTCTTATTAGATGGTTTGCAATAGTTTACAAATCATAGCATATAAGAATCTTTTCATTATCATCTCGGAAGCAAAGTCAGTAATTATGTAAATTAATGGCTCGGTTGTCCCAAAATTAGAATCTGTCTCCCCGGAAAAACCCCAAGTTTATTACTCCGGGGTAAATTAAATATCCAACTAAATAGCTGTGGTATAAATTACTTGTACATTATTAGTTTCGTGTATAACCAACGTATACATATAGTTTACTAAGAGGCACAATAAAAAAAACCATATGACAATTTGTACACCTGAATACACAATTCGACACACCACGATGTATTATCACAAACCCAAGCATATGTTTCGAACTTTTTAAAAATATAATCATTACTAATGGCATTCAGGCGTTACTGCTAAACGATAAATAAAAATGTACGTAGGTACTAAAAAGTCGTTCTTTTAAAATGAATTAGTTACGGAACACCATATATAATAATAATTTTAGATATTAATTATTTTAAATGCTAACTAATTATTCAACTTTTAGTCCTGCTTGGAGCGAAATGGAGAACCGAAAGACCTTATCTAAAAGGTGGACCCCTTTTAGAAAAACACATATTTTCTCAAGTACATTTTCATTGGGGTGCGGATATGATGGAGGGTAGTGAGCATACCATAGATAAGAGGCAATACCCAGCTGAAATGCAGGTTTTAAATCTTATCTAATTAAAAATATAAATATTTCATTATTAAAATACCCGTTAACGCTTATTTGTTACATATATATACGTTGACTTGATCTGTTAAACCATTGTTATTATTTTTATATAGCAAAAAGTTGACGTTATAGATAGAGAGAAGGCAATTTGTTTTGATATATATCTCCACACTTAATTATAAGTGTTTGCTTTTATATTTAAATACTATTGTCAAGGTATAATCATTCTGGTAAAAAAAATTGCAGGTAACTTTCTTTAGATCAGAATATATGACGCAGGAAGAAGCGTTCAAACATAATGATGGAGTTGTAATGATATGTTACATTATTAAGGTAATTTCTTGCAAATTAACCCTAAGTGATGTGGAAACCAATTTTCTATTTTGGCCTTATACTCACTCTTATTTCCTAATGAATAAACCCTAAAATATAGGTCACAGTAATATAAATTTCAACCCTCATGACTAAGCCGTATTATATCTCCCAGCGGTATTTTTGTTCTGACATTGTTAGAAGAAAATTATAAGGTCTTCTGTTCTTGCTTATTATTAATATATTAAATAATTGAGATAAATTTGCTATAGTTTTTATTTAAGAATAAAATAGAAGGATGTTTGTGAAAGACATTTTTTTTATACTTCTATATAAAAAAAAAATTAATTCCGTATTTGAAATAGATACGGGGTCTGCTTTAGAGGCTATAAATTGTAGTCACAAAGACCCACACTTTTCTATAGGTAGTAAACTTCTTGGATGGTTCAAACAAAAATTGGATCTAGCTTATGAAATAATTTCGGTAGATATAATTTTGATACTTTTAAATTATAAATAAGTATCCAATTGCTACATTTCTTTCGTTTATTAACATAGATATTTGTTGTAAGATTTGTTTGTTTCTTTTGGTAACATAATATTATACAGTAGTCCCATTTCTGTAACTATCTTTAGAAGCTATAGTAAATGGTATATATACCATGTTTCTTATAGTATGGTGTAAATCCTGACCCGCGTCTCCAGTGGGTCTTAGAAGGATTTCCTCGTATACAGGAAGCTCAAACAAATACTCGAGTTGGACCATACCCTATGTCGCGGCTCTTGCCAATGTTTTTCGAAGATTACTTTTTATATTGGGGAAGTTTAACAACCGTGAAAGGAGAAAGACACGTAGTAAGATGGCTTATACCCAGACCTACCTTATACGCTTCTTTCGATCAGGTAAAATAATGATTTAAACCTGCTCTTAAAAACAAGCTAAATTTATATATTGTCTAACCGTTGATTAAATATGTCAGGATTTTTTATTAAATACTGTTTTAAGAAACCAAAACTTTTCCACAGATGAAGGAATTTCGTAAGTTGTGGGATCCTTGGGACGAACCCATCGTGAGAAATTTCAGACCTCTTCAAGAACGAAACGATCGTCATGTACTCTTCATCCGTCCGCACTGGAATCAATACAACTCATTATTACCAATACCAAGAATTCCAGAGCCATCAATTTCAATTTTATCTCCAGCGTACCAAGCAAATCCATGGATGCTACCTAAGCAAAATGTCGATTTACAAACTCAACCCGAGAAAAATGAAAATTGAATGTGCTGTTTTGGAAATGCCGATTAGTATTGTAGCTGCTAACGTTATATTCAGACGTTGTAATTATGAGCTATTGGGTCGATAATTCTATAGCAATATTATACCGACACTACGAATAATATTTTGTATAACGACATATAAGCTAATTTAAAATTAGCAGGAAAAGCTTGGATTCTATTACTTTGACAATATTACAACTGTCAAAATTCGAAGTTCGAGAAGTTGTGGTGTGTTTTTTAAATTTAAATTTGTGAACTATTTAAATATTGGGACAAATTTTCAAGGGTTAATAGAGTCAGAAAGCAAATAAAAATAAACATATTACAAATCAGTTTGTCTTTATATCTTAGATTTAATACGAATAAGAAGATTAGTAGATAAGAACAAAAATATATTTTTGTTTGTAAGCTAATCTTATAAAGATGTTTATGTATATTTTTTCTGAAATTTCAAATCATACAGTATGTCTATAAATGTATACTTTCTTAAAAATATTTTTTTATTTTAAAAGATCTGAATTGGACAGTGACATTAAGGTCTTAATAATTGGCTTCATTGTTAGGAATGTCACAAATAATCATAATATATAAAACTAAACTGCGTTATTCATATGACTTTTATAATTTTCATAGAACTCGTTTTTAAACGAACATGCCAGTTTTATGTCACTGTCAAACTTTAAACTAACAGCTGAAGCTTCAAAATGAAGTATCGTTTAGAATTGCTCTGCGATCAGCTGTTCGTTGCTTCCTCGAGTACAAAGTTATCGATATGTACAGGTCCATTATACGTACCAGCCGGTACCTAGTGCGAAGACAAATCAATAATTCTTTAAAACATACACCATATTCTATTGCACTTCGTCACAAAGGAGTCCTTGCCTGCAATAACACAATTATTCAACTCTGTATTAGAGCTTCACATAATACTATCTCTTCGGACGGCATTGAACCTGCAGTCTTTGAGAAGATTTGTAGTGAAACTTTAGAGTCTCTGTTTGAATATTTTGAAGTGTTAATAGATCAATCTCCACAACTAAGAGGCGCTGACATAACCTTTAGTGTGAGTTTCAACCTATCTTGTATGAGTTTTCTAAGCTTTTTCTCAGATATCATTTGAAATCCATATTTAATATAGCAAAACTATTATGTGAATGCAGTGAAAAATTGAATTATGTAACAAAATTTACCAAAAACTGAATTGAAAACTGATATATATTTAACAAAGGAAAACATACATCATAATTGTTGTTTGATATTGCAATTTCCATAAACATTTTTTTTATTAACTATTTATTTATTATATTTCAGGATGGGGTTTTAACCGTTGCATTGGGATCCAACTATGGAACGTATGTGATAAACAGACAAACACCAAACAAGCAAATATGGTTGAGCTCCCCGGTGTCAGGTCCCAAGCGGTATGACCTCGAACTAAAAAACGGTGGCTACTGGGTCTACAAGCACGACGGAGTCTCACTTCACAATCTATTACAAAATGAAATATCAAAAATAGTAGATAATGTTGATTTTAAAGATTGCGCACATAGTGTAGTGTAATATATCTGATCTGTAATATAAGTAGGTGTCAAATTACAATTTTGTTTTATTTTTAAACCAACATGGAAGTGATTGAGGATGGAAATATTATGGACAGAATTCCCATTCTGTTGCAGCGGGACTTAGAATACTATCAGGTAAATTGTATGGATAGATTTTTAAGTAAATAGTTTTAATCTTATCAAAGTTAGCAATTCCTAAAGCTTTATAAATAAATTATTGCTTTGTTCCTTACAGAATATAGAATTTTTTTAATTCTCACTACACTTAGATGGTTACATTTCAATTCATTCAACTTTAGAAATTGTTATTAGCAAAAATACTAGTATTAAATCATAATTTATCACTTTTCTGTTCTTTCAATGGAATTTGAACGAATTTCCAGAAAAATCAAACAATCCTATCAGAAAAAGTTTGCCGGGGAGTAGTCGGGGGGAAATTAGACTTTCCAAGAAGTGCTTCGTTTGCAGCTGTTAAAATAGTTCTGTGGTTGGAAGAAGAATTTGCTATTGCTTTTAAGTAAGTGAGCCTAAATAATTTATATTGTTAATATTATTAAGAAGGCATTTCTTTAGTTAGGTATATTTTTTAAATTGCAGAATATTCAGTATTTTAAATTCTATATATTTCTGAAAAAATATTTTATATAATTTCAGCGAGGGTTCCGGCTTGTTTGTGTCAGTTGAAGAGGAAAAGGCTGATGGCGTTGCAAAGACTTCGGATCCAGATAAATTTGCACAGCTGGCTACAAAATCAAGTGATTCTCTTTTAGGTGATTACTTTAAATATTATCTTACTGAAACTGAATAAGATAGATTTTTATGTAGTCATGAAAATCATTTACATTCATACATATATCCAGATAACGGAAATTTTTTCTTTTATTTACTGGAATAAGTACAATAAATCAGATTTCTTAATAGTATATATATATAAAACTATACATTTATTTGCCATTAAAGAACACCTCCACATGTTGGCCCAAGAGGCGCTCGATCATGCCGACCTGCCCGTCCTAACGGCCGCGCTCGGAGCCGCGGCACTTTTAAAGAACACCCTGTATTGCTACGTACAACACGTCGAAGATAGCGGGAACACCGAACGACATTCTGTACTACTCGTGCGTAAGAATAATTAATGTTGACTTGATTAACATGTTCATGATAATGATTTAATTGTGTTCGGGTTACTAAAAAATTATATTCTATTAAATGACTGTTGAAGTAGGTACCAAATATAAAATCATCAACTGTGGGACGGTGCAGAAATATGTGAATAATATGATAATTTAATCTAGGCCTGTTATAAGCGTTATGTGACAATGTCTGAGGCTGTAGGCGAGAGAGTTCTGGATCTACACAATAGAGTTCTCTCGCTATATATATTGCAAGATTCAGGAGGAAGGCCCATTGACGACATCACTAACAAGCTCCACGACTGCGGCACGCCTTCCATACAAGGATGGTGGTTATACATGAATGGTAAATCTCCATACAGTTTAGATTACCAAAAAAAAAACTTCTCCCTTTTATGAAAATTAAAATTTTATTGTTTTATGTTAGGAAGCAAAAAAGATTTATGGGATACAGTCCCGCCGAGGATGGCTCAGAGAATTTTCGCTGGGATGTTGAACGAAACTCTCACAATATTGACGGTGAGATATTGCCAGGTAAGGCGACTCGTACTTTGTATTCGTTTAAACTAGATCATTTATTATCTTTAATTTATGGAGTCTTGTCGCTTGTATATATTTCAGACGAACACAACAGAATTTACGACTCCCTTATTGATAAACGACATATTGAATATACTCCTGTGTGTAGCTCAGTTATTGCCATCAATATGCAACAATGGGTCAGACTTGGCCGGTTTGTCAGAGACCAAACAGTCCAGAGATGTAAGGGACGTACATGCTAAATGTAACGAACTATTCAAATGCATGGTCTATCGGGGAGCTGACTTGCATTTCCTACATCAGGTAAAAATATTAGGTTCTTCAAAATACGGGAACTAAAAGATACATTAAGTGGACTATGTGTTCAAAGTTGAGACATCCATGACGATAGCAAAAATAAGAACGATAATCTATGCATGGAAATTAATATTAGCTATACAAATTTTCAGGCATTCACAGAAGAGGGTGAAGTGCATTGCCCAAAAGACACCGCATTTCCGTGGTTCACATTCGTCAGTCCAGAGTTTTTTGACGGTTCTAATGATGTGAATGTCAAAAATTCACAAGATTTTTCCATTAAAACGGCTTTAAGTTTAGATTTGAAGGTTTTGTTGGCGCAACCGCAGCCGTCATGGTCGTTGCTCGTTAAGGTTAGTTAAATATAATGTAGGAGACAATAATGCTCTTGATTAGTCTTCAAAATCGTGTCAATTCAAGGACATTAATGATTTTAAATGGTTTTGATGCTGTCCAAACCCCTAAGATAATTAATTTATATGTTTTTCTAGTATATTACGCAGTTTTGTTAATTTATTTTGCTCACGTTTTGATTACTTTACAGCAACCGTGATCTCGGGCAGTGATCACGCATGCGCTAAAGTTGTATAATGGTCAAGAAAAAAAAATATACCGCGTAGTGTATGCTATAAAGTTCCATTGTTGATATGTACTTGAAACGATCTTAGATATCACAACATAATGCATTCGGGTCTTGTAATAGAATTGAAATGTTCAGCTTTATTTTTCTCGTCATCCTGACTTGTCATTAGTTTTGGAATTGTTTTGTATGTCTTTCCAACGACATAATTAGTATGGCCTTATTTTAATATCCATGATGTATTTTTATCTCATTAAAGACATTTTGAAATATAACGAAACTAGGTATCCCTATTTCCAGCAATTTACGGAATAACTGAAATTCTACACTTTGTATATCTTATCCCAGAATTAAACACGTGAAATTATTGTTTACTTCTTGCATAATAAACTATTTTCTTATTCATGTACATGTTTATTAAATACATATTACAGAAGTGTTCGGACTAATATTTTTGTACAGCCATTATTTGATTATAGGTACTAATGATGCGTGATTGTCATCTTTGCCGAACGTTAATAATACACGGAATTCGTCACATGTCTATGGACAATGCTCGGTGGCCGGCGGACGGGTTGTGGTACTATTGTGACGGTTTCGGGAAATGTGATGGGTTTTTGTGTACTGCGGATGGATTTTGTAGGTTCGAAGGCGATGAAAACGGTTCGTTTTTAATTATATTGATGAATGTTCAGTTCTGATAACAAATGTATTGTAAAAAAACAGAATTGCAAAGAAATGTCTAATACAATTGCTATACAGTGAATGGATACTTACAATTTCATAATCCCGTTTCTGGTTCTATATTGCGGTTAAAGTGAATATAAGCATGACAATGCCTGTAGCAGTTATTAGTATATATTATATATATCATTTTTTCTCTTATTAGCTGGTGAAGAATACGCTAGGGCTGTCGGTGCTCTCACATATATTTTAGTTACGATTGGAAGCAAAGCCGAACTTAGGTCTACTCTGTGCTACGCATTAGAAATTTCTGGGAGAGATTGGGCACTGTGTTTGGACAAACGACAGGTGATGTTTCTTTGATACAAGCAACATCTCAACTCGCACTAGTGATGTCTATACGCAACGATGACCTTTTACTATAAGATTAGTCGTTTGCTATGGCCATTTTATTGTCATAAAAACAGTTTTTTTTCCATATATTTATAATAATTGCAGGATCTAAAATTTTAAGTGTAGTAACTATTTCTGATAGTATTTAAAAAATGTAGAATCTATATCTGTTTAACTTCAAATAGTTTCTTTATTTTCATTGTTGTAGGAATTAAAAATCATTTTTCATAGTTACTACAACTATTTGTACTTGGTTTGAATCAAACGATCATAAATATAGCATTCATATAACGTATAACATTAAATGTAGACTAGGAGTCTAATTTTACTAAATACAACTCTATTTTATATGCGTTAAGATGTAATGTCCAATGTCGATACAGGTTTGGTGTGATCGTAGACCGCCTTGGCTTTCGGGTGCACTGGCGGCGGCTGGCTCGATTCTTCAGTTCATTCCTCCCATCCTCGTTAACGCACTCAAGTCTGGAGCTTCCATGTATCAGGTGTTGTAGAATATAATACTTTAAATATACTTTCCAAAGCTAAACTTAGTGTCGTAAAGTATTTTATATGGCATCTTTTTTATTCTGCCAGAATTGTAATTTCGATGTGGAAATTTTAAAGAGAATGGACCAACAAAAAACAATAATGATGTAAACTTTATTGGACATCCTAAAATATTTATGTACTAAATAATTTTAGTACATTGCTACCAGTATACAGGAGCTTTATACGTTGCAGACAATTTTGGCTGCGCATGGAATATTAACTTGTACTTTTGCGACGTCTTTTGAAATAACTCGGTGCAACTTTAGTTTTTAGCCATAAATATATTAAAACTTTGTGAATATTTATGTATGTTTCATTTGTATTATTTCTAGACAATATCGCTGTGCTTAACATGTATATCCAGGACGTTGGACTGCATACCTATTTGCTTGAAGAACGCAGCGAACGTTCTGGAAGGGACATTACCATCAAACGTCAACCCTGTGGGAGGATCACTTTTGTTACAAATGTTAATTATAATTACTTATGAGGAATTATTAAAATGGGCCAAAAAGGAATCTGCTAGAGAAACACACGGTATGATATATATTTTTTAGATAATAATTTAAGGCGTATTTTTCGTTTTTAAACATTTTTTTTAATTCCAGTTTCAAACGGGGAAGCGCATAATATGAATAAACCAAAACCGAAGTCAAGACACGTGAGAGTAAACAACTCAAGTAAATAACAAAATTCTTTATATTTAAATTAAAGAACTAAAACTTTTGTTTACATCTGTAAATATTTCCTTTAGCCTTCTGACAGTTGAATTATACCGTCAATATTAATCACAGTATTTGTAACGATGTTTTTAATATTGTTTTAGCGACTTCATCGTTATCGTTCGATGGAAGTCATAGCTCTTTATCGTCTATAGCGCTGGCCATCGCCGAAGCTCTGTGCTCTATAGACGAGGACCATAAACACACCACGGAAATAGAAAATCTTGTGTCACAGAGCAAGATAACTTGCACCGTATCTGATAATTTCGGTCTCAGTGATTTTCCAGATTTTGCGGAATTCTTGGAAGAAGTCAGTATTATTTGATATAAATTCAAATAGAAAATAAATGTCTATGTAATATTTCAGTTACATTTCTTTACGTCTCTACAGCTGATATCTTGTACTAAAACAATTAATACGATAAGGAAAATTTTTCTAAGAAGTTTAAACAGTATTAAGTTTTTCAAACGCTTAGGTACTTCACAATAAGTCCTAGCATTAGGCCTTTTCTATAATCTTGTATGTTTGTAATCGTACTATTGTGTGAACTGACTAAATCATCAATATGAAATTTAGGGTAGTGTTCCTGCTTCAAATGCTGAGAGGGAGAGTGATGCGATGGCTCTAACAAGCCAGATAATGATGACGTCATCTGGAAGGGACAGTTTAAGAGTGAGTGTCGTTACAGCACTAATTTAATAGAGTAACGTCTTCCATAATCTTAAGACTTTTAAAGAAAATTCTCCATTGGGTTTTCTTTCAAAAGAAAATTAAAATAATGCCCTCTATTATATTTGTCTTCACTATAACTATTCTGAATTCAAATATGTACATTGATTTATTTTTATTTTACTTTGTTAAGGTAATTTACGATCACTTACAATTGCACACGGAGCGGATCTTCAAAGAAATTGGTGTACAAGAAGAGTGTGACGAAAAAATCGTATTGAGCAAAGCGCCTCTTCTGTATATAATGTTTCATATTGGGAAGAAGCCATTCGATCAGGTGAGTGAATGAAGCAAGGTTGGTTTGGAATTAGTATCATCCTTAGGGAATCCAAACAAAACATATGTAGGTTATAATTAATCCACAAATTCCGTGTAGTTCTCGAGGAATAACTATAATTTTAACAAGTATATCTCTAACCCAAATTCTCGAAGACCAGGTGGACTAAGTTGTAAGCGAAAACGAATCAATTACACTCCTAATTAAAAACAAAGATTTTATTCACTCAAATAATGCCAGTGACAAATATTTGTTTGACATTATGTCTACTTTCAGTATCTTCGGAAAGAATGGACTATGCCATGGAGCAAATTGGTAGGTCACGCGAAGGCCTGGTCGGGTATAGAGGGCGCTAAAGTACACGTCAATAGACGGCTAGATGTGCGTAACGTGAAAACAATAGGAAAAAATAATAAACAGCTGATGGAATTATATAATGTATTTAAAAAGCCCCCAGAGGGTGGGATATTGTGAACTGTTTGTCTAAGTGAGATGTATCTAGTGCATTCCTATGGTCCTAAATCTATTTATGCAAAATAGTGTTATTATTGAACGACTTTTGGTTGGCAACTGAATTGTAAGCTGACAAATAAATGGACGAGACTCGGGGATCCTGGGCGCTCAATCAAAGTATAACTTAAGCTCTAGTAGACATGTTGTCCTCACAGATGAAAATTCCCTTGAAAAATCTTCTGAATTTAATGGAAGTAATAAACAGGAAAACGGAATAGGTCCCATATATTGAAGTTTTTATTATTCTTATATTACAGAAAAAAAATACTCATCCAACATTTTAAAGTAATAAACGTATAATAGTGAAAAACAAGGTTTTACAATGTTATTTAGTCCTTTTGAAATTCTTCTAAAAATCATAAGCACTTAAAGCAACCTAGATGAACGAAATCTAAGACTTTCGCGAGTATTCATTTAAATAAAACTAATATTTTTCGGATTACTGCGTGTATTTTATTATTTAAAAAACTACATACTCCCGACGTTTCGGTTACTTTGCAGCAATCGTGATCACAGGGTCTGCCCGTGATCACGGTTGCTGCAATGTGACTGAAACGTCGGGAGCATGTAGTTTTTTAAATAATAAAATACGCATTGTAATCCGAAAAATATTAGTTTCACTCAACCTAGATGAAGTTTTTGTAAATAAAATGTCACTACAAGATTTTGCTGAGGCACCCGTAAACAAGTTCTCGTTATATCCCTGTTTGTGAAAATATCTGTTACATCGCTACACAATAAAAGTATTTTTAAACGTATGTGTAAGTAACGCCAACCTGTCTATTACTTTTTAGTGCATGCCATTCGCTTGCTCGACTTTCCTGACATCTATGTCAGTTGAAGAAGTCCTATTAATCCATTAGGCTTAAATGATATAACAAAGGCCTCTTAAGTCGTTAATGAATTTTTCAACTTGCGGCTTATTAAAGCCACAGCTCTCATGAATGTCGTTTATTCTGGTCCTCTCAAATTCATTATATGGTCACTTTTATAAAATCGTAGCTAATAGTCACTATAGAAAATATTTCGCCTTACATAATTCAACAATAATTTAACGGTAAATAAATTATTATATTACGTGTGAGCATTAGTTATATTGTAAGTCAGTGTTATTAACCAATAAACAGATTAAAAAAATGCATTGTTTTCTTTAATGAGATATTAATTTAATACATTTTTATTTAGTTTTAGCTCCAGCTTGTTATTTTATGACCGTTCGCTTGCATTGTGTGTGCAGAAGTCATAGTGGTGGATAGTTTCTTTTCCCAATAATCTTGGGGTATCGAGAGCAAAGCCTTGAGTAAAAGCTAGTTTAATGCGAAGTTAACCGGTATAATATGATATCGTCCTTCAGGTTTACTAAACTTATTTCTAATAATAAGTTTTTAATGTAAAGAAAATTTTATGATTGAAAAAAGAAACCCAAAATATAAAATTTCAATAATAGCATCACAGTTTATAAAAAGCATGATTTTTTTATTATCTTTTTGTATACAAATGGCTTCATTACGGAAGCCATTAGTAAATAAAAATTTTGATAGAACTTTTTCACTCAGTGGGAACGAAAATAAGTAGTCATGAACTAAGTCATACATTACGAAGAGGTAAAAAAGTTCATATACCGTCTCTCATAAACAGTGACGATACTGAATAGTTTTGTATTAACCAAGTGACGTAACAGAATTCCGTTGAAGGATAAATCGTATCTAAATCTGTGACCAGAATATACCCGCGGCACAAACTTCTAATTGTGTTATTCGTTAATCATTCCGTGTTCCGGGAAAGGGTTCAATTAAAACTCCTAAATTGACATGACTATGTACTATGATTAATTAATTTAATGAAAATAAAATACACACTGCAAACGTTCTGTACTCACACCATATCTACATCAAGAAATTATTTTTAAATGCTGTCTAGTATATGTTTATATTAAGTATCTTCTAGCTATGAATTGTTTTTCTAACCTTTCATTTTTTAGAGTGGTGACGTAATGTTTATTACATTTATGTATATGTAATAAATCGGAATAAAAAATCCAAATCAAATGTAATCATTTCTTATGATTGACGGCTTATTATGAATGTAGTGGTAATTGTTTTTTTTTTCAAATTAATTCCTAGTGTCCATATAGATTTTCCAGTTGAGAGTTTTAGAATCTTAATTGATATCAAATAAAAATGATTACAGTTAAATTTCTTGAAAACAATTACGTTAATTTGTTATAAGAAAGATATTTTATTAGACTTTATCATCTTTATTAATAATTTTGAAGAGACCATTTCTTAAAGCAAATGAACTAGTGACACAACTTTCACAGTGAAAATATAACAATTTATATGCAGTAATGTGATCAATGTATTCGTTCTGAAAGTTTATTTTATTGGTTAATCACATGTGAAGGCAAAATACACAGATTTATTGACTTTCTCAATATTTTCTTATTTGGAATTTTATCGCATTGATCCATACTTTGGGCGCTCGACTGGAAAATAGCCATTTTTGCAAAGCGCGAACAAAATGGTAATTTCGGTTGCTTGAACTCAGCGAACTGGTGTATTATATTGATAAAACGTTCCAATAAAAAAAAAACAAACAAATATGCTTGTATTTTTAAACAAATATACTATATTTTTAAGCGTTTTGAAGCGGCAACGTTATTTGCGTTTAGAGTGAGAGAATGTTTATTTGTGCAAACGAATGTTTGAATTTATCTCAAAAATGGATTGATCGATTCTGATTTTTCCTTTTGTTTAAATGTTTAATCATCCCAAATTGCTCGCAAGAATTTTATTAATTACAAGATCCCATATAAATATAACCATTAAAATGTAGGATTTGGGCTTATTTTGATTACTATTTTATGTTCATAATAATAGTTCTTACTGTTTTAATTTATTGTTTACAACGGTAGCGGCCGGACTTACTTTCAATTATAAAGTTCTTCACCACTTTTGTTAGGTGATCATAGTTATGAGATAATTATTTATAATCTTTTAGAAAATAATGATATGTTTATAATTTGTGGAGTAAAAATGATTTAGTATAAAAACATTTCTATCAAACAAAATTAATCGTAACGATAACTTTATGCTTTATGAAAAGAAAAAGAAACACTCTAAATAAAAATTCGCTTTCCTAAACTGGTGAAGCTATTAATTCTTGCGTAATTAAAATTATGGACAAATTATTTCAGGGAAACGAATTTTAGGCAGGAAGGTATTTCATAATTTATGTTACAATTAAATCGTTCAACGGATATAAATAGCTATTAGGTATATATATTCAGTTAACATAATATGGAAGGAATAAGCAAATAATACCATGAATGTTGTGTACTATTAAAGCCATAGCGATTACAATTTTATACCTAAGAATATTGAAAATGAATTTGGACTGGTGGTAACAAGACAACATCTGTTTTAAAGGAATTCCAATATTTATAAACAGAACAAAAAAGAAATATTGTTTAATTCTCCCAAAAACCTGTCACGATGATTTTAAATACCTACCCCAGCGACTATATATTGAATATATAATTCGATAAACTGCCTTTATTAATACGTTAAGTTTGTTATTAGATGATTAACAAGATTCAAACCTAATAATTTTTTTGATACCATGTGTAATATACGTAAATGTTTTCAAAGAAATGTTACTTTTAATAATTACGAGGACTTTAAACAGTTGTAAGGTGAGTAAAATATGAATATTCCTTGAAAACGAAACAATAAATTCATTTCTAGATAAAGAAATATGTTTTCATATTAAAACATTCCTGCGATGCCGAGACAGAATGACTTTTGTTTTTAATAACAACAAAAACATTTTTAATTTCAAGGCGTAATGAAACGGTGTTCACTATTTAAAAGTATTATTTTCTATTCTTAGAAAGCCACTCTTTGAGTGGACTTGGAGTAAAACCATGGAAGGTTGGCTGCTCCCGAGCGATGTTTCTTTTTAAATGATTAAGGTTCCGTATTAGTTAAGTAAAACCTTGCAAGCAAGAAAATTATATTAAAGGAAAAAAAAGAGATGTTTTATGGAATAGAATATTCTTTTGTTATTTTTATTTACTTAGAAATATCAAAGGAAAATAAGTTTCTAAATATGATGGCTATGATTCTTGACATACTTTTAAATATTGATAAAATATTGAGAAAACATACTAACAAATTAAATGTTTTGTGTAATTGATGCCTTATCCAAATAACCTTCAAAAATATATTTTTGAACCCTAATATTTTTTTGCAATTTATGTCCTATTTGAGGCTTACATGAGGAAACATTCAAGTTTTCATTGAGAACTCATTGTTTTCAAGCCTCCCGTTGCTTTTAAGGATAGAAATAATTAATAAGAGTGAATACAGCAATTGAACTATATTTTCTTATTATTTTTATCTTCCCTAGTGTTTTATTTTAAATTCCATTAAAGAATTTAATTTTAAAATGGAGTTATAATCCGATTGTGAAAGAGTTTACAGAGGTTTATTTTATTTCTTTTATTTATATAACAATATACATACTAACTAAAACAAAGGTGCATTATAAATAACGTAGTGCCAATGAAAAAAAATCACCTTTATATTTTAATATAGGTATTGTTTATTTCGTAGCTCGTTAATAATTTTGCAATAGGGTTAATATTAATGAATGAGACTCAAAACCGAGACGTTTTATATTTTAAACGGAGTTTCCATTTAAAACTTCCCACAACTCGGCTAGATTGAAAGATTCTTAACATTAGAAATGTCCAAGTTCCCTCTATACTAATTGTATAAGAGAGAGATATAGTGATTAAAGGGGAAATTTTATAAGTGGTTAAAATTATTTTGATTTTTTTTTTGTACGAAGCCTTGACAAAATTTTTGTCATCGTAATTTTCCTCGACAGTAAATAATAAGACTTTTTTTTTATTTTGTTTATCCAATAATCTTAACAATGTTTGGATATAAGTAAGTCTTAATTTTTAATCTAAACCAACCTGAAAATTAAGATTAACTTACATCCAAACATCATCAAACAAATACATACATACATCAAACATCCTTTTGAGCAGATCGGAAGTAGTAAAATTTTTCATTAGTTTAGATATTGCCAGAAGTAAGTAAGTATATCAGTAGATATTTCTTTTGTTATTATAATGGACACCTTGCTATGAGACACGGTTTGTCTGTTAAGATTTGACGTGTTGAAAAATGTGGCGTTTCAAAAAGTTTTACAGTAAAGTAGATACATTACATACATGCATATAATTAAACATTATGCGTATTCCTGTAAGATTTAATAATGCTTATTAATAATAACAACAAAATTGTATCCCTCAACTCGATATTATTGTGTTGCTTACATACTCAACTATAAAAATATGTTTCATAATAAAGTATAAGGTAATAAAAATTCACTATATTTGGTTGTAAAAGAGATAGGATCTCTTAGAAGCCTTATTTCTTCTATCTAGAGAGTTGATTGTGCAGAAGTGAAGGAAAGTTTATTGTTAAAGAATGGAATTGGACCAAATAGAAAAGATAATTCATGTAAAGGATTCCGTTCTCGGTCTGACATTGATTTGTAGCATACGATTTACTATACTCTCTCTTCATGATTGAACTTTTCCTCATCTGACTTTCTTGTTCATGCCTACTTATTGAAAAACTTACATCGTGATAGAAAACATGCTAAGCGATTATAAATTTAATATATACATTTTATTTAATCAATATGAAAATGACAGATTTTTTTAAATCCTAGAACGCCCTCTTTAAGTCCGATTTATCGACGAAATATATTGCTTTCAAAATCTAAAAGCGAATGACAGATCTATATTCCGAAATTGAAGCCTTACACGTACTGTAATCAAAAACACAAAGGTGATCGCTCAATGGACAGTCTTTACCCGATAAATGTGGTATCATCAATGCTAGATTGGGCTAAGTGGCGATTTCAGAAATAGCTTTGACCATATCTTCTGTTAACACATCTCTCTTTGTATTGTGACTAAATGGACTTAACACTAAAAAGAAGGTATATATTTTTATAATTATTGTTCGCTCATTATTATTTTAATAACTGTAATTATGTTTTCAAAATAGTTTTCTTTATAAATTCAATGGGTTTAATTAATGGACACTTTTACTAGGGCAACTTATGATTTAGGTTTTATAAAATTTTCTTCTCGATCATTATAAGCTTACATTTATTACTTAAGTAGATTTTATGCTAGAGATATGTCGCGTTTGAAATAGATAGAATTTCTGTGTTTTATTTTCACGTTTTACGTATAGTAAGTTCGTCGACACCTGTGAAGAAGAACCTTTAATTATATGACGCCTTGAAGCAACTTAAAGTGAATCCAAAGCGTTTTGGAATTAGAATGATTATATTATATTATACGGGCGTAAATTAATAAAATTCTAATGTCCATTAAACATGCGCTTTATTTTTATCGTTACAGCGATTTGCTTGTAGAAAGTTTCACGTATCAACAACTTGGTTTTGTCAACTGCTTTATTTCTGATGACGCACACGCTGTAACGCATTCCTGACTGGCTCAGTGGCATTGTGATGCTCAATAACGTAAGGGGTTTTCATCAATTTTCATCAATTTTCAAATTTCTCGAAATATTGTAACGACTTTATTTGGTGCATAGTATGTATCCAAAGATTTGTTTTGTTTTATGCAATATTACCGTACCTCTACATATATTGTGCGAGGTCATCTTTATTACTCATTTTCCGTATACGGATGATTACCACAATAGTAATGTGAAAGCATACGATTTCTGAATTGAGATTTACGTTTAGGTACCATTAACTGAAATTAAGTTAGTCTAGGTGTTTTTTCCTCGATTATATCCTTATCAAACGTACTACATTTTGTTTTCATTTTACAAAGTAAACATAGAGAACCTATATATTAAATATCCCGCAACATATACGCCAGTGCTAACGCCTGAAGGAATTGAATGTGAGAACTTTGAAAAATCATTTATTACAATCTGAAAAGTGGTCTCCTGTTAAATTTATATTGAATAGTTAGTATTAACAATAAGAATATTATTTTTTTGTCAAAGCCGCGGGTTCACGGTGGATGCTAGCCGCCTCCGACCGAACCGCTTGGAAGTCGATGAGGGAGGCCTATGTCCAGCAGTGGAGCTTGCATGACTGAAACTGTAGTAGTAGTAGTAGTAGTTCTCAGTTTAGTGGTTGATCCTAACGAATTCCTTTTACTATCCGCCTTAAATACCTTTAGTAACAGTTTTGTCCGTATAATTTTGTTATACTCTGATTTATTTTCTATTAATTTTACTACAATAAATATTTTTTCATTGTTGCGCTACAATAATTAAAATAATTGAAAACGCACAATATTTGATACAAAACAATTAAATACCCTATTTTCTCTAGAATATTATTTAAAACGGTATAAAATTTCAGCTTCTGAGGGAATTAGAATATTTTTGTGGAAAAGATATCAAAATATCGAAACATGTTTATCTATAATTAAGCCAGATAACAGTATGATATTCTATAAATGAAACTAATATTTTTCGCATATACTACGCGTGATTTAGTTTTTTGTTAAAACTACATAATCCCGATGTTTCGGTTACTTTTCAGCAACCGTGATCACGGACAGACGAGGTGTGAGTGTCTGTCAGACACGCGTAGCATATCCGAAAAATATTAGTTTCATTTAAATGAATAAAACTCGCGAAAGTCTTAGATCTCATTATGATATTCTATAGTCCTTTTGGCAACACGAGGCGCCGTAAATAAAGTTGGAGCCACCTAATTTAGGTACGAAACATACATTCTGGCCTTTATCGGAGGTGAAGACATGTAGTTATCTAGTACTTATCTAAATCCATTGATATTTCTATCTGCTATAAGTCAGTTTTAACGTTAAAGGTTTTGTATTGGAGCTTACCAAGACTATATTGTTAATTTAATACAGATTTTTAACTCTGATATTCGCTGACGCGATTTAAGATTTTCATAGAAGTCTCTGTTCCTTTCTTTTTAAGTGACTCATAAAAAAAATAGTAATTGTATTTAAATTTTTTCATAAAAAAATATACAAACAAAAATTATAATATGTTCGTCTTGCAGATATATGGAGACTATGCCGTGATAAATCGTGTGTTTTAATTTTTTATAATATTTTAATGAAATCAAATCAAATAAAAATGTTTAATAATTTTAAGATTATCTTTTTTTTTGTATAATTTGCTGACTGTTTAAAAGCAGATACCTTTTTATTTTTTTGTCTTTCCATGATGGCCATTCTTATAAATTAATCGAAACATGAATTCGATAAGAGTTAAATTATAAAATAGTAGCCATATTCGGAAATATAGTTTTATCTAACGATATCATATTGTAATTTTCAAATCGTTAAGTTGTTATCTATGAAGATGAGTATCGATAAAATTATCCTACACATAGTTTCATAATCCCCGGCACACAGTATTATCAATATCGCTTAATGTGCATTCAAGTGCCCCAGGCGATAGGCACTAGTCTTAGAGAAATATTTCTGTAAGAAGTAAACAATACTCGTTTAGGGTGGACTTAATGTTATTTATAAACTAGATATAAAGATAATGGAATTCTTTTATACATCAAAATAAAAGTTCCCTAGTCAAACTTCCAAGTGTAGTTTTTATATATTACAAATAATAATTAGAATTTAATTTTTAAAAACAAAAAATTAAACTATTTGCTAACTTATGTATATAATTAAACATACGTGAAGCGAAAAGAACTTGAAATTTAATAAAGTCAAATATTATGCACAGAAGATGTGCACAAGGGTATTTTTTTTTTGTATAAAATGTATGAAATTTATATTAAATCATTCCACACATTTACATGACTAACAAATACATATAATACGTCGATCCATGAAAATTCTTCCACGTAAGTATTGTCACTATAAATGTCAACTAAGTGTCATTTATATTTTATGTCAAATTATAAATTATAGATAATAAATTATGATTGAGAACTGACCGTTTTAAAACATCTAGTTTTTTACAAATACCCATACTGGCTTTCAATGGCTACTTATTTCACTCCCCGAACCCATAATGTTAACGAAGTAGTCGGTTCATTTATAACATTGACTTTTTGTCAATCATCCAATTATATCCAATAATAGCCAAGAATTTCGATAAATATTTACTATTTTGGACTAGAACTAATATTTTTAAGCTTCTAGAAATCCTTCTAATACTTGTAATAAGAACTAAAAAATTTAATTATTCTATACTCGTAAATGTGGTGATAGTCTGTAAGTCATCATGAAGAGGTTTTTTGGAAGGAAATAAATGTAGAATAAAATATCTGGTTGAAAATAAACATGATTTTATAGAAATTATAAAAATTGCATGAAATTCTTAAAGTTGATTATTTTATAGAAATAGATAATAATGTTATCGGTAACAGACAGACAGTATGATACAGCGATAGCGGATCAACAACGACAGTAACAAAGTATTTCTCGCACCCACAACTGGCAGTACTCCAGAGCGCAATTTAATACATAATGAATATTGATTTCGTGCACTTTAAATAATCACCGGCAGCGCTCTTTTGTCCTTCAATATGTTAATTTCAGTTTAAATCCAGATGCAGTGAACCACTACAACGATCGTTTCTCATTTAATTTTCTGTGGTGTTAAATAATTAATCTTTGATGATAAATAATTTACAAGGCTTTTAAAACACTTGCAGAACTTTGTCACGAAAATATATATTATCTTAATATTTTAAAGAGTCTAGGCGGTAAAATTTCTTTTCTGGTCGCAAGTCACTTGTTTCCAGAACCCATAAGCACATAGCCCTATTGCCTCCCCCATTGTATCTACTTATTAACGTTTCTATGTAATACTATTGATTACATATTGCTTTAAATATATTTACGGGGTTAATTGTATTTTGTATAGTAACTGAAAAACACTACTTTAAATAGGTGAATACAACCGGAACAGAATAGAGTGTGATATATATATAACGATCGAGATTATTTCGATGGACCTTTAAAAATTGTCAGAGACGAATTCTCAAAATTGACTTGAAATTAAACATCTTAAAAACAGAATTAAAAACATCTTAAAAAAAAATACCTATATACTTCCCGAATCTTATCATCACGATATTTTTTTTTTATAATTAAATTATGAGAGAAAAAAACCGATGTATATAAAAAACTTATTACAACACAAACATTTTGCTGTATATAACGTCATAAGTCATACATTTTTACTCAAGAAAATAATAAGGAGTTAATATATAATAATACATTTTGTAAGCATAATACAAGATATTGGAAAGAAATAAAATAACGAGACATTGTTACGGAGAAATTTGGATGTTTGGGTCAACTTCCGGCAAGCGTCCATTAATTGGCATCCTTGTACTTTTCCCATTGAGCTTATTTTATCCAAACAAACCATTTAATTGGGACGACTTCAGCTTTAAAATTAAAAATATTCAAAACGTGTATTTTATAAATAAATATCTTAACATTTTTATTACTGTCTTTGTTTAATTTTAATCTCTTATTTAGTCTTTCTTATCTGATAAATTTGGTTTTACGTAGAAGTATTCGTTGTTTTTCTTACAGTTTTAATATCTATTTAAATATAGAATTTAATTTTTGTTTAAGTAGCAGAGCTCAATCATCTTTTGTTTTAATTATATAACAACGGCCAACAATATTAAACGAACATTTTTTTTTTTATAGTGAGCAATGGCTTCTTTCATTTCTTTTCTATAAATTCTATAGAAAAATATATGAATTAAACCAATTTGACGGAATAAAATATAAATTCAATTCCTTTTTTAATTTTGAGGCGCAATGAAATGACGAATGTTACTATTTGTATAGTGATCCCGAAGCAACAAAAAAATATATATCTATACGAGTACGTATATAAATTCATACTGCGGTATTATCATTTCTTGAAAAAAATATTTTCAACTATTCGTTGAAGATTTAAGTATTACTGAAAACATTTTCCAACGGTAAATAATTATTTAAATTATTTTGTGTTAACGAAAAAATGTGTTATAGTCTTTATTTATACTTTTAATCTTTGGCAAAATATTAATGGAAATATGCAGGATAGTTCTTAAATTAGCCATATTTTTGTTTAAATTCCTTGAATTTAAGCAAAAAGGAATGTAAGCAAAATTTATTTAAGAATTTTAAACAAAAATCCATTAGAGGAAGTCTTAAACTTCCGTGTAAATAATACTTTCACAAAGGTTTCTCCTCTTGTTAAGCTTTCATTAAAAATACACCAAATAAGAACAATAAATCGTATTAATATCGAAATGTTAAACAAATAGTGTCCAAAACTCGTATATAACAAATGACTCATGAACTAAATTTTAGTTTGTGAATTACAAAAGAACTTAAATACTTTCTTTACATATTTATTCAAGTTAATTTGTCTGCTTTGGACAAAGACTTCAAAATAATAATTAAATAACAGGTGAAAAATTTAACCTCATACAAGCCGTGCCGGAAAAACAATCTTGCGTTTTTGCGAATTAACATTTCTTAGGCTGCATCATTTCCCTTTAACATCATGAATAGAAAGAATATGTAACTTTCGTTTCAAATAAAATAAAACATATGCCTGCTATAGTGCTGCCTATCACTGGTTTTTTTAATGTTCAGAGGACCCAAACTAATTTCAGTTTATAACGTGCTTTTTTATGGGATTATGACATTGTTCTTTGATGTTTTCTAGTGTCAGTTAATACTCGTAGATCGTTCTTTATTTTAAGAAAGGATCCAACTATAAAAGTTTAAGAAAAAAATAACGAGTGATTACCTACTTAATATTTTTTATACGTTATTATGAATTATAAATATGAATATTTTGTATTTGTAAGTTAGTTTGACAATTTAATATTGTTTATAATGTCGTTACTTAATTAATTCTACATAAAAAAGTAATATATCTATTATGATAAAAAAAATATTTCGTCATAGAAACAAGGCTATCTTAGCAAAAATTTGGAATTATACATTTTTCATAAAAGGTACATTTTTTTGCTGTTGACAAGTTATGTATTGTCAATGTTATTTAAATTGACAATACAGTTTTTAATAAGGAAGAGTTTTGTTGGGAGCAAAATGTTATGGACGTAATTATTACATAAAATTCTACAATTCTCCATTTGGAAATCTGGTGTTTTGGAACAATTCTGATATGTGCAGTCTTATTTACTAGTCGTGACTGCAATGTGTAGGATCACTCTATTTACCCATTCTCTAGGATATTCAAAAATCATTCGTGGGGAAAAGCTTTTTCTAATAACTATTATTGCCCTATCAACTGTTGCCTCCTTGTTACATTTGAGATACGTTAACCAGTTTGCACAAGCTGAAATTTTTAACTAATCAGGATAGTTAACAAAAAAATAATTATAATTTTACATTTATTTAACCATGGTTATCCAAAGTCAAAGAAAACTATTTGTTAAAGAAACACAGACCTTCTGATTTTCCTACCAAAATCTCCATAGGCCAACTTGGCAATTCTGTCTACTTATTGGCCCCAAAAGCAAGTATGATCCTCGAAGAATTATTGTATCAGATTAATTATAAAAATAAAATAAAAATTCTTGTTGATTTTTGAAGTAACTTTTGGAAGTCTGGCGATCCTTGAAATCTTAAAATTTTTATTTTTAATATCTTTTTCTGAGTACTCATGTTAATTCGTTAACCTGAAATAACAAGTAGTTGCCAAAAGTATAACTTACGGAATAAGTAATAAAAAAAAAAATTATAAGTCGCATATTTAACATGACCATGTTCAGAGCGAGAATAATTTTAATAATTGATAGTGCTAGTATTAATGAAATTGATTGAAATAGACTGTTTATAAAATTCTGGAATTACAATTAAAAGCTTTTCTTCCATTCATAAATTTTAGAATTTATTTTAACTTTTATTTCATCATAATCATTTCATTTTACAAAAAAAAAGAAGGGTTTACTAATCTTTATGATCTGTGGAATTTTTAAATTTAGAACCTAACTTTAATACGTCATTCACTCAATACAAAGTGTCAATGGAATAAATGGAAATGTTTTGAGTTAACATTATAAATTATTGATGCTATAGTCAAAACTATTAGAAACCTATTTTGGCCAGCAAAAAGTAAACTGGCAGTGATTATATTAATATAATTAAATCAATATTCATTTTGTATCAAATTGAACTCTGGAGTATTGCCAGCTGCAGACGCTGACAGATAATTTGACGCTACATTACCAAACCTCTCAGTATTCAGCGGACAAATTAAATGTTATATGAATAGTTATAAAAAAACTCTTTTATTGTAACTTGTCTTTGTTTCTATCACAGCACAATATCACTTTTACGGGAAACATATATTTGTACAGAAGTAATAATTTAAATACTACAATAAAGACCCAATGACTAATGCAATATTATTGTATCTTTGAAACTGTTATAATTGTTATTAGTAATTGATGAAAGCTAGAAACGATTTAATTAAAATTAAGTGTACAAATGAAATAATTTGATTACATATTATTTCCTTTAAGAAAGATTTAAATATAACCATATTTATATATGATGGTTTAATTTTCCTCCGATGTTCAGAATAATGTTAATATTTATATAAAATAAAATCTCAGAGGATGTTCGTGACGGCATCCAGACTGGACATATTTTTATATTCGCGAATTTTAAAGCGCCTCGTGATAAATTTGTACGCGGTAGAAGTAGGAACGAGGCGTATAACAGCAAAATCTCTCTACAACCTGCTAAAAGACTTAGGCCTGTCAAGAATTAACATCAGTTCATTCTTGGAACGAGGGTCAAAGGCAGCTCTAGTAGGTTCCTTTCAAATTTGGTTAGGTAGAGAGAGGAGCTTGGACAATGAAGGTGACCGTTTAACGCGCGTTGGAGAGGGGACCCTTAAACCTACACCTACCACCAATATCTTTTAAACAAAGGTTCATCAGTCGGTATGTCAATGTCTTCATTGAACTACTTCAAGCTGTTCCATCAAAAGCTTTAATAAGATGTTCGTAAGAAAATAAACATGTTACATGAGTCCAGTTATGATATTTGAAAGATTAGAACGCTTTAATCTCTGATCCTTCGCAGAGCGATTTACATTAATTGGCAAAGTGCCTGGGGCTAGTTTTACAATTTCTAGGTTTGTACGTTTTAAAGTCGGTAATGCTAATATATTGTTCAGTCTGTATAAATATTTTTTTTATTCATTAAATTCTTTAAGACTTTTACTATATGAAATTGGAGATATTGTTATTCCAATCTTTTATAATACGTAAATTACAGTTCCGACGATGCGAGCGTATTTTATTTGAGACGAAATGAGGCATGTGCAGTTGGAATTGTTAACTTTCCCTCGAGATAGTTGATAGCTCTTCACAAGCTCGCATTTAATACATTTCAAATTAAATTAACCGTGTCCTTAATACAAAAAAATATAGTTATAAATATCTGGAAAAAAGACAAAAAAGTTAACAAAATCCATATATATTTGTTTCAAAATGTAAAATATTATGATAGTACTGTTTCTATAGAAGTAAGATATTACTTACACGACATATTTCATGCTTTTAGATCTGGTCATTATAATGTTTTTTTTTAAATTATAAACATAAAAGTTAATCGAGTACTATTAATTATAACTCATAATACTGATGTCATTGTCTTTGAAAATAGTAAAGTGAATAAAGAATTTTATAACAAGTTATTTATTATTGCACTTAAAATAGCCGGCGGGATGACCGTCGCCATAGCGTCTTAGAAAACGATGTAATGGACCATGAGAGCCAGACGTGTTTACTTCTCTCGAGAGATATTTGCCAGCTCTTAACTCAACAACTTCTTGTTTAACTTCGCTAACCCATTACAATTTAACCTTTCACGTTCGAACTAGAATTAAAACAATTCGTGTCTATTTCCTCTGTTACCGTTTCTGTTTGGCATTTAACAAATTAAGGTCAAATTGAAATTTACTTGGCATGTAATATTCAATTAAAAACATATATGTTAGGGTTGAATTAAATTTTAATATTTTAAATAAGATATGTGATTAATAACAATATTAACGGTTCTGTAAAAATGTCGTTGCCCAATTGATGCCAATTAGCCATCCAATGGCCAATGTAGCGACAGTAACAAAGTATTCCTCGCACCCACAACTGGCAGTACTCCAGAGCGCAATTTAATACACAATGAATATTGATTACACTTTAAATAATCACCGACACTGCTCTTTTGTCCTTTAATATGTAAACTCCGTTTTAAACCAAATGCAGTAACACACTGAAATGCTAGCATATCATTTATGCTTAAGACGTGTACAAAGATACTTGTTTAATTCTTGTTTAAAAATTTTACACCACATTTTGTTATAATCACAAAATCAACATAAAAACATCATCACCAAAAGTATAACATTACTTCTGGTCTAAACATTAAAATTATCTAAATCATATTATAAAAGTCCCGCTTTGTAGAATTAAATCAATTAATATCAATCAATCATCATCAATATATATTAAAAAACAAAGTCCCTCGCCACGTCTTTCTGTCTGTCTGTTCGCGATAAACGGAAAAACTACTGCACCGATTATTAAACAGTTATTACCACTCGATAGCGTGATGATCTAGGAAGGTTTTAGTATGTAATTTGTTAAGTTTTTGTGTATGTGTATATTAACGACGTTTTTTGAATATGTCGGGAAAATATGAGTCGTCTGAAAGCTTTTAACGAAAACGCTGCCAAAAGCCATTAAGAAATAACAAAATAATATATGGTGAAATTGTATATCTTATATAGGTATACAGAAAAGTATGTGGGTGCATATGTCTATACCTTAAGTATAACATACTATATCCATTTTACAACTTTAAAAAATTGGCATTCCTAAAGCGTTTATTGGAAAGCTATTTACATAAATAAGGTATTAAGTCTTATCAAAAGAAATTATTTCGTTTTGAAGCCTACAGCAGTATCTGTAAATTACCTTTTAAATCATTTCAATCGCGCGTACTATTTGAAAGCTATCATAATATAAGTTTAATAATAATTGATAAAGAATTATAATTCTCAAAATGACATAGACTATTTTATATTTTTTGTAAAGAGCTCGTGCGAAGCCGGGGCTGGTATCTAGTTTAAAATATTTTATCTTCGCTCAATTCTCATTTTATAATATTACCTGATTAAACTATTTATATCTTTTTATAGCTCACATTTACATGCATTTTTATCATTAGAATAATACAAGGAGTTTACAATGATTTGTATTTGACTGTTTGTGTACATTTTATTTTCGGTAAAGAATTTATTTAATTGAATATATAATTTAACCATTTCAATATTAATTATAGCAGTATCTAATTATATTTACGGTAACTACTTCAAGATTCAAAAGTCGGTTCGTAATTTTGAAATGCTATCCCCCGGACAGCTTCCCACGAGGTCGCACAGCGAGATGAAATACCTCAAATTCCATGATAAAAACTGTTAAAGATAATTAGATTTTTATGTTAATATAAATCGCTGTTATAAATGTGGTACTGTGTAGGATTTGTTTGGATAAAAATTCAAATTAGCAGATTAGAATTGCTAACTTGTCGGACCCTGAAATCTATGGTGATCTAAATAGAGACGGTAAGCTTTCTAAAATTTAAAAGCTAGTTGCCATTTTGACTAAGAAAAAGATTTCAACTAAAGATTACTGGGCATTCATGACATCATTTATTTTATTTTATTTTTAAATTTGTGTGATTATTTATTTATTTTAATTTGTATGATATATTTGAATTTTAATTATAGTATTTAGTTGGACATGACTAAAGAATAAATTTGCTTCCTTTAATTCGTCTGGATATTGCTCGACTGTCAATATACTCGTTGGTGAACGCACTATCCTAAAACAACTTATTCACTCTAGATTAGAAGACAATCATTTATATGGGAAGGAAACACAAACGCAAACAAACATTCCTTTTTTTGCTGTGTGGATAAGGAACGCTTCGTCTGGATGCGAGGAAGATCAGAATGAAAGGATGAGGGCCTGCTGTGCATCTAGTTGTCCGATGATAAAAAGGAGATGCAGAATTAAAACGTGCAATACATATGCACACTCTCTAAAGTACATACATACATATATCCTACAGAATACCGAGAGACTGGCTAGACGTTGCGTCTATTCTTAAGGCTGACTAGATAAGTTTTAAAAAAATTGTGGTCACCAATAATTCCTTCTCCGCGAAATCTAAAGCAATGAAGTGACATTAGTCAATACCTCCCCGGATGCAGATTTCCACACACGACGAGACTTGTGATTTGTATAGACAAAGAAGGTTTCCCGGTGTGAAATAAAGCAGCACTTTGTTTTTCTATGTCTTCTCTTTACAAATTCAAAGAATCCTGGCTAGCCGCTAAGGTGGATTTAAACCACTGTACAACTTTGATATCATCTGTCTAACCAAAAATACCCAGTAAAAGCCAATTGTTAACGTGAAACAAAAATAATGGTCGTATTCCGGTTTCAAAGGGCGAGGCAGGCTCCATGTTCCACTCCGCGGGCAGGTGGCTGTGGGACGTCAGCATAGCACCCATCTTGGTGTAGCACTATCCTCCAAGAATGAGCACCTGATACAACAAACATTGGGTATCTCAAATCACACTCAAGGATAATTGCCATAGGCTTTTTTTTCGAGTTGACTGTAGCTGTTAGCCCTATTGGCTTTCACAGCGTCACCAGGAGGGGTGGGTGGCCCGATGGGACCAACCCGTTTAATTTGGGCCCGAAGGGCCTGACGGAAGAATACGTCCGTCCCAAGGGTGCCTGTAAGAGGCCGGACCTCGGCTTAGGACGTCGTTGAAGGGGAGGATGGCATCGGACGATGGGATTGTATGACGCCCCCCAACGGCAGAACGCCGGAGTGACGTGTAAGAAATTGTTTAATGAGATGTGTTAATACCAGTGGTCGATGTTGGGACCTACCTATCGAGGTGGTCAAAAACGGTGTGTTATTTACAAAACAAAATTATTTTACCGTAATAATTATAACAGTAATATTCATATAACAAAATTGGAGTTAAATTTGGTTCTAACTCTTGTAGTTTATTAAAATAATATAGCCTGGGAACAAAGTAACTCATTTAGGAAGTTTTGACTCATCCGCGACTAATTAATTAATATTCTAATTAGTTATTAGGTATGTAGTTCCCAGACGAAGTAATTATATTAGGAATAGAAATAATTTTACTGTAATATTTAATTTTATATTTGGTTGTATAAAACATTGGTCAAAAATTTTAATAGGATTATTTATGTCAATTATTCTCCATGATACTATATTAGGCTAGCTTTATATATAATCAAAAAAAATTTTGGTTAAATTACTTTAAATATATTAATTACATCAATCTTCAACAAAAAAAAAAAAATACTCCAAAAACGAGTTTTCAAAAATCTTTTGATACATATATTTTTATATTACTAAACCAGCGAAGAACTTAATATTATGAATACTTTTTCAACTTATGACTTATATATCTTTACCCAAATTTTTACACATTAGTTGTAGCTACATATTGTACAAACTTACATATTTTAAATATAATGTATAGTAATTAGAAACTTTAATTTATTTCATGACATTTTTATCCCAGAATCCCTATATTTAAAATGAAACTCTTGTTGTTCAGAAATATTACATTAAACGGAAAAATATTTTTTTTTTCAGCGAAAGAAAGGTTTTCATTTAAAATAGTCTCGAATAGACAGAACAGAATCGACTTTTGTTTCGAATATCAACACAAAGATTTTCAATTTCAAGGCGTAATGAAACGGTGCTCACTATTTGCACTCTCCACAGAGTTGTTCTAAACAGCAACTTGTACATATGTAACGAAATCCCTTTTGTGATCCGTTTTAATTGAAACTATAGATTTAACGAGGGTATTAGTTGCGTGAATTTTTATTTCATTTTTCAATCAATGTTGTTTTAAAAATATAACTCCATTTGATCTGGTCTCACAAATCTCAAACTGATATCGACGAATAAGTTAAAAAAAAATATAAGCAAAACCAAAACGGTAAAGATGAAAACTTTAATTAACTACACAATTTGAAGGCCAGTATTAGAACAGTAGTGTCCTCTAAGCAAAATGCATTAATATTAATTAATATTAATCCCTGCTCTAGAGGTCTGTCAAATGGCTTACGGACTGTTAATCTATTATATTGTCAAAACTCAAATGTCCAAACCCATCCTTGTGTTTTTGTAGCCATAGTAACAGCCTCTGTTTTGTCATTTTCGTATACTTAATTGTATTTATTAAAACGGTGAATAAAAAATTCTTTTTCATATGATGAAAAATTTTGCCCACGGGCTTTTCTATGACATTGCTAACTAGGTACATTTTTCATTACTTATAACGAAGACAATTTATGCCAATAAATTGACAATACGATTTTGACTGACTACACCTAGTAAACTAAAAGGAAAGCTTTTTGTGTACTAAATCTATGCAATAAACGATATATTAAATTTGGTCGCATTAGCTAACAAGTGACGTATCGAGGGATATATACGATAAAGGGATAAACGGGTGCATCGTAGCAAACATGTCGTATTAAAAGCTATAACTTCAATTGGGTCGTCCTTTAACAAGAACGAATAATTTGGTAGCCGGTCATTTAACGTGTCATTTAATAATGCCTTATTAATTTTTCACCGTGGGACGTAAATATTTTCACAGACAATTATATTTTTGAAGGTTCGTTAGTAAATGCCTCGTTTAGATTTAACAAACAGAGCTTGGTGAAACTGGGTCTAAAACATTTAGATTTAAGTAAAACGGGTAGAAATAAAACCTTCGCTAGAATTTATTAGCTATACTAACTAATAAGTAATGCTTGATAAACATCCCAATAATAATGGTTAAATCTTGTAAAGAAATTGTTATTAATATTGTAACATTCAGTTTACTTAACACACAAAAGTATGATTTACTGAGAAGTCGATTATAACACTTAATATTTAACTATACTAAGGAGCTCAGACACAGTTCACACTGCAAACAAACGTAGGAATAAAAACAATTATTCGTTAAACATTTAATTTGCCGTCCGTATCCGGAGTGGTCCGGGAATGTACCGTCAGCAACAAAGTAATTAACAGCACCCCCAGCTGGCAGAACTCCAGTAGAGAGTTTAATACAGAATGAATATTGATTTCATACTCGTAATAATAATAATTGGCATGGCTTTTGTCCTCAAATATTTTAATTTGTTTAAATATTGAACAAAAATTTCGTTTACATATAATGATTATAGATTAATCATTATTTCACAGGTACAACATCAGAATTTTAATATTATTCCCTTTAATTAGGTTTTAAAGTTGATGATTGAATTTGCATAAAATTATTTATGTAATTGAAATTAAAAAAATAAAATTATATCGTGAAGGCCTCCGTTAATGGAGCACTAAGACAATTTATAACATATTAAAAGGCTAAATACAAAAAAAAAACTTTAAATGGTAAACAAAAAACAAAGGCAGTATTTTTTACAGAAACTAAATAATTTGATTTCCTCATTTAAAAATATGAATTATTAAAACGATATTCGCCTATTTTTATACATTTGCTATAGATTTTTATTTATGTACACACTAGAAACGATATTAAGTATAAACGTGTATAAGAAAAATATCTAATAACAAAGAAAAAGGGAAATACAAAATGAACAATCAATAATATACACGAAAAGAAAAGCTGTCGCTTGCAGGATACTTTTGCTTTGTGATTGTAATGGGTTATTACATACTGAAAGATTAATTATTGATATCAATTAAGAACTAGACAATCCGATTCAACGACCATTAATAAAAATTGACTTTATAGATTTTGCTACCAATATATATCTATATATATTTATATTCTATACTATTGTATATTGTATATGTATATATAACCTCGACATAAAGTATAGAATATAATTATATATATACTATTTTAACTTCGACATAAATTATTGAATATTTTTATGATAAAATCAAGGTCTGCATTATGTCTCACGGTTCTGAAATAATTGGCGTTATTATATTTATTTTTTGTGTATTAGCTATAACTTATACATACGAGATTAAATTGGCTATTCTTTTTCGATCTAAACCAAAACAGTTGTTGGTTAAATATATATTTTTTGATAAGGTTTTCGTACAATATAAGTAAGGCAATTTTAATGTACAAGCATTCTACAATAAAGTATATTTCTAAGTCGGTGTTTGTTCTAATATCTTAGAGCTATGAAAACGGTTATGAGAACCGGTCGTGTTTGCTTTTATCCGAGCTTTCTTGATAGCTCTTGACCTAAGGTTTCTTTGTTTAACTTTTGCATGCTCTGTTACATAGCTACTGCGTAAGCATATTTTCCTACATTCTTAATTCATATCGCTATTTCTGTATATTTTATTGGTTCTTTAAATAAAAATTCACCCGTTACTATACATTATACCTAACAGAAAATTTCTATAAAAGTGATTATATTTGTATTGCTTTATTCTAAAGTATAACGAACTGTTCTTGTTTAACTACATTGTATTTTTTTATTTTTACTCTTAGCTACATCAATTGCGGGTAGAAATATCTTTTATTCAAGAAATCGCTGAAACTTTTCGTATTAAATTGTAAAGAATCTATGAAATTTTGTTTTCTATTTTCTTCTTTCAACTATCAGTACTAGGTGCCTCTCAAAATAAGAAAATTGTTACTGTCCGAGGTACAACATTTTAAATAATGCTAAATAACTGGCATCAAAATATCCCAGTGTGATAAATTTTATACGCACCTTTCATGTACGAGTATGTGCTATGTGAAAGGGTGTAATGTTGAGTTTTTAATTTATTATTTTAAAACAAATGCACCGTTTGAATTGTTATTGTTGTAATCGTTAATAGTGTTGCTGTTAAATATATGATGTTATTACCTAATTTATTATTTGGAAATGACATTGTAAATTTAATAGCCGCGACAATCGTTGCGTATGACATTCAACATAACATATTATTAACTAGATAATATATTAATTACATTTTGTTATATAATGAAATGTTTTAATATTATATAGAACAATTTTAAACAATTGTTTTTCTAACACTAAGTCACATAATTTAACTGTCTTAATTACCAAAAAAATTTATCAAATGCATTTAATAAACAATCATATTCACACAGAGATCAATCTTTTAGAATATTTTTTTGGTAATTGAGTACAGTGTATATATTTAGTGATACAATGGACTATTCTTCTCGCTGTTCCAAGGAAGCTGCTCAAATAAGTACAAAAAATTTTCAGTTTAATGTAATGGTAAGAATTGTAAAGTCGCAATTAATTTCATCTACATTCTTAAATGTCTTAACATGTGTCAGAAAATAATGGGAAGAAAATATATTATATTTTAACTACAATATTATTTTTAATTCGTAATATACTAGATCACCTTTTTTTGTTTATATATTATTGATATGGTGTGGCTGAATAAAGGTGGTCTTTGATTCTAGGTTATAAAAAATAAAAATCTTAATATAATATTAATAATTTGGGAAGTGCTAGATTCAGACCAAATATAATGTTTTGTTGAAGTATAAATACAAATAAAACTATTATCTTCGAATATACTAAGCTTTTTTTATTATTTTAAAACTACATACTCCCGACCTTTCGGTTCCTTTGCAGCAAACTTTGATCACGGCCAGACGAGATGAAAATATTAGTCTGTAATATGTAGTTTTAAAATAATAAAAAATGCGTATTATATCCGAGAATCTTAGTTTTATTTAAATGAATAGACGCGAATATCTTAGATATTAGTATGAATTTCATTTCGGAATATATTTTCGATAAAAACTTTTTGGGAAGCGTTACATACGGCATAATCTAAAACAAATAAGCAATTAGACAGTATAGTATAAACTTATATGTATTTATAAAAAAAATAAATGTATATATTTTTTTTGCAATTGTTACTATTCGAGTACCTAGTACAATATAATAGACTTCATCCGCATTTTCTCACTGGCTATATCAAATTTACAATATAAAATCATCGTGACTTGAGGCCGACATAAAAAGTAATTTAATATCTAAGAGCCTCTAAACGAAAGTCGGTTATATTTGTTAAGTTAAATACTCTATAGTTTTTAATGAATTAATCATTGCTTTGTTTCTAGCAATCGAATCGGAATGTTTATTTGTTGTACTGAACATTCTAGTGTGATCAAATTTTAAATTAAAAATGCTCTTGCCAATATAAATATGAACATTTTTGTTTCAAATGGCTACAAATGAATTTCATTTCTTTATGACTTGTAATATTTCATGAAAAGCTTAGCTGCATTTCATGGAATTAGTTTTTACCGAAATGCAGCCATTATCTGCACCAAGAACTATTCGGTTGTCTAACTTGCGACTGCAATAAATCCTATCTTCCGCCGATAGCAGGAAGTTGGCGCTCATCAATTCTCCTTTGCCAGCCGCATATTCTTGTTCACGTTCACTTGTATTGTTACAATATGGATCTTGAGATCTGCGAAGCGTTCTTTAATCAGTAGGATTTAAACACATATGCAAATATTTCATATCATATTAAATTCGTAAAGAGCTAATTAACGGCATGCATATGTAACATACTACACGTAATGAGATGCTTGCTCTTCCTTAACTTGTAACATTCACGAAGTTTTGATATATGTTTCCATAGTGACGAGCTCAACAGCGTGAATGAGATAGGTAAACCTTATGTTCCTGGCAAATAAACTTTACCTCTATTAGCATTATATGATTTGAAGCCATAAAGTTTGAAACAATAAAATTTGTACAACAAACAGCTAAAACTATATTATATTGGTTATTATGTGTAATTTTTTTATTTATTGTATATGTTTAACATAATATTGTGTAAATACGAGTCTTGCATGTATAAGAAAAAATTCTATATGCCAAGGTAAAGAAGTCTTGGCTTTTATTTTTAATATACTGCAAGGTATTGTTTAGCGAAATCTTAATAGAATTTTGTCCAGTGTAGAGTTGTTAGAGTGTAAATCCAGCACAATATAAATAACTTTCAAACATAATTTGCAGATGACAGGCTATGTTAATTTAGTAATCAGTAACACATGATTTTGCATATATAATTTTATATAGTAAATCTATATATTAAGACCCACTATATCATTAATTTTGTTTTTACTTGCTGATAGTTTACTTGCCTCTCTTATTCCTATACATCCTAGCATGCATACAAGTCGCACAAAACTTCTAATAAAACCAAGTTACATGAAAGTTTTTAAAGACTTCTTGACTTGAAATGTCGACTTAAAAATTATAAAATCAACAGAGCTCTTCTAATTTTTTTATTGTTTTTATTTTTATTTCAATAGTTATCACTGCAATTTAGATTTAGTGGCTGGTTCAATGCAGTTCCATCTCTATTTGTGGTTTAATTTGTGTCGCTGCAATGGTCATCTATTCTGTTTCCTTAGTGGTCACAAAGGACCTCGCTGAGCTAAAATTACTTTTCGTATTGGCGATAAGCCAAATCTCCGAAAGAATGTTCCCAAAGACATATTTTATTTATTGCGAGGTGAAAATTTTCAATAGTATACTTACTATATTTTAAAGTTTATTAATGTATAATGTATGACGTCCATTTATAGAATATTGTAATTAGTTTTACTCAAACTAATTGCATTTAATTTGTGTTACTCCAAATATTGACTACAACATATTTAATTATAATTTAATTATATCAATTAACTCCTATTTTTATTATTTATTGTTTCAAAAGGAACGTTATATTACAATTGAATGTAACACGATGATCCATGCGCTAGATTGATCCGGTCCTATACCCAAAATTGTGTTTAAATTAGTATGATTTAGACAACTCAAGATAAACAATTGACTAGACAAAAAAAAAGTACGAATATTATAATTTATGGAAACGATTTTAAAACCAATATTCAAGTTTTTAACCGCATTTTCACTCTGTTATTTCCTTGGGACACAGTAAGCGTGGCACACATTTGTGGTGCTGTTATTTTTCAAGATTACTTAAAGTGTGTAGGACCCATCTTCAAACACGTGATACTTAATAAATTGTTATCTTAGAACTGCAATAGGTCTGTATTTAACGAAAATTTCCTAATATTTTTTAGATTATGACCAATATACCAGTCAATTATATACAATATAAACGTAGGAGTATATAAACATAAGAGCTGAGATCAAAATCTTCAATATCGGGTCTCACTCTTTTTTTTTTTAAAGTACGAAAAAAGCACACATTTGCACCTACTAACATAAATCCAGCAAGACAAATGGTTCGAAAGGTAACATATTTTTAAAGTTGGTTAACAAAATAAAAACAAAAAACATATTTTTTTTCGTTATCGAGTTTCAGGTGAGAACTGGAAAAGTAGTTTTAATGACTAAAGTTTACTATTCTATTACATAGGTCGACTGGTTTCAGAAGTTCGGTTTTCTTTTTAAGCCGTACTTTCAGTATCGAAATATATGCTTTATTGATTATGATAATAACAAAAACGAAGTTGAACAAACTTTTACAAAACATTAACGTAAATGGTTCGTGTAGTTGAAATAATTAAATTCTCTTAAATGTTTAGTGAAACACGCTAATATGAAGACTTTTACTTTACTTTTAAGAGTTTTGTTTACAGACCCAGTTTTTGAAATCGAAATGATAGAAGTTAAAAAAAATGTTTCCTGCAAAACTTCATAGTAAACTAGCAATTAGTTTTCTAACTGTGATTGTAATCAGCACAATTATTACCGCTTTATTATTTTAGTTTTTTAATATTAGACGAATTGTATTTTACGCTAGCAAAAAGTATTTCTTTATCTGACTTCCCTTTGGGTTGGTAAACTTTATTAATCGTTAACCTTTTTTAAAGAAAGTGAGGTTTATTTAAAAAAAATAGTAAAATTTCAGATTTAAATTGTGATGACAAGAAGTCTTTTGAAAATATATAGAAAAGTCAATCAAAACTTTTAATTACAATCGATTGATATTTAAAGAAATTACGTCATTTGATAGAAAAAAAAAATGATTTAAATATTAATATGATCCTCTGTATTCGTATACAATGTATTCGTATTCGAGTGCGTGTGTGTTGTCTTTTTACTTTAACATGTTGTAACTTATTAAGGGATAATCCTTACTATCATAATATTGGTATCGTTTTCGTTAATCAATATTGTTGTAAATTATTATAAATCTACCATATCGACTATGAGTGAACCAACACATCGACTATAGGTAGCTACTATTTTTACTTGGAGCTGCGCCAAATGTAGCTTGGATTGCTAGTATTAATTCAAAGCACTTGCACTTTTTTATACAAAACTTTTTTCAAGCCAAAATAGCAGGCTATTTGTTTATTTATTGTGGTGAGACAATATAGGTACAGCATCTTATAACATCCTGTTTACAGAACATAAAATAAAATATGGTATGGTATTGGTATAAATTTAATAAAATGTAAAAAAAAAAGTTAAGAAGGATAAGACATTTACTTCTAGAAATAATTTAATTTTAAGTTAAATATATCTTAAATTTTACCTAAAAGATAATAATTTTAGGATTCAGAAACAAGCATTTTTACGAGAGGTTTGTGAAAATCATTAGTGTGTATTGATGCAATTGGAAAATTAATAAACTTTTACCGCTTGGTAAATAACAACTCCTTTATTAATCAAAAGTTTACGATGTTTAATTTAAAATACAAATTGGAACTGGACCTTTATATATCTTAAAACTATAAAAGTTAGTGCTTAGAATAACAATATAAAGATATTTAAAAAACAACGTTAAAGGTCGTATTGTTCTGCAGTAAATCTTTTTATTTCTTACGTGTTCCAAATAATAATAAAGATTGTAACATGCATTGAACAATTTTCAAAATAACTGTATAATTGATTTCCGAAAAAAAGAAACTATAAAAGTACATGCTGTTTCTTTTATATGTTTATTTCTCTCATCGTATATCTACTTAAACCGCTATCCATGCTTACCTTAGCAACTACTAAATAAATTTTTAATCCAGCTAAAAGTTATTGCTTTATTGAAAACCTAAAACCCAATTATACACTAAAAACGAAGTGGTTCGTACAATCACGGCTTCAATAAACCCAGAAATATTATAATTTTATACCTAAAAAGGTAAAGTTCATACATATTTGTTATGTATTAAATTATTTTATAGAATTTAAACTTTTAGGACCGCAAATCACCGATATTTATTTGGGGCACCCTTTTAATTAAGAAATGTTTCGTTCGCCAATACTTTAAATAACAAATTACGAATACATAATCGAAATTAATTGGAAGTTCTAATAAATATAAATTATTAGGAATTCTGTATTAAGATAAAACTAATATTTTTTTTCTGATTGCACTACACGTATTTTATTATTTTAAAAAACAACACACTCCCGTAACCGTGATCACGGTTGCTGAAAAGTAACCGAAACATCGGGAGTATATAGTTTAATAAAGTTATAAAATACGCCTAGTATAATCCGAAAAAGTATTAGTTTTATTTAAATGAACACTCGCGAAAGTCTTAGATCTCATTATGTATTAAGGTTATATGAAAGACCAAAATAAATAAAAGATTCTTACATGTTATAACAACTCTTAGTATGAAAGTATAAAAACATCATAAAACAATTTAATCCCTTCAAAAGGACTGTTATAAGTAATATGTATATAGTACGTAAAACTAATTTTAATGAAAATATTCCAGGGTTTGTAAGTACAGAAAAAAGCTGATTCTTCTTTATTATTCATCTTACCTTTTAGCAGCAAAAAAGTTCAAAGACTCGTCTCGGCTTGACTTATTACAAATTCTGGGGCATCTATTCACTGACAAATTTAGGGCCAAGCAGTTGTATGGCTCTAAAGCGGGTAATGCTATGTGACTTGTGTAGTCTAGTTTTGGATATTGTAGAAAACCAGTAACACATTTTATATGTATTTGTGTATAATAGAAAAATATAACAATTGTTATTTATTATATACAAATTCAAGTTATCACTGCGTCTGTTATTTAATAAAAAGCTCGACAATTTTTGATACACTTGGGAAAAGACACAAAATAAGTAAACAAAAAAGACACACAAAAAAAAATCTTTTTAAAAGATTTTTACAACTTTTTAATAATTTGTTGTTTTATAAACCTTTTTGAAAATAATATCTTTTATACGCAGATAATAAAACACTAATAGAAGATTTTATTCTTTCTCTACACCTTTTTATTAATTATTTTTATAATTTATAATTTTCATATGTACAAATAACTCAATTATTGCACTAGTTTCTTTGTCACTATTAACCCTAGACTGATTTTGATTATAATATAAGTCTCAATTTAGTTTAACTTTGGACGGATTGAAAAGTTAACTTTAAGTAAATATAAATTAAAAAAAAATTATTAGTAAGAAAACAAATAATAAAAATAATATTATTAAATAAAAATGATTAGCTCACGCAGTAAAAATTCAACAAATTTAACTTATACCCGCTTTTTTGTAGCCCTGGCTGTAAAAATGCTTCCACTCAAAAAAAAAATACTACAACGCTTTACTTTATATAGTGAATATAAAGATTAAGTCGCGCTCAGATTATAAGTATGCTTGTAAATAAATTATAATTTTTATTATTTTGTCATGTTTTGAGGGTCTCCTATATAAATTGCTTATTGAATGCAATCCGTAAAATTTAATGTTAAAAAAAATTCGTAAATTTCTACAGAAACAATTATAAACTAAATAATAAAGTTTGTAGCAGTATCAAAATAACGGACGTAAAACAATGTAATTATGTGCTTCTGGTAGCGTGAATCAAATATTGCGATCCCCATTTTAATATCCGATGCAATTCCAGTGCACTGCAGACAGACTGAACATCCAAATGCTCACACTTGATTGCTATTCAGATGACCAACCAACTTTTAACAAAAGATATTTTTTTCCTATTGAATGTATTTCCAAAGGTAATTTTTACGAATATTTTTAAACCGAGAACAAAATAAGGCATTATAAAATACTAAATGACGAGGTGATTTTTGAAATTTAATTTCAAAGTATCAGACCGTAAATTTAGTTTATTGGAAATTTGTTACTCGCTAATAAGAAAAGCATTTTGTACTTTTAAATACCGCGTTAGAGCTGTTTAGTGTCTTTTTCTTTTCATAACACTCACAATCAAATATTGTCATGAATTTAGTGATATGTCGGATCTAATCTATTTACAACTATTTAAAAAACTTCATTAAGTGTTATTTGTTATTAAAGACGTTTCTACGAAGGAACTTGGTTACGACAGTATACAATAGAGTGAACTGACAGTAATCTTCAAATAATAAGAAAGTGTTAAGCGCCAACTGAGCATTCCTTTCTTTAACTTTGTTATCTCTTTCTATTTTCTTTAAGTATCTCTGTGGGCCTCGCGATTTCACAGAAAGCATTTTTTACGGTCAACGATATATTCTTAATATAAACATGTAAATATTGTTTTAATTGTTATTTTAATTCTAATTTTGAATTTTAATGAATCTATTTCAATTTTATAAAAATAAATATTTTAAACATATTTAAATCTTTAAATAATTCTTGATACTGATTATGATAATTGAAAATCCGTAGTATACACGAGAACAGATTATAATTTTAATTTTCCGTCGCTATTTTTATTAGTGTACGGAATAAATATTAACAATATCATTTAGCACTTACGAGGATATGAATTCTTCATTGTCAGCTGATGTGAGTCATTGGCGCCGCCATATTGTTCTTTGAGTGAAGTGCCTTTCACCCGAACCGTACTTTGTTACCGATTGTAATGCTGTTGGTCGATGAAAAAAAATTAATACATTAAATACACAGCCTAATCTTAAATTAAATATATATTAAAAGAAGAGACAGAATTTATAAACGAAGACTGAACTTTAACTTGTGGAGAAAATAAAGTAATAAAATGAATAACATTGTATATTTGAACTGTATTAATGTATCTGTAATGGTAAAGTTGCTAGCTGATATACAGAATGTTAGGACACAATTCACTTTTAGTACTTTTTAAGAATGTTTAAGAGTATGGTTCGATTTGGATGTTTTCCAATTTTTGAAGCTTTGAGATTGTATTTAATGGTTGAAAGATCCGAACGATATCCACCCATTATACCGAAAACTATATATAGGAATTAAATGTTGCAGCCATATGTTTGATAACTATTCAAGGTAAGTGAAAATAAATTTTTACTAATTGTTACAGGTTAAAAAATATTTTACTTATATTCATTAATTCATTGATATGTAATCAATTTGTTAAGGAAAGAAAAAGTACAAAAGAAAAAGTATAACACATGCAAGCTAAACAACCCAAGTTTGCAATCTGTTTGATTAACCTAACTCGATCACCGTTATTAATTTATGTCAAAATATTCCATATACTCATACAGCTAAGTAAAATTTTTTCTAAACATTTTTTTTTCTGATCAGGAATATTTTATCTTTTAATTCCCTTACGTGAGATAAATGTTAAAAAGTAATATTATCAAAGTTAAATAATTGAAAAAGGTTGATAAAATATTTTAATATTTGAGAACTCCATTTAGATATTTAATGATAAAAGTGGGTAATAATAAGTTTGAAATCGTTACGGGTAAATAAAATACTTTGTTCATCTTAATTTTCTCATACTCAGACTCAGATAATCTCCGTTAACTTATTTAAAGAAGCTGATATGATATGTAAATTCTTACTAAGGATTTTTCGAATACGTCGATACTGTCTTACTTGTTTTGTTTGAAAAAAGTTTGGTTCATTACCGTTTTTTTTTTTTTATAAAAAACAAACACTATAGGTTTTGTTTAGTATCGTTATCTTTAAGTTTCGTGATCATTTTGATTCATTAATAATTGCAATCAAGGCGTGTTTATATTTGATTCCGTAGGGAAATTTAAGTACCTAAAACCAGTAATGTTTCGTCTTAAAACTTTTAAGTAAAACGCAGCTGGAATCGGCACCAAATAACTAACCCGACGTCCAACTTGTGACTGCAATAAATCCTATCATCCGCCGATAACAGGAAGTTAGTGCACATCGATTTTCCTTAGCTTGGCCCAAAATGTTTGCTCTCTTGTTGTGCTGGTACATTATGAACATTGATTTTGTAGATTGCACTGACTCTTCATATTGATTGAAACTACTACTACTAAACTTTCTTGCATTACTCTTGAACAAAATTTTTGACAGAGCGTAACATTGAATTATCCTGTGATATTATTTGATTAAAAGAAATTTGGTCATAAAAACGAATAAAATTTTTAATTCACATTTAATAAATTTACTTTAGATAATAATGTTATCTGTGAATAATATCTTCATATATTCATATGAAATATAGGAGTGTTGTAAATTAGCAGTAACTAAAAGCAGTATTACCTAAATCATCTAAAATATTTATGTTCCGTGGCTAGAATATAATAGTGAACTAAGAACGTTCCCTTTCACGAAGTGTGTGAGGTATTTGATGATTTATTAGATATACTAATGTCAAAGCCAGAAGTGATCTATTTCAAAATATTCTGATATTTCAAAACAATTATGGTAAATATTTTTTCATACAATGGATTGTTACTGGAGTAATAATTTGTGTCATTAATATTTGGCTCATTTAATATTAATAAAAGTTAATATAAAACCAGCTTTTGTTTCTAACCGTCCTTTGGAGACTATAATGACCTATGAGACTATAACTTCTTTGAATTGGCAATCAGTCAAATCTTTGTAGAGCTACGTATTTGCGTAAAGTATTTTATTGATAGCTTTGTTTCTTAGATTTGCAAATGTGAAAGATATGTTTACGACACCCCATGTAGCCATAATGTATAAGAAACTGAAACCCAAATTAGATATCATGAGCAATTATAAACACATTATTACTAATCTTAGTATCTTTGTATGTACATATATCGCTTTCTTGAAAACGTACGCTGTCAACCAGGAATCTTATTTTTGGAACTATCTAAAACGAATGAATGATTATTACAGCTATATTTTTTTCCCAGATTGAATTAAAGTATCTTATAGATGTGAAACATTAATTGTCCTATCCCCTCTAGGTCTGTTATTGGTCACATTGAAATTAATCCTATATTTGAATACAGCCAGGACGATACCAATTTGTACTAGAAACTGTTTCAACTATTGTGATTTTAAATGAATTCAACGCAGAACCTGAAAAGAACTATTCATTGAAAGATCACGAAAGTTTAATGCTTCCTATCCAAAATATTTGTTTGAGACATCTTTTAATTTTATGTGTAAATCTTCGACTTACTGGAGTAAAATATATTAAATGCTCATTTTTACTGCCCTCGTTTGGCATGGAATTATTTTGTTTCTAAAAAAGGATCACTAGTTGTCCTGCGGTTCAGAGACTTTAAGACCAAATGCCGTTACAAGTGAGCCATCGGTACCGTTCTTTGCACTTCCTGTTATTTTATTGGAGAAAAGGTTGTGGAGCTATTATTCTGCTTCGTCAGACTTTAGATTATTTGCAGTGACATGGTAATACAATAGGATAAATTTTTTCATCATTTTTCTGAATACGTTAAAGAAATACATGTCAAAATTTTGTTAAAATCCATTTATCCTCAAATTTTACATTTTAGCCATTGAAGACATGTCCCCTGGGTAGTATTATTATATTTACTTAAATCACTTTTAAATAATAATTACTTGTTAGTGGATGAAATTTGTTTTATTAACTATTTCTCTTGACTATTAAATTATATATCTCAAAGTAATTTGAATTGTTTTAATATTTTCAACAAATCATATATCTATTTTTAATGAAGTTTATGTTTCCCAAAAACGGTTTTAAGAAGTATTATTATAAACTTACGTTTTAGATAATATAAGCTTAAAATATAAACCTGTCACCATCTACTTTAGTATTCTAGTCTAATTTTAGTAAACTAAATTCAACGAGAATTAAAAAGAATTATTTAAATTAACGGATTAATACTTTTGTTCTGAGACGTTGGAAATTACATAACAAATTAATATATTTAAGGAATTTGACGTAGATCAAAATGGAACGAAATCGAGCAATATCTTACAATATCTTAGCCAAGACAGTCTGAGAGTATTTATAAATTTTGCGTTGGCAGTGATACTTCTACATTTATTTTCTAAAATTATGAAGTAATATAAGATGTTATAATTAAAATATTTGAAATATTAAATTGGAATATGAAAAGCACAAGAGTTTATTTTGCCACTAAACTGGAACACGAAATTTGTAAAGTTTGATTCTGCAGTGCTATTAAAATCTTTATACTATGTGACAACTTTAATTACAAAAGTTGTGAGGATAATATGTATTTCAAAGAAAACGCACCTGGACAGGAGGATGTCCTGCTGATTAGGTTAAGGCAGGCACCTTTCGACCAGACAATTTGAGGCTGTGAACAGTTGTGATTAGCTGTCTCGTCACAGCCGCCAGGAAAATAAAAGAGGGCGAAAGGCTTCTGGTGGGTTGGGTTTCGGTGCAGGTGAGGCTGCTGGAACTCCGACCTCTGAGGCGCTTCCGATGCCTCGTTTATGATCATGTGAGCGGAGAATCTCCGGTCGGAGGTGGTGGAGGCCTTGGTCAGCGCAGTATTTCCCCGACTGCAAAGGGGTCCGCGTACGGGCTTATCGTGCTGCTGGCCGAGGTGGGAAAGCTCTTCAAAAGAATACTTTCGAACCGTCTCGTTTCGCACCTGAAAAGCAGAGGGCCGGATCAAGTGGACAGCCTGTTCGGCTTTCGCAGAGGGCGTTCTAAGGTAGATGACATCATGTATGTGGTGGAACTCACGACGTTGTCTGCAGTGGCCAGACGGAGGTTTGTCGTGGCAAAGGCTGTAGATATCGTCAACGCCTTCAACTCGCTGCCCTGGAGCTGTATTCTGGAGGCACTCCGGTATCACCGGGTGCCTGCCTACCTCCGTCGTTTAGTCGAAGCTTACCTGATGGAGCAGTCTGTCATCTGCCCCAGTCAACGAGGCGAGTGGAAGCGCAGAACACTTTTGACCTTTGGCTCCTAAGTTGGAACGGACAGGGGCTGCACTCAAGCGGTTCCTGCCTAACTAAGGGGGGCCGAACGCCTCCTGATGGAGTATGTATTCGGAGATCAATGGACCTCTACGGGGCTCCTATGTGGGCGAAACCTTTGAGTCGCCGACCAGCTCGTGCGCTGATCGCGTCCCAGAGGTTTATGGCCATTCGGATAATTCTTTGGCATTGCACGACCTCTCTAACTACTAGTTTGCTGAACTCTGGCCGCGAATCTCCTTGCTGGATCAATTCCATGGTATTTAAAGGCAAAGGCACTCGCGCACGTCTTCATTTTGCGCGCCAAAGCCTGTTGTGCCAAAGCCTGTTGCGCGCTAAAGCCAAACTTTGCTACCACGCCAGATTAGAGCATGGCGAAATGAACTCCACCGCGACCTCATGGCGCAATGGAAGGAACGATTGTCTCAACCGAGGGATAGGCTCGCTACTATCGCACCGGTAAAACCTTTCTTTGAGAAGTGGCTGGAGAGATACTACGGTGTCCTCACTTTCTACCTGATGCAGGCGCTTACCGGACACGGAAGTTTCGGGACATACCTCTTTCGGATTCAGAGTAAAGAAACGCCCAGATATCGACATTGCAACGATCAACTAGAGGCCACGGTGGAGCATACCGCATATAACTGATGTGCCCAGCAATAGGCCGGCGGTGTGCTCTGCTTGAGCTGTGCACAGCCGTGTTCTAAGGGTAGAGGTCGGCGACGGCGACCTCTTGCGCCGGCCTTAGTTCAAGCTATGGCGTGGAGCGTGACGCACTGGGATTCCGTTTCCTCCTACTGCGAAGCAGTCAGGCTAGCTAAGGAGGATGCGTAGCGTGTGAGGGAGCAATCCTTCTCACTCCCCAGCAGCCGCAGGAGACGCTCCAGGCGTTGGGTATCGCGAAACGATCTCCAGCCACCGTAAGCGCGGGTATGCAGACGGCGAGTAAGGGTAGCTCGTCGCACCGATCAGGACCAGACCCAAGCGCACGGCGCGTAGTTTTCCGTGAGCACCACAAAGAGCCATGAGACTGCCACAGATGGGCCCTAGAGCCGATGCCAAGCCGGGTTGCGAGTGCAAGCGGAATGATGTACAGCGGCCTGGCTGGGAGCAGGTAAAGGTACGTGGGGTTTATAGTCAGGAGGAGTCTGACACTCCCTTTGCCCCATCCAGGACAAGAGGACATGATAAAAAAGGAGTTAGATAAATTCTAGCCATCCCCTCTATTGAAGTAATATCCTGCCATTAATCTTTGATTAATATAGGCACCTCATTTGAAGGTCTGACAACATCAATTGTGTTAGTAGCAAAATTTTAGAACTATAATACTAATATGATATGAAATTACTAACATATTCACCACATTAAAAAAAATCATAAGTTTAGATTTTTATTTAAGGGAAATAATACGAAGTTTTTTGTTAAATAATACATCCAAAGACACAGAGACAAGATTCAACTTAAAATTTAAATTGAATATGTCATCCCCTTTTATCAAGAGAGTATAAAATCCGTGTTGTGAAAAGTCAGTCATGTGTGCATAACGTTTCTTCTATTTTTGTTCATTAGAGTAGCATTCATACGGAAGTAATATTTAATGAAAAAGTCTATTTGAATATTGTATCCAAACACAAGAAAATGTAATTATTTGTTAAGGACGACTAATAAATTTCTGACTATTCAATGTTTATTTGAATATTGATTCTTTATTTCTATATCAAAAAGGTACGAAAGGAAAATGGTATTCATTACTTAAACCACGATTGTGTATAATCTGATTTGCTATATCTTTGACATAATTTATATTTTATTATTATATTACTGATTCCTTTAAAATATTTTATAATATTAGGCGGTTTGGGGACCTTTAGATATTTTGTATCCCTAACAGATATATTTATTAACTTAATTAAAAACTACTAGAAACTAATAATTATAATATAATTATGAATTACAAAAATAAAAAGACCTAAGAGCTTTGTGAAATACAGTCGCTAATTTAATGATGACATGCGTTAATTAAATGAGTAATTTAATTTCACACATAAGGATAAATTTTCATCACTTGAGTCGAAAACGTTTTTGTTGTTGTAAGGTTTTGGTAGAGGAACATGTTATAAGCAGATGTGTATAATGTCCATGACGATAAATTATAACAATAAGACCTTCGTTTTAATTGTTTTTTCTATCTTTGATGTTGTTTTTATAATTTTTTTGTAAATTAAAAAGTTTTCCATTAATTTCAAAACATGATATCATGTAATTTATTTAGAAGAAATATTGCCACTTACTTTTGAAGCAGATAGATATCTTTAATGGCTTGGGTTTACATTTTAATTTTGAATGACAATGTTCGTCGTCTTTAGTATAAAATGAGACAGATCTAAAACAATTAACAAGTTATTTTTAAGTATTTTTTCAATATAAGAAATGAATGGCTTGCTAAGGTAAACTCCAAACACTTGTTCAATTATAAATAAATAAATAGATAATAATAATTGAAGATTAAAAATAACATTTATAGATATTGAAGCGAAAAAATATTTTTTCTTCAGTTTTTTACTTTCAATGTGAATAAATGATTTATTTTATCAAAAAGCTTACCTATCCATTTATTTGTATAAAAATGAATTAAATTAAACAATTTTAATGCCTTAATTTTTTTATCATTTAATCAAATCAAATCAATCATTTAATCAAATACGATTACTTATATTTCATGACGAGCTGTAATATATTAATAACACAATAAACTTATAGTTATAAAATTTTTACGTTTTGTTTATTAGTTATTTTAGTTATCATTTGTTTTTGCTTATTTAATTGTATTGAAATTATATAAGACACATTCATTCTTGTATCATGGGGTACCGAAAAACACAAAGAAGATAGAGACAAGTTAACCTCATGACCAGAAGTTCTCATCCAAGATTATATATAAACCAAATGGGTATTTTTTTAACCATAAGTTAAGTAAATATAAAACAATATTGATTTATTTCTTTCAGAAATGTGTTAAATGCTTAAAAAAAATATTTTTAACAAAGTTTTAATCTGGAGTATGAAACTTTTTTACTAATAAATGATTTTAAGCTGGTATTACGTATTCATATATCTGGGATAGCATCCAGTCTTAACCTGTATTTGTTTTTTGTGTAAACGTAGACTGAAAGCATGTTTCGGATGGGATTCTTATTTCAGGGCATTCACCCCTAACACCAACCCAAAACTCGCTCAAAAGTACACATTAAAATGTGTCATTTAGCAAGGATACATTTTGAAGATATATGAATACTAATACGATGATTAGGAGCGATCATTGTTTTTATATTATTTTAAAATAAATAATTTAAAAAATTTTGCTTAATTTGGAATTACCAAATATAGTTTATAAAACAGTCTGGTGACGATTCCATTCCATTATAATCGTATAATATACCTTTTTGTATGAAACTTACCTAAATGGAATCATTAATGATAAATTTGTCTTAATAATATGTAACAAAAGAGGAAATGTTTCAGAAGTTAAGATACACATTCGTCATGAATTCATTCAATTTCAATCCATAAAATAAAAATAATTTCAGTTAAAAGTGTCCAATTTAAAAAGTTATAAATAACTTAACAAATAACACTGAAGTAGAAATAGACCAGTTATGTTTTTAGAAATTCGGACGATCGATAGAGCTGAAACTTGTTAAAATTGACACCTCGTGTAGGTAAACGTGGGTAGGAAGCCGAGCAGCCCGAATGGCAGTCGATTTGAGAATGGTGGCTGAGACTTGATGAAGGTTACCTACAACTAGAACAGCTCACTTTAGAGGAAGTCTACTTTCAGAAGCGAATGGTGATAGGCTAACTTTATAGCAAAAGCGGTTTATTTACTTCGTAATCATATTTTTCATTAAGTATTGGAACGCAATTTGTGAACAAAATAAAAAGTAATACATTTCATATGAAGAAAATCTTTACGTTGAAATTTAATACCTTCGATGCGGAACCAACTGCACTGGACAAATATTAATTTTATGACCAAGAATTATGTTCGACTATTTTTATTTAACTGTTATTAGAACTTCTATATTTTCCAAATATTTAGTATAATTTCTTTATTAGTATTATGGTAACGTCTTAATATTGTACCAACCGTATATTATTTTACTGACCAATACTCGAATTAAAACTTTTATAAAATTTATAATGTTATAAAACAGTTGCTAAAAAAATACTTAGATTACTAACTATGGCTGTTATATAAAGAACATCGTGAAGGCACTTTTTGTGAAAGGAACAGGACAGTTTAATTTTAAATATTCATGTAGCTGAAATGTGAAATCCTAAATGAATATGTCTATATATGGATTCCTATTTTGGTTCACTATTCAGGAAATTCGTATGTATTATATGACTGTCTCCAATCAAAGCTATTGTATTAAATTTATTAGATTTGTCTAGGCTTATTTGACACTGTGACGCGATAAGCCTAGCTTTATTTACAGTATGTGCTTTAATGATATCATTTCATAAGTCCTCAATTTATAACGCATGTATTCAAACTTACGAAATAATATAATTGTTATTAAATTAAATATTTTAAAATTAAATAAACAAATTGATATTTTTACATTTACCTCAATACCATTATACAGATATTTCTTAGTTTTAGGTTTTTACTTTTTATACAAGATTTCAAGATTGAAACCATTATTTCTGATAAATTATACGAAATAAGTGAAACCCACATCGGAACGGAAGTATTAACGATGCTCACGGTATGCACGTTTTCAAAGTGCTTCAGTATTTTTGAAGGTAATATCTATTATCTCTTTAACTATAAGTTATAGAGGGTCGGCGTCGTAAAGATTTTATGACCTATTGAAGCGATAAACTTTTTATTAGCAAAAATATACAATACCAGCATTTTAGTGTAATTTATTAAACAATATTACACTAAGGATTAACTTCTGCAAAAATTCTTGTTCTATATTTTGGTTAGATGCGGATGTAAATAATGATAAATAATTAGAAAATTTGATCGGGATTCCTATGTGATTTATTTTACAAACCTCCGAAAAAATTAAGTTTTTTTTTTAATAAATTTTATTAGTGAATAAAAACTTCTATCAATGAAGCAAGTGCAGAATATCCAAAAAGATTTCCATTGTGTTTTATAGAGGTAAAGAGCTGTCTTCAAACAGTTTACACAATGTTTATTCAATTTTCCTGTCGGCGGTGCAAACTACAGTGAGAAATTTGCAAACATGTTAACGCGTCAATAAATTACGCAACGCCCAGACTTCTGAGCTAAGTTGTTACGTATTTTTAGCCATAAAATACGTATTTTTATCCATTGCCTTCTCGAATTTATATATCATGTATTTGAAAATCCAGTTAAGAACATATGAAAATTTTGAATGTTCTTAAACTGTCTATAACTAATATGAAGAGAAAATGTAAAAAAAATTACGAAATAATGAACGGTTTGGACACAAAAATGTAGTTACAACATTATACGATAGTGCATTTAAGTTCTTAAATATTGTTTGTTTATTATGTTTGGTTACATAACTTTAGTTCATATGAGCGGTAGATAGTTTACCTGTAACATCAAGTTTATGATAATTTACAAAAAAAAAAAAAAAATATTTCAATAATTAACAAATGATGATGTTCTGGTGAAATAATAAATTTATTGAATAATTCGCTTCTTTTTCTCTTTAGAATTTTATCTGTTGGTTTATACTTATATGTAGATATAAAACTGTATCTTGCTACAACATAAGAAACCTTACTAAATAAGCTTGAAATTTTAATATCATGAAATGTATTAACTTCAATGATGTTAATAATAATAATTAAAATAATTTAATGTTTTACAAACAGAATGCTGATATTTTATTTAACTAACATATAAAGGTTGTGGTAGAGCCAAGCTGTGGTCAAGTTTCCATAGCTCGAACATGGACTGGTTCGACCAGGAAAGTACCACCTTCTTACAGAAGATCGGCATTAACGTGTCTTTACTGGCTGTGTTTCGTCCAATAAGTGAAGGAGCCACTTGCTCTTCCCCTTTTACCCCCTTTCCTGTTCCTTTTCCACAACCAAGGTCGGCAACGCATCCGCAACATACCTTATGTTGCAGATGTCCATGGGCGACAGTGACTACCTTCTACCGAGCCGTCTTCTCGTTTGCCACGTTTAATATAAAAAAAATCAAATACATCCTTAAATGTGTTCTATAAAAATACAAGCTGTATTAAAAAAAGAATGTTTTTTTATAATATTCACATCCAGTTCTGTAAACTTGAACCTATATATTTACATCACAATAGGTTTAATTAGAAAATGCTTCGTTTGGACGACACAATCATCATACATGCAATGGTGCGGAAATGTCACCTTTTTAAAAATTTTGGAGTTATGAATATCAGACACAATAACTTATTACAAAGATTCTATCTTATCTTCACTTTGCTTTAAGAGTTTTGTTTGCGGAGTGCTTTGCTTATTCTGTAAAAAGTTTACCTAACTGTCCATTCTTATATTTTCTAATGAGCTGCTAAGTAGATACAGTTTAAATGTGTTTGAAACTCATTTCGAATTAATATATATTTTAACAGAAAATACTTATTCTTCTCATAAGAAAAAATATAAATAAAATTTATTAAAAAGAAAACTTTTGTTCTCTGATAGGTGACAAAAAAAGACTATTCAGTACAATGCCGTAAAATATACGTACAAGTCTTTGGAGCAGCCACATTCATATTTCTCTTAAGCATTTTCTTCAGTTGCAAGAGGTTACGACCTCTGTGGGAATGGTTATGTAAAATACCTTTTTCGACTTCACAACGCTCAGTTCCGTACCCCAGTAAACTTGTATCCACACCAAAGATTCCCCTGAAGTACATACATGTGTTCCTCTAAGCTGATTTGGCGGGTTGCCAATAACTGGGGCGATTGCTTGTATTGATTCTAATATTGCGATTGTACTTCATTCTATATTACCCTGTTCGAACTGAATGAATATCACGCTATATCAGTTTTATTGAAAATCGAATCTACTATACCGACTTAAAGAGACTGAATTTTAAGTAAGTATATCTAACGATATTTTATTTACATAAAAAATATAGGAAGGTAAAGATTCATAATAAATAAAGCACTTGATTTTTAACATCATGGAACATCCTAAAAAAACTAGCAAGTTGAATTAACCTGATCCATTATATGTAATAATGGGTAATTACAGTTGTCATAATAACAATTTTTTTTTTGTGTAAATTTTTTTATCAAATTATACAGAAATGCAATATAATCGCAGTCGCAGTAATTTTATGACTTTTTTTATTTACTTATTAGTGTTTAATGTTCATTGAATTTTTTTATACTTTTTTGTCTATTACATTATCTGGTTTCTAATCAGGACTTGGTTAAAAACCAATCTAGGAGGCCTTCAGTCCAGACGTTAAGTAAACAGTCTCTCTTTGGAGTGTGCTCTAGAATAGCACATTTTTATTTCCACATCTTTTTTTATCATCCGAAAACCAGACGTTCGCCGGGGCCTACATTCTCGGGCCTCGTCCTTTCTCCTAAACACAGAAAAGATTTGAGGCTGTCTATCGGATTCTGGGTTTCCTTACAATTATAATTTGGGCAACCACAAAGCTAGAGTGAATAAGCTGTTACTGAGATAGTATTCATTTCCATCTACCAATAATTAGAAAAATAGTCAAACGCTATCTAATTTATATTTATGTAAATATCCTTGACCAAACTACCAGACAAGGAGACACAGTTATAACATTCTGCATGGAGAGCAGAGCTACCTGAGCAGTGAGTGAGAATATAAAGAATTCATAGGGGGTAGTAGTTGGCGTTGGTAAAAATAACCTGCAGACGAGTCGAGGTTGAGACTTCAAGGTTTCTGTACAGAATATATATGGGAACAGTGTACGGAAACATCGGATAAAATGCCTAATAATATAAAAAGTAAGCTTATGATATCCAAAAATCATAGTTTGGTTGATAAGTGTTATCATGGAAATCGTTAATATCATTAAGGTTATTTTATTTTTTATTCAGCTGCGGTTACTGGGTTTAAAGTTTTAATTCCTATTGCGTTGAAAAATATTTGTTAAAGCTCTTAGGAGTGATTATTATTTAGTCTTTAAAAATATGCAAATATTTAAAGTTACCACATAAACAGTTGCAAAATGTAGAAAAATAGGAAAATAATTTAATAAAAGGTTTCCTAATGACTCAGTAAATGTTTTTTATTGTAATATCAGAAAAAATATTATGGAAAAAATAAATTAGCAAAAGAAGGTGGACTCACCTAACAGGGTCTACTGCTTACAATAATTATTTATTTTTCAAAATAGGCTTCTTTGAGGCATACGTATCGAATAACTTAGTTGGCACTACCCTTAAATGGTGAGTATGTGTAAGTTTAATATTTATTTACATTATTAAAAAAATAAAACTTAGGCCCTTTTTAGAGAATTTTTAGTTAATTATGAAGAATACTTTATAGGACTAATTTATGTGATTAATTTTATATACATAAGTATTTTTAAATTCGATTTCTCAGTTGACCTTTAAGGTTTTTTCAATGTGCAAAAACAGTGTAAATATTTAATTTATGTTTATAATAACAGTTATATCCCCGTCACGAACGAATATCAAACGCTATGTACATGGAAACGTTCAAGTTGCTCCCAGTATAGTTGAAAACGTTTTATGTTATGCTTGCTTCCACCAAAACATTCCTAAACACAAAATTATTACACTGACTGCAATCAAAAATCACAGAAAATAGAAAACCTGGTTTCTATTAGAAAAAAAAAGATAATTTAAATTTTTTTAAATTATTTTTTTGAAATAACATTATTAAAAAAAAAAAAAACAGTGTAAGTAATAATTTTGCGAAATATGTATCAGTTTTATATAATTTTAATATAATAATTATATATCTTAAATAGCCCTTTGAATAACTTAATCATAAAACCAAAAAATGTTACATCAATCTCGTTTTTATTAAAGTTGTTTAAGAAATATAGAATATTTACTGCTTTCTCAAAGTATTTGTGTTTACAAGGAGAATATAAACAGAAAATACTGAAAAAAGTCCATTATGAATAAATATTAGAAATTTATATATTACAACGAATTTTGTGCTTAAATAAAAAGGTTTAATGGCTAATTTGAAAATATCCCTTATAAAGATCCAAATACTATATTATATTTCTAAAGTAATATATATCGGAGCAATTGTTACTATTTGAATAACTAATAATTGAGGGTAGTTGAAATGTTTAGGTGTCACGCTCGTAGCCACCTGTGCAAGTGTAGTCACAACAATGTTGGTATAAATAGAAGCGAGAGTACAGAATAGAGATATTCTCGCTCGAGCCGTTGCAGGTATCGGAGGTCTTCGAAGTAAGGGGTTCGTCAAACTGTCTACGAGGTTATCTTCAAGAGTCCGAGATCCTGACAACATTCAAGAATATAGGCATCGGTGACGTCAGTAATGCTGATGTCACTCTTTAAAAAACGATGAAGTGTCTTCTTCTCCGACATATATCATTCATAAGTCCTTTTGTTACTAAATTATATCTTTAACTAAGACTGCATATAATATTGTGTATCAGGGTCATCCCTGAAATAAACGACAGTATTACCTCGCAGTAAGATTTTGGTTGAAATAATGATTATTTTCAAAAGTCAAGGTGATTAAATAAATCTAGGGGCTTTCGGTCAATGACTTCTTTATTAGTATTTCAAGCCGACTTGACGTTTCGATAAGTAATAAGTAACTATTTACAACTATACACACCATGATATCATCTCGTCCATAATCTTAGAAATATCTTTAATTACTTTAATACGGAACGTTCATCTTGTAATGAAAATTAACAAAAATACATTATTGTTTTATTTAACATTTTTACATTAAGTTGTGCTTTTTTATATAAATAAGAGATTGAAAGTTAATAAAACAGATATCATTATAGTAAAACCAAGTTTTTTACAGTAAACAATAATATTTTAGAGCTAGGGTATTCTAAATTAAACTTTCAAACCAGTCTGCTGCGTCGTAATAGAATAATAAACTTTTTCCTTTAAAACTCCTTTACTAACTTTTCTCTCGACAGTCGGCAAAGCTAAAGCTGAAAATTTTTTTTTACAATATTTAAGTAACACTGAAATTAGTTTCGAATTCACATTATAAACAAATAATTTATATTTATATATTTTTTCATATATTCATATTAAAGTATAGTGTTAAAGGACGCTTAGATTGCTGACAAAAACTTTAGATCAATGCCAGTTTTTCATGTGGTTAATCATAAGTTGCAAAATTTAAATAAAAATAAGAATTAAGAAAAAAGTTACACATTTTTTGTGATTGTAAAATCGACTAACTCTCGACAAAATCCAGGAACTCCTTTGAAGCTGTTAGTTATATACTTAATTTAATTGCCTAAGATTTTTAAATTGCAGAAATCATTATTATGTAACATATTGTAACGCTTTTCTTATTTCCACTTTATCGTGGTACATGTAAGTATTCAAATTATTTCTGTTTTAAAACTGGAAATCAACTATTCGTTAAAACCAACATTAAACCAATGTTATCATATTTCTTTATATTTTGTTTACCGGAAATACCAAAAAAATATTTTTTTAATTTATTGGCCAGAAAATAAATACGGTTAACTTTATTTAAAAGCAAAATAAATGATACCACAGTGGCCCATATCAAATAGCTACAACTTCCTTTAAGGCAGAAGCTTAGAAAATCATCGATAGATAATCAAATAAGAGATCATTTAAAGCTTTTGTTGCCTAAATGAAATCAATCACATGATATGGTTAAGATCTAAACCAAAATAATAATTTCGTTTTTTTGCAAGGATTTGTACATTTTGATGTATTATGTGTCAATATTACTTTTATGGATACTCTCAGTCACATATTTTCATTTCGGATTCACCAGGCGAACTCGTATCTGAGAATTATCTTTACTTCAATCTTGATTTGGGTTTCATTTCATTTGTTTTTGTTTTTCCAATAAAATATAAAGCTATAGTATATTTTCTTTAAATATAATGTTTATTTATCACCAAGGCAGGAGCTTAAAGACGTTATATTTATGTATGTCCATAATTACATACAAACGTATTATATTACACGAAAAACAGAAGTTCAGGATTATCTCTGAAACATCTTTTACTAAGTAATTAGTTGAATTACTATGCAGTTATTTTATGCCTTCATTTATTTAAGAAAATCCTGATTTTTCATTCAGTACAAGTTGATAGTAAGATTTGTACATGCTTACTTGAGCGCTTTCAATAAAATACGAATATTCTTAAATTTTTTATGTCACTCGACTACGCTGAAAAATAAGGTGAAGGTTTCTGCTACCTCAATACGAAAGTTTAATATCCGCTCCCGTCCCAGCTACCGATAGACACTAAGCATATAGTCGTTGGTCGACACTTTACACTTGTCTGTTAAATAGATTTTAAAACACTATTTTAAAATGTATCGTCGTTGAGTAAAGCAAAACGATTACAAGATAAATAAAACTAAATATGGTAATCTTATTTTCAAATATTTATTAAGTTATGCTTTTAATAATTAATAATTAATATTAATAATTGTAGCATGATATTTTTTAAACCGCTATTTACCATCATCACTTTTATTTTCAACAGTTAATTTTATATTTAAAACCCTAAATTGGTTATTTTTTGAACATTTTTCAGAAAAGTGCCTGCGATCCTACAAGCCTTGGAACGCATCGTGTTTTCGTAAAACAATTTTTTTTCTATTTTTATTTAATTATATATTGAATAAATAACACCTTATTGTTCCATTATTTTTTTTTTCTTTTATTTTTCCATCATTATGCCTATGGTATCGTTGAAACCTATAATAAGGTGAAAAAGATAATTGTCATTTATAATAAATAGGTCTGTTTGACACTTTCATAATGGTGGTCTTGTTTCTAAAATTTAAGTATTATCTAATTAAGTACCTTTTTAAGACATTGATTATTATTTTTTTCAAAATAAATAAAATATATGAATAACTTAAAATAATAGAAAAAAGTCTCATTTATATATTTTTTACATTATTATATAAACTATTTAGGTTTTCAGGTACAATAAAGACACTTTTAGCAGTCTGTGCGCAAAATCTCTATGGAATCACGAACAAACATAAAGCTAAGCTCGTTAGCAGTTGAATTCTTTTTAGTGTTACCATTTTAAAATCAGAACAGTGAACTAAACTTACAATTTTATACCCACGACCGTGACTAGGTTTATCTCTGTGAGTATATAAAAAGAGAATGAAGTAGAGTATGGTCTTGGATACGAAAGTGTAATAGCGTCTTCATTGAATGTATACGAATACGGTAATGTTTATAAATATGACTATTTTTATTCTACCCACTTTTATATACATAATATTAATTGTATTTTATCCTTTATTCAAAAATTATTACTGATATGCTAACAAGAAAAATGGCAAGTTATAGCAAATAGAATTGAAAAATTTCCTGAATAATTAACAGCAGAGAAGTAAGGTATCCCTCAACACAAAATATATAATTAATTTTAAACTTAAATTATCGTTTATAGAAAGAACGTAAACATACCTCTTGTTCTTAACATTTTCTCTAGACTCGTACATTATCCAAAAACAATTGTTTCACATCTAAGTTTGTTTGTAGGAATAGTGTAACTTCGTATGCATAAACAAGCAAACTTAATTAGTTTTAGCTTACAATGGAAAGCTTCCTGCATTGAATTCAGAAAGTTATGTTAAATGAAATCGAGAACGTACATAGTCTCTTAGAAATCATAGTAATAAGCCATGATCGTAAATTCGTAAAAATAATATATTCAGGCTATTGTACTATCGTTCAAAATGGGAGGGGAAACTCTCATTATAGTACATAATTTTTTTCCTTCATTTGTTTTGGACATAGGTAATACAAGTTGTAAAGGAATATTTCTATAAAGCTGTGTTAAAAGCAAATTATTCACTGATAATTATCATGAATTGTTACTTAATTATAAAAACATTACTGAACTAGATCTTTCGGTAGTGAAAGTCTTTTTTTTTACTTTATGGCAAAATTTTGGTAAAAATGGAAAAAAAATTGCTGTTACCTAATAGTAAATCACATATGTAATTGTAAGGACCACGTTGCTGATTAGGCGCTGAAACAACCCACTGAAACCTGAAGACCATTGTCGAGGTAATACGAATTGTTCTAATCATTACACAAGCTGAAACCACTCAAATTAAATGTTAAACTACACACTAATTTTTTTTGTTATTTTCAGATTTCTGCTATATTAATGGTGATGATTTTTCTCTTAAATAAAACATTCCATTTTCAATCTTTTATTTCTGTGATGCTTAAACAGCCGGCGCGAAATAAAATACTACTTGGAGCTTATAATCACTAAGAATTCTTAATTTCTCCAAGAATACTAAGGAGTCTCTAATTGAATTTTTGATTGATTGAAAGTATTTTCTTTTTATGTATGTATTGTCGGTTCGTTCAAATGTATATAATTCAAAAAGGTTAACTGAGTAACAGTGTGAATGATTATGAAAATAAGAAACCCATTTATTAGACTAGTTAAGTCTACTTTAGTTAAACAAATTCTTTTTATTTTCCAAATTTCGTATAAAAATTAAACTGAATAAGTTTAAAGACTTATATGAAATCGAAACAAAAAAAAAATTATAAATTAGTATTTTCTACTTAAAAGAAAATCAAATTTATACTTAAGTATATACTTGTACGACAATAGTTACGTAATTAAATATTTTTTTTTATCTTTTCTTTGCGATAAAACTGTGACAGTGGCGCTAAACCGAAATCAATAGGTTTCTTTAAAAGATAACTATTCTTGTTTGTTTTGGTTGAAGATTTGATAGCTCTAGAAGATTGTTCTACATTATTGAGATGGTAGTCATTAGATTGTGAAATTCTTCATTATTCTTCAGAGGAGGACCTTATAAATAAAAAAAATAAAAAAACTAACAAAAAGTGTTTCTTCATCAAATAAAATATGATGAAACTTTAGCTAAACGATTTAATGTAGAAGGGAAAATCTAAGTCACAGTTGTGTATTTTTTCTGTAATCGATTATATAGATTTTACATAAGCTCACTACATTTATTTAGGACATTTTTTTAAATATATTTCCATATTTTTTTAACATATATCGCTTTCCAACTTATATTAGAATATATTTAAGTTTTAATTATTTTTTAAAAATAATACAATTCTATTGAAAACAGACCAAGCATACATTTATACATTCTAAATAATAGCAACTTAAAACCTACATAGATTACGCTTTGCTATTTTCTTACTTGAAAACAAAGCTGGAAAATTTCTGGAACTCTAAGACCTTTATCTATGTCAATGATTCCTTAAAGTTCATAAATGCAGATCTGGCACGCAGCCAACAAAATACTGATTGCTTTTGAAAACGTTATAATTACGGTTTAAACAAAATAGATGATTCTATATACTGATACTCGTATAGAAGAATTCTATTATAAAAGATATGTAATATAATTAAATTTCTTCAAATTAAAAGACGAGTCTTAAAATGTGTTAATTTCAAACTGTCTTATTGGTTTTAGTCGTAGTAAAATATAACTATAATATTAATGGAAAAATATAACTTAAATAAAATTATAACAATTGCTCGATCAAATAAAACTAAGAATGTTTTTTTTTTCTTACTTGTCATTGTGTTTTAATTGGGTAAAAATCATTTATAATATGTAATATATCGCCAATCCCAGCTACTGGCTAATGGATTATGGTTAAATGGTGCCGATAAATAAGAAATTTGTCGACCGCACGTGACCCACAAATAGAATTAATTACACTCATGCGAATGACGCCGGTCATTTACGTGATGGGGATAAATTTTGATAGATAGAACGTATCGTTCATGTGAAATTCAGTTGCTTATAATTTTGAAAGAAATAAAAAAATGTACTCAATAAAGACAAAGGCTCATTGCATACTGATAGAAGATTTTTTTTTTGGAACAAATATGGTTGTTTACATTATAATGTAGTATTAGTTTGTAATGAGAAAATATTTTGTGATTGTGAATTAGAATATTTTTTTTATAAAAATAAATCATTCTTATAGAGTAAGGCATGATATTTTTTTTTATCATGTTATTTAAACATTGATTACGTTCAAAAATTTTTAATCCTTTAAGGTTTTTTTAATACACATTTACCTTTTGAAAGGTCTGACTTCCACCCTTTAAAAAATTACTGTATATTTTTGAACTTAAACAATGACATTTCACTTACACGCTTTATCGTGATGCGACTAACTAACTGATTAATTAACTAACTGATTCCGTAACAATCATTATAATGTTCTTTATCCTATAGTTAATATGTTTGATTGCTTAAGTAGATTAGATTATTTACATTAAACGGTACAAATTAATGCATTTATATAGGTCATACTTCTGAAACTACCCCATTTGGCAAGCGTAAAAGCTTTGTGGTATCCATAAATATCATTGGTTGCCGTATCTTAATCAACTCTAATATGCATGAACTAAATGTGCAATTTTGTACTGAACCAAAAAGAGGACATTCAAGAAAACCTTCACTTGTAGTTTTGGATTCAATTCCCATATACGTACTACACATATCTGTACCGTAAATTTTCACATAATAAGATCGTTTCTCTTCAGAGTAATATGTATCATAATAATATATTAAACTTTTTTACCCATAATTAATTTTTGTTTGATTTGTCATATATTAAACGGATAGTCCTCAAGACCTATACATATTTTTATAAAAATAAAATAAAAATATTGTATAGCAAAATAATACTTGACATTAAAAAGGACGTGAATTAAATTGAACATGTGTAAATAATGGAGATTATATTCTAATACTTTTCACAAATAAGTTGTTTGCCAAATCTGTGTTTCTTACTATGGTAAGCATTTCACTGCTAGCAGAAACTTTGGGTGGCAGCCAAATGAGTTAACGGTTGATAAGCGAGGGTTAATTTAGTTTTGTTCTAGGAGTCTGCTCAGAAGTATTATATGTTCTAAGCTCTATTGCAATTCGTCAGCATATTGAGTGAGTTTAACTAATTATTTAATCTAAAAACGAAAGCATTAGTGACGGATCAGAAAACTATTTATGATATCCTAGAGCTTGTGTTTCGTCTACTTTTGAAATATAACAAATGAAACCAGCTTTTTATATTTATAATGGAACTGAATGGTCTTTGAATAGCATCCCACGTTAATTTAACTTTGGTATTTAACAAACTATGTCTGTAAAAACAATTTCACTCTTTTATTACTCACCACATTCTTGAAGTTTTGTGTTTTCGTGGGTTTAAATTTCACAAGATTGGCATCGACCAGCTCGAGACTGTTTCAAGTGTGAATTTAACATGCGATGCCATAGCTTCTTTTTCAAACGCAATCTGATTATGAAAAGCTGGATTAGTACCACTTTAATTTTCTGGTGCGCTCTGAGTAACGAAAAAGACACGGTAACAGCAGTTCCTTCCTATGCAACAAAAATAAATTTGCGGGGTCAGCACAGCCGCGACAACCCCTGAGTATAACAAGTAACCTAGAACAAGGACCCCAGAAAGTCAAAAATTCAGAAAATCATTGATAGAAACCTCACCAAATAGGCTATCGCGCCAGGCCCTGTTGAAAGCTTTCGAGCTGTCATGTAAAACTGAGAGAGACTTACCGTTGATCTCTAAAGCGTTTCCTATAAAACTGTGGTGTGCAGCAAATACTACCCATTGATTTTGTTGGAACCCTTATTATCACAGAGAAGAAAAACATCAAAGAAACAATTCAGCTTGGAACCGGAGTGCAGAACGGCAGACGCAATTTTGCAATATTTTAACTATGCAATAAATACAAACAAGTTCACAAACGTATGGAGTTGAACTGAAAAAAGTGAATGATATGATGTCTAATGAGGTTCTAATGGGCTATGAAATACAAAGAAGAACTTGTGAAGTACGTTAAACTTGTATATATGTCACGTTTATAACGTATCTGTAAAGTTCAATAAATGTGGGATGGATAAAATAAGCATATAGTCAGTCTGGATGAGCATCTTACAACAATAAAAATGCTTCACATGAATGTGGAAAACACTATAGGTAAGGGTATGAATATGGGTACGGGTAAGACCAAAGAAGAGATGAATGGACTGCGTCAAAGATGTTATGAGTAAAATAGAGGTGATATAGAAGTAGACGGGCTATAGGCGAAATGGAAGAAAAGGCGATGTTGTGACATAAATTAGAAAAAGGGCAGGGATAATGTGATAGAACCAAATTTATATGATTATCTTTTAAATATTAAATTAAAATGTATGAATATCGTTATTATAGTAATGTTAACTGAGAAAATTATATAATGCTTCATTATATTTTTTTCTATTTTAAAAAACTCATTGCATCAATTATTTCACTCAACATAGATATTTCTGAGAGTCCCTTATGTCAAGTACCTTTGAAATTCTCAATGTATCGATGCCATGTGAACTCAGCATATTAAACTTGTTACATATTCATACAGAAAACCTCTTCATGACAACAGGTTTAAAGCGATTTTAAACTTTGATAAAATGTAACATTGTCTAATGTGCAATTTCTTAAAGTATCAACCGTATGCTAATAAAATCGGGTCACTTAAGCTTAATTTTCCACTTTATGAAAGGTTTTGAAGTGACTATCATAAATTTTAATAAATTTTCATTAAAAAAAAATATTATATGGATTTTAGCAAGAAACAAATTTTTGTTGCTATCAAATTATTTTTAAAATTAATGTTAAAATGTACCGTGATATCGCTAAATAAAGATTTAATAGTATTTGAAAAAGTCATAATGTGCATGTTTTTATTTATAAATCCAGGAATCTTTTAAATATTATTTAATAACAATGATACTTTCTAGGGCATTTAAAAGTGAAATTGAAAATAGATACCAATAAACAGAAGAAAAATAGATTTTACAGTAAAATTTTTAAAAACGAAACCATTTATTTTTTCCGCAAGATTATGTTTTTTTAATGATTGGAAAAGTTTTTGGTAGCTCAAGCTATTAAATTTGTGAAAAAGTATGATTACATGAACCTAATAAAGACACCAACATTTCTATACTGTAAAATCTATATTGAAATTCATTTATTTTTCGTCTGATTTTGATCTTTTGTAACATGCAACTAACATATAAAATTTATGAACCTATTAAAGACATTGCACGAGCACTGTTACCCTCGCATAGAGATCACGTTCTCAGTGAACAACGTGATACGTGGAATAATCAATATAGTTGTTTTAAAACATCATTAATTTATGTGAATAAAATTTAACAAAAGGAATATAGATTCAATTACAGTAAGTAAGAGATCGTTGAATGATAATAAGAATATTCACAATATCATAATATCAATAAAGTAGATATCCATACAACACAAAAACAATGTACATATAGTTTAATTTCAACAATGTAAAACATTACTCTAAGAATTACATATTTATATTTGGTAAATAACTTTATTTCATTGGTTTATATAATAAAAAAATTCTCGTTTATTATTCCTTACTTAAACTGATGATGATGTTGAAATGATATGTTTGCATAGACTGCTATCCCCTAGATTGCAGTTAATTAATTAACTGCAGATTACATATATTGATTGTGATTCTTATAAAGCCGGTAGAAGTAGAGAATATTATTTTTATATTTTCATTATATAATCAGAAGTAGGGAGAATATTATTAGCATAAAGAATGTAATTAATTTATAAATCTTTATGCCACATTTTAATTGTATGGTATAAAATGTTTTTTATGTTAACAAATAGGACTCAAGTAAACTAAATATTTGTTAGTATAGTCAATAAATAAATAATGAATAAATTAAATATTTTTTTTAGCTTATGTGGAACAACAATATGAAATTTTAAAAGTACTCCACTTACCCTCTTCTCCTATTTTTCCCCTTACCCCGTTTAACCACATCACACTCCAAAGCAGTGTAAGTCGCCGGGGTCGTTTATTTTTTATTTTTTTACAAAAATAGTACTTCACATGAAGCAAAAAAATTAAACAGTATTTTAAATTTTAAAATAAAGCTATGGTTTTCGGATTTACTCCGCGATTTATTATGACACTTTCATCTCGTCTGCTCGTTATCACGCTTGCTGCAAAGTAATCGAAGGTTGAGTAAAATATAATATAATAATGGGGACCATAGTTTATTTAAATCAACCCCCGATATTATTATTTAAAAAATATATATCTAATTATTGCGAACACTATCATAATACATTTTAAAAACTGTGAACTATAATGAAATGTACTATTTTCTTAGATACTTAACTAGTTTCAATTATTAGCACATACATATTATGTAAATGATTCAAATTTCCCTTTTTGTTATCAGTTTTCTATGTTCAAATTACTCAAAGAAATTATCAGCTAAGGTCCATCTTATTCTAAATACCTTTTTACTAGAGAATGAATGAAATAAAGTTATATAATCTAAGTTTCTCTCATAGCTTTCACGATAAAAACTGCATGCTTTCTATTCATAAATATAAATAAGAAAGATTATGTTTTATCTTTTTTAGCAGGACTTTCACGTAAGTTCAGTAACGGGAAGTGAATTTGGCAAAATTTTCTGTCTCGTACTCTAATATAATCTACCGCAGCCATCACTTTATTTACGGTATAACAGTTGTAATTATCGAACCGCTGCCAACACTTCCTTATACATTTTATTTACGGTATAACAGTTGTAATTATCGAAAACAATTATTTGTTTTTCCTACCCAACAGTATATTTTATCAGAAATAAACACACAGATATTGGGTTTTGGTTCTTACAACAGAACAATAAAAACATATTTATTCAAAAAGACGTTTAAGAAATAGTGCTAATAAAAAAATTATATTGCTGAAGTTCGTCACGAAGAAAATAAATTGAGGTAAGATAATAATGGGTAATATGTGGTTTGAAATTGATTCATGTAGTTTTCCGATATTTATTTGTGAGAAATATTGGATATAATGGCATATAAGTTTTTCGGGTGCACTCACTTAAATGAAACTAAGGGTTTCCGATATTACTAAGCGTTTTCTTATTATTTTACAACTACATAATCGAAACTTTTTGGTTTCTTTACAGCAACCGTGATCAAAGGCAGACGAGATGAAAGTGTCTGTCAATTATTCCTTTTATTTCAGTCTATCGCAAACGATTTCCTAATTTTATAGCGTACCGCTCTAGATGCACGCAAAATGCGTTTACTGTGTCTTGAGGTCTTGCGGTGTGGTCACGGGAATTTATATTTTTCACATATGGGAATTTATATTTTTCAAGTGTTGGTCTCAGATCCTTACTCGGGAAGTACATACCGTGATTAATCCGCGGAGCTATTGAATTTTAAAAAAAACATCCACATTTGGAACACAGTCCCCTTCATCTCGTCTGCTCGTGATCACGGTTGCTGTAAGGGAACCGAAACGTCGAGACTATGTAGTTATAAAAGAAACACTTTGTATTAATTTAAGTATTGGATATATTTTTAATACATACTAACATAAAAAAGGAACGTTTTCTTTTATCAACCATATTAATCAAAACTGTTTCCATCATAAATTTTGTTGTTGCTGTAGTAAAGGTTTATACTATTGCTGAAGTTTACGTAAACCGGAAAAATAATTTTCTTATTAAATGGCGGAAACAGAAGTTTCAGAAATAAGTGTAATTGGATCTTGTTTGTGAAAGAAATAATGAATTGCTTTTGAATCGTAGCGTTATAAAAATAAAGCGACTTTGGTTTTATTTCTATTTTTATTTTTAATATTTATAAATTATTAAACGACTTTAAAAACATAGTAAATTTCCTGTGTTAAGACACTTTTAAGGAAGTGAATAATTAATTTGAATCCCACAATATTTTCAAGTCAACAAACGATAGTTATTATTCTTATAGCATATCTTAAGAAAACAAAAGAATGCTGTGATATCAATTTAAATGACAAGTTTTGTAATTGCCCCATATTTCATTTGTTGCATTTAAAAATAAAAGAATATAAACGCTGTTTTTATTTTCAATTAACAACTAATTGAAAAAGTTTGTTAACAAGATTGCAACTTTATACGACCTAAAGTTCCATTATTCTGCGCGAACTAAATTCTATAGCGACAAAAACATTTTTCAGCTGAAGTAAAAGCAGTTATAAACGTTATGCTTAAGAAATATTTGAAATTGTTTAAAATTTTAATAAGCAATTGTTATTGAAACCAAACGTAACCTTTCGTCACGCGTTTTGTACTTTTTTTCGTTTGTCCTGTTTTCATTTGTTAACAAAATGAGATGTCATTGAGCTCATGGTGTTTTCTCATTGAAATAATGAAATGAATAAATATTAGTAATGAATGCTGTAGCTTGGCCTCTTGTTCAGCATCCCTTAGTGGCTGGACTCTCTAAAACAAAGCTTTTGCAACAATTGCTAACTGGCTAGGGTGTTTGTGTGATTTCCTATTGATATATTAATCTGAGTATGTCAGTTCTATTCATTACAATTTGTATAAGCGTAAATATTTGTAGTTGTGGTTTAACATTATTAAATAACCTGTACCTTGATACTTTAAAAATACAATCAGTAAAAAAAAATACTTTTTATTTAAGCTTAACAAATTCTGACGACGAATCGAACTTACTTTAGACCATTACTCTTTTACTAGACCCCGAGGTGGCATTTATATTACAGGTCAGATATATTATTGGTTTTTGTAAGTTCAGACTGCGGTTCAAGTTCTTTATTCGGTTTTCTTAACTTTTCGGGATATATTGCAGTTTTGTTTAATCCCTTTTCCATCCTCTTAAAAGCCAATACTGAGTTTGGAATCAAGTATCCTATTAACAACAGGAATCTTTCAGTAACAGCGCCTGCTATGTGTTCAAGGTTTCAAATTCTGAAGCTCAAGCCTCAACGAGTACGATGTGTAAAACTCACACAATCCACATGCCTAAAAAATCCTTTCTTATTAAGTTTTTTCTATTTTTATTATCAGGGGACAGAATGATAACTTAGCGAGAAAAGAGAGATGATAATAATCCTAAAGTTTAGTATAGATGAACAATTCTCAGCCTGGAAAACTGAAGCCTCTGTTCAGTCGTGTCCATTACGGTCTCCTATTCCGTTACGGTTAAACGTTCAAGGATTTTTAACAAGCTGGTAACAACCGCTTCATTGGGTTTGAAGTAAGATTATATTGTAAGCGATTTATTCTAACCTGGAATAAAACCCTTACTGTAAGTATTATTAGACGAAAAATAAATATTTGCAACCATAAATGAGTGGGTTGACGGAAAAGAATGACGTGAAAAAAAATATAATTATAAAGTAACTGTTTACTTAGTACAGTTGCATATGTTAAAATTACCACTGCTTTACTATCTCAACTATTTATTTATTAATATATTCAAAGAAAATTAAAAATCTTTTCGAGAAAGAAAAAAAAATTACAAAAAATTCAAATGATAATGTCATTCTTCTTCCTTTTCGATTTGAGCTGCATTGTGGAAAATCACAGTATGAACAAGGCCCTATTAAGAAATAACAAATTGTTGAAAAGGTACATTAAAACATTATCTTATATCAAGAGAAAAGTTCATAACAGTTGTATTGCTCTTACAATATTGTTTTGTTTACTTTTTACGTGATGCAAATACAAATTTCCAATTAAATAACTCGGGTAGTAAAATAAAATGAGTGATTGACCGTTCAATATTTGAAAAACATAAATTATTAAAATAGTTATGTACTAAAGATTCAAAAATTTCAAAGCTCTATTTGAATTTGCTTCAAAACTCTTACAAAGGTATTACCGAAATCTTAACTTTCCATCTTGCCTGTCAGAGTCAGAAGTTTTAAAATAGTTTATCTTCAAATCGTTTTATTAATGTGCATTGTGGATTCTGATTTCGATTCAAATATTCTTTAAAGTGTTAAAAAAGTATGAAATGTTTGTATAACATTCTATAAGAAAAGTTATTAAGGAATGCTGATTATTACATCAAAAGCAATGTTTGCTGAGGCATGCTGTTAGGAGTTCCAAAAATAAAGATAAATTGTATAAGTCGCGCCGAGAGACTTGTCGTATCAAAAATATTCTTTTCCGTGTATTAATTTCTTATCTAGTAGTAATAATTTTCATAAGTAAAATAATTATTATTGTTTTCAATTTCTCACTACTTCGATGTATATAGTCTTAGCAATACATCAGGTGATTACTTTTGTTTAAAAACCAACAATTGTAAAACAGAATCTACCAAATAATAGTCCAAGCATAATCGTACTGAATTCAAGTGACAGTTTGACGCCGCACGGTGCAGACGTGTAGCAAAGTGTGTGTCTGCACCTGTGGGCACATCTGTGTCCGCACCTGTTCGCGCAGCTGCGGGAAAAACCCAACAAACCACCGCGAACAATAACGGATTGAAATCAAATTACCCGCCTCCGCTCTATATTAGAGCAAACAAGGGCTGGAATGATATTTCCAGCTTATTAAACCATAAGAACATAAATTTTATGTCAGCCCGGAATACGACAGTAGGAATGGTCTCCACGGCCACTCCAGTTGACCACCGTGCCCTGACCGCGGTGCTAAGAAAGAACAACATCGAGTTTTACACCTACGCCCTACCGGAGGAGCGTAGGCTTACCGTTGTTATCAAGTGTCTCCCCGCGGAGATACCCGTTAAAGTTATTAAAGAGGACCTTCAATTTAAAGTTATTAAAGAGGACCTTCAAACACCGGCAATAAGACTTGCAGCTAGTCTGTGACTTCGCGAGTCTTATAGACCCCGCGGAGGTGCAGACATTCGACGCCAAGCTGAGGGTCTCCGATGGCAATCCTCAGGCCCGCATGCTGGCAATGTGCCAGCGCGTGGGCATGTTGACTAGGGTCTCGGTCTCGGTTCCTCGAGGATTCCCTTGCTCTCACATATATTTAATTACATAACGTTATATTTTATTTTTATTTTTTATAAGACCCCATTGTTAAAAATGTTTTTATTACTATTTACTTATCTAAATATTTATTTTGTTATAGCCGTCGGTAAATACTGGAATTGCCTTTTGCATGTAGATATAATCTACTTAAATAAATATAATGGCATATAATATAAAATTCTCATAATATTAAATGTAAAAAATACAAAATTTCCAAGTAATCTGCAAGAGAAATTCATGACACACCAACATAAAATGGAGACTAGCACTTGCGGCGTGTGAAGGAAAATCAATGTGCTGAAACTTTTTTCTATCGAAAGAAGATAGGATTTATTGCAGTTACAAGTTGGACCGTGGTCTTGTTTTACGTACGGAGTACAGCTGGCCTCTTTTGTTCGATATAACAAAATATTTTATTGATTCCAAATAAAAAATTCTAATAAAATAAAACCTCATTGTATATATATAAATATACGATCAGTATAATTAAATTCACTTGAATGCATCATTTTTTATTAATATTTATATGATTCTGAGTATAAATCTGTTTGTGTTGACCATTATTAATAAATGAAATTACATTCAAAAAGTAATGTTCGTTGGCTTCATTTTCTTAATTAACAAATGAAATAGAATAAAAAATATGTATTTCATAATCTGTAAAATCGTTATTGTAATAAAGGTTATATATTTTTTGTTAGTTTGTACTGAATAATTCTAAATGTACGTTGCTGATGGACACGTCGTTAAATTAATCCACAAGTGGCACTTATAACTGCAGCTAGTACCGGATGTATTACGGATTAATTCGTTAGAGTTATTGCATTTTATTTACTGCAACCCATACATTTTGTTACTTTATGATTTGATTTATTACTTAGTTCTCCATATAATATCATTTTATTTATCACTTTATCCGCGTTTTCTGTTTTTAAAGAGCACAATAAATTGTTTCATTGAAATACTATACGTTCAAATGGTTCGAATATTCTATACCAATAATTACTAATATTTTTTTCCATTTGTAAGCATTAACAAATTATAATCATGAATTTAGAGAAATATCAAAAGAAGTTTATGATTTTAACTATTGTATTATGTCTATTGCTATTGTATTGCTGTGAACGAAAAAGATATTAGATTTGTTTATATGTAATAAGATAACTGTCTGTGTGTCATCTCAATTTTATGTACAAGAATAAATACAAATCATAAATGGTATCATATATTAAAATGTTTAAACTAACTCCAACTATCTAGTTATAATGCTATACATATTCTTAACAAAGTTTTAATGTTACGATCGTGTGCGGGAGAAAAATGTTTGAAAGGAAACAATATATATACAAAAGTCAAATCGGTAGGTCATCTCTATGATTTATCTTGTTTTAAATACTATATATTATTTTTTTTGGAAGTAATAATAACAATTTTCAAAATATTTGAATTTTTTTTTAATTTTACATTTATAAAATATGTTTTATATACATATTATTCGTTAAAAGTTTGACTCCTTAATATTTAAAAATATTTGTATTGTAGTATATTAATGAAGTGGTAAAATTCACTACAATTATTAATGCTTCCATCAAAAAACGCTTCGTATTTCTAAAACATAGTATGCGATTATTAAACTCGATGTCATTATTTTCAACTTAAATGGCATGTATCAAGTACATTTTGAATTCATAATGTATTGGTGCTGCGAGATCTCGGCATATTAACCAACATGCATATTCATACTGCTGGCCTCTTCAAAGTTTAAGATATCAAGCTATTTTAAACTGTAACTAACAGTGACACGGACGATATTTCATGAATGTGTTATCTATCAGCTCGACGTTGAACTGGTAAGAGTTATCCAATTTTTTTTTTATTTTTCTTCTGCTTTATGAATCAAATATTGTGAGATATGAGAACGTGTAGTACATTTCTTTAAAATCCATTATTAATGTAATTTTTTGTCTTCTGCTGTTTGCATCGTTGATATAAAAATATCTTTCCATGTGACAGTCACAAAAAAAAATTTCTGTTAATATTTTTATTTCTTCATTATAATTTTTCTAAAAGACGCTAAAATACGCTGTCGAAATTCATTCGTTTTTGACAAAAATATGAAATAATATTCAATATGAATAATGATAACCACGTTTGATCTAAATTTGGTTTGACGCTGCTGAGGGAATTTTAACTTCATTTAAGACTATTTCATTCAAATGCATTTCAATTTCTAAGCATAACATAAAAAAACACAGACTTTTGAATGTGTTGTAATTAAAATCCTTTCGTTACATAAATTCCTAAAGAAGTCAAGACAATAGCTTTTAGCAAGGTGCCATTAAAGTACAGTTGGTGTATTACAATGCAGGAACGTGCATGTGTTTGTAAAAAAGGTTTTACGTTTAATTTTAAAATTGGAGACAAGAATATTGCCCTTTTCATGTCGTTTGTTATCCGATATGTGAGTTACATTAATTTTTATTAAAATTTCATCCTTTGAATCAGTTGCAATTTCAAAGTGAAATTGTCCTTTTTTATTTATTTTTTAATATCCGTGATACTGACGTTATTTTGCAAATTGATTAAAAATGTTTCCCTCTGAAATATTTTACGTTTGAATAAAAATTATAAATGAATAAATGTTGTAAGACGATTATTCAACATAGGATTAAGCCTAAAATCTAAATTTTTTTTATATTTCAAAAGAAAAAAGTAAAGTGAAAAAATAAAACTATTTAACTCATTTCCAATTTTGTTATATGACGATTAAATTTTGATGTGTTATGACAAAACTTAGCATTTTATAAGGTTATTTATAGACTTTGTAATATCAAGAAAATAGTTGTATATATTTGTGGTACGTTCGAGACTTCCTCCGAAGCGGTCATCTACAGCTCAGCCGGATATTAAACCAGGGATCAACGGGTCTAACATTTCAGTCTACCTGCATATGCTACAAGTTTGCAAAACTTTGTTTCATTTAAGTAATAAAACTAAAAATGCATGGACATTTTTTTAATTTTAAACTGTTTGTAAATAAATATAAAGTAACATTTATTTTTAAACGTTACTTGCTCGATAAATATCTTAAAAAGCTATTTTGACACTTTATTTCGGAGATCGATTTAATGTAACTTAATTTTATTTTAATTCATTTCTTAATATTTTTATTCATGATTCATGATTAAAAGATTTATTTATAATTTTGAGAAATAATTAACTTGAAGTAATAATTAGCGAGAGTTTGTTTGTTCAGGTTTCGCAAAGATAGGTTAAATATTCGTATTACTTATATTGTTTTCAAGTGATTTTGGTATCATACTTATTTATTACTTATATCTTTTAATGGATCCAATCTATTTTGAGTATTTTCATTTTAGTAATTTCTTTTGTTTTATTCCATTTTGAGTATTTACATTTGTTATGTAAATACTAGAGTTCTTCCATAATTCATTACCAGTAGTTTGTAAGCCAGTACTTGGGTACATAATATTTAAAAGTTAGTTTTACAATTAGTAGGTACCGATGAATATATTTATCTCATAATATGATTTTGTAATTACTTTAATTAATATATTCAATTATTACTGTGTGTACTTAGTAAATTTATATTGTATTAAGTTTGTTGTAGCATTTGGCACCGACGTCAAAATTATAAAGTATTTATTTAATATCATTTTCTATTTAACTAAATGAAAATAAGTATTACTTTGTACGAAGTAAATTTATTTTTTGCTTTTTAAATTAAAAGTCGGTTTTATTTTTGTGTAAAAATTATTTTATTTCACTATTTTAAGTGATTGTAGACCGAGCAAGGATGTTTTTCTAATAAGAAGACGATGGCTACTTGTGACGGAAAATAATAGAAGAAAACGATTAGACAAAATTAAAGAAAAAAACAAAATATGAATAGGAAAAATGAAACGTTAGAGGAGCGCAGAAATAGATTGTTGACTATGAGAGCTTATATATACGAAAGTCAAAAAGATCGTGACTATCGCAATCGTTTGATTCGTGAGCGATAAGAAAATAAAACTGAAGAAGCCCGTGCTCACTGGCTTAGTTTGATTTGTGAGCGATATCAAAATGCATCTGATACACAGCAGTCTCAAAGATTCAGAAATTCCCTCGACAGTCAATGGTCTCCATCATCAGATATACTGAAAACCTTCATTATGACCCATACAGGTGCAAAATTCTCATAAATATAAATGAATTAAGTCCAAACACAAGCTAACTACTATAAACTGTTAAGGAGTTCCCTACATTATTCTTCGCCTTTATCATCAGCCTCCTAATGACAGTCACCGTCTATCTATCAGTAAAGTTCTCATCAACACAAATGAATGAAGCTGAAACACAGCATCTGCTATTAATCTTTAAAGAGTTCCCTCGACCGGCACTCATCTCCATACTCAGACTAACCCCAGACCTTCATGAAATGGTACTGCTTTAAAATACTTAATGAAAAACTTACAAACGTTAGCACGTACTAGTGTAGTCCCTACAATTGTTAAAGTTCCTCTCGATTTCTCTCGGTTTCCTTATCAGAGGAACATCTTTGAAATATCTACATTCCAATAAAAAAACAATCATCAAAATCGGTTCATAAACGACGAATTTATCCGCGAAGAAACATAAAAAATACGGTCAAATTGAGAAACCTCTTACTCTTTGAAGTCGGTTAAAAATAAATATTTTATGTTAATTTTTTTTTGCTTTTAAGAAACTTTTATCTATATTAATTATAATAAAAAAAATTAAAATCGTAAAATGAAACCTATGTTTAGAACCGTAAGAAATCCAAATTTACCTTTATCGTACCTACATTATTTTGTGTTAAGTTGAATGAATTTACATGTGAATCGTCTCACTATATTGAATTTTATGGAGCCAGGCTCCTTTATAGTGATTTGTCTTATAAAACATGTATGTGAAAAGGAATATGCGTAAAATATTTGTATATTATGAGACGTGTGAAGGAGACTTGGATACATTACTAGTGGATGACTAGTCAAATAGATCTTGTAGATCTACCGATTTTTCTATTCAAAACTGATATAAAATTTATAAAAGACACACCATTAAGTCAAACTATAACTAAAATGTATTAAAAAAGCGTATTATTTAACTCCAGTATTGATAGTAGAAGAAACTGCTCCCAATCTAAAATAATTTAAATAAATGTGTGTATCATGATAATTTTTTCACCTTAATTTACAACCGAAACATCGAGATTACGTAATTAGAAAATAATAAAAAACCAGAAGTATCCGAAAAACTTAGGTTCATTTAAATATATGTATTACATTGTATTATGTACTGAAAATAGGTTCAAGAGAATTAGTTTCGTAACCTGTTGTGACTTTATCATGTACTAAATACTGATTTGTAGAGATGATGTAATTGAAAAGTTTGTATGTGCACAAATTTCATATATCAATATTTGGTTTGAATTCAATGCATTTTTTATAAAAAATATTGATATTTTATATTAATATAATATTCTATTGTGTTCAAATTGTTCTCGAAACTACATATGTAATGTATAAAAATTTTAACAATGCAACAATTCAGCCGTATGAGAAATACAAATAAATAAATATTTAAAATATAATACATGAATTACACATAAAATATGAATGAAATTATAGATTAGTGATAATTTATTTCCGGATATTATTTATAATATTTGGATTTGCAATTTAGAAATCCGATAACCGGCTATTGTTATGTAATCCGTTTTATACGTTTAGATAAAGGAAATAATGATTAAATATTTCTTATTAATATCTAAAGTAATTTTTATTAAATGTTTTAAAGATAAATATACTATTTTTCCACTTTACCATATTAAGTGAATTTTAAAGGGGTCTAAAAGCCCTGTGGGAATCTCTAGGGTGTGATTTAACAAGGTTCGATTTATATTGTCAGGCTTAAAAATAAAATCCTCTATGTCCCAAGTTAAAAGAATTTCCGTTGTAACATTAATTATTTTACTAACATATACGTCCCTTTTTACAAAACAGGTCATTACATTTTAGCGTAAGTAAGTTAAGGATGTTCTTTTTTTTATATGTAATATGTAGTTTTATTAAAATTAATCTTTGGAAAGGGACATTCTTAATATTTATATTTTTAGGAGAACATACGTAACATTATAAAAAAATAATTTAAAAGTTAAGTATTTAACATTTCATAAGTTTTATGTCTCTGAATGTCATTCCAAAGAATAACACATGAATTGACTTTTAAAGGAAATGGTAGAGTATTAAATAAAAATAGAACAGAAGTATATAAAAACATACACTATAATTAGTTAACTATATGTGTTACAATTTATATTCTATGAGAAGCGCAGAAATGTTAAGGTCGGATCGTCCAATTAACAACAGACTTATACCGCCATGGCATCGTAAAGACTTTACGACACTGACCCACTATAACCCATGCTTAAAGAGAAAATGTTACAAAACAAATATAGCTATTACATAGCTCAGGATTCTCAAACAAACGTTTCTTTGTTAGCTCGTGAGTTATTTAAAGGAAAACTCAGTATACCAAAATTATTGTTTCTATATTATATTATACAAATATTTCTTTGAAACAAAAGAATATAAAATATTTAAATCTGTTGTAGAGTTCAATTATATATTAAAGGGATTATTGTTTTGAGTTGACAAATAGATTAATTAAAGCAATATGTGAAAAGGTTTGAATTAATATTTGTTTACGTTCGGACGTTGATTAATTTAATAAAATAAAATATACTTTATTGACATACATATATTTTCAATATGTGTTCTACTTAAAAATATTTCAATGCTATGGAACAAAGAATACAAAAACAATCGTAAACTTGGAAATAAAAAACTCTTCAATGCATTGTAAATCGACTAGAATATAGAACGATGGTATTAAAATTATCCATTTCGTGTTTATTTCATTTCAGCAAAGAAAATGTACTGGCTTTTATAACTTTTGTATTAAAGGTGTGTGTTGCAAAACGATAAAACTGTTTCTGTAAAAGACACAGTTTTTGCCATGAATAAGAAAGTAATATTTATTATGTTTATTTAAATAAAATAAAAAAGTATCGAAAATCACTATTCTTTTACTTAATTAAAGTTCGGCAATAGAGGACCACACTGCCTCAGCAATTTTACGCTGAAGTTCAATAATCAATAGTCGACTACAAAAATACGGATCCAAATAGCCACTTACCGTAAAACTAACAGAATTAAAAGTAAAGGGAGTTGTGTTAGAATCTGACTAATATAATTAAAAACTCAACTTAACAATAATATATCTAAACAATAATGAACTCTACCAAGATTTAAAGAAGATTTCGATAGAAGTTGTTAACGTACATGAGACCTAAAAAGAGGTCTGAAGGAAATCAGGGGTCTACATTTACTGAAGGTATAATTAGTAAGTTGTTGCCAATGAAATATCAGTATTTGAAATAATTTAATTTGATTATTAAATTAACAAATGCAAGATAAAAGTCAGACGATGAAACTAAGCTGTTTTAGATTATGTTGAAACCCTTTACAGATATCGTTGTCTAATGAAACTTTTGCCACTCAAGACATTTTAAACCTAATCAGTTTTATAATTTGTTTAATTAAGTTTGTGTAAGGTTATTAATAACTATATTATTTTCTTACTATATTAAAATATAAATTTGTTATTATATTTATTTATTATATGTAATTTTTAATAATGATATGATATTATATTTATTAATTACATCTTTATACATTCACATATTTTAAAATCCGACCTCATTTGTTGTTTCACTAAACAATAATAAAAGAGGGAAATACAATCCATGACGTGAATATCGCTTAGAAAATTCAATATATCTGATAGAACAACTCTATATACTTCTTTGTTTTGATATATTGACTCTATATACTTTTATGTTACTCTTTATATTTCTATGTGATGAGGCTATAAAATAATAATAATAATTATCGATCATAATGAACTATAATAATACAATCAAATTTTAAATTATGATAATATAGACTATCGAGCATTAATTGACTAGCTAAGCACTAATAGAAAATACGAACGCGTTTAAGAAAAACTAAACCCATTGATTTTGGTGCACGATACCAGTTTTTAATACAAAAATAACAATATGTTAAAGACTGGTCACCAATATCAGTACCTGAACTTTCTCGTAACCGTAAATTTTCCATATCGTTACAGTTTCACAGCGAACGACTGAATTCCACACCTTCGTGCACTAATGTGTAAATACAGTTTATTGCGACATCTAACTCATGTGTTTAATGTTTATGTAATGTAATTTTATAAGTACAAGACATTGTAGTTTATTTCTCTAGCTGATAAGGAAGGTAAGTCAAAACAGATATAGTAGAAATTTCTGGAAGATTTAAGAAATTAAGAAATATTCGAAATAAATTACTATCTCTTGACAGCTGAAATGCCATTGTATTTACTAAGAAAAAACTTTTACAATTTTATTCAAGAAATGACTGTTTTAGTTTTGAATAAACGAAGGTTTTGTTTTTTTTAACAGAAAAAAATCTGTCTCATATATAAGATCCTCATAAAATCTGTCATAAAATTGTATAAATATTTTAATAACAAAATAAAATTATATTTAAATGATCACCACTTTTCTTAAAAGAATAAAAAAATATATATATACAAAGATGTTTTGCGTTATCATGTAAGGAAAAAATATAATTATAACATAAAACTTCATTTCTAAATCATTTTTTATAAATTGAAAACCATATACAAGGACTGTTTTAATATTTGAAATATAATGATATATATGTTATATCTTAAGTTATATTTACAGAATTCACATTCACGAGATGCTTCCTTATAAAGAGATTTGATAAATGATTCACTTGTAACATATCTCTTTGTCACAGCTAGGAGACAATTTACTTGTGAAGTTATTCTTGTTGACGGTACTCAGTTATTTTCAGTGAAATGTACAAAGTTAGGAATGAACGTGTCAACTTGCATAAGTTTTGAGGCGAAGAAATGTTGGGACATGAGAGCCTACGCGTGTCTTTATTTATCTTGGAGCAAAATTACAGACGGTCACTTCACTTTAATTTATAATAATTAAAATCTAAATGAATACAATGTAACTTTATATTTATAGTAATTTTTTAATATTTTATAATTATAAAAAGAATGCTCTTTTATTTTGTTCATAACTTTTTTTGATATTTATCTAATCTTGTGAACCGTTTCGTTTCAGCATTATAAGGGTAACGTTTGTTGTGGTTTGACCGTCTGAACTAATGACTTAGAGACTTTTTTTTAAGTTTTGTCAATCTACTCATATATTTTGTCGATAGATCAATTGCAAATCAGACAGAAGATAAAAAAAGTAATTACAATATAAATTTCCTAAGTATTTTGTTTTTGCCATATATTTAATATTAACTTTACTTATAGATTTAATAAAAGTTTAATGTACCAAAAACACCAAAACGAGTTTTCCCTCAAAAAAATTATTAAAAAGGTCATATAGCTGGTGAACGTAGAAGGTTGTTTTGGCTGCTTTAAAAGTTCAATTTGTCGTAAAAAAAAACAAGTTCAGAAATATATCTGCACGTCAAGTAGAATATAAATTATTCTGAATACTTAGGAAATACATGTCGTAAACGGTATATTCTATTTAAATTCAATATATACTCAATGTGAATGAAACTGCAAATAGAGTTTGGTTGAATGGCATATAAACGCTGTTAACGGGGAGCTATTGATGTCAAAGTTTCTGAGGATGCTAAGAATATTAAATAAATAACAGGAAATGAACGAAAAATAATATTTTCTTCATCCTAAATAAATTATAATTTTTGATAACTTTTAAAAATATATTTACAATTCTATGGACCTTTCTCTTAATCTTGCCGCAGTATATCGTCAAATAAGTATTCAACGTTCACACAAAACGATAAATATTAAAGCTTACCTTGGGCGCTTTATCTTCTGGTAGGAAGCGTGAAAAACGGATAAATGTGGAAATCCGTGTAAATCCCGTTTCTGGAAATTTCACAGCCCTATTGTGTAAGATTTTAACCTGAGTGAATTTCTTAACTACGGCACGTAATATCACTTCTATGATTCTTCTCCTCAATCGCTTCTACAATCATAAAAATCAACCAAGATTAAATTTTATTCATACTTATACGATATTTTAAGCATATTGAGATTTAAAAAAAAACGTAAGTTAGAAACATTGCCATATTATTTAACGGCGAGCCAGTTTTCCTTTATCTTTTTTCCTCGAGTTTATACTGACCAACGCTATAATGGATTGAATGTAAATAAAGTGTTACAGATGCTCATCTATATGCTCACATTGTATTCGCTTACAGTATCTGGAATATTTTCTAAAATTCTTATATCCAATGCATTACTTTAATTAGCTACGACTGTGATAGCCGGAGTGCACATCTGTGTAACTTCTTCGTTAAACAGTTTACTCGAAAGATTGGTCAGCGTTCATTAATTATAACTCTGTTCTGAACTATACTTTGAGCAAGCCTCTTATGTCTTTCGTTATGAGAATAAATGACAGTTGTCTCAAACTTAGTTTTGCTTTTAACCCTTTGTCATGCTTGTTATTGTTTTAACACTTGTAGACCGTACATTATTTTACTGAAAGTACAGCTACTACTGTGATGTATATAATTTTGAAGGTGAAGTGAAAAACAATTAGGCTCCAAAACTAAATACAAACTTTTAAATAGATATATATGAACCCAAAAAAAACTTATTTCAGCACCTAATAATTTGTTTTCTGGCTAGACCACAGTTGATAAGCATATGACATTATTATGCATAATTTATGTTCTACTTTGTATATTTTTGATTTTTGAATATTTCGTTCAGGGTTCTTTTTACACATCTCAAGTCATATAATGAATACAAATCGAATGCGCTATAATTAAAACGAAAATTCAGCAACCTAATAAATTATCTGATACCAATATTGTATCAGTTAAATCTTGGAAACCACTAATGGATAAAAAAACTTTAAATATAGTATAGACTGAGCTTTATTATTTACCATAGTCAATAAGGGATTAGAAAATAAAAATTTTGACATCTAAAAAAAGAGAGTGAGCTTTTAAACAACTACCTAACATGTAACTTACTAATAGCGTATAAGCTTTGGTTAATAAATTGTAACTAAAATTTTACGTTACCTAGTAATCCTGAGGATGTTATATTTTATAGTTAAGAAACAACAACTATTTCTATTACTTCAAAGTAACTTTACATTTTTATTATACAATATATTTAGTTTTATTAAATTATCATTTATTAATATTATTTGAGAAAAATAAATGTAAAAACTTTCACTGTTTAATCTTTTTTTGATCTGATTTTTTGGTTTTATTGTTTATTATTTGTTTGTGCGAGTGTAGTTATACCACTAAGACGCTGACATACATTAAGGCATAAATTAGTAGAAGAATGCTCAAAAAATATATTCAAATTAATTTTGTTTATGTCCAGATATACGTATATTATAATATGTGTATATCTGATGTGACGTCCAATCCCATAACCAGATTTATCGATTAAGTTAAAATATTAACATTAACAGGATATGTCTGAGGAGAATACACATCCTGAAACCAGTTTAAGTGCAAACGAAACTGTTGGAAAAGATTAGTTGGAAATTAATCTTTGAACTGAATGTCAAGTTAGGGATTTTATAGTATCTTTTAAAAGCATCTCAAAGCTTTGGATTAAGTAAGTTTTGAATTGCAATGTCTTGTTCTGTTTCCACGAAAACAGATTATTGGCTGACTCAAACTAAGCTGTTAGCTTGTTTAATCTTATACAGCGACTATTGTCATCAATTTCCTTTCAATATATAATGGATAAAGTTGAGCAAGTTATGTTTCCCACTTATAGTAAAGCGTTTATACTCGTATATCAATAGTTGTTTTAAAATATTTAACTCAGTTTTAAAAGTTTCGTGTGCCCGGAAAAATGTAATTTTTATCACAGATAAAGTTGTTCAGGATATTGAAGTAGAAAAATAAATTAAATATTTATCGTTTATATTTAAACATAAAAACATTAGTGCTAATAACCCATTGCTTTCATTAATAATGTCAAGGAGAAATTTTTTTCAATAACTTTTAAGATATTTTAGTCTAATTTTTGAGTCATAAAATAAATAAACTGACTCTCTAAGTCATTATTACAAGTCAAACTCACCAATTTTAATTATACAAAAACATAAAACAAATGCACCCAAAATATAGCCAGAAAGGACCAACTCACATTGTTGTTATTCAGTTTTGCCGAAGCAAAAGTAGAATTCGTGTAAGTATTACTTAAAATTTTGTTACAGAAACACAAACATAGTGTTACAACGAAGTATAATGTGCTTGTAAATATTTTTTTTTATTAAAATCTTAGCTCATTTCTATGAAACGAGCGTGTATTTAATAACCTAGTATTCTCGAATTAAAAAAAAAAACAAAAAGTTGATACATACATTTTACAGCGTAATTTTAAGTACTAAATTATATATTTGACATTATAATAATAATTACTATATTGTTACATAATTTTTCATCATAGTTAGAAACTATAACTGTATGTATATTCGGTCCAAATCGGGCAATATTAAATAAAATAACATTTTGTAAAAACAATTCGTATTATCTCATTATTGGGAATAAGCAAAACAATTTTATTTACCACTTTTCTTCATTCTTTAATAACAACATGAATAAGTTTGGATCTTTAATAAACCTCTTTATTTTTGTAAAGTTAATACTTTTTAAGGAAACAAGGTTTAGGAGGATTTTTTGATATAATATTTAAATTTGAAATAAATTTTAAAGATTGCTTTCCGAATGGTTTTTTTAGTATCGGGATCAATGGACTACACTATGAGATGACAAAATTCCTTAAATAGCAATGGCACATACTTTAATTTAAATTTTGAAAAAATGGACTTGAGGTTATACCCTTACAAAACGCCAATTTCATATATAAGCACATATTATATTAAAATTTTACAAAAAAATATTTAATTAACTTATAAAAACGATGCCATCCATAAGTTTTTGGGTAACGGTAAGTACGTCTATCATCTTTGTAATTTTCAAATGAACAAGATAATGAGAAGAAGCACTCAAATTATCTTTGATCGCCGTTGTTGTGACGGCCCCAAAAAAGCCTTCCTCAAATGAACGTTTTAAATGTCCAACTTTATCTCTCGGGTTTTGTACGGCTGTCCTCTTTTGAAAAATTAATTACCCAGTTTGTTATTTTCCTCGATAAAGCATGCTCAACATTTTCGAATCTTTTTAAATTATCGAAACAATAAATATGTTAATGTTGATGTTATTTAGAATATCTTTTCTTGAGATTTTATTAAAAACGTTTAGTTGTTGGCGTTGGTTATGAAATCTTATCGGAAAGGTTTTATGGTTAAGCTGGGTTTGGGAAGTTTGTAGAAAAGAAAGATATTTGGCCAAAGCTATGCAAATAGGGCCCTACGGTCAACTTTCACATATTGAAATGAAGATTTTCTGTATTCAGTCACATCTCGTCACGTCCTAAAAAAATATGAAAGCAATAACTAGATAGTTTCGTACATATCCCTTATACATCGGTTAAGCTGAGGTTATTTTATAAGGACCAAGGATTTGTTATATAACTACTGTATTTCTTTGTATAAATTTAATACAGTCATTAGCGACCAAAATTATTTTCGTAATTTTAAATTAAAATTGTGGAATATCACGAAATCATCGTCAAAATAAAGCAAACAGATAAAATTTTCTAATGTAAAATCATTTAAAATCATAAGAACGACAAAAGGAACGTGGGTTGGTATTTTGACATAAATATCGCTTAGAGTCTAGATTTATTACACTAAATAAATGATACGAAGATGTATATTTAAATACCGTATCTTGTCATTTGATATTCAGAGCAAAACTGGAATTATTAAAAGTGCTTTTTTTACTTTAGCTACCTTTTTCGATATTCATCGAGACACCATTTTACTTGCATGTCTAATAATCTCGTTTATTCTGAACCTAATACATTAAATCTTTAAGTATTAACGTAAAAACAAAAAAAATAGGTTTGTATCGCAAGAGAAAATTATAATCTCCTAAAATATCTCGAACGTCGCGACACGTCTAATAAACTTTGTACGTTAAATGACTGTAAATAAACGTTATCCTTCTCCAGACAAAAATTACAAACGTTATTAATCTCCGGGGATCTTAATATTCACGTCGCTTAACAACGCTTGATTAAAATTTTCCCTGCAAAAGGTTTAGCGATAAAATACAAATGTTGCCGCGTCAATTTTGTAAGGCGATTGATAGCAGTCGCGCCTCCATTTTCATTTTCATGTTGCCATAATCTGGATCTGTGACATCTCTTTCAAGTTTGCATACTAAAAAATACCACCGTAATTGATGGATGAACGTTTAAATATGAAATCGCTTTAAGCTAAAAAAAAACGTTTATAGTATCCAAAATTATCATATTATATAATTTTTAACCTAATCCAATAAGATCTATTAATTTCAATGTCAATAAGTAATAGACAATATTACGTGGGCTGGTTCTGACCTCGTCCTATCAAGTAATCAAATCTTTTACTTCTAAGAAATTATTTCCCTTTATAAAATTTCTGTTTTCTGTTAGAAATAAAATCAAAAGGTATAATTATTTCTACATCAAATTTTGTAAATATTTATTTCATATTGTACGTATTAATCTACTTCTACAGAACCATTTGGTAACACCTTTCTTATTTCAATCATTCATCATCTTAATAGCGTTTTGAAAGCTGTCTTCCTCTTGCAACGTTTTTCAAATAATTTAATGTACAAATTTTACTTAAATTTATACGAAATTAAGTTTTAATTTGAGATTTTTAAGCAATATTATATTCCAACTGAGTTTGTATGTAATGTTGAACTGTCTAATATATAGACGGATAAATCAGCGAGAACAGAAAAATAATTGAAGCCGTTTTTATTAGGGAAAGGTATAACATAAACTTTATCTGATGAATAACAAAAAAGGAAATTTGGTCACCAATATGTCCCATAAATATGTACATATATATGTACAAAGAAAAAATTAACAAATACTCATAAAAAAAGTAAGTAAAAATATTTTTTTTCAAAAATAAAGATGTTGCAGAACTCAGGGAGTTGGTAAAAGTTTGTATGGCGGAAATTATAGCCCCGGCTTTTACAAGATATTTTCAAATATGTCTAATTTGCATGGAAATTTTACAAACATATTTGACAACTTGACATGTTTATATTTATATTTTACAATACCATTAATATAATTTTTAACAATTTCAAAATTTTTTAACGACATATCACTTTTTGATGATATATATTTTGTCATCATAATACAGAGTCAAACAAAGTAATTTAATATATTGCTTCAATAGTTAGATCAAAATGAAACGCACAAATTATATCCTAACAATGCAATGCTCAAAACAATTTATTATTAAGTATAATGGAAGAGTATAAATATATTTAAATTCCAATCGCTTTAAGCATAGTTTATATTTCTCATGGTACATATTTCTCATTAGCCATAAGTACTTAACTTGTAACTAAATTTACGAACTTTCCGAGAAAATTCAACTGACTTTCTCGTTACAACTTTAGTCGCTAAACCAATTACTTGCTGTGTATTATTTGTGATAACATTTTCCATGTTTGTAAAATAAACCAATTTAACATAGATGAAGGTTCCTTTTAGTTTGCAAGCATTTTTAAAGCACTCCCATACAAGTGGTCCATTCAAAGGACACTTCAAATCAATATTGGATTGAATAGAGCTCGAGGAAGGCGGAGTATCGTCATTGTGAAATATCATTTATTTCTCTTATCATTGTCTGAAAGTATCGACTTCTCAATGAACTTCCAATCTTCCTAAAGTGATGTTCGAATGGCAAAATCATCGATATCGATTTTTTGTTTTAATTATTATTAAAAAATTTGTACTTATTTATAATCAATATGATAAATTATTATTTATAATTATATCAAACATCACCGTCCTTATTTCAGACAAATTGTATTACATCGTACCTTTAGATTAAATTAAACATTTTTATATTGAAAGTTTTCATTTATTATTATTCCATATTATGCATAATTTCCTAAGAAAAAAATATAACTATCGATACTACACTCTTAATACAACATTAATTTGGCTCAGACGAAATGTAATTCAATGTACAATAAAAGTTAGAAACGATAAATCGCTAGGATTCATTAGTAGATCAGTACCTGATAGAATTGACGTTAAATATTTATAAATGGTAGTCGATTTATATTATTTTATTATTATAATGAGAATATTTTTCCGGCAATTCAGTTTTATATATATAATAACATGTTTTTAGAATAAAATCCTGCTTAAAAATAAAGTAGTTCTTATAAAGAATTATATTTTGTTGCGATGTCTATAATTTGATATGGATTCGAAATAATGTTTTTAATCTGTGACATTCAATATTTGTAAACTGTTTGAAGCTATACAAAACTTGATTTTATAGATCGTGTACTATTTTGAGTACATTCTTGTTACATTATTTTTGTATAAACTTTATGTAATGTTAGGTACTCATTCATTTGTGTGGAAACAATTTGTGCCTTAAGTAATGGACAAATGAAGAACAATGGACAAAAAAATAACAGAGAACTGTTAAATATTAGTTTCCTTCATATTATTTAAATTTGCTAAAAACTAATATACTATATAAGCTGTCTTTGAAAACGTGTCGTGGTTAACCAAGTGATAAAATGTAGAGTTTGAAGATTTGGATTCTGAAATTAATGGGATAGGAAGAAATTCATTTCTTCTATTTATGTAAAAAATTCCAGTTTTTTAACTAATATGATATTTAATCGGGGGCCTGATCCTACTCCCACGAACCAAAAGTGTTCATTTAAGTCATTATATTAAAATCTATATAATGGTTTCATCTTCATACTGCTTTTATAATATAATAGTATTCAGTAGAGTTCGAAAAGAATATTATTTAGTACTATTGAGTTATTGTGATCCCTAATCATCATAAAAATATTTGAACGCCGTAAATTCATAAAAATTCCAAATCCAATAAGATTAAATAAGCTGTTACCATTTAAATAATTAATGTCGAAAACTGAGGTCGTCGGCCGTCGTGCGGTCAGGGGCTAATAGCCATTTTGGGACCAAAGAACTCACTTTATTGACGCAATTCCAAGCCATTTGTTACGATTTCGTACGACGTGAGATTTTGTCACACAGACATTACAAGAAAAATAAACTCACGAAAGAAAACAGTCCATTATTACAAGTAACATTTAATTCGTGTGTCGTTATTAAGCTTCATTTATGAACCACAACAATTTTCAATTATTGAATATAATATAATGAATGACTGGAATTCAAAAACTTGATTAATTTAAATTATTTTTCAATTCCATATATAATACAAAATATTTAAATTTAACATTAAATCAACGAGCGGGGTAAACGCCCGGAGGTTGTTGCTATAAATCTCAATTTCTTCTATAGTCGGGATGAGGACAATTACGAATTCATTTAGTATCGACGTTTCTTCGAGACAGCTTATTTATTCCACTAGCCTTAAATTACTCGAAGCGTTTCATGAATTCTTTTATATTTATGAAAAAAGTAATTCTAAACTTTATATAAAATTTCAAAAATAAATAATAAAATAACAATTATAAAGAAATATATAATAAGAAAACTTATAGTTACAAAACGTTTAAGATTGAACACAAGAAAAACTTTGTGTAATCTAATTTCCCTTTGGATAACTTCTGTGAAATCAGTACGGTAAATCTCGTCAAACGTTGAAGGAAACTTAGGAAGTGAGCACGCCGTTCTCATTGAATTACGTGTACCCGAGATTGTGACCGTGATATATTTTGGAAACCGTTTCACCGTTGACTTTTGTTCGGAAATTTTTCTCTCAGATATGTTGTTATTGCGGAAAATCAGAGGTTTGGGAAAATACTTCATTTATATATCTAGAGGTAAGTTATAAGTTATTATATAACCAAACTTTCGTAATCAAATTATATAAGTATATCCGCTTTCACAGGAGGTAGTGTAACACTTACCCAAAATTTATATACTGATGTACTGCGTCTGGGTTTAAGTGAATACCTGTGTCGGTGTATCGAACGAACGAATCGGAAAGTATGGAAAGAGTAGAAGCTACCCCTAGAATTTAATTAGTTTTTCAGCATTACCTCTTAAAAGGGGAAATAACAAGTAAAGACTGTGTGGGTATTAATCTGGTCCCTGGGTTCAGAAACACAACTATACGTCAGCCGACAACTGTGTGACTGAAACACCGGATCACAGCGCTCATACTCCAGGTCTACTTTACCTTTACTGGCAGTGTTGATATCAACGCTGGTCATCTAGATGCCAGCACATCCTATACCCCTAAGGAACCTTAGATAACTTACTCACTACAGAAACACAATATTTTACTGACATGAATGAGATGTAGACATGAAAACTTCAATATCATGAAAAGAGAAAAACAATAATCCACAGTTTCAAAGTTATAGATAGCGAGAGTGCTATCAAGATCTTCATAGGCGGTTTATCTCTCCAATAAGCCCGTCTATTCCTTGACCTTTATTGTAGATCAAACGGAACTATACTTATCGTGTTTTCACCAATCACATTAGTAAGATTTTAATATTTGTCTTAAAATTTATCTGGTAACCAAACACAACTCAATGTTTCAACATTTTGCAATATTTTATACATGTGTATGTTTAATATTAGGCGTAAGATTTCGTAGTGCTGGAGAGGCACAAATTTTATACTTATAATTAAAATTTATTAAGGTTATATCATACTTCTCCTTCTTCTTGATTAACATTTAATAATGATTTGTTTTTATTAATAATAATTGGTGTTCCAAAAAAAATTTACGACATTTTTTAATAAAATATGTTCCAATTATATTATGAAAGTGTATTTCTAGGAACGCTCCTTCACTTTTTAGTTTATAACGAGTACTATTGTGTCGTAGTAACAAATGAATATCATGGTTATTTTATCCTTTTGCTTATTAGTTGAAATGGAACGTTAATTAATTAAAGTTCTTTTGTGATTTTCTCTTTTCTTAGCTTCGTACATAAATGTAATGTACGAGTGAAAAAACAAAAACTAAATAAAATATGAATGTTAAAATTCCTTAAAAGAATTTGCTGAGCTCCCTAATTATAAGAATAATATTAAAAACGTGCCTATTAAAGTAAATAAAAATGAAATACTTTTTATTTTATTGATTTATATGAATATTATTATATCGAGAACTAAAAAGTTAGTACTTCTTCGTGTGGAGTTACTACAATGAACAATATATTGATCAACTTGTTAGGAAATGGGAAATATAAGTGTGGTATTAATATCTCGCCTTTCAGGGCTTACGATTTTTATTTTTTCTCTTCTATAACGCCACAAGCTGTTGTAGTTATTATAAAATTGTTACATAAACTGAAATTGTTTAACTGCAAATATTCTCGCTGCCTTTTCGCATCAGAGCTGCAGTTGTAGCCGATAATGTGTTTCCTAATTTTCTATTGATTTCCAATATCAAAAATAATTAACATAAATAATATAATTATTTTTTTGCAATTGATTTATTTATCATAATATAACATATCCTCTTAATGTCTTTGCTTTCCATTGGACAACAAATTTTCACGATTTTTCATGTGATGCACAAGTTCTTACAAGACATGATCTTTCTTTAAATAGAATTCTTTGAGAATGAAAAGTATTAAATAAAAAAAGAAAAATTGTTTTGAGCCCATAATTGAGGATCTGACGATTTCAGTCATTTGTTTCAAGGTCAGTATGGAAGCTCAGATATTAAAAAAATATGTATTTTCAGGAACTACAACCATATATATAAATAAAGTCATTATATATATTTATAATTTATGTAATAAATTTAAAACAATATAGTTTTACTTTAATTTCTTCTAAATAATCTCTTACAACTATTCGCAGAAAATTATTCTTCTTAAAATTTATATGCTTACTTAAGCTAACTTGATATAAATATCTAAATAACAATTTGGCATTTTAGAAACTTCGGATTGTTTTAACGTCTTTGAAACACTAACTTTGGTATAATATCACCTGTTACAGGCTTTAGAAAATTAGATTTTCAAAAGGATATTTCTTAAAATTTGCTTACTGTCACTAACGAAATAAGATGTTAGTATATTATGTTGCTGTTATAAATCATTTAAAATTGAATACGGTGTAACATTAAGTACTTGTTTATTAGTTTGTTTTGTTTCATAACGTCTTTCTCGTTCTTAGTATAATTATTTATGTATAAAATAGAATCACTTGGTCCTATATCTTAACAAATATTTAATCACGTGTTAGAAAATCATAAAATAACGTAATTCTAACTCTGGTATTTGTATAATTGGGGCTGCAGGACATGGAGAAAAAAATTCGTCAAACATTCAATTGTAAATTCGACGAATGTTTGGAATCGGCTTTTAGCTTTTTAAATTATAAAATTCACGATACTTTTCGGTGTTTAATTTTTAGTTATTTTATAATGATAAGAAATAAATTGTATTATATTGGTATCCATTACTCTGTTTCACTATTTTGTATGAAACATTTGTTATTAAAGTCAGTTAGTATTAATTTACCTAAGTAATTTCAGTTGTATTGTTATTCTTGAAAACTGAGAAAATATATTTGAATCCACAAACTAGTTAACGCTAAAACAAAGGGTTGTATGGCATTGTTTGTCCAACTACAGGCTAGTTACTTACTTGAATAACCACACTTTATTTGTTAGGAACAAAGAAAAACAATTTTATATTTATAAGTTCAAGTCGTAAATATATGAAATCCCAGCGAAATGAAAAATCATGGAATTCTTAGTTGCCATTTTGTTATGTTTTGAATTTCTCCAAAGTATTCTTTAAAGTAAAGGTAATCTTAACTAATTGATGTGTTAGACATTTCGAATTCATTTCTTTGATATCTTAGATATTTCGTTTAAATATATATGTACTTTTTATAGGTATCACAAAAATTATATTGAAAATATTTTTCTCTTGTAGTAGATCCATCCGACTGTAAGTATATTTACGTCAAAAAAATGACGGTCAGTTCTTAGATATACAAGTTCTTAACTCAATTTGTCTTTTCTTGCCCTCGGCAGGAAACTTGTGAGGATTTATCTCGTCCAAGTTTAGACTAAGACAGGAATAAGACAGCTCCCAGGTGCAATCTGTACAACTATAGTAAGGAATATAAATTCAATTGGATGGTCTGTTCTAGTAAATAAAGCCGTAGTTGGCACAATTAATGTAATATAGTTACCATATTTAAAATATGAGACTTCATTTTGATATTACATCATGAAAATATAGTTCTTTAAAGCAAAATCCAGAGGTTATAATGCATAAATATAGTTGATGTAATTTATTGACAGTATTAAAAACAGTATTTAAATGTATTTATTCTAATTATAATCGTTACATTCTCGTTTGTTCGTTCATGTAAATCACGATACGATTTCAGAATTAAAGCTGTCTTTAATTGCAGCGGGCCCATCACGATGTTTCATTGAGTTCTATTGCATTGTGTATCTTTAATGAAAGATTATCATATTTCACAAAAAAATTTGTCAAATCAAAGTATTAGGAAATAGTACTTTAAAACACAAATATGTGAGTTATTTGAAAAAAGGTTTGTCTTCTTCGATATATATAAGGTAAAATTATTTGATTATTTGACTTTTATGTCCTAATATAAGTAATGTTATATAAACTACATCTATACCTGTTTGTCTTAACGTTTTTAGTAGAACATCTGTTATAGTATAGATTAACAGATGTGCAACTTAGGACACCAAGTAAACCACAAAGCATGTTAACTGTCGACTTGATCAAATAGACTAAATTGACATTACAATAATGTAACATGGTACAAACCTTTGGAATACATGAAGTGGCTGAATTGTTATCGGACAAATAATTACAATTACATAAATTAAGTCATTTATCTAGTTGCTTATTCATTTCCAAAATAATTGTTAACACCTTTGCAACTGCAAAAACTATAATAAAAATTATATATTTTTTAATCTTTGGGTACCATTAATAGATGAGGACTGTTTAAATTAATTTCTTTGTCATTTTTTTGTATACAAAAAGTTTACAAGTAGTTTAAAATTTAACAATGTCTTATATAAAGAGGAAAAAAGCATTTGAGTTAGGTTTCTAGTGAAAATTTATTAGCAACGGTTATTTTTTGATGGTTTTCGCTTAATACAAATTTGTTTATTACGGATTCAGATTAAAATATATCTCAGCTTTTGGAAAGAAATGTTTTGCAACTAAAACTAAAGCTAATACAAATAGTTTTGCCTTATAAGTCTAAGTCATAGATGTACATATATCGTAATTCGTCTCCGACGACTAAGAATGCCGGATCCATCAGCAACATTCTTCAACTCAGACAATCAAAATTTCCTCTTAACGAAATCATTTTATTATAATCCATGTGTTGTCGTTAGTTCTATGAATATAAAATGAATAACTAGATATAAGTTGGAATTGGATATTTCAATCAAAATGGATTTAAAACATGTATTCATTTAAAATCAATTCACAATTTAAATAATTTTTTTTAGAAATGGGTGTCCGTTTCGAAAAATTGATAAACACTAATTGCGTTGTCAAACAATATTCGCTTGTTTTTTTTTATACAGAAAAAACGTTAGTGCCAATTTATCCTCGGTTCCGTAACAGGAAAAATTCCGATACATATATATTTTTTTGTAAATTTTAATGAATAGCTTTATTGATTTTATAATAAAAAAATTCTGTGTTCCAAAGCTTAACATGTAATAGAGAAGAATTAATTGCTACACTAGAACCTCTAGGCCATTTTTAATTAATCTTCAATACAAATATTGTTTCATGAATATTCATATAAATAAAATACAATTAAATTAAGCTTGGACTTGCATTCAAATATGACTGAACTCATTGGATATCTGTTCTATAACAATATCTAAATAGTCATAAAATAACAATTTTTCACGCCTAAACATTAAATATTTCTTAGTTATCTAATATGAAGAATGTAAAGGATATAGAGAAAAAATATTAACTGTCAATATATGTAGGACTTAAAATATAATATTAGAGTTACATAATGGACTTAAAAGTCTTTTAGCTTCTTTTGTATATGATTGGCTAGATCATGTACACACTAGACCGTACTTAGTGGTTTGATAAATGAAAAAGTTCATTACAATCAAGTCAACCTGACCTCAAAATTTATCTTAATGAAGATCTTATTTGATTGACTTTTATAAAACCCACATAAAAAGTGAATCAGAGATAACAAAATGTAGATCCAACTTTAAATTAGTTCGACTTTGTGATAAGAACAGTGAATTGAAGTTTCAAGACAAATCGAATATCAAGAGTACTTTAATCCTACTATTATCACTTTTTTTATTATTACATATTTAAAAAGTTATGTAGGTGTATGACTGTGAGAGAATATATAATGAAAATTTTTAATTACACTTTGTATTGTTTTACCAGTCCCCTTACATATGAAAACCAAACAGCACTTACTAAAATTAAGATTCAAAGCGGTACTGTTCTAATATTATAATTATAAGCTAGTGGAGAAAGCAATCTTCGTAGAAAGCAAACTGAAATTCTGCCAACAGCAAGGTAAGCAGCCTGTGCAATCAGAACTTATATATAATATAATATTATTAATTACTATAAATGCATCTAAATTTGTCCCGAGACGTAAAGCACTGTATTCAATTACTTTATTAACTGATAATATTCTCATTTGTCAAATTAATCAATCAATGTTATTATATTTATAAAGATCACAAGTGTTCACAATAAATTATGTATGTATATATATACAATGAATTGTACGCTCTATATATGACGTATCATATAAAAAAATATCACGTCCTAACAACACAAAACTACAATGAGAAATCTTGAAAGAAATCTTGAAAGATAACATTTGTTTTTCTGACATAATTAAAAAAATCATCAGTTTTCAATTACATATTGTATTTCCTCGTTTGACATTACATAGAATCAATGCTTCAAACTAAATGCAACATTTGATATACTTGTACACATACCGACGCAGGCATGTACGAAAGTTGTTTCACTGAAATGCATCTCGATAAACAACTTGGTCTCTTAGCAAATACGATCCCTAGGAAACTTAGTTTAATGTAAATGTAATCCGATTAGTACACTGATTGCCAATTCAAGCATCGCTTAGCTTGTTTGTAAAGTATTTGTTTATTTTTCTTTTTCCTATTTTAATATACATACACATGTATCAGGCAACAAAAAAAGTTCGTGCGGTTTTGAGGGTTAAAAGATAGTAAAACCAAAATAAGTTAAATTTAGTTTTTTTATTCCGAAAAAAAGTCACCTTCATTAGATATAATCTTTTCCCATCTAGAAACGAGATCATATATGTATACCTTTTTTGTAAAAATCTGGTTTTTGTGAATTAAAGAACTGTACCATGTTGTTTTCCAAAGCCTCCCTATTTGCAAATACCCAATTCCGCATATGGTTGTCCAATGCTAAAAACAGGTGGTAGTAACTTGGGGCAAAATATGGTGAGTACGGCGGATGAGGCAGGACTTCCCATTCTAATCGTGCCAGTGTTTCCTGCGTGACTCTTGCTGTGTGTGGTCTTACGTTGTCCTGATGGAAAACAACTCTTTTTCGATTTGCTAATACAGGCTATTTCTGCCTTAGAGCGACCGAAACTCTGTTTAGCTGTGCTGAGTAGACTTCAACATTAATGGTTTGTCCACTTGGCATAAACTCAAAGTGAACGACACCTGCTGTAGTCCCACCATACACATAACAAGATCTTTTGTTGATGAATGTTTGGATTAGCAGTCAACGGCAACGGATCTTCACTAGATAACCAATGGTGTGAGCGCGTTTTTTTGCAGTACCTAATCCATTTGTCATAACACGTCAACATCCTGTCGAAAAACGGCGCTAAGTTGTGACAAGAAAGCAATGATGTACAGATTGTCAAACGCTGTAACTTGTTTGCTTCAGTCAATTCATGTGGTACCCATTTACTTAGCTTCCATCGTTTGCCAAGCTGGTGCAAATGCATGCGAATAGTTTTGTCACTTACTTTGAATTACAAGGCAAGTGCTTGGCATGTCTGATTTGAATCCTGCTCGATTGGCAACTTGATATCGTTGTTTTTAATCGTCGATGGTCCTCCGGAGTGAGGTTCATCTTCATGGCTTTTAATTCCAGAAACAAATTTTTTAAACCACTTCTGTCTCGTTCGTTCAGCTACATCACTCTCCCCAAACGCAGTACATATCTTACAACAAGCCTCTGCGGCTTTACTGCCAAGTTTGAATTCGTAAAGTAAACAAGCACGAATTATTGCATTTGACACGGCCATACTGTACCAATAATTTTTCTTTTTTTTTTTAAGAGAAAAAACTTATCTAACACAATAAATGATACTTCTTAATATAACCTTTCAAATGTATAATAAATTATCCCACCACTTTATCTTAGTTGCGATATACAATCCGTATAAGTAAACAATTAATGGAAATTGCTCGAACTTTTCTGGTTACCTTATTTAAGCATATGGATTTTGTTTATTCATAATAAATGCTAAATTTAGATAATTAACAAGCGTTTAAATAGTTCTGATATATATTTTTTCAAACGATTTAAAGGAATATACTTTTTCTAACGATTCCAAACGACTCTTTAAATATTTATAAGTTTTCTCAAAATAGAGATGTCAAACATAGAACGGAACATTACAAAACACGTATTTTTTTCATTCGTTAGAATATCTGTTTAATTCGTGCATATTTTAAACATTTTGTGTATTCGATGACATTATTCTTTGGTCACAGCAATATTACTGTCATTCTGAATTATCGCTTCACCATCTGTCACCAAGTGCCTTAAAATATTTGATGTAAACTGCGAGCAGCGCTATTCCTGTGCCAACTGACAATGGTATTTCCAGTGGTTTGCACTCCAGGAATATTTAGATTTATGTCATTGTTTTCTAAATAAGTAAAAAAATACAAAGTTTATGTTTAAATTATTAGTACGAATTAAAATTTTCTAAAGTCATTAAGTATTTTTTTTATTTAATACAACGCCCTGAGAATTAATTATCATTAAAGGATTTTATATTCGAACACGCGAAGCGATTAAAATAGTAATGATTTTCACCATTTTGAAAACAGCTGCTAACTTACTCAGCTAAGCCGATATTAACCGAAAATAGATTGCAACCATCGCAAGGACATTACCATTTAAATAAAAAAATTGCATCATTATTGGGCATTGACCAATCCCTTTGAGAATTACGATTCTACACCAACACACACATACAAGCGCGTAAGAATGCACGCACACACAGTGACAATGACGTTAGACTTATAACACCCATCTTTTTGTGTGGAAGTTAAAAATACTTAGAGTTGTCAAACTAAACTTTTTGTATGGCCATATAAGTTTTTAGTTAAGGCGACTAAACGAGAACGAGGGCTCATATAGATGTGACTTCTACATTAGTTGATTTTCATTAAAGATTTATCTTCAAAGGGTTGAAATTACTTACAACTTAGGAATATAGAGTTGACAAAGAACTTTTATGTGAAAACAGTTACTTAATTGATATTACAGATAAATAAACTTTTAAAATCAACATCATTGCAAAAAAGTGAATTTTACTAGTTTCCATATTCCTATATAAAGAGTATTCTTTGAATAGTGCCTTATGAAGTAACATACTATGGATGCAAGAGGGTTCAATTCACTGCGTGATATAATACGAAACAAATATATCTGCATCGAGATACCTTATGTTGCTTGCAGGACTTCGTGATTAGAGAAGTAAAGAACGAGGCACGCGAAACCTGCTAGTAGTGGTTTGCAGCACTAAATTGTTTATGGTGACAACGAAAACGAAGGCAGACGGCAGGCAACTCTCAGATATTGGAACCACGTGAACAGCATAAGATCCAATAACTTATGGAAGGATGATCCAATAGCTTCTGGAATGATGATCCAATTTTTACATTTTTAGTAAATAAAATTTGCTAAACTCCAGTAACAATAACCACCGGAATTATATAACCATTGAAAGAATTTATTTTAATATAGAATATTAAGCAGATATAACGTTATGTTTCATTCATTTCTATGAAGTGTCCAGTTAATATTATATTCATGAACACATGTAACGCTATGTAAATAGCGACAGAAGTTACTAAATGTGTAGCAAACAGAATAAACTACTTAATTGTATTAATTTATTTAATTAAATTCTAGACAAGTTTAACCGCTGTAGCTCGGAGCTGATTAGTTCGGGTTAATAATATTAATTCTTAGTACGTGCTTGTTTTGACCATCTCGGTTTCAAATATTCCTCTGAGAGCTATTAATTTCTAACAGAGAGACGGCAATTGAATTAATGCTATCGATTAAAGTACTTAAACATTATGAAGTACATCTATTGTTATGCTTCGGTCGAATTTACCTGGAACAAGGTAAGGTTTGAAAACTTTTACAAACAGAATAAAGTCAACTTATGAAATAGATTCTTAAAAAAATTGATTTCCTTTGGTTCTTTAAGTTAATTTAATTGATGAAGTATTTTTTATTTGTGCCAAATCGTTCTGTTATAAAATAATATTTGCACTAATAATATTTAGCAACTTGTATAGAAAGTAAATGTAGGTTAAATTCTATCAATTTCACTGTATTTTAAACTTATAGTTGGAATTAATCCCTTTATAATCTATTTTCCTATTCGTGATTAATAACTCGAGAGCTTAAGGAATACCTGAACGGTACTTTCAATTTACAAGATTCTATTGCACTCTGGAATCTAACCAGGAATATTTATTCTTGCTGGTTAGAAATATAAAATAATACATTTCCAACGCCAGCGACAGTAAAGTGGCAAACTAATTTTTAATTCATTAAAATGGATGGCAAGTTCTAGTAAGATTATTCAATAAATGCAATTAAATAATTTTATTTTAAATTGGTTAAAGTGAAGCAAAAATATCCATTTCATAACCTTTTGATGAAACGCGTCCTTTGGATAATTTTGAATATTTAAAGTTTCGACATTAAAATGTATTTCCTTCTTATTATAGTGAATGTTAATTGAAAATACAAAGACCACATCTGTTTATCCATTTCAAATTTAAATTTTGTGGAGCGTCTACCTCTTTAGAGCTATAGAGCAATAACTTTATTTTATACTCGCGGGAATGCCAAAACTTCAAGTTCGTGTATTGCAGAGGTTTTAATACTTAAATTACTGAACTTTAATACATTTATTTACAGCTAACTCAAAAAAAAAGTGTTCTATTCATAAATTAATTGTATAAAAGTGTTTTTGAAAGTCTTTTTAGTAAATTTTAAAAATAGTCACGTCTTTTAATATGACAGTGAAATTATTGCTATTATTTTAAATCAAACCTATATTCAAAAGATGAATTAATCATAAAGTATACATATATATTAAGTTAATTAATTAAAACTCACTTTAATTTGAGTACAAAATGAAACATTATTTGACCGTTATTAATCAAAACTTATCACGTTTTAACCCATTTATGAAGGTAACATTTTCATTCTGAACTACATTATTTTGGTAAGCTCAAGAGACCTAAAGATTGACATAGGCCTGACAACGGTAAAATGGCATGAAGTCTTCTGAGGCAATATTTATGAAAATTAATGGAAGAGGTTGCGAGTTATAACGAAAGGTAAAAAAATAATACCTTTAAAAATAATAATATTAGTGATATAAAAAATTTCATGATAATTATCGCTAGGAAATCACTCTTTAGGAATCATTTTAATTTTTTCAAATATGATGAACACACATAGCGCCGACCACGAAAGTTTTAGTTATATACAAAATTGGATTTTTATCTAAATAACCAATTAGCTCAACAATAGATTAGGAATACCTTTATATGATTGTTGACTTTCTTAGAAGCAAGAGAAAATCTCAGTTGTAAGCTGAAAAGTTTACGTGAGGTAAAATTTATTTGTGTGTTAATATTATATAATATTATGAGTTTGAATTTCAAACATTCAGAATATTATATGACAAGAGATAGGAGACATATTTTAAAAGTGACGCGAACTATGGAATAACTTGTTTCCCAGATGAATTTAATAAAATATGACAAAAGTTTGATGGTAGCGTGCTTATTCTCAGTGTGCGATAAATTTCAGAAAACAATAAAGTCGTCACGATGGCAATATATGGAAATAGGAGTAGCACTCCTGCGTATTCCCAAAGAGTTATAAAAATGCTGGTACCCAAACTTTATACTGATACGAAATTTTTATAAAATATATTTAAGATTATTTTTTTTCTTTTATATTGAAATAGTTATCATTCATATACATTACAGTAAGTAGATCACATCCAAAATCCGAATTTTGCTTTAGCTGTATAACGGTTAAGTACAGTGGTACACGTATACTATTCACAACTATTTCAGTCTTTTGTACAAAAGTTATATATACGTAAAAGCAATAAATAGAAAGTAACGAACTTGCTTATGACATAGTTTGAGAACTACTGTGTCACGAGAATACATAGTAAGAGAGCAGTCCAACAACCTTGACTTCATCGACATAAATTTAACTCAGCAAATAGCACATGTCTTCTATTTACTTTAAGGAACCTTTCAAGACGATGGACACACTCGTAAATATAGTTTAAAGTCCTCTATGGGTGCACTCACTTATAAGTCACAAAGGAGCTGTAAACTTTCCAACTTAGAGTTTCCTAAGCAGGTTATATGAAAGCATGATCTAGATGCATAAAAATTTTATATACATATAATCCCTCTCGCCGCTACAGTTCTATCATAGTAAACTTTCTTTAATTAAATGTAACAATAATGAAATAAATAATTAATCCTTTTAAATTGACTTATATTTTTTTACCAAAAACAAGTTTACTTAGTTGATTTATAAGTTTTTCGTTAGAAAAAAAAAACTGAGAATTTAATAAAAAAAATTACTACTTTTAAGTAAATATCTTCGTCAAAATTATGTTACCTTGAAACCTCCATGTATTTTATTTTATGGAATCATTGTTTATTGCAATCATTTAAAAAAATCTATACAAAACTATAAAGTATACAGGGTCTCATTCATTTGTTTACATTCAAACTTATTAGAAAAATAATAGTTAATATTAAAATAATTATGTAACCTCAATCTTCTCCATAAACACTGAGAATTGGACACACAATGTGCTTTAAACTAAATAGAGCCTAGGTTCGCTATTGTAACCTATCTGCGCCGGTATTACATCCGCCCAAACATCCGTTCAAAAACCCATTCGCCTTTGACGACGATTTTCGCTATCGCAGTCAGCTGCACACGAACGATTCACTTTGAAAATTCAAATCAATATTATATATTCAATATTACACGTTTGACACCGGTTTTATATCATAAAATTACTAAAGCTGTATAATACCTATATTGATACAAAGCGGCACTCTCATCAAATTCAAATGTTCGATTAATTAAATTGAAATAATTATTAAATTTGTGGGTTTTCATCCTTCAAAGCATAAATTATTAATAATATTTGAATATATTACATTGCTATCAATGACAATTTGTATACAGATTCATCATAAAGCCATTTTAGAGTTGGAAATAATCAGAATATTAGTTCAAATATTTAGTAAAGCACAATGGAATTAGCGTTTGGCTGAATGAAGTCTAATATGAAGCCAAAGAGGACAACATTAAAATAAAAATTATTACTTCGCTTCATTTTGTCCTCAAAGTTCAAAGATTCTTGAAGAGTCGCCAAGAGGCATAACCATTTTTGGATAGGCTAATGTTCCAACTTTATGTTTCATACAATATTTTTATATTCATAACTTGAACTGTGCATTATTGCTATGTTTTTTCAAGAGAAAAGCGTTGTATCTAAATATTTTTATAAATTTTTGTTTTTACTTATTTTCTAATTTCTTTTTGTACATAATAAAACATCTTGCCAACGTAGATATACCCGATAATTTATTCGTTTATTTGACTCTTGCTTCATTGAATGAGTGAAAGTATTCTAAACCGGAATATTGTAAAAATAATATAAAACTGAAGATGTGAAAAATGATATTATGAATAAAATAGCAATATAAATTATTCGTATATATAGTCCTAGTCCTAATTCAATCCTGCCTTTGAATAACATTAAATTTTTTTGGAGTGGAGTTTATAAAATTTAAATTAAACGCATATGTAAAGTAAATAAATATTAATCAATGATATTTGCTTTATTTAGACTTGCTACTCTTTCTTCATTTTCAATGTAATAATTTTACAAATTTCTTATTTTAAAATATTAATATTTTTTATATAAAACACTAAAGTAACAAAAAACCAATCGAAACTTATTAAAATGTAGTGTAATTTTCTAGTTTGATATTAATTAAAAGTTTTATTAACTTTAAGTGCATTGACTAATTTATTAGTATCGAGGAAACTAGACGTGTAGGTTAGTGTTTGTATTATAAAATATATATTTCCAGTTATTATTCATCGGTAATTGATTGGTACTATTTCTTATTAAACCTGTTTTGTAATTTGAAAGCTGTACGTAATTTTTTAATATACAGTCCCATTTGTATTTCACACACCCCTAATGAAAACCATTTTGAGTATAGTCAGAGACTGAATATATTAAATCTTCTACGTAGAAGGAAACTCAAAACATTCAAACGTCGTAGACACAATCTAAGGCATTACGGCAAATATCTTGCACAAATTGAGAAAGACCCTGTTGGCAAATTACATATAATCTTTTTTTCGTCAAAGCTAATAAGCAGAAATAAGAGATGACATCATTTGCATAATGGGATGTGCTTTAGCGTTATCTATTCGTTTTTTCAATCACAACCTATGGTGTAGGAGCTGATATGTCTTATTTGTTTTCTTTATTTTTTTATTAAAATTTTATTTCTAACATCTTTAATAAGAATTTAAATATGTGTGGTAATATAAAAATATTGTCTATTGAAAATTGTAATACATTCACTTTTATTGAAATTTGAAACTATATTAGGTGCGTGAGTTGAATTTTCGAAATATATTTAATAAAATAAAAAATGTATGTAATAATAAAAAATGTTATAGAGATATCTGCTTTCAAATAATTTCTATTTCTATGCAACATACATATATGAGAAATAAATATTTAAATAATAGTAATTAAATAAAAAATAACGAAAGTTGTTGGCCTCTCTTGGTGTAGAGCTTGAGCTTCAAAGATGACATTGTTTCTCGAAGTCTATTCTTATTTGGTAGAGGGTGTAATCGTAGAGATTTCCCCGACAAAGATTTCGTTTTATTAATATAAGATTATGTTGACATTCTCAGCATTATTATTTAAGTTTACTTAAAACAAACTCCAAGGAGTCTGCGACCTCCATTTGTAGTAATCTTTATTGAACCTTATGGAGATGTTACACCTAAATTGTATATTACAGAAAAAATATACTATATAATTAGTATATTCACTGTCTTAAAACTATTTCCTTTGTTATTTTCATTGACAATACACTAATTTACGCTTAATATTTCAGATAAATTTTATTCCAAGCCACATAAAAAATAATAAATTTTCAAGAAATACAACGACGGTTATAACATACATACATATATACTAAGCTTTAAACTTATCCGTTCATCTGAAATGAAATCTGACAGGACGGAATAAACATTTACATACAGAGTTTAGGATGTAAACCGGATCTATGAACTGGGCCGTGGTGGTTGTGTACACCGGCCTAACAATGCCTCCTACTGGGATTTATGATAAAAATAAGAGAATTCAACAAGTTAGTGCACTTTGGGGATTTTTAACTCTATCGATTCTTTTGTAGTGTATTTTTCGTTGGTTTACTATTCGTATTTTTTGGCAAAAAGAAATATATGCTTATAATTAATATATATATATATATATATATATATATATATATATATATATATATATATATTGTGATAAAATACATTAAAGTATGTAAATATATATAAATATATTTGTTAATGAAAATAGTGATATCCTTTTTTATTTCGGAAAACTAAAAAAATATTGATACATTTTTGATACGTCTACTGATAGGCTTTTGACGAAAATATATCTATCCTCGTTACTATAAACGAAAATGTATCATTTTGTAACCAAAATATCGGAAACGAAAAATTCTCGCAATATAATCAAAAGACCGCATTTGATATTTCGAGGTTAACAATGGATCCTTAACTCCTTTGTTATTGGAGTAAAAATGTCTATTGTTTCGTTTTATATCTCAGATAATGGTAATCTGTCTGTTATCGTTGACTTTTGAGAGCACATCATTAGTTTTTCTTTATTTTCATTTATTACAGCTTTCGGTTGTATAAGTATAGAATTTTATATTTTCCGCTAAGCTGAAGAAAGTAATTCATTCATTGTAAGCTTGATTTTACCATATATACAAGTTTTGTTATTGTAAAATAGGGATTTAAAGTGTAATATTGTTCAGATAACACATATGAAAATTAAATTACATAAAATATTATTTAAAGTTATGTGGGTATATTGTAGATTCTCAAATTTACATACGCCATTGAAATTATAATCATAAATTAAATAATTCTAAATATATTTTTATATTTCACATGGTACGTTAACTAAAAGATTACTTCATGTACTATAAACTTTTGCTTATCTTAAGGTTATTTCGAATTGAAAGGACATAAACTAGACATTCCATTTTAATATCTGCCGATTATCTGATAATATTTACATAGTTTATTTTATTCGAATAATTTATCAGACAATACCAAAGTCTGATTATTAAGAAAAGATAAGATAAAAATCTGTAAAGGAATTAAGGATAAAATTCTCATTTATTTTCTCAATTAAAGGGGGATTATATTCTTCTCTGACATAAAACTTTGAAATAATAAATTCGAAACCAAACCCAATTTAAGATAATGTCAAGAAAGTTAAGGCTCTTGTTCTTCAATATTTATAATTGATTGTTTTCAACACGTAATTAAGTATCTTCAATACCGAAAAGTTTTTTTCGATTCAAGAATTTGTATATACTTTTATATATCCTTTTCAATGTTTCAAAAGAAGTAACAAGTGTAAATCTATACCATAAACGGATGAAGACGTTTGTTTTGCCGAGTCAGTTTATTGTATGGAATAGTTTTACTTCATAATATTCTTAGTTTAGGTACACGAGTATTGTTTTAAATCCAATAGAATTTTCTATTTTGTTCCTTATGTACCACTATCTAACAAACCGCAGGCCTTATACATTTATATAGTGGTTTCACTAAAGTAAGATTATGTTAGCCATAGTTATTATTTTCTTTCTTTTGATCTCACCAGAGATGACATAATTTACCCAAACAGGTGTTTAAGTCATTATAAATAAATATCTGCTTTCGCATCTCTCTTAAACGAAACGCACAAAAGAGGTTTCATAGTTTAATGAATCGTACAAAAAAAAATTATATATTTTTTTTATTACATATTATTACAGATCAATGTACATACATATCTGTCAGTTCAAATTTACGATATCTCTACTAGAAATGGAAAGTGTACAAACTATTTTTACTTATAGTACTTTGTGATTTTAAATCCTTTTATTTTCTTATTTTTATTTACACATTAAACAGTAAGATAGTTAGTATGTTTAATATAATTTTAATATAGCCAACAAATCATTCATTCGAAATTCTTTTTCAGTTCTTATTATAATTTTTATGCGTAAATTATAATGAGAGAGATCAAAATAATCTAAAATGTGATTTATGAAACATAGTTAATAAATTTTATTGCAAACCCATGATTATAAAGCAGAACTTATTATATTTTGGTAGTTATTGAGTATGTAAAGTAAAAGAAATTTTAAAGGTATATTTAAATAACAATAAAAAACGTAAATAAAATTATTTTATACATTAATAAGAGCTGATTTTCATACAAATAATATATATTTAATATATTTAGTGTCGGCTTTTCTTAAAACTAACTTTTCTTTTTATTAAACAACAATAATAATTTGAAAATATTTAAAACTGTTTTATTAAATTACATCATATAACCGAGATTATCATATTCTGAGGGTCTTGGATTCCGTCTAGGGTCAGGTGACTGATCTGATAGCTTCACTGCCGGTTTCCAAACTTCTGTTGGTTGAAATAGTTCCTTGCCTCTCTAGAAATATAAAAAAAAAAAAAAAAAATTATCATCCGTATTAATTGCTATAACTCTTAAAATGAGTAAAAATTAATCAAATAACAAAGCTAAATATTATTTGTAAGTCACACTGCGTGACTTTTACTAATCTAGATACGCGCTAAGTAGATGAGGTCACGGAGACGTAGTATATTAAATATTAAAATGTCTTGAATTTCAATATATTTTCTATTGAATGACTTTTAAAAAAATGCTAAATTTCTCAAGCACATGCCAAAACCCGTTTTAGATAAAATTATACTATACATGAGTGCAAACAGATTTCACCAGAATTGTCCAAGATGACAAGTCTATAATTATATATATTTAATTTTCTTACATATCCTTTGTATAATGCCCAACAAACTCCAACTGGGAAAAACATCAGTGTAGACAGACCAATCCCCCATCCGAGAAGATCAGCGAAGAGAGGAAATTCGTAGCCTTCGTAAGACGGCGGTTGCCATTCGATGAACAAAAATATTAATATACCCTGGTGAAATAATATGAGTAATAAATATAACGTTAAAGTGGTATTTTATTTCTTGGTAAACAAAGGTTCTAAATTTTTAATGAAATAAAATAAAAAAGTTGTGATGTTGTTTGAAAAACTAACAACATTTAAACATAATGCATTACAGATTTATATTATTAATATAATAAAATCACTTACTAAACTAACAACTGGCACACTGATCATCCACACAAATTTCCAATAAAATTGTATCACCACATTTAACCTCATATCCATAGAAGCTAAGTCTCGCATCGCTCGGTTGATGCCGTAGCACCAAGACACGGCGGTACACTGAAGCATTATTAGATAAGTTTCGCTTAACTTAATGATTTGCATAAAGTAACATTAGTTTTTGGATATTCGAATCATATCTTACTCCTTGTTTATTTCCTACATTACTATTTTAAACTTGGAAAATGGATTCTTGTTCAGAATAACATTATATCATACGAGGTCGATTTAATTTAAGTTTTCTACAAATAATATAAACTAAAAGATTAAAAAAAAAATGTTATATGATTTTTTATAAGAATATGTTTCAGAAGAAACAAAAAGACAATTAAGCTAAGTTTTTTTTTTCATTGTTTTATTTCCTTTAGCTAAAAATCTAAAATCTAAACAACGCAAGGATATTTTCTTACAAAATATAATAAGTCAGCAAAATTTAAAATTCCTTAAAATGTGTAAATCATAAAATGTAAATAAATTATATTAAGCTCTGGAATAATGTATTTTCTAGCCAAATATACGTCACTCGGGGTCTGGAGATACTTGGAGATAAAAATAAATTAATATTCATTGGATCTGTCTAAAAAGATTTGGGAGCAACGGACGGAGTGAAATACTTTAGTAAGAGTTCTTTAAGATTGTAACGAATTATTTGAACGAATTTATATTATAATTCAATTTTGCTTGAAGCAGATTCAATTTATTCAATTCCTATAATTTTTTTGCACTTACTTTTATATTATGCATTTTAATTACATAATAGCAAACACAATGTGTGGGATTCTTAATGTGACTATACGTGTATTTAGACGAATGTACTTAACTTACCTCAGCTAAACCTATAAGTAATATAGCCCAGGATGCGGTGTTCCAATCGAGCAATGTAAATAGATATACTCCGCCACTGAAACACATTGGAAGACCGAGAATAAAACACGTGAAGCACGTGAATGCAGTTACCTGCAATAAGAAAACATAGTTTGGCTGTATCTAACGTGATGAATAGCAGAAGTTTATAACGTTACCAATACTATAATTTTGTAATAAAAATTTTATAAGTAAATTCTAATTATGACTAGCTATTATATAAATTAAGCTAGTGAAAGAGAAAATAAAACAAAATGTTATTTGCATTTATTTAAATTCAGACATTTGAGTCAAAGAAGATTAATTATTAATGATTTTTTTTATATTGTTTTTACATTAACTAAACATCGGTTTTCAATAAAAACAATCGATTAATTTTATTTTAATGAAACTACAAAATATATTTCATATTTTAAAAGTGTTATTTTATACTAATAAATATTTATTCAACAATGTTTTAAGTTAAATATAAATCATTTGTGGTTAGAACCTCATTCTGATTTAAGAAAAGTAATTGGATAACTTATATGTAGGGTATTTTTAGAGACCCATATATACTTAATTTCTATATGATATTAGAGAAATTGAATATTTATATTTTTATTTTTTTCTAAAAGCAGTATTGAAAAAATTTGTTACCATCCAATAACGATTCCGAAATTGTGGCCAGCGATCGACTATGGCTGTATTTATAGCCTCAATACCAGCGAACTGACTTCCTAATCCCAATATGAACATCATGAAGAAAAATAGGATACACCATAGTCGGGGTATAGGCATTTGTAGGAGGGCTTCGGGATAGACAACAAATGCTAGCCCAGGACCTTGCTCCGCTACATCTGTCAGAGAATATAATAATAGACGTATTTTTTTAAAAGAAAAATATAATTACAAAAGAATATCTATTGGGTAATGCCAATAAATTATAAGTTTATGATTGTTTGGTATTTTTAAGATACAATATACATATTTACACGGTCCCGAAAGAAAAGATAAAAAAAAAACATTTCTGAGAAATTATTAGCAAATAATAAACGTTTCGTGTAAGTCATTGATTTAGTTCGCATACAATAACAGAGATCCAATTAATTTAAATGATGTTTTTGTAAATTGATTGAATTCCTAAAATTTTATCGTTGTCTAAAGCACGAAGGTTATAAATATCTGTTGACTTTCCTTCTATAGGGCGTGAATTAATAATACTAAAATCTCTTCATACAACGTGAAGTAGATATTACTCAAAAGAAAATACGTCCTCAGCATAATACGATATAAAAATATCTACATATCAAGCCTTAAACAAAATAATATACGGCTTAATAAAAATTTCAAATAATTACTCCAAACACTGATGAATATTTATTAAAATTTTTACTCAAATAACCACATTTCCGTATATCAATTATATTATTGTCAGTGACGGTAAAATATTATGGGACTCCCTGAAGTGCTATGATAACAAAAGATTAAGTTAACAGACAATATTGTTTTATCGCCTTCATATTGTAGTTGAACAGAAAATATTCAATAACATGTAACGAACAGTACTGACAGAAAAAAATAATATTATTATTTTATACTACTCCTACTGCCTCTATCTTTGACCAATAACAAGAATTTTATGACAAAATAAAATAATATTCTACATTTATATGTATCTAACGTTTCTTCAAAATCCACAAAAATTTGCTTACTTTTGACACATTGTTTAAAGTCTTGCTTTATATGAATAAGTCTGGTAAAATATGTAAATATGAATATAGTCCTATTGAATACGTATTACAATTGTTCAATACTGAGAAATTTATTTTTAGTATCAATACAAAATGTGAATATAAAAAATATCGTTTCGTTTAATTATCTCGCTCAATCTATACAAGTGATTCATCGCAGATTATTTTGAGTGATTTAACAAGAAAATTAATTGTTTTAATTGGCTTAAGATATAGTATTGCTTAAAAAATATAAGTGGGTGAATTTCTAAGAAAGGGTCTTAAAGAAAACGGTGAAGTACTGTGGTTTACAGTTTACCGTTTTCTTTCATGAATCTGTTCACACATATTTTCATCATCTTAAATGCCATCGAAATTGATTATGATGTATCAAATTAAAGTTGAAAGCTATTTATAAATTCTGTAGCTGTCTTAGAAAACTTGATAACAGAGCATTCACTTAACTGTATGTATTTCAAAAATTTCGAAAATCCGAAAATTTCTTAGTTAATTAGAATAAGAAAAAGAAATTGAACATTAGATTTCTTTATAACCTAAAGTTAAATATCATATTTTGTTTTAATAGCTTAAAAGTAAATTCTGTATCGCAATACCTTTTATTTAAATATTCGATATGAAAAGGAATATAATATAACATACCCTTATTGTAGTAAAAATGAAATTACAAATATTATTTGTTTCGGGGTTGAGCGTTTTGTTTTATTGGATCTAGTTTACTCTTTGTGTTATTCTTACTGGATATGGTAGGAATAAATTCATTTTGCAATACTTTCAGAATTGTTGTTATACTCATTTGTCTATTTTAATTTACTGGAGGGTTTTTGAACAAGTCATTTTGGAAAATTATATTCTATGCCTAAAAGCCATTCTTTAAAAAAATATCAGTATCATACTCGCTTTATTACTTTTATGAATAATAAACATGGACGATGTAGTCAATATTTTTGAGATGGATAACGAATTTTTTAGTAATAAAAAAATGTTAATGCGCAAGTTATCAAATACAATCATTGAACTTTTAATAAATCTATATTATTTATCACACTTAGATTGTCTTACCATCGACTCCAACACCCATGAGCTCTGCTTGAAATCCCAAAACAGAGAAGATTGCAAACCCAGCGTATATCGAAGTCATAAAGTTTGTTAAGCTGACAAACACTGCATCGAAGTGACAGTTATTGTGAAAGTTATTATAAGATGCCAAAGTCACCAGAGAGCCACAAGCAACGCCGAATGAATAAAATATCTATCGAATAAAGACATATAGTTCAATTAAAGAAATATGAATTCTTCTAGTATTGACAAATGATTGAATGGATTTATTAATAAACCAACCCTAATCTTTGCTTTCTTATAAAGAAGGAGTCAGTACAAAATATAGATTTAAAGCAAACTTTATTTTCAGAGAATGATTATCTCAAAAGTTACAAAAGTCACTTAGATCTTTAAGTGAAAAACTTCGGTAAGAAAAATTCAGAATAACCTTCCTTAAATGATGACATTTATTTTTGAATTCCATTGCTATTCGCACAATTTGTTCTTATTTTAATCTAAATTAGTGTTAAGGTATCTCTTATGTTTTAATACTTAAATGGGGCCGGAGCGTTTTCAATAAATTCTGGGCAGGATTTATGTTCGTCTAGAAAGTTCTTCGAGCTCAAAGTGAATGAATCTTGGCAACAAACTTAAAACTGTACTTTATAAAATGCGTGTAAGATTTTTAATCTTTTAAGTTAAATCTTCTTCGTAAAAAATTGCTGTTGTTGAATATTCACTCACTCAATGTAAATTCTTTTAAAGGTACTTTTAAAACAATTTCTCTACAAATTACCTGTGAAGCTGCGTCGCCCCAGACACGAGCTTCTAAAAGTGTTTCCCACTTCGGTGTTAGATAAAACAAGATGCCTTCTCCGGCTCCATCCAATGTTACACCCCTTATAAGAAGAGCTGTCAGCATTACATACGGGAACAACGCCGTGAAATACACAACTTTTCCTGCTGACTGCACTCCCTGTTAAAAATCGATTGTTAACTGACTTATTATCAATATGATCTTCAATTAATAAACGATAAGTTACTTACCTTAATGACACATAAGAATGCTACTACCCAACAAAAAAATAGACATCCAACTAAGTGCCACTGTATACTTCCCCAGTTTTCCCAAGTGGAATCACCTCTTCCAAGGACACGTTCGCTGCAAGTTTCGTTAAGTATCATATTTTATATTAAAAAAAAAAACAAATAAACTAATAAACTGCTTAAAACAGTTTGACGGCTAGTATATCTCAATTTTGTCTATAAAGTCACATGTAAGGACTTAATTTAATTAGATAATAAATATGCATTTAAATGTTAGTCTGATGCATAAGCTAGATTACCGTTTAGTTTATAAAAATATTCACATCCTTAGTTTCTTTTCAACTTATAAATGAAGTTTAAACTTTAATTTAGATTTAAATTTGTAGCTTCCGAATAACTGACCGATAAAAAGAAGGTTATCGCGTATTATTTATTGGTGATGTATATTGTAAATCAATGTTTTATTTTTTTACAACTATTATAAATTGTGGACTTTATCATATTCATGAACTAATATAAAAATTGTCTTAATTTTGCAAGTCGTTTGTCGTCGTATATACCAGAGAAACAATTAAGGTCACAAAAAACAAGAAGTAAATATATTTAAATTTTATAAATAACTCAAACCGAACCAAAAAAATTACTCACTTGTAATATTCTTCTGAGGCCAAAGTCCTATTCACATTTCTATACCACGGGATAGTTTCATTTCCCGTCCAGCAACTAGAACCGTCATATGGCTCGAACCCCGTAAGCTGACAAATCTCTCCAATACTGATACATTTTTGTAAATAGTATGTTAAATCCGTGTAGTTTCCTGTGTTATTAACTCTACATTCACTGTCATACGCGCCACTGTAACAATCTAATCATATAAAAATAAAATAAACAAATATTTTGAATAAGTATAATTTTGAAGAAAATTAAAAATACTTGGGTTGCTTCGCTGACATCATAAGAAGTTATTTCTACCAAAAATTATGGCTATGAATTAAATTTTCTAACTTTTGGATGGCAAATTTTTTTTTCATATAAATTAATACATTTTAGGATATGAATCAAACTTATTTATCTATATTGAAAAATTCTATCAGCCAATCGACTGTAGAAAGCATGATAAAAAACCAATTACTCATTGATAAACGGTAAACGTAGTTTTATTATTTTATAACATAGCATTTCACAGTAATCATTTCTATTTCAGTAGTAATTAGTCTACTGATCGGAAATAATGGGCTTACTAATAATCTTACCAAAAATTTTATGCTTACATATTACAACTTTTATGCTGCCGATAATAAAATATAATATGTAATAATCTACACATTTTACGACCATAGTATACTTTAAGTCGTGAAATTTATACGACTTTACGTAGGAATTATGACATCTATATGAGAATGATGACTTCCTTACTGCTACTAAGCATTATTATTTAAATAGCGAAATCTTATTCTTGATACAAATACTAGATGTGGACATTAAACAAGTTTCTTAAAATGCTGAGATAAAAAAATACTTACATAGAGAATTATAATCATTTTCACACGACCCCCATCCTAAATCGCCACCTATCGACATGAAAGTGTAGAAGATTGTCCATGCTACAATGATCATGTAATATATTGATATCATCGAAATAACCATTAAAGTACAGTAGCCAAGTCCAGTGAAGAATGGACTGATAGCATTAAAAGCTTTAAGAGGTCCTAATGCAGTGAATTGACCAATGTACAGTTCCAGATAAAATATTGGAAGTCCAACGAGAATAAGCATCAGAAAGAATGGTATCAGGAAAGCACCTGAAAAATATAAATAGTGTTTGCTTAATAAAATAAACTATTACCTATTTATTATAGGTTTTAGACGTACATATATAATTTAATATATCGCTAGCAACATAGAGGCATCTAAAATAAAAACACCGGTACGTCTTTAATAAGTATATATTACACGCGAGGATGAATGGGATATTTATATTTAAATATCTAATGTTCTTTATTTAATCTAACTTTAGTAAAAATATTTTTGATTATATTTTGATATATAGGTTTTTTTAAGTTACACTAAATATATTCATATAATTATTTAATAAATTACATTCCAAAGAATGGAATTAATCCATTGAAATACAATAATGGCATATTTTATTCTTGCAACTGAAAAGTTTATTTAAAAGTTCATTACATTTCCAAACTTCATGAACTCATCATTTAATTTTTAGCAACTTGTAAAACAAGTTGCCCAAAAGTGTCGTTTTATTAACTTAAATCGTTTGGAAAATACGAAACAAATTTCACTACTGTCATAAAAAAAATGTCACCTTCAATAAAAATTTTTGGTAGATTAAGAAAATATTACTTTATGTAAATAAAAACTTAGGTATGTTTTACAAGACAACACTACACATTGGACATACATTGTATGCTTTGTATGCGGATATTCCATTACAGTACTCTCTTTGTCCTCCCTTCTTGTCGCCACCGAGAGTAAATTTCGTTATCATTGCAAAAGAAAATTGTGCAAATATTTTACATACTTTGAAAAACTTCCAATGGAACCGGTGTTATTTTAATTTTCCTCTGTGTTGTTGTAAAATTAAGTATGCCTTGTATCCACTGTTTAATTATACATTGCTTATAAATGAACAAAATATATGTTAACTCGTAGTTACATATAAGGTTTTAATGTTGTTTTTTTTTTTGACATTGGAATGGTTATACAATAAAAATTACGTATAATTTACAAAGTGAACTCAAAAGCATGATGCAAGAAACATACAACGATTATTATGTATCTGAAGATGTTGATAGAATTACAAGGTTTAGCTTATCCGAGTTAATATTTTAACAAACTAATAAACAGTTCAGTCAATATATTATGAGCAAATTATTATGGTTTTATAATTTATTATTTTTATAATATAGTTTATAAATCAATTTGTCGTACATATTTCAAATCTTATTAATTATAAACCCTGGCAAATATGAGGCTGGTTTAAATATACAACAAAATAAGGAAAAAAAAATTATGAAAAAGTCCCGAAACATATTGCAAACTTATGTGACTAAACAGCGTATTCAACGCAGTGTATTTTGTTACTTTGAACTTTAATCAACTTTCTCCTGTTGACGTTGTCAAAGCCAATAGGGGTCAAAGCGGTAGTTAAGTCGGAAAAGTAACCTTTGTAATTATTTATTCTTAAACTGTATTTTTGTTAGTCTTAGCCATGCAACAATCATATATTAACTATAATTGTCATAGTTATGTCTATATGAGTATATCCTGGCCATTATATGTTTGGATTATCAAATCTATATTAATATGTGTATATTTCATGTAAACTTTTGTAGCAGTATAAAATGTTAACCTCCTCCATTCCTGTAACATAGATAAGGGAATCGCCACACATTTCCAAGCCCGACAGCGTATCCCAGACATGCCAATATGAATTCCAGAGGTCGACCCCAAGAAGCTCGCTGCGCTGTTTCAGTATTGTCATCGCCACTAGCCAAGGCATTACCGTTTTCCTGCATGTAAGAAAAATTTTATTTATAAATTTATTAATACTCTAACTCCATAAAAACCTGAAAAATATCATGATTTATATAATGCAAATAAAAATAAATACATTTTTTAAATCATTTATATAACTGGATTCTGTTACAGGCATAAATCGTGGTTTAATCTAAGAATAAGAATAAGAATTTTATATGATATTAATAACGCTGTTGTAAAGTTTTCATGTACGTATTCTTACGCCGAACTTTATTCTAAAGCTATTATACTTCAATACAAGGAGCGTTCCGTTGCATTGCTTTAGCACACCGTAGTTGACTTTGCTCAATTCTTGAAAACTATTTACGAAACTTTTACCAACAGGAAGTTTTTATAGTAAGAAATATAATATAAATTTTTAAATTGTTCAAATCGTCTAGAGCTTGTCAAGAGCACTTTGTAATTGTTAAGCGACCCTTATTGAGGTTTTGTTGCTTTCATATCCCAAAAGTATATGATATTATATTATAAGGTAAGAATTTTAATCTCAGTTATATACAAAATATGGAATATTTTAACGCATCTACCAAGGACTAATTTCTGTAAGAAATAATTGATAAATGAAAGGCTCATAATGTTCCTCTATAAAGGTTGTACCAACCGTTTATAACAATCTTGTAAAGGAGTGCTCACTAACTTATTCCTTTCAAACAAGTATAATTATTTTAATTTAAATGCAAATTTCTCTTCAATTGCTATGGGCTCAATGACGATGCTTAGTTTAGTTTGCTCTCCCGTTGTTCAAATAATATTATGCAGAACTTAAGAGACAAGAAGCAGCCGACAAATTCAGGTACATCCTGTATTTTACTAATTTAAGCGTTTTCAATTTTTAATGACTATAATAACTTGTAATAATGCATGATCATTTCAAACTCTCACAAGGTTTTAACCAAAAATTAACGTATTACAAATGACCTTAAATAAGAAATTGTACGTGAAAAAACTATGTTTATGTATAATCAGGGTTATTAGCCTTTTGATATTTTATATTTTGAGGATTAATAACAATTATTCCATTAAAAAATAACTTGATTATAATATTGACGTACAACACGCTAACATTATTAACCTGGACTCAATAATGTGAACCACCGTGTAATTTAAAAGTATTTATGTACACAGAACTTCATTTACATACAAACTGTAACTTTGCACCAATTTCTAGGAACATGAATGCACCTGTGTCCGGAACTTGTACCACTAAGTTACAAATTGCTAAAACTTAAATTAAAATAGTGTTTTGTTTCAACTAAACTGTCCAAAAATAAACTTTTAATGTTATTTAAATACTTGGTATTATTTTTTGCAAAAATGTACAATTAGTGTCTGTTGATATTGTTTGCCATTTATGTTAAAGGAGAAATCATTTTTTATTTAAATTTTATCTATTTAAATAGAACAACTTGTCGTTTCGTAATTGTTTTACGTATTTAATCTTATCAGTTAATTACGTATCTCTGTCAGTGATTTAAATCCGATGTTCTGTGTAACAACAACCTATAAATCAATATAGCAGATATATGGTAGTCCACTACCTTACACATGTACGAGTATATAAGATCGTATCTGTAGGAATTTGTAGAAATTAGTATAGTTTTCAATTCTAAAAATTATTTAAATAATTCTCAATACCCAAAAACCATTAAAAGAACACGAGAACGATATCGAAGCTATTTATCAAGTATGAAATTCACATTATTCATTGGTCCAAAAAACTTTCCTAGAAATTGATTTTCAAATATAATAGTTTAAAAAATTCATCAACTTTTATAAATATCATTGTATTTTATCCTTATTTCGTCCTAGTATCGTATGAGCTACGAAAATAAATACATAAATTGTTATGATACTGAAAAGTAATCAAGTTGAAAACTAATGTTACAAAAAAAATAACTATAAATCTCTAAAACTTTTCTGGTAAATGATAACGCAAAAATGTCTTAATGTCTATCTTTATAATCTCTGTCTTTTTTGAAGTTTAAAATTCATTCTTATAATCAATTGAAACCTAACACGATCCTTATAGTTCACTAATTTAAACTACTTATTTTATATCAATATTTGTTAATTAGACATTTTGGAATATCTTACCAGTATAAAAACAAGTCTTTTTTTGTATGTTTGCCCGGTATACACCAAAAATATAAGGGTGGTAGAGATTGGCGTTAATGCCTAAAAATACGAGTATTTGTCTCTTTTCGGTTTAACTGAAAACATGTCGACCAAGATGTTGATTGTAAAAAAAAGCACAGTTTTTCCAATTAATGCAAGCTGATACTTTAGTTAGGAGTTGGTGGTATAAATTATGTATACATACATAAATACAATATACGTAGTATACGAATTTGCTATTTCAACATCTCATCAAAAATTGTGACTACTCTCAAACAAGAAGTATTTAATAGGGTAACTTCCTCCTTAGCGACTCTCGGATTATGATAAACAGTTATTCTAATTGATTATTACATAATGATACAAGGAAGCCTTAACAATGGCTAACCTTAAATTGCTTATAAATAGTTTAAATAATTCTCACAGTATCAATCTGTGAATATTGACTCTATAACCCAAAAAGTCCTTTTACAATATCATATTAACAGCATTTATTTTTTTATTTCAAATTTTAAAACGCTGTTAATTATGATCCTTTTACATCATCTAATTATTTCTTAAATAGGGTTTCGTTGAATTTTTAGACGAAAGTTTTAAGTTCTTCATGTAAAATTTACGAATAAGGTTGATAAGTAATAAAACAAAAAAAAAAAAAATACTAGCAACGTCGCTGTCGATTGGTTTTCCTTGACTGTTGGTAAAAATACCCTTTAAATTTTTCTCTTCACTTAACCCCTCAAATTGAAAATCAGCGGACGGGAGAAAATAAAAATCTACGTATCGGAGTTTGAAATAAAATTACTCATATGATTACTTCGTAACTTAATATTATCCTCACACAAATATATATATATTTTAAATTTAATTATATGTAAATATTGTATCCCTTATTTGGGTCTTGTTTTCCTTTAAGTATCAAACAATTTCTTTTTCAAACCTCTTTCGTTATTATTTTTTTCTTTCTCAACATTTTTTATGAAACCGAGGAGGTCTTGACGCGAAATCTTTTAGATGCACTTTTTTATGTGATCATTTATTTTAACTCGAAACCTTTACTTTTTTAAATCTAAACAGAACTACCTCCGTAAAGAAACCATAATATACAGAAACTTTTTCTGGAAATAAAGGTGTAAACCAAGACTCACATGTCCCATTTATTATTCACTGTTAAAGAAATAATATAAAACAAAAGTATTTAAATGATTTGGCGATCCTGAATATTTTAGTTTGTATACAATATTTTTTCACAGCTTCAATACGATGGATTGAAACACTACATGGTTACATCAAACATTCAATAACTTACTCAATAGATATTAAAAGTTGTTTTAAACTTTTCGAACTTATACTCTATCTGATACATAAAAAAGTCTGCTATACTCAAATTAAACAAATCTCTACGAAGTTGGAATCGACATAAACATTTTGTAAACATACTGATTAAGCTAAAGTTAATATTGTGTCACTATTTTATTATTTCAGTTGGGATTAAATCATACGCTCATACTATAAGTTGCAAGATACCCCTGACCATATCCAATGATATTTCTGAAACAATTCTTACTCACACTTTCATCATAAATGAGTTCTAACTATTGCTTTTTTATCTTGGAATGACCTTCTATTGTACGGGTATATTGCGTTATTCTACTGCCATTAAATTTTTGAGATATTAAATGCAATAGACATTTGATCCACATTTTTTGAAAGTATTAATTGTTTACACTTTTCCTCATTAAATTAACACCTATTAGTTATTATGATATAAATTTTGCAAAAAATTTTCCAATTATAAAATGAAACAAAAGACATGCTGATCGATGAAAATAAAAAAAAATAAAAATTTGTACAAACGCTATTAACAATTTCAATTTTCACTTATTTCCTTAGCAAAAAAAAATATTCTAGCAAAACCGTTAATTCACATAAGAAATTTTCGAAATTTGGTTCACAAATATGGTTTAAATATTGAAGTCTCATAATACATAACAACATGTTACGTATAACTATGTAAGAAGGGATTAATGAAGAAGTTCGTAAGCACTCCATTTCAAAAGGTGCTCGCAAAGTATCAATACAAATACAAGAATTCAAAGCCTAACTCTTGTTATTTACTTTTCTTGTCTGTACTAAAACGACTGCTATTTAGATATGCCCAAATCTTTTGGGCTAAAATTAGACAGGACTGTCTACCCTGTCGGCAAAACTATTTACGTTAACAGACCTTCGTCCTTATGAACTCTCTCAAATTAATCATAAAAATGAAATTCAACACAACATTTTATTCAAACTCATTTTAAAATTATGTTACTAAATGATAGAATAATGTCTTGATAAAAATTTAAGAATAATTAAAATTATTAGTAGAAAATTTTAAATTATTTTAATTTCTAGTCGCACTTTCTTTATTGTTTTCAATTCCAAAGTTTGTAAGATTTTTTACAATCATGTAAGATTTTTTACAATCATATCAGCATAAAACTATTACATAAATAAAAACCTTCAAGTTAAACCAGATAGTCTAAAATTAACCGTAGAGTTCCATATATCTTAGACGTTCAAAGCTGCTGTAGAAACTTAGTTATAAATATGAACTCGTAAGAGCCTGCAGTTAATGATACTAAAGTTTACGACAATCTTAAACTTGGGGGTAAAAGTAAATTAAAAACTTAAGTGAAAATAAATTAAAGCCCCTGTTTTTATGGCTTTTGCTTTAGCAATTGAAATCAATATTAATGTTATTTTTTTAGTCATTAAACTTTACGTTATAATCGTTAATGACAAACTAATTAAGATAAAAATCTTAACAAGATATTAAATTATTTGATCAAGCCATGATAAAAATTAATTCTATGATATCAATAAGAATAACATGAAATACATAATATAAAAAAGATGTTCATACTTTCTATAAGTTTGACTTACTCTTTTTATCCGAAATTTTGCCGACGTATTAATTAATACTAATTATTAAAAATATTGGAGATATACTATTAAACATTTTTACGACTCTTCCAAATATTTTAAATAATAAATTTAAATATTTGAGAATATTTAATAAACACAAAAATGTTACATTAATTTGGGTTTTTACACTTTCTGTTATTTTTCTTAAAAGCGATTTTATATCTTTCTCAAACAAAAATATAGTATGTTGTTTTGCTATGTAAATATAAGTGAGGATAAACATTGTTCTTTTTGCATTTAAAATAGTAACTGATACTATTCCAAGGTGTTGTAAAATTTAACTTATAAACGCATGTGCAAATAAAAAATATGAACGAAATATTATATAGTATTAAAACCCACCTTACTCATAGCGTTATTTCCACCAAATATTTCAATATGAGGGATATTGAATTAGCACTGTGCATAAATTTTTTCCAAATAGGTATCATATGCTCAACTCCTTGGAACTATTCCTGAGAAATAAACACACGAGTGTTCTGAACAAAACTAACGTATTATCCAAAATGAATGCCAAAACCTTATCTACCAGATTATGATAAATTTGTTACAATCTATTTTTCTAAGATAATATATGAATTATTACAATATTAAGCAATAGTCTGTTGATAAGACGATAAATATTCACAATATTTATCCTTTTATCATGCGATCGTTATCACCAATGCACAGCAACATTATATTCGTTCTGTTACATTAACATTTTAAATTAGATGCGACCGAAGACGAAACAATATAAAAATGGAGTGTATGTTTTATTACAAATAGAAAAATTGTTCAAGACTTTATAATTAATATTGGAAAAGTACTAAACATTTTCTTGTCATGTTGCAATCTTGATACATGTCCTCCATATTCTGTGTCTTTAAAAGACCAAGTGTTATGAACGAGTGTTTTTATGTGAATTACGACAAGATTTGAATATTGAATATGAAACATATAACAGTTTTTTCACACAACAGAACTTTCGTATTCTTCAAACTTGTGAACATGGCAACGAAGACAACCGTCAAGTCCTGACCCTTGAGAGAGCCCTTGGACCACTTTTTTAAACTGATTTTTCACTGGTCACTAATGTATTTAATACACATTTTCTCTACGCAACTTTTTAAAAGTCATTTCTTATTTTGTATTCATATCAATATTTTAAATTTTCAAAACCATTAAAATTTAAATTCATGACAAAAATAAAATGGAATAAAAGTAAGAACTACCTTCTTTCTTGACTCTTATCATTTTGACATTGCGAAATATAAGACTAATACAGAAACCATATATATATATATATATATATACTGTTAACATGGCATTATGCTACTGACATTGTTTGTGATATTTTCCATATATTTTATTGCAGTGCTTTTATGGAATTCATCAAAATTTTTTATTAAAAGGTGAATTTTATTAAAGGCTTTTTAGTTAGAAATTTAATCTGTACGTTATGAAACACGGAACGCCTTTGATGTTAAGTAGGTTGCAAGTTTAATCTATTTCGTCAGTATCTTTAAGCATACTGTTTATTCCGTTCTATAATATTTACAGTTGAGTCATTATTAATATAATTATAATTACATTGATATACAACTTACTTTGCAAGAAAAATGTTTATATCTGTGTGTCGCAAAATAAAATTACTCAAACATCAAGCAGTTTCAGTTAGATTACAACCCAGTGCAAAGTACCTACTAGCTGCGATTTGAAGAATCGCTATCTAAATAGTAAACAGTGAACCTTTATCATGGTTGATTTACATTCCAAAGCTTCTACTTTTACCATAGCACTTTAAGCTTACTTTAGACTTGAAATACCTCTAGAAGATTTTGAGTCATTCTGATCGGAGATCTAAATTGTAAACTGTAAACGAGGGAACAATTTTCAGCTCATCAACAATTGTGACTGACCTACGGACTAAAAAACCATTTCATTCGATTTACAGGAAAATTGCCATTTTTAATCAAAATTGAAATTATCTGTAGAAATTATGGTAAGCTTGTATATTTCTTTGAACGTGTCAGAATATATACAGATCTGGAAATAATGTAACTTTTAACCAAAAATTAAACAGCTACTAGAAACTATGACGCTATATCAAATATTGCGTTGCAGTCTTAATTTTGGAGGAGGTACCTTAACTCGTGATGTTTGAAAGATACCATGTTGTAGCTTTCAGGGAAATTTTAGTCGTAAGATTGTTCCATATAGTGCACGTGCTTTGAAATAAATGATAGCGATGTACGTATAATCTTGCAGCTGAATACACACCGGTTATGTGGATGAAATCCGACACTACGGCGAGTGCGATGATGAAAGTGCACTATGTCAAACAATTTCTCGGAACGTGTACCGTTGTACAGACGAAAGAACATTAAGAGGGACCTTACATCCCATTCGACACTTAAAGATTTTTTTCGGCTGTGAGCATGGAATCGTTGACAGTACGGATTACCGGATCCGATGTGAGACCAGTACTTCATGTGGAGAGAGGGCGAACTTGTGCTTGGAAAAGCAAGTATCGTCGTGTGAAGGAATGCCTTCCTCAACTCAGTAGCCCTAGTTTTTTAGAGGCTCAGTCACTAACAGGTCTATACGTTCGACATTTTCAAGACCTAGATAACAAATATCTTCCTTGACGTATAAGCATACCCTTGCTCACAGTAGAAATAGACGGCTTTGCTGTCACCAGGTGATGATGGACGGTATTGAGATTCGACTTAAACATGGAAGGAAAGGGGGGGGGGCGCTGCTGTAAAAACCTTAATTTTATTGGTTTTGACAACCATAGTAGTTTCTTTTTCTGCTTAAGTGAAAAGAATGATGAGAGGATACTGATGGCCTAATAACCATCCTGTCAAAAAACACTGCCTTTAGTCTGAACTGAGGATGTTTGCCGCTGGCACGGGGTACGGAAGGGCCCCTGACCCTATCCACTAAAAGGCGATTAAGATTGAAATTATCGATTAAGATTTAAATTATTAAAAACAGAACTTCGATTTAAACCTTATTTTATAGTCTAACAAAGCTGAAAAATATGTTAATTATTTAAGAACATTGTGCTTGCTAGATCCCACGGTCAAACAGTAGTGTGATCAGAGTCATTTATTTAAAATAGGTAGACGACAAAAAACCATAATTTTTTTTCGACCGATGGTAAAAATCGCGACTTCAATAAAGTCACCACTGAATTTATGATCAATAGGAATAAGCCATTTTGAAAGGTATACTCAAATCAGACAAATCGCGTAACTTAATAAATAGCGACTATGTGATAAGTCAGCTCAACATCTCAGGAAAAATCAACCAAGGGATTATCTCAAATAAACTAAAGTAGGAATTGAAACAGTCTTATTTATTCTCTATTAATAAAGCCATGGTTAGAGCCAATCACTTAAACATACCAGCACTTTGCTGTTTAACTTAGAACATTATCAAGAGTCGACATAGTAAAAGACGAAATAGGACAGGTGCCTTTCTTTCCGACTTGTCAAAAAATTGCAAATACATATATAAAATCACTTTCTTCCCTATCTCCTTTAAAAATAATTTTAAACGGCCTCTTAATCCATACTTAGGGTAAACATGAAATAGAATTAGAAGCTCTTTTGTTCCCACTTAACCGTTTTTTTTTAATCTTGCGTAAGAAACCTCTTAGAAATAAAGTCACAATTACAAAGTCTGCAACGTCCATAGTTCTACGTCTACGCCTAAGTATTCTATTATAAAAAAGAGACAGTCTGTATGCTTTTGCGCAAGTACAACCTTTTACTCTCGAGTTAATATAGTAAAAGGTCAAGTTCATAATTACAGGCGAAAATTGGCTTATTAAGAATTCACTTTGAAATAATGTCTAAGGACGATTTAAAATAAATGCATCTAATATACACAATTTTATTTTGTCCGTATCTATATAAGTTCCATCATCTAGGCATTTGACAATACAGCTTGTTATATACGTTGGAACAGAGCCTCAAACGTGGGTTTTATAAAAGCATGAAATCAGAATAACTGACGTCACAAATGCCTAGTTCTTGGTTATCGTTAGCCTTTCCGTCTTTTAAATGAAACCTCGTCAATCTGTTGACGTATCCTTAATTTCAGAGATGTCTGGTAGCTGCAACGGCTCGAGTGTGAATTTCTTTAATCTGTACCCTCTCTATTTATACCAAACAACACGCATTGTTACGACTACACTCGCACCGTTATATATATTTTAAAATCAGGAATAAATGTGTCTTTCTTTTGCCAAGAAATCTCGACAAAGCTTGTTGTTAAAACATGTTTTTAAATGCTAACAATCATGTAATTTATAACCATATTTACAATTATATAAAATATGCATTAAATATGCATTAAATTACGATTTGAAAAAAAGCAAACAAACTATGACGATTTATTGATCTTCTTAATAGAAGATTACCTAATGTTATAGGCTGTTAGACATGTCCAGCTTGCCAATATAAGTTGCAGTCAATGTACTGCTAGGTTTAACCATCTAAACCTTTCATATGGGAAAGAAAGGAGATTATAATTTACACTATCAAAATTCTGAAAACTCGTACAATGGTTAATAAGACTTTGATCCGTGCATTCACACATCCTCACAAATATAATATTAGTAGGATTATAAAATGAGATAAGATAAACATTTAATGAAATGGCAAAAATTTTTATTTTTTTTTTAAACTTATATATCATTTTTATTAATTGAGTTAACGGTTTTCTGCGATAGGCTAGAATTTGTATTTATCCACTGTCGTTGTTTATATTCATAAAAAAGTAGGGTTTAGGCTAATAACCGATTTTTAATTATATTATAATCTGAAAAAAATTGTGGCCATGAAAATAAAAAAAAAAAAAATGGTAGATTAGAAAACAAAGCGTCAATAAAATTAAACGGATTATTAACATTACTGACATGGCAATTAAATACGTACCCCTTTTTAATGATTCATTAATTACGGCTTATTTAAAATGATTAAATCATGTGACGTTAAAAACAAAAAAATGGTTATCAATTGCATAACTTCATAATATATTTGAAACAATAAAATCTTTCTTAATTACAATAATATTATAAATGAAATTTAATTAACAGATTTGAAAAGTCTTATTTTTTTTACGAACTTAATCACGACATAATAATCTTGTAGTAAATGAAAAAAAAAATGTCTTTATTCAGAACTGATTTTAACAATATTTGGATACTCTAGCTGAAACTCAATTGACCTTGTGTTCATGACACACTGGAATGTCCTGTCCTTGAACATTCTGATTTCTAAAGGAATAACATCAAATCAACTATCTGATCCTACGTCGTTTTTGTCACTTTAAAATAAAAAAAAATATTTACTCTGTTTATAACCTTATCAGATAATAATTGTCGTAAAATTTGGTCACATTAAAATTTAAGAACTTAAGCTTAATGTATATATCGTATAATAATAATCATTCTTCAGACTTTCCAAAAAATTAAATAGTTGTTATAGTGTAATTATACTTATAGTTAATATAGTCACTAAGCCGAAAATGAGAATATGGGTGACAAAGATTGTCTATATCTAAAAGCTAACTGCGAAGTTTATAAATCTTTCCTATTAAATTCAATTAAAAGTCTCTTCTTTAAATTCCATTAAATTATTTTAAACAAAGGCAGACAGGGCTACAGCCAGAATTAACTTATTATGGCACTTTATCACTGCCCCGTCAATAACTTGAGGATGAAGGATGAAGGAGAAGGATAAATTTGAACGTGGCATGGCTACTGGTTAGTATACTGACCACTTATATTACCATTTTTGTCGTTATTTTGTCATTACATTTGATTCATATTACATGAATCAAATTGAAAGACAACATTTTATGTAATTTGTAAAGATTTTATGTTTCATATACATATCAGAATGAATAATTAATATCAAACGAAGTCCTTAATGTGGTCTTTTCATATTCCAATCGTAACAAAATTGTTAATTTCAAATACAATTGCCACTCTAAATTTATTCATTCTTGTTTCTTTAAAAATAGATTTCAATGGGACCAGTGAGGACAAACTTTAATTAAAGACGTAACTAGACAACCAGGAAGTTGTTAATACCGGTATCATAGCATTAGTTGCCTTTGTTTGAACAATGGGAGTTTTATTTTTGCATTTTTAGTTTCATAGATATAATATTTCGTTGTAAATTAAGATAAAGTAAATTAAATTAAATTTACATGTATTAGTATCGATGTGTTCTTAACTGGAAAAAAGATCAATAAATAGACGATTGTTTAATTGTATTGCTTTTTCTTCTCAATCCCTCATATGAATTTTTTAGAAATATATAAATATTTTGCTGAAATAATAATCGTTCCGCTCCCAAGACTATTCCAAAACATACTAAGATTAACTTTCAATGTGACCCCATAGAAAAGCCATAATTTGCAATATTTTTATGTACCCATAAGATATTGCTTAGAGTAAATGGCAGTATTTTGTGATTGGCTAGTTCACTAATTGGATCCGATACTAACTTCCTGACACCAATGGAGTGTCAGTATTGAGAGCCCGCAACCTTCAAAGTAAAGTACCCCAAACAATAAATATCTTGGCGTATCGTATTCGGTTCAATCCTTGAGGCAAATATCCTATACCTTTTCTTCACACACCAGACAGTATAACCGAACCTGTCTGAACTTGTTTAGATAAATTTAATCAAAGTACTGACATACACAGGTCTTAAAAAATTTGATTGTACTATGTAAAGCCTAGATTATAAATTTTCTTGTTATTTTTTTTTTTCAATACTTTTATGTTTCAATGTGTTAGTTGTTAGATTTATTCCGAAAAAGTGTTGTGTACTATAATTGTAACATTTTCAAAGGATGGGGCGTAAAGAAAATTAATGCTGTTAATAAAGTAGCAGGTGTGAGTTAAAGCTTTTAAGATGTTTGTAAATGTAATGTTCGTATTATATCAAATCGGAGAACGCATTTCTTTTTATGTTTTCTTTATTTTTGTTATATTTTTGAAATAACATAATAAATTTATAATTCATAAGTAAAATACTATTTTAGATCTCATTCTATTAAAAAATAACATGTATCCTTAAGCACTTTTATTATGGACAGAAATAATTTTTAATCTTATAACAAATATATTGGCTCAAAAGCGTTAACAAGTAATAACATGACGAGTGTAACGCGAATTTATTTTAGGTACTGTTTATAAATCATTGATTTGTTAAGTCCGTTACTAAATAATTTCTTTAGTTTATAAAAAAATATTGTAACTATTATTTCAATGAAACTAGTATTATTCGGATATACTACGCGGATTTTATTATTTAAAAACTACATAATCCCGACGTTTCGGTTCCTTTGTAGAAACTGTGATCACGGGCAGACGAGGTGGACGAGGTGGACGAGGTGGCTCATTATTGTAACTATTAGATAATAAGATTCCAAAAAAAATTAATTAAATTAATAACAAGATACAAAACATGGTAGGCTTATTTTCGTACCTGTTTGTAACATAGTATTTTAAGAATATTAACGATATCTTAAAGAGTTGCAGGTGTTTTTCCAAGTGTGATAGACCCTATAATTGGTGACGTCAGAAATGTTAATGTTTCACAATTTTTAAACATAATTAAACACTTCCCACTCCATTCTAGTTTAACTTTAAGGATAGCAAAAATAAATGAAAGAATATTAAATTTTATATTTGGGTCTAAAAGCCAGCCTGTGGTCAAAAGTTGTTAAAACTTAAGTTATTAGGGCCGTACTACCACAGCGGTACCAACCATCAAATAATTATAATTTTAATGACTGATAGAATTATTTAAACTTATTTGAGATTTACTAAACGGTTGTGAAACATTATAAATTATACAAAACTGCCTTATTTCAATTATTTATTTTGAAATAACTTTGATGTTTCAACATTCACCTGATTTACAAAGAACTTTATATTTGAATTAATTTATAAATAAGATTCTAGTATTATACTATTTCAAATACAATATTGTGTGTAAGGCTGAAAATACCTTGATTTAACCTTAAAATAAAATGGGCTGTTTCTGTAACACTGCTTCTTATTTAAATGGTTGTTTTTTAAATTAACGAGAGGCTGCGAGTTAAATGTATACTTTTCAGTATTTTTATTTTCATGTTCTAAATTTTCTGTTCCTTGAATAATGATGATAAGATTCCTAATTCCTAATTTTAATTGTTAAAATAAATTACGTTTTCTAAAATATACCATTTTAAGGATTTTTTTTTATTTTAATACCTTATCTCGCCTATAAAGTAATATAAAAGATGATAAGTAAATAAACCTCCACTCTGAAGTGCAATTATATTGTCACTTAAATACTTAAGTTGATGACTATACAACTACCTTTCTAATTATTATAATTCCCTTAATTGTTCATAAAATGATTAAAGAATAATGTCCATATAGATACTATTTGAATTGTATATTTTAAATTGGATGTTTCGTGATGTCATAAATATTAGTGTCATGAATAAAATTTTATTTTCACGTTTAAAACAAAACAGATGAAGACAATTTACAAAACGGTTATTTTTATTAAAAGGAATTTGCTACAATTAGTTTTCTTGAAGCTTTTGGCAGTCCTGAATATGCATAATTATTGTATGCAAAAGTCAATAGTGTAATGAAACATTAAATTCTATTTTCTATTATTGAAAACGTCTCACCTTATTATCTCTAAGAAAATTCTTCCAAATCGCTGTCCATTTTCCAATCCCGACAGTTGAACAGATATGGACGTTGAAAAAGATGGGACTGAAAATTATAGACATAGCAATTTGTTGCAAGAAGTAATTCGATCCTAATATTATTTAGTTTTGCTACTACAATGTTATTTTCGATTTATTTCAGTCATCTCTCAACCTATTAATGTTACAAATCCAAAAACTTTTGCCGGATGTATGGGTTTATAAATATTTGTTTCTCTTTTGAATAAAGTATCTTAAACCAATTTTGTATATGATAATGTAACTATCATATTACCATGTAGCTTACAGTTTATCATGTCGCTTATTTTGCTCACTAACGCATCATAACAGTTGTATGTAGTATGAAGTTACGTGACACAATATATATATCGCTGATGGTTAGTTGACTACGAATAAATTATGTACATATTGCAAATTTCTCTGTGAACTTAATACAGACGACAACATGGACAACGGCAACATGGACGAAGTCGCAGATAAAAACTGGTTATATGTAAATTAAACGATAATTTAATAAATATCTTAAGCGTTTGTTAGAATATAGTTAAAATATTTTATAAGAAAGATAGATTTACATACATATTTCAAATAAAACAATTCATTAAAACATCTGATAACGTTTTATTTATTTACTTGTACATGTACATGTTATAAATTTAACATGTACATGTTATAAATTTACAGAATATGGTTTTTTTCATAAAGGAAAAGCTATACAATAAAATATACTTATCTCGTCTATGAACTTCGCCAATTGTTTTTTCTTCAAGAGTTGCTTGTAAATAGTTTTAAGTATAACCACAAGTTTTCACTTGGAGATCTGTCCCTTGTTCCTGTCCGATGTAAACTGCCTTGCCTCAGTGAAGAGCTATGTTTTATAGGTGTCACCCACAAAACTCGATATCCAAGATGTTTACTTTTTATTTATTTATTTATTTACGGATGTATTGAGTCTTTTATTCGGCAAGACGAGAATGATAAATATAAGATCCATGCAATAAGTTTAGAAATGCAGAACGAGTGGTTAGACATAGGAGATTTTTGCATCCCATTATCACTAAAATGGCACACCTTGATTGGTCGCCAGCATTGCTAAAATTCTATCTCAATGAGTTCCAGATGAGTCTCCCAGATCAGAGTAATTTAGTAAGATGGGGTAAAGGTGCCGAAAAGACTTGCTATATCTGTGGGAAGGCAGTTGGAACTGCTAGGCATTTGTTAATGGGATGTAAGGTATTCCTCGATAGCGGTCAATACTCGCATTACCACGATAGGGTTCTGGAAATCATACGTGAAGCGGTTAGTCTTTCGGTAGCCAGAGCATAAAGGGAAATAACCACAAACGACCGATCAGTAGGTTTTGTGAGAGAGGGCACTAGGGCTATAAAAACAAATGTCAAGCCTTACTCCATCTTTAAAGCGGCTACGGATTGGACTATAATGATGGATACGTATGAAAAACAATACAAAATCCCCGAGGACATTTGTGCCTCGGCCTCCAGACCAGACATATTTATGTATTCGCGAATTTTAAAGCTCGTTGTGGTGATGAAGCTTACGGTTCCTTGGGAAACCAACATCCCCAAAGACCATACCATCAAGGTCAACAAATATTACGAGCTCACAAACGAACTCACTCGAAATAGGTTCGTCGTGGATTTATACGCAGTAGATGTGGGAGCGAGAGGTATAACGGCTAAATCTCTCTACAACCTACTGAAAGACTTGGGCCTGTCCAGAACTCACATCAATTCATTCTTGGAACGTACTTCGAAGGCAGCCCTAGTAGGTTCTTTTCAAATATGGTTAGGTAGGGAGAGGAGCTTGGACAGAGGAGGTGAGCGTTTAACGCGCGTTAGTTAGGGGCCCCTTAAACCTACACCCGGGTCGCAAGTCCCAGGCACTGTTGAAGCTCCTCTCCCTGCAAGGCGATGGACCCAGCAGCCGCACGGTGAATCCATTGAATGCTAAGAGGTTTCGTCTCTTTCGTCTCTTATTAATTTCGGTAATCCTACGGTGCTTAAAATAATGACATTATAAAATATAACTTAACAATACTAAGACCAATATAGGATTACACAGTTACAGTAAAAGTTTAAATATAAACGTAACTTAACTATTAATTAATCTCGGATCACAATACTAATAAGCCAGACTGTTCGTTGTGTTTGTGCGCTTGTGCGAGCAAATTTGTAAGTGTCTGTGGGGGTGTGCGTGTGCGTGTGTAGGTCACCGTGTTTTAATAATAAAGTAAAATGTAGCTTTTTTTTGAAGCCTTTTTAAATTCTGGTTTCTTCATATTAAATATGTGTGAGAAAATAAGTCATTATAGGTAGTGGCTAAACGATTTACTAAGCAGTTGCTTCCATATTTTGTGCTCATCGGCAGTGTATAAAATAATTCTGTCCGACGAGTACATAGCTTTGTTATTCGAAAATGTAACAGGGATAACAGTTCGTTGCAGTCTATTTCGTTGGACAAAAGCGAATAAAGCATCATCATATCATAGTGTTTGCGACGTGTCTCTAACGTATCCATGTGGTAATGACGGCAAGCCTCAGTATAGTTGTCAAATATTTTATGGTCCTTGTAACTAAGAAATTCCACAAATTTTATTTGAATGCTTTCTAATCTGTCTTTATGAATATTGTACTGCGGTGACCAAACTGTGCATGCGTATTCTAACAAGCTGCGAACATATGCAAAGTATAAAATTTTAATACATTAAATGCTAGAGAAAGACTGACCTACGCGATTGGTGTACCCTAATTGTCTATAAGCTTTATCAGTTGCAAGTTGTATCTGCTCATTCATTAACAATTTCGAGTCAAATTGAACTCCAAGATCGCGTACAGAATTGATTTTGGGAATTTCAATGTTATTAATTTTATATACATAATTAAATTTATTTATTTTGCGAGAAAATTTTATGTGAGCGCACTAAAATACATTAATTTTAATGCTATTACTATCACAATATTTTGAAAAATTATTCAGGTCGCGTTGAACTAAGAGGCAATCAGGAAGAAATTTTATCTTTAAAATAATTTTGGTGTCATCCCCAAACATGAGAAATCTGGATTGCTGTATAGATGTATATATCTCATAAACATATAAGTTATACAGCAGTGGATCTAGTATAGAACCTTGAGGTACACCAGACCTTGTAGAAACGAAATTACTGCATGCATCTCCCAAAACCACCACTTGCCTTCGTTTTGTTACATAGGAACAAAACCATCTATGCAAGTGACCACGTATGCCAAGAGCCTGTAGCTTCTGAAGTAAAATAATGGGGTCGACACGGTCGAAAGCTTTTTCGAAGTCTATATTGACTTGCGTCAACTTGATGCTTCTCATCTATTGACGATAAAACATAATTTATAAACACCGACAGGTTTGTTGACTTTGAACGTTTGTTCATGAAACCACATTGCTCAAGCGGAATTGATTTATGGATAATATGTGCAATTTGATTTTTTACTGCTTTTTCAAAGATTTTGCTTATTGTATTAAGCATAGATATAGGTCTATAATTTTGTATATTGTTTTTTTAAACCCTTTTTATGAAGTGGTGTAATTAGTGCCTCTTTCCACTTGGAGGGAAAGGAAGCAAACTCGTTAAGAGATTTATGAAATATAATTGACAAGGGTACAACAAAATTTTATGCGCAGCGAATATAGGATATGGGAAGAATTTTGTCACTACCACAACCTTTTGAGGGACCCATTTTTCTTATTATTGATAAAATAGAATCTTTTGCGATTGTTATGTTAGCAATGTGTTCTTCAGATTCTGACACGGACGAGTTGACACTATCGTATTTTGCTGCAGGGTTACAAAAGGTGTGTTCGAAAAATTTACTAAAACCAAAACAAATGTCGTGAATATTGCTAAACTGTGTCTCTGATAGAATCATAGTTTTAGGATATTCTCCTCTTTTACCACGTAGACACTTTGGGTACCACCAAAAATATTTTGGGTTTTTCTTGATTACTGTACCACATAGGATATCTCTGTGTGTTAAGAACTTTTATCTGTGATATACAAGTTTTTATTACGGTATTTATTTCTTTATAAAAGTTATCGACAACATTGTCTATCGAATCTCAATACTAGACAGTAGACCAGTCTATATGTGCCAATGCTTCATTAACTACATCGTAGTCTGCCTTGTTGTGATTATATTTTGACACAGGTTTAACATTGAGTTTCTTAAATGTAATATTAGCAGCATCTATTTCCAAGCTAGGGTGATATTTATCCTCTCCCACAAGTGATGCATCAGCACGCTTAACAACAATAGTTATAGTACTAAACACTAAATCCAATGTTTTCCCCAGTGTCATTTATTATTTCATTGTAACAAAGTATATATTGAAAATATAAATTTTTCTAAATAACTAAATAATATAAAAATAATAAAAGTTTAATTTTGGTAAATGATATTTAAAAGCGGATTCCAATTTAAAGGTACTAAACACATATTTGACATGTTACTGGCGACGAACCGCTTTTGTACCTTAGTCTTACTCTTACATTTTAATAATAATTCCTTCATTATTAAATCAGATAATGTTTTAAATACAATAAATATATTTTTTAAGTATTATTTATACATATAACAATTTTATGACAAACCTGATTTCGATATAAAATACTTAACATTGGTTTGCTATATTATTGACGACGCAACACTTTTGTAAGTTTTACCCTTACTATGCGATTATTAATCTTTAAATACTAATTTATATTTTGAAATACAAATAGTATATTTAATAAACATTGTATAAATATAGAACAGTATCCTAACACGTTCATAAATATTTTTACGTAACTAAATCATATCACCCTTTATTAAATAGAATGTGTTCAAAATTTTGCTCGTGTTACGTTTTTGTTTGTAAAGTATAATGTAAATGTATAATCGAACATTTTGTTCTTCATTTTCAATCCCGAAACTCTATGAGAAAATTTATTCTCAAAACAGGAAAGTCAAACCTTTAACAAATCCATCAAAATGTTGAACATTTCCTCGGGATTTCTGGGCACACTATTCTTCAGAGTTTCAACAAATTAAATAAAATGACACCCTTAACTATTGAGGTTAAAGTTTAAAGGAATAAAATACAAATGAGCTTAAATAAAAGATTATTTTATGATCATGACTAGTTTTATTTCTATATTCGACGAAAAATCAATAGCGTAAATATTACAAAATGGATTAATTTACCTCGACATTGCGTGATTCCATAGCGTTTTTTTTTTCAAAGATCATTATCACAAAATGAGATGTTACTTATTCATACAAGGGGCTTAGCCAAATAAGTCATGGTGAATATAGTTGACAACTCAATTCGACGTATCCAATAATTTTTCAGTCTGTGTGTTAAAAAATTGTTACCTGATAAGAGTAATTATAGTCTTAAGAAGAATATAACATAATTTTTTTCCTATTGAAGCTACAGTAAATTTATTTTAGGATAGTTATTTTAGAAAATGGCTATTACAAAAAACTTTTTTAATTATTATTATACTTATTTGGTAAATAACAAATAAGTGTATAAAACATTATTTACACTTATGTCAACAAAACAACTGGTTAACAATAGATGTTTTTTTTATATAAATTATTATTCTATTTCTTTTAAATCATAATGTGTTTGAAAACCATCTTATCAGACGGTATGTGCAAAAGAAGCTGTATACGATAACGGCTAATGGGATAATCCCTTTAAAAACCTATACAGTCTTTTTTTGAAAATATTGCAACTGAAAGTGAAAGAAGATCCAAGTCTTGAATATAAGCATGAGAAAGAAAGAAGCGTTCGTTTTGTCCAAATAAAAAGAAAATAGGCTACGAGGTATGTTTGCACACCTCCATCAAACAGATTGACTGATGCTTCAAAAGGGGAAAGAGAAATTAAATTGTACAATTCTTGCGGTCACTCTTCAATATATTTCCTATATGAAAAATAGCATGAAGCTGCTATTTTATGACGACTGACTATATTGGTTTTAACTAAATGATGCTCTTTAGAGTCTATTTGCACAATTTCTCTAAGTACTTTAAAGCCAATGAAAAGATAATTAATCGCATCTATTGAGATGAAGAAGCTATCCCGTTAAAAGTACTACCGCGTATAACATATAAAATAACTGCCTTGCTTCTGCGAGTTGCCTGAGGGCTACTCTAAGCTTAAACTCAATGAACTACTGAAAGATGAGATCGAACTTGACTTTGGTTATATCAGAATTCAAAGGGACATTAAAGACGAAAGAGGAACTATTCAAAATGTACAACGTTTGCACAACTGCAAAGCCACGATGACCTGTACGAAACGATGGTGAAAAATTACGTGCCATGTATGTTTATAATTTTAATTTTATTTTCATAAGCACAAAGTCGCTAAAATGCGCAAAATTTATACAAAACAAGTCTGGGAAGAATACATTTTAATAGCCTTACTAAGCAACGTTCATCCAAGTCAAAACACTTCTCAGGAATCAATGAATAATTTAATATATAAGAGTCTTTTTATTAACTTTTGAGCTGTAAGCAAATTTTAATAACGAAAAAATTAAGTCTCTTAATTTAAGTGTCAAATAATTTAAACTGAAACATTAAATTAATATATAATACATGCAAAATAATTTCACCAAGAGAAAGCTTTATTTCCAATTAAAAACAAATTCTCTCAGGTTCTCGGCAGAGCAACATATTTCTCAAGCAATTAACCCGAGTCATTCGTATAACCACAAAGCATGGCTAACAATGTTTCGCGTATTATTTCCACCGGACCACCTTGGAATTAAATTATACAGGGTACGTCTAATTTAACTGAGATCCTACAAACGTCTGAATTGGTGTGCGGCATACAAATTACATTTTAATATTTTATACCGTTTTCATAATACGGGAAGATTATAAGTACGAACATATTTGTTTTTAAATCTTGGGTGTAATGCGTCAAGATGTTTTTAATTGATTATTCAGATATAAGTAAACGTATAAGTTTTCTTTATGATTTGTTCAGTCTTTGATAAGATATCGATTGATTTGAATAAAAGTTTTTTTTGTTTATTAGCAATTTTTAAAACAAATACAATATAATTCAGAATGTTACGAGGAAAACTTTAGGTGTTTTGTCAATATTTACAATTAATTATTGAAAAATATCTGTAATAAAAACGACAAAATTAAATTAAAAATAAAAATATTCTTCCCGATACATGTATATTTCTATTTACTACTAGGATCGAAAGGCAGAGCAAAGTATTCACTATTTTCATTGTAATTTACAAATTAATAGTAACTAGAAATCTCTGGAGATAATATTATTATCGAGCCATATTTGAACCTTACAATACTCGCAGACCAAAACTAAGTATATAACTAAGTATATAAAACTAAGTATATATTAAGGAGTAGAAGCGGACGTTATGCAAACACGAGCCAATATGTAATATTTTCGGTTAAGGTTTTATACAAATATAAAAGAAAATTATCTAAAATTATAATTTTCATATATTCCGTTATTCGTAACTTGCTCCGCAGAGGAATTACTAATATTATTACAACAAAACAGTAAGTCTTTTGCAATAACAATCGTTAATAAGTATAGTTTGAAGTATGTAACAAAAAATAATAATAATGATCTCGTTGGTTTTAGAACATGAATTTATTAAGTTACTTTCATGACAAAATGAAGCGAATTAAATCGAGGGTCAATGTAAACACTGGAATCTTAATAAACTGCGGACAAATAGTGATGTTATCATCATATTTATGTGAATATGGATTACATTTAAAGTCTCCACAATTATTAATATTGTATCAAAAACGAAACAAACTCAGCTTGTCAGCTTTTCTGTTGCCCCCGCCTGTACAAATTATGTCATTTAGAGTTATTAAAAATATTTAACTAAAAGTAAAGCAAAAACACAATTATGCTCAAAGGGGTTAAAAGTAAGTAGAGTTATTTGTTGTATTTTAGACTTCTCCAATCGTAATCACTTTATCATACGAATACTTCGTTTAAGACTTTATTTTTTGTTATAGAAAACTTTTGGGGAAGAAATACATACTCTATGTATTTCTTTGTTATCTGAACATCAAACCGCGACCAAACAAAAGAATTGAACACATACAGAACCTTTTTAATCCGTTTATTTAGCTCTCCAATCCACGCATTGAATATTAAGTAGGGTCTGCACTGCGTAAAAATTCCAAACAAGCTGCACAGCTACGTCGACCTTTATTAATGTTAGTAATGTAATTATAATGAGCAAATTACAACAAATAGGCACTCCATTAACATTATAAATTATAAATGTGACTATATTATTATAATATATACAGAATCTTTTCAATTTCTAACTGCTTATACAATAATTTAATGGACAGTCTCAACAGGCAAATAGAAGGTTCGTTATAATAGATAGGATGATAGAATATTGTGTACTCACTTATAGGTACAAATAACATTCAGACAACTCGAAAAGCGCTTTTTAATACACAAACTAGGCCGATTGTTAAAGGGACAGGACTAAAACCCGCAGGTCGTGCAACAGATGAGTTAGCCCAAAAAAGTTAGTTTAAGTTATGGCGAATTTGATCGTTAGGGATATTTAATAAGATATATGTGTATAATAATTAAGGTACATAAAATCTAATATACAAAAAACATTAAATCATCAATAATTATATTTTCAATATTCATTATTGATAAATATTATAAACATGTATTAATGATAAAAGCATTATGATTAAAAAGACTTGAAGCACCTTGACAAAAATAAAATAATAAATTTTTGTGAAATGTATCCATTGCAATCATTGAAAAACCCGAAAACGTGTTCAATAGCCGCAAAACGGGTTATTGAATTTGCATCTTGATATTCATTTATATGACGAATTTTAATTGAGAAAATACTGAACGTGATAATTTTATTTACCTATCATTTTATTGTAAATAGTGGTGAATGGAGACTTTATTCCTTTAAAGTTATACGTTCCTACGGGACAATTGAGTGCCAAGTCAAATTCAGAAACTTTTTTAAAACTGAAACTAAAGAGCTATTTGAATTAAAAATGTTTTAACGAATTCTGGAGTCTTGTAAAAAAGTTTACTTTAAATCAAAATGTCACGAAAACATTATCAGCAATGTTTAGGAATTTTTATATTCTAAATAACATTTAAAAAAGTAACTATCAATCCTACTGTGTTTAAGGTTAACTTATTTTATAATTTATTTCAGCTATTTGCGTATCGATCTCACTAAATCACTAAATAAACAAGTTCTGCAGACGACCTGTCTGGAATATAATTTAAAAACATGATTTTTCGATTTCATTGTTATTTTTGTTTTAATAATAATATCGTTCATTCATTTACTGAAATATTATATATATATATATATATATATATATATACATGTACTGTTTCTATGACAAGCTAGAATAATACAACAAATCGCGATTATTATGCCAACTGACGTATAATGAAGCCCTAGAGCCCTTCTATCATCAGGAATTAGGAGATAAGAACGCTTTCACTGAGGTCGAAGTGATAATCCCGGTATTTTCGTGATACAACAGTGTTTTATTTCCTTAATATTAACAATTTATACTCAGTAAATACATATAATAATAAAATATATAAAACATATAACATGTATTCTGTTAAAGATTATAATTTGTTTTATATTTGAGTATCAAACATCAGAAGATTGTGCGAGATCTTAAAAAAACCTCTTAAAATTTGTGATTAATAAAAATACAATTAAAATAAACAAGCTGTTTTACTTTACAACTAAAACATGCAATAAATATTTTGTTAGTTAAAGTAATTAATTTACCTTACTTTTATGAGAATAACTATTTAAATATATATATGAGTGTACGAACTTACTTCCATCTCTGTAAGTATTCTGTTTTCAATTTGCATGGATAACTCACCGGTATTTTTAATTTAATTAAGTTTTTTATAAACTAATACCATAGGATATTTGTAAACTAAATAAACCAAAACAAAAGGCTGAAAATACTTAAAAATAGCCAAACGTCATACATTGTACAGTCAAACAAGAAGAAAAAACTTTGGACCCAGTTTTAGGATAAAAAGAAATGTTTTTGATCGTATTCGAACATTAAATAATAAACAACTTATTGAGAGGCTATTGCGACAAGAGATCTATGTAATTTTAGGCCTACAATTATTATTTCTTTTAATAATAAAATTATTTTCAGTTACTACAAAAAATATGACCTCGGCAATATACTTTTAGATGATTAGTTAAATAAAAGTAATCATGTTCTTAATTCAATTCACTGTATTAGCAGTATTTCAAGGGTTTTAACGAAATTTTTAAATTCAAAACCTTTTACTTTGTCGATTTTGACATAAAAGTTATGAACAAAGCAAAATTTTCAAAGTGAATACTTGAATGCTTTAGTACTCCTATATGCAATCCACGAATTCATAATTTACGTATAATCGGATATATGCGACTGAGTGTGCACGACCGTTTTCCATAATTAAAATAACACAATTTTACTCTGCTGATAAAATTTATCAATCGCAATGATTGATATAACCGAAAACGTGCTATCTAACCGCCAAGCGGAAGTTCATTGCATTTGTGCTTGTTTTCATTTACACAACGAAATGTAAAATCAGTCAACATTTTGATCTACAGATTTTTATTTTAAATTTCATTTATTCCTAGTTATGTTTAAGAAAAGTTTATTTTCGATTATTTATTTAAAGATAAACAAATAATAATTTAGCTTACATTACCACACTGAACCAACTAACAGCTCCTGTTATTTTATTAAAAATCGGCCCCCTGTATTGTTTTTAACTTGTGTCATATTTGTATCTTTTTAGTATTTACCAGACTTATTCTTAGTTTGTAAGATAAACTAGTGGCAAAATTACTATCCCTTATTTGTGATATCCTTTTCATTTTCAGCGTGATAGTATTCCATATTTCTCACCCAGTTTTAACATTTTTAATTACCTTCACTTTAAATACTTGCTATCTTTTTTTATTATGAGTCTTACTTGTCAATATCCAAAGGGTTATGTAGGAAGATATTTTACCATAGTTTTGTATATGATAAGGCGCTTGAAACAATACTCCTGACTCCCGTGACAGCAAATAAATAAAGTGGGCTGCATTTCAACATCAAAACTTTTTTTAACAAAATATTGAAAATATAGTGAGTGTTTAAATATTCTCAATATTTGATGATAAAAATCTTCTACGATCTATTCATTATTTCCAACCTGCGTTTATAAACTCTAAAAGAAAACAATATTTAAAGAGAAATCACTATACAGGTCTTCTTATTGAGTTAATTTTATTTGGAATGTATTTTATTGTCTTTGGAGAAAAAGAGTCTTCTGTTGCTATATAAAACAAAAATAAGGAATACTTTGCAGATATCGATTATATTGAAATTATTAAAAATAATTATTTTTAAAAATGTACATCAAGTTTTAAAAAACTAAGCACCGATGGGAAACCCTTGACGTTTATTCTTAATAATAATAAATATATATATCTTTAATAATAATAATTATAAGTTTAAAAACAATTATTTTTACAATAAGAATACAATAAAAAATATTTTTGAATTTAGATAGAAAGTACTACATTAAATGCTTACTGCATATATTAATTCTATATTTGCGAAATTTTACACAAACTTACACGCTTTGTAAGTTAACAGTTATAATGAAGCAAGATTTCAAAATATGCAATATCATTAAAATGAAAATTTTATTATTATATATCATGTTGTAGAATGATATAAAAACGATAAAAGGTAACGAGTTACATAAAACGGTCGTGATTAACTCATATTCTCGTAAACGCCATGAAAAATATTCACACGATACTAATAAAAATGGCTCTGAAAATAACTGAGGCTATAACAGTTTCACGGACTGTTTTGAGTTGGATATCATTATTATTAAGAGTTGTGAACCGTTTTTTTTAGAATTTGAGTGAGCACAATATATAATGATATTCAAAGATAAGTTTTTTTTATGTTCAAATACTCTATTATAATTTATAAATACATATCACAATACTCTACCTTGCAATAAATGAATACAGATAAAATGTAATAGAAAAATCATTAAAAGAAGAATTTACTAATTATGGCTATCATAAACTTAGTTTGTTTTATCTATGTTTGTTGTAAAAGAAACAGACTAAGATATTTTCTATCCAATTCCTGTCTTCTGCAACTCGGTGATGTTGGGTCTTTTTAGATGCTGCCTCTTCCTTTAAAATGATACTCAATACAGGTGCCTAGGGAGGTAGTATCCTAATTACAGTATGGAATAATATCGAAGCGAGCTTTCTTGGGGCGGATTTCACAAGCATTTTTCTCTGCCTCTCACACACGAACACAAGTGTTTTAACAAACATACCTTCTCCTACCACTCTAAAAATTTTATAATTTTATTACATTACACTGAAAAAATATTATTTTTACTGATACAGTATTAAATAAGATTAATTGAAGATACTCTATATGATATAGAAGCTGTTACATTCAGAGGGAAACGAAAGCTTGTTATAAGATGAAATAGATAAAAAATCGTAAAGCTAAACTATTTTATTTAAAAATAATAATAACAGTGAAATAAAAAAGCATATATTTCTTTATTTGACAATACCTATTTAGTTATGTTATTACAATTTTGCTTGTTGTTTATCTCTGTTGCTCACAAAACATTCTAAAAAAACAAGAATGTCAATATCCAATCTCACAAAACACAAATAACGCAAAGAAAATAAAATCGAAGGTCTTAAGTCTTGTGTTTGTACTTTCATCTCTGAATTATTTATTGTGGCTATTTTTTTATGTTATTTGGTAGCCATTTTACGCTGTTCCATTTTTTTGCGTCTTTTGTTTTATTTAGTTTTCATTTATTGCTTACAATTACGTTTCAGAAATAAATTCTTCCCCTCCCTTACACGTAAGTTTGATATAACTTTTGTTTTATTCTTTTTTTAAGTATCAACTTAGTCTTGAGAATGTATGAAGCAAAGTTGGTTACTTAAATATTGAATGAAGAAAGTAATACAGGAAAATATCAGTTCTGTAATAAACGTATGAAAACAAATGTTTCTGGCACTAACAAATAAAAGGTGATTCAGAAACCAATCGTACAAGTACTTTAAGATTAATACCACCAAACCTCACAGGTATTACCTCTGCTACCGAAGAAAATGAAATCGTAGTATTGCCAACAACATCATTCATTGTACATAAACGACTTTTTTCTTCCAGGGAACATTTTAACTGTTTACATAGTTATGTTCTCGCTAGTATGACTTTCCACGTCATCTGACATTTATTTGGACACATAAATTTGAAATGATGTTATACATGAAACAATCTTTATATAAGAAATATTGTTTAATATTTAATGTGCACTTTTCTTAAACTTGAAATATACTTTTTGAATCTTCGAATTCATAGAAGTAAATTATATTGCTATACTAGGAGTCTTCAGAGGTAATATAAACAAGGCATGTTTTTAGAAATACGTGATAATACTGAAAAATGAAATAGGTTACATGTTGCAGGGATATATGAGTATTTTATGCTAATATCCAAACAAAACTTCCTTAATGGAAAAAAGATATTCACTTACAGTATATTTTATGCTAAAAAATACAAAATTTTCTATAAAAGCTTATAGTGTTTTTTCTTCCTCACTGTTAATGTTTTTGAATCATTCTAATGCATCGATTTAGTCAATATGCAAGGAAAATGTGAAAAATATTGTTTTACTTAATGAATATCATGCATAAAATTATAAATTACTACTCCTGCAACGTTTAATTTCAATTTACAGTTATTACAATCGTTATTTAAAGGTTTTGTTATTAATTAAGCCCAACAGGATAAAACGTGTCAATTCCAGTTAATTTATTAGACAGAATAATAACTCCCGTTTAATAAACGTAAATTATCCGTTATTCCTAATACTCTCGTCTTACTTTCGACGATGGCTTCCATAGTAATTTTAAGTAATGTAACCAAATACAAAGCTCTTGTAAGTTCAAGAATATACTAATGTCTCTACATGAGGAAAAAATTATTTAATTTGTTCTATTAAAATTTTCCACAATTTATTGATACAGAATGTCTATTAACTTTACATCAATACTTATATACATTTCTTAATCTTAAATAATTACGTGACTTTCGGCTTTTACATAATGTTCCTTAAAACCGAACAAAATTAACAATGTTTTTTCAGAAAATAAATTTTAAAGATAAATTTATTTATAAACGAAAAGAAAAACAATCATTTAAATATGACACTTGCAGTAATTCAATCATCATCTATTGAACCAGGTTCTCTTTTGTGTAGGTATCTAAAATTCGATCTCCGACAATGCCCGTACAAATTCCTTGATTATGATTCAGGCAGAAGATCATGGAAAAACAAGCATATTGTTTAACAAGTTATAAAATTATCAAATTAGAAAACCAGCAATATGGGATTATATAGGCTGAATAGAAGATATATAGACATTCAATATTTAGCAGTAAAAGATAAAAGATTGAGTCATATAATCTTTAAAGTCCAAGTATCAAAATATACTTAATTCAATTTCCCCCAAATTTAATACAAACGTATAGTAAAATAATACATATATTCAGCCTTCCAATATAAAAGAAAGCCCCCAAATAGACGTCTGACGTAATTAAAATATTATAGTCCCAAGGGAAATCCGGGGAAACCAGTTGAGGCGTTCAGATGAAGTTGAATTTCTTTTTCTTTTTATACTGCTATATTTAATTTATTGTATTTAATATAAGTTCGTATTTTCTACGATATTGAATATAAAATCATACATTTTCAGCAGATATGTAGTATTTAATATTAATTTCAATTAATACATTTGGGAACCCTAAAATAATGTAACTAACATTACAAAACAAAATATTATTATCAATTTTAATTATTGTTATATAAAGTTATAAAAGTAGTTTTATTTAATAGAACTTGTAAACAATCTTTTCACTTTTATTATACCTTAAATAATTTAGATAAAAGGTCATCTCAAACCTTAAGTTAAAGGCTCCAATTTTTCTTCTCCTACTTATTTATGTTGCCTACATTATTAATGTACAAACAGTCTGCAAATAACTGACATAATTAATTGAATGCACTTTTATAAATCTTTTAAGAAATTGTAACAATACCGTCTTGGAGAAGTAGCATAAACTTTTAATTTATGGCAATACATATGTATAATATTCATATATATTATACACGTCGGAGATATCATTTTTAGGGTAGATAATTTGACAACGTGGTTCAACTTTTGTGAACTTAGTGCTTGGACACAGTTTAGAATTAAGACTGACGTTAACAAAGTCTGACTTGTCATAAAACCTTTAGTCGCCTTAAACTCAAATGAATAGCTGCATAGTAGTTCACGGGTGGTGGGATGAAAACTGTTTTACGACTCGATGTGACTGTGGCTACCATCACAATATACTTAACGAACAATCAGATAAAATCTTTGAGTGCTTTACATTTACTCTTTTATATGTTCTGATGCTTGCTATTTACAGTTTTATATGATATTTGAGAATGAAAGTAAAGTGGATATTCTTTTATAACATAAAAGAAAATACTAAACCTACTCGACTTACATAAACGAAAAAATGAAAAGTCTTTATTTAATATTAAGAAACTTTTAGAAAGTATAGTAATTTACATCCTGTCTAAAAATTCAATTAAATTAAAAATAAAACTCATTTTTATGTGACACCGATTTTTCTTCAATAACCTTTTTTCAGATTTGGTTTCTTTCCGTTTTAGCAAGAACTATTATAATAATTTCGTTTATATTTGGAATATTTGATTATCTATTTCTCTGTTCTTTAATAAACAGATAGTGAGCAAACAATAAAATATAAACATATTCTGATATCATATAACAAATTTAACAAGAAAAAGTTAATATATTGCAAATGTTTGTTGTTTTATGAAAAAAATTAAGTACTCCATATGTTACAACAGACTTACAAACGTTCTTAAACACTTTAAATAATAAAAATTTTATTGCAAAATTAATCATTTTGTACCAACTCGATACTTTAAATCTGAAATGAAGTATTGCGACTGGGTGTGGATAAAACTCTTAGATTTAAATATTGGGTATCAATCTTAAGTTACTACTTACCTTTTCGTGTAAAACATGTAAGAGTGACACTAGAATGCAAAGATATTTGTGTAATGGTATCAGATTTGCTTATTTTTTTTAAAAAGAAAAAAATATTTTCCCATGATATGTAAAATTTAAAACACAATTCCAAACTTATTTTGAGTATCAAAAATAAATCATCTTCAAAAGGCTTGTAGAAGACATAAAATACTGATAAGTAGAAACCTTTTCATTGTTTTATGAAGCTTAAAGTATTATTCGTTTTCATTACCTTCATTTCCCATGAAAAACTCTAATATAGCGATTCCAGGCTTTACATTTTTGTTTCCCCTCTTGACAGCTTTTATAAATGGTTGCGTGCTCATATAACTTGGAGGCTATTAACTCGTCGCAATCTCGAGTGTCGTGAACATTACTGTCCGTGCACGCTTTTCAGATTTAACGTCTTGGTCAACTCGCAATGCTTAACTGGCAAGATTCGTTTCACTAATTTCTCATTAAATAGAAGGTAAGATGTTTAAAGTTTTTATATGAGCTACTGTAGTCAGATTCTGAGAAATAAATTATTAATTTTTCTATGAAATGTCCACATTTTTCTATCAGCCATAAAATGCAATGTTAGGGTTAAGCGAAAACACGAAAATAACAGGAGAGGGTAAAATCAAATAGGGGATTTCAGATTTGATATTTTTATGTCATCAAATGACAACATTTAAATACCACTTACTAATATTTTGTATTATTTATAATAACAAAGATCTGAACTACTCACATACAAATTCAATTTCACTAAGGTGAAAAGGAACTAAAAAGAATAACTGATCTTTTTATTATTCGTATAATACAGTTGTTGTATTCAATTTAATTTGATTACATATGATTATGTAATAAGTTAATTAATAATGTTACTACAATTTATTGTTATGTGAGCTGAATAAACGCTTTTGATAACATCATAACTATAACTAGTGCCAGAAATGCAAACATTATTGTATGATTAGTGACTGATATAATGGGTATATCTCGGAACAATGTTCGACACTGATTTATGGTAAGTAGACAAACCATTCCTTAACGTATATTACCCTTGTATACGGAAGATGTGGCAATAGTCCTATTGTTACGAATCATAAAATAATACTATTGTGACTTGAGAATTGCTTTGTAATATTGGTTACATTCGTTATAAATGATCCTTGAATGGTTTTTTTCGGATTGTTTTGTTTTGTCTTATAGTTTAATGGGGACGAAGGAATAATGTCGCTTACATTACCATGAACTATGTATTTTTTTTGTTTTTAATATACTATCTTAATTTTCAATGTTCAAATTTATTGCCTACTAATTTTACGAGCATAAACATGACATTGCACCAAAAAATCAAAATATGGGAACATTTGGTTCCCACACTCAAATAGAAAATGTGATAAAAAGTTTCTGTTCAATGATTAAAACTATATTTTAGTTCAACAATATCTGCTAACATAGTTTTGTAATAGGTAAGGTATTACCAATATGTAAGGTATTAAATTATTATTATTCATTTATTAAATAATATTTTCATGTTTTTGATGGAATCTCTCACTTAGCTTGCCTAACTAACATCTTTAAACTATTTTTAAATATTAAGTAAGATTGAATTAAATTAATTTTGAAGTCAATTTCTTGCATAAATTTCCCACCATTGTAAGGCAACGAATAAACTATTTTTATTTCGAATTATATAAATATAAAAAAGCTTTTAAATAATACACCTATTCATTAGTATAGGAAAACTCGTATATAAAAGTTTTCTATTCATACAATTACTTAAATTTGAAATATAATGTATTCAACATTATATACATGCCGTTTCTATATACAAGGGGCCGCCAGTTAAAATAAATAAGTAAATTATTTTCTTTTTGAGATTTTTGTACTAAATCAGACACCTAATTGAAGCACAAAATTATGTCACCACAGAATTAAGTTTGCGATGATATAAATTACGAGATAAATTTTATTTTTATAAGCCCTCGTCAAAGTAAGATATTTTACTTATGTAATTTCAACATTTAGCTTATATTTGTTTTATTTATTTTGAGGATATAACGATTGTAATTTTTTTAGCATTCAGTAATTCGTATTGAATTGAAAATATATAGATGCTTTCTAATTTTTGAAACGACATTATTGGCTATTGTTTGAAAATCATCTCATCTACTGCAAGCGTATTGAGTAAACAATTCAGTCAATATATTTATAGAGCCTAAGAAAAAACCTCTAGCAAAGAAACTAATTTTAATATTTTTTTAATAAATTATAGCCCATTTAATTACAAACATATTAAATAGAATCAGGAAATTCTAGTTTGAAAATAGTTTGAAATAATATTTTTCATAAATTGCATAAACAATTTTCTATCGATATCTCGAAATTAAATAGTAATAAGAAGAAGAAAGCGGACAGAGAGTATTCCATGTTAAGCCAGCACCGTATTTAAAATTCAATCTAGTCGCAAGCAAATGTTATTTAATATATAATACTAAATTTATCAGTAACTCCTTTTATTTAGAATCATTTGGTTTTAGTGAGTGAACTATAAGAGAATTTTATATATACAGATTTCAGAACCAATTGATACCATTGAAGTCTGGTGACTTTCATAAATTCAGATTACAAGGTTGTAATGTCTTTGGTAAAATTCCTGTTTAGAACGCAAAGTTTTTGAATTACTCACCTGAGATAACAATGTAATTTTTAGAAGAATATAATATTCAGAGAGTTTTAGTTATTTAGCCTGTAAGATATTTTTATTAAAAACTACAAAGACACACTTCTGGAATCCGTTATAGACATTTGTGGTGTTATTAGATAATTTCTGCTTAATGGAAAATACTCAAATGTGTATGACGTTCGTTGCTTAGCAATGACTTCAAAAAATCCTGCAAAGGTAACAATTAGAAGATCAAAAAAAAATTGTTACTGTCAAAATTTAAGTTATGAATATTATCTTGTTCTATGGTCTAGTAAAAATATAATATCACAATTCAAGTCTCTTTGTAATGATAAATTAAAAATTTAGGCTAGTTTCTTTCTAATATCAAATTAATACCTATTTCTTAAGAATTTATTTATTATCTTGAAATCTTTCATTTAACAAAATAGTATTCGACTCCTTGAATAAAATAGTGGCAATTATTAATTCGAAATATATTTGAAACCTTGACAACGGGTATACTGTGATTTTTCCAAGACGTTTGATAAGTTTCGATGTAAGGATTTGGTCAAAAGGTAATCAACTTTTTTTGTGTAAAGAGGTTTAAATTGTTCTTTATTAATTTATTAGGTATATAGGTTCTTTTTTAATTTATTTTCCTCATCTTAATGTCGACATTTAAGAATATAAATGTACATTGATTATATTTGGTGTGATCAGTTGCCTTATAAGACAAATTTCATGTTTGTAAATTAATAATTTAGTTTTGAACAAAAAAGTTGTTACCTTTACAAAAATAAATGTGAAAATAATGGTCCAATTTACAAGTGAAGCATAACCTAGTAAAGCATAATAATTTAATATGTCTGTGAAAAATAAATGACGATAGGCTCTCATAATTATTTTTGTCGATAAAAGATGTCTAATGTCCATGCCGTCATCAAAACGATACAGCAAATCGATTTCTGTCTGATACAAATCTATATTTTATTTTTTCTTAGCAATAGGCGATACTGGTGCTAGTAGTATTAGTTGTTTGCCTACACGAGATGACTTTGTTGTTAATTACAAAAAGAACTGTACATACTGTCCCAAGATCTACTTGAAATTTTAAGTTTATGTTAACGGAAATGTATGTAATCCGTCATTGTATGCAATTTTTAGGAAATCTATGTAATTCCTAAATCGCACGAAAATGTGTGAAATAAATTATACTATACTTACACATTACACATTTCCTAGGAAATCTATGCATTTCCTAAATAGCAATCGGAAATGTAAAACATTTAAGATATTGGTGGCTACGCGGGGACAGCGGTACGAGGGAAGGGTATTGCTTCGCCTGATCCGGCGATCGCTCAGTGCCTTGTAAACTGTCACGTCGCTATTGTCCAAAAATGGTTGCCGAATCACGCATCGCGCTTATGAAAGAGCGAATTTATAGGACCTTGGCGTCATTAAGAATATAAACAAACGCTAAAAACACTGCTTTTATTGAAGATGCACGTTATAAAGAATTAATTGAAGAAGTTTCTACGGCAAAAACATATGCTAGAAAGACTTCTCGTGATTATTGGTTAGGTTAGGTTAGGTTATATTATTATTATTATTACTATTATTTTACTATATGACTGTTACCCGATTGTCTCAAAAAGTGTTATAATAAAAAATATTATTAAGAACGTGTTTTGTTACAGAAAGCATTTACTTTATACATTTCCTATTGGAATTATGTACAATTCCGAGGAAATTTATACATTTCCTAGAATATCATTGCATTAAATAGTTTTTCAAACAATATTTTATACATGTCCTAAGAAGTACCAGAATTGTTCACATTTCCTATGGTTTGTATACAATTCCTTGATTTCATACATTTCCGGTAAGATTTATAAAGATTCAAGAAACTTTCGTAAAGAAAAATAAATAAAAGTAAACTGGTTATGTTTATAACTAGATGACGCGTAATAATGATTATCTTTGTAAAATATTATTTTATTTAGTATAACATTTGTTAAAAATTATGTATATTTTTGTAAAAAGTTTTGGATAAATCCAGAAATACCACAAATCTATAAGGTATGCTGTTCGCTAAAGAAATCAATAAGAGATTTAAAAAATACATAATCTAAGTAAAGACTCTTCCTCTTGGTGAGTTTGGTTGAAACAGTAGTGTGTTATATATAAATTTATTTTGCTTTTTATGTACAGATACTTAAGCTTTAAAAGTCGTTGCATTCAGAATTTTCGTAATTAGGCTTAGAGATATTAGTCTCGTCCATCAAGCCGACTATTTATAATGGCGCCACCTGCACAACTCATATCTTTGGATTGATAAGCTCTATCAACATTAAATATTCTAGACCTTGACTTGGTTCTTATTTTTTCTGGAAATTATGAAAAATATTCTATAAATTTGCTGATTAAATTATTTTGTACTGAAGTGATGGGTAACTTTTTTTTTCTAAAGAAGTTAAACGGTGCCCTTTTTAGGAGTATTGAAAACGTTTCAAATAAAAGTATTTTCTTTAACTTGATTATTTATAACTTTTATATGAAAACTTCAATCAATTAAAAAAATAAAATACCACACCAAAAAATTTTGAGTAACCCCAAACTAGTTATCAACTTCTAATTCCCAAAGTATTCCCCAAAAGTGCAATTCAGAACGTAAAAAGTTTATTAAAAATATGTTTGTATATATTTCATATAGTGTCGTGATAATAAGCAACATAACAAGTAAACCATTTATATTACTCTTCAAACATAGTACACCACGAAATCAAAAAACTCTTTCATACATCTCTTAACGGAGCAATTTATTTTTCTTTAAGGCTAAGCCATGTCTTATGAAGATTGATTATATACTTCCAGTGACTCAGCTATCTTCTGATTGACATCGCAATTTACTTCATTGGCGTTTTTAATTTACCCTCTCCAGGTTTAAGCAACTCAAAATTGAATTCATTCAATCGATATGTATTATTTGAGGTACAGTTAAAATTGCTATAAACTCATTTTCAATCTTAAAATTTCTATATTATAAACTAAAAATTTATAGTGTAAGTTGTAAGAATAAAGTTATCAAATTCTTTAAATTATTATTATTTTTTTAATTTACATTTATATTATATATTCTTTAATAATTTGTATGATATATAAAAACAAGCTAGAGATACTGGATAGTTACACTAAATATTTAAATAAAACACGAGGTCGTCAAATAATTCCATCCTCCTTCATTAATTGGGTTAACGGAAATTGATAAACATTTTATCACAGTCGGGATTTAACCTCTGAACGTAGAGAATTGAAGAAATTGGGTTAGTTTTATAAATATGAGGACAAATATTTCGTTGGAAGAACGTACAATAAAGAATAGTGAAAAATCAAGAACCTTTTTATTCCTCGTTTATGCCTAATTTTTATTGAATGTGCCTTCAACATAATAGGGACATTTATGAATATAAATCTACAATCTATGAGTTGTGGATATTTTAATATTATTTGTGGTGATCGGTTTACTGTGCTTTAATATGTTTTAGTTTCAAATACTTAGAGAATTCGTTTTTTACAATGATCTAAACAACATTATAGTCATTGATTAAATACTTTTTGTTAGAATGCTATATTCAAATTTAATTACTAACATTTCCTAGGGTTTTATTTTAAGTCGCAGTTATAACATTAGATTATTTTTGTACTACAAATGTGTTAAAATAATACATACACACCGATTTAATATCAGCAAAAAAAAAAAACAATTAAAATTTTCTATTGTAGCTTTTTAAATTATATAAAAAATTGCTCAGACTGTCTTATTTTTAAAAACGCAAAATAGCTTAGAAGATTTGACAATATCTGGTATTCTGCTGATTTTGAAACAATATCACTTATAATTTCATGGTCGCACATTGTTAGTGTTAGTGAATATACATTATAATTACATAAATTATAAGTCAAATATTGGGTAGCATGAAACCAGCTCAATTTTCATTATCATATATACATAATACATATAGGTAAAAAATATATTTTGTTTTTGTTTAATGACCCTGAACAGTTCAATGACAATTGTTAAAATAAATAGACTATTTAAGTTCAATGTTTATTTAGGCGTAATCATATGTTAGAATAATAAAGTTTTTAATCAGATACATAAATTACTGTATTTGTAAAAAATATTAATAAATTTTTGATAATGTCAGATTTAATTAAATATCTAATCAGAATTTTTTATTTGTCGAAAGATTTACTTGTACACCACTCTCGGAAATCAAAGAGTATGAAGCAATATCTAAAAATGAGATCTTATAATACAGTTCTTAACATCTACGTACCTATCATAAGTTATTCGCTCTTGATGTCAGAATTCTTCTTTTGTTTCTTTTATTAATAATATTTGTAATATCTACCCAATACAAGTGGCAATGATAAGAAAAATTGTCTTGTTGTTATCATATTAAAACAATCTTAAGGAATCATTAAATATTCATCTTTATTTTATTTTTAACTGACTAGAAATATGATAATTATGAAAATTCAAATATTTAAGATCATTTTTCATTACAATTTGAGAGAAACAGAAAAACATGTCCTTTACATGATAATATTTGATCATATCGTATTCACAATAAGTGTTAATAAAAAAAAAACGTAAACACGACTTCTTTGTAACCGATTTCAAAAAAGTGGAGGTTTCTTAATTCGAGCGTATGTATGCTTTTTTATGTTTGTTCGCGGATAAATTCGTCGTTTATAAACCGATTTTGATAACTGTTTTTTTTATTGGAAAGTAGATATTTTAAAGGTTGTCTCATGATAAGGAAACCAGGGTCTGATGAGTGCAGACCACAGAAATCGAGGGGAAATTTCAAAAATTGTAGTGGCAACTAGTACGTTTGAAAGTTTTTTAATCAAGTGTTTCAAAGCACTAATATTTTATGGAGTTCTGGGGTAGATCTGAGGATGGAGATGAGAGACGGTTGAGGGAACTCTTCAACGATTAATAGCAGATACTTTGTGTTTCAGCTTCATAAATTTGTATTAGTAAGAACTTTACAGATAGATAGACGACGACTGTCGTTAGGGGTCTGATGATGAAGACGAAGGATAGTTCAGGGAACTCCTTAACTAGAATTTACATAACAAATGTAAATATTCGAAATGGATGGACAAATAAAAAAAAATAAGTATGATACCAAAATCACTTAAACAAGACAATGTAAGTCATACAAATATTTAACCTAGCCTTGAAAACCAATTGAAAACTAATTTAATGAAAACCTGAAAAAACAACGTTATAGAGAGAAAGAAAATTGCGCATTTAGGCACAACCACCAACGACGTCTACCCTCACGCGTCTGCCCGCGTTCGGATCGCTCATTCCAGCACGTCTCCCTTCCCTTTCGCACCGTGCACGCGCTCTGCGTGCCGACGCAGGGAAGGCAAGTGTAGTTGTACTAGTGCGTGGTCGCCGAGTACAGATAATCACCACAGAAGAGATATTTCGTGATAATTACCTGCTAATATTTTCGTCAGTTGTTATAAAGATTCATAATTCGTATCTAATATCTCTACACAGTTATAGTTTTACTTATATTATAATTAAAAAAAATTAAAATAATGATTTAATAATATTTTCTATTTAATTAAATGAAAATAGTTATTATTTTGAACGAAGTAAAAATTATTTTATTGTTTTGTATACTAAATCCGCTAACTTCCTTGTCTCAGATTGATTATTGTATAAAGTCCTTAGGCTATATATTCTTTTTAATTTACTTTAAAAAGATGGGAGAAGAATCTTGTAAAATTTCAATCCATCCATCCATTAGCCCAAATAGTTTTGGTGCTAGACACAAGTATTCTAGTTTTTTTATACTAACCAACGTCCACAAAAAATTTCGCTAACGTTAAATAAGTCATCATCAGAGAGGCCTCAAAAACTATTTCAAACACAGCTATTTTTTGTATACACTTCGCATATTATGAATTTCTTAGTAGTATTTTGGAAATGTAAATAATTCACCAAATCATTGTAAAGTAAACTATAGAATAGTTCAATAAATAATATGTTCCTCATAATATTATATTTAGTAATTTGTAATTAATTTTTAAGTCAAAAAACATGATATGAAAAAGAAATGCTCTTATAATGGTTCCATAAATAAAGTAATTGGAACTCATACGAATTTTATGATTCATAAACTCCAATATGACTATTACCGACTTGTATTATTACCATGAACGAGATGTGATAGAGGTGTGAATAATTTTTATAGTGCTTTGAATCTGCATAACATTTTTTTATTTTCATCATCTTTCATTCACCTTGAACCACATTTGTTATTAAAATATTAAAGGTGTAAAAACTTTCATAAGATGTTCCAATTGCAATTCTTTTTAATTTTCCTTGTGAAGTATTTTTCTGTTTTTGGGAAATTGACCTGAAGAAAGTAACGAAAGGTTCAGCTGATCTCACCTCGTTTCAAAAACCTGATTTGCTAAATAGACCCTCGGATGAAATGAGCGAGTCTAATTTACTCAAATCAAGTGATTCAATTTGCAGAAATGTCCGTTTTCGGGATATCAATCTAAATAAGGTTTTTAAGGACATAATTGAATGGTATGCCATTCGTAGACCCAAATATGTTAAGAATATCATTTGATAGCAAATTATATATTAGTCTTAATAAAAAAAGAAAAAAAATGGTATCAAGCTTAACTATCAAATATAGACTTTCTAAATAAATTTTATTTTCCCTTTTAATATAACATATATATATAAGATAATGTCAACAAAGCTCCGATCCATCACAAATTTATGAATGCAAGCAAAAATAACATTAGTTTTGTTAATTAATTTAAAATTTGTATCAACTGTAGACAAAAAAAAAAATAGGAATCTCCAATATTTAAAGTTAATTTTTTTACTATTTATTGATATTTGTACTTCCTTCAAATCAATTAAATGATAAAATTATTGATTTGAAAAAAGAACTGCTATTTTAGTAAAAATATTTATCGTATGAAATTTAACACGTTGTTTTAAAAAGAGAGAATTATAAAAGTTATAAAAAGAGAGAATTATTAGACATGTCTAAGGTGAAAATACATGTGTGTAAATCTATAGTACTCTATGTCACACTGAAGATCATAAAAATTATCCACGTTCTACATTCTGGTGAACACCAGTATGAGCAGAATTATATAGGCCATCGTCTACCAATTATACATCGATGGCCAGAAAATAACTTGGACATTGTAATATTTTTGAACAAATGTGCTCTACAAGAACTTGCTTCTAAAAGAGTGCTTTACGTAAATAACTGTTGCGGAGTGGTTGAAACCAGCACTGGAGCCAACAAGGATCACATACAGTAAGAAAAAAAGTCACTATAAGAGAAATGCATAACCCTGGCTCCAACTTTCGATAACGGACCTATGCTTGAACTATACAGACCGCCTTCATTTTTGGGTATTGAGTTATTCTTGAACCTGTACTTTGAATGGTTAATTGAGGCTGATGCTAAGGTAGTGCCGCAAAAAAAAATAGTTTTCTGGCAAAGATACGGCAATACTTATTCTGGGATAGCTTATTAGTCTCTGCAAAGTACAGTTAAGGTTGTAGGTTTAGTATTTTTGTCTCGTTTTGGCTACCGCTGCTTGACGACTTCACGAGTTACTTTATGGCTTTAGACTCTATGGAGAGAAGTGCAAAAGGATTATTGGTAATACCAACTTAGTTAAAATCAATCGAACTAGACTCAAGAATAGGTTTAAAGTAGCTAGCGTATTATATAGGATACATTTTGGAGTGTGTGTAAAAGAATTGAAGGACGTATCCCCTTTTTCCAAGGGGACAACTAGACACACTACGGTTGGTCCATCCTTTTGTTGTAAACCTTCCTCCTATCCAGACGAACATATAATTATCCTCCTTTACGTTAGGTGTCTTCAAAGATAAAGTAAAAAGGGCTGATATAGTGCGTTCACTATCTAAGGCTTCTTTTCCACCTCAAAAAAGGTGAAATGACGGCCAAACACTATGTAGTCGTTTATAATTTTTATCTGTGGGTGCCTGTTATTAAAAAAAATATATAGAAAAATAAATCTCTAAATAAGTGGAGTCTAAAATATTTATAATACCAGTACATACAATTTTGAGAAAATAAGAATACAACCTTTATTTTTTTTGTAATTGGAAATAGAATAAACAATATGCGTTTTTAAAAATATATCACCTATTAAATCAAAAACAAAATGATATATTAAGAAAACCTAATTTACCACCAGTTTCGTCAATAATTTTCGTATTAAATCTTTGATTTCAGAACCATTATAAAGACTTTAAAAATATTATATTTGCTGTAAGGGGTTGGATAAACAATTTATTTTCTTTTGTTTTTTAAATTTATCAAAGCGCTTTATATGTATATGGTCATTAAGAAAAAGGTAGCTTTAACGATTTAATGAGAACCTTTTAGTAGCTTCTATTGTTAAATTACATTAAGGTAACAACATGATTCATAAACCTGAGAAGCGTTAGTACATTTGACTTGACGATTTTTTAAGTAAAAAGATAAAGGATGTAACTTTTCTTCCTCAAGTTTATGGGTAAGTTCTGTCACGTGCTTCTTTAATATGGTCTTTTTAAAATTTCTGTGAAGTCAACAACTTAAAATACTATTGACTATGTTTTCAAACTTACATGCAGCACTTATATTTGTATTTTTTTAAATAAAATTGTTCTGTTTACAGAAAATTGTATATATTTGCGATACTTTCGTTTGTATTACTTTTATTTATTTGCACACAAATACTCAAAAAACCAATTTATTTTACTGTAAAAAAGATAGCAAGTTATTACATCACTGTTGAAATACAAATATTTATTTCAAATCGTTTCAGTAGTTTATGGGTTATTGAGTAATAAAAATGCTGATGTAAAAAATAATACTATATAGTAAAGGTGATATAAAAACAATACTATATAGTAAAGGTGATATAAAAACAATACATAAGATGATGATACAAAACCAGTGCGTGGTTCAGACGCCGTATATTTTTTCTCAACAGTAGTAGGTATTGTTTATTTAAAAAAAATCTAAATATATAATATTTATATACTAATTATTTGAACTCTTGATCGTTTTAATTCAAATATTGCAGTTTATTAACGGTAGTAATTATAGATGGAGAAACAACAAAAAAAAGTACTGACTTTTCTCTCGACTAACTTATGAATAGCCAACTTCCATCCAGCTCCGTGATTTGCAATGGCAGCATCTGCACAGTTCATATTGCGGGATTGATAAGCGACGATTAATCTCAAATGTACTCCTGTCTGTAACTTGCCTCAAATAATGTTTTTATAACCACTTGAAAATTTACCGTATGACGTCACGTTATTCTTAGAAACGTAATAAATAAAACTGAAATAAGATGTTTCTTATATTATTATTTTTTGACTTAAATTTTTGTGTTGGTTAATTTAAACCAAAAAAAATTATAATATCAGATTAAAAAAAGCCCTTTTTATAAAAAAGAAATAGTACCTACGAATCCGAGATAACGCTAAAGCTAGTACAATCCATTCGTGATTTTCTCTTTTCTTTTTATTTCGCTTTTATTACATCATAGCCACCAGCTTCTAATAATATTATAGGATAATATAAAAGAATTGATACGATCAAGACGTAATGAATAAATTCTTTTGAATTCTACTATTAATGTTTACTTTAACTACATCAAGGGTTTAACAAGGAGAGGGATTTAACTTTCAGAATATATTTAAGTATTATTTCAATTCAAATTAACAACCTAAGTATCGTTTTAATAAATATTGAGAAAAAAACCTCTTAGCATTCGATGGATTCACCGTGCGAGTGCCGGGTCTATCGCGTTGTAGGGAGAGGAGCTTCAACAGTGCCTGAGACTTGCGACCCAGGTGTAGGTTTAAGGGGCCCCTATCTAACGCGCGTTAAACGCTCACCTCCACCGTCCAAGCTTCTCTCTCTACCTAACTAAAATTAAAATTTGAAAAGAAACTACTAGGGCTGCCTTCGAAGTACGTTCCAAGAATGAATTAATCTTCTATTTATATAGAAAAGACGAAGCTTTAGGGAAACATGTTTCATTTATTAAAACCTTGACAGCATGTACAATTGCTGTAAATGAAAACATATATTTTAAGCAGGTAACGTCTATGACAGAAGTCGCGGATGATCAAATTGTACTTTCAACATGCAAAAATACCGCGTTCACATGACTTAAATATGAAAAAGAAAAATTTTCAAAATTGATATACCTAATTTGAAAAGCAAACGAACAGCTTCATAAGGAGCACTTTTATAATTACTCACCGAAAGTCAAGTACGAACAGCACTTACGTCGCTGTCTAAAGTGAAGCAAACATCGCGTGAGAAGAAACACAAAAATGAAGTTGTTAAACTCAGTGAGGATCGCTTTAAAATTACCTACTCGTGTTTGAAATGAGCAGCTATTCCCTGTAAATCATTTATAATTAACGTCTAACTCACGTCGTGCTAATGGTTTGAGCAATTACCGTCTCGCTCCAACCGTAGTCAATTCTTAAGAATAGTGCTGATATAATCCGTAATGATAACTTCGTTTATTTCTATTGTTAAATTAAGGGCTTATAACATATAAGCATAAAAGACCAACACGTAATCAAACACCTAAGTGAATTTTGAAAGCTGAATATATTTAAATCTGATTTAATTTTTTCTATATAAATCTTTTATGAATTTTCACAATATTTGATAAAATAAAGTACAAAAAGAATATTATATAAAATATATTTGTAGCAGAGATATGATTTATTTTTAATCATAATTGAGTAATAAAAAATCACATATCTACATTCATTAATACCTAAACAGTTTAAGTAAAGATATATTTTTGGTTTTACGTCTTTTATGAATAGTAATATCACGAGAAAATAAAATACGGACCGGTATATTATATTGTTTGTTTATAATATATTCATCATATTTTTGGGGATATAAGAAAGAAGATAAAAAAATCTTGTGTTCTCGAGTCCAAATGCTTAGAAATCCGATCGAATACTTGACTTCCATTTCAAATAAGCTCAATAGAAAAGACATCTATGAGAATACCTTTCAAGTTCCATTCACTCTGGTTTCTACTTCAGATCTATTGGTTGTATGAAAGTATTGAATATATCTGAGTAATACACCAGTTTTAAATTACATGTATTGTTGACGTCAAATAATAATTCCTTATTTTTATAAAACAATTTATAACTTATAGAGAATATTACTTAAGCACTTTAATCAACTATTCAATAAAATCTCTTTTTAAAACAAAAATATTATAAAGAAACATGAGTGACAATACTTCTTTCAATCCTAATAGTTCTACAGTTTATTATGGAGGTGATTTCGAAGCAAACGTTTTAAAAGAGTGGCTATACTTCTATTCGACAATGAACAATATTTTCATAAACGTTTTGTTGAAAATATTTGACACATTTTAAGAAAATATTATTAGCAACAATAAATTTTAAATACAATTTTTATCTGCGAGGGCTTTAGAAATTACTAGAGGACAACAAGCCACAGCCAGTCCCAAAATTTAGCGTGTTTTTAAATTTATAATTACAAAAAAACTCTTAATTATTTATGTATTTTGGCCCCATTTAATTCAAGCACCACTATATAGTTTAGAAATTGCTAGACTTTCCTTACACTGAATGACCTTGACGTGAAATAAGGGCCACCGTATCTATTTAGATGATTTGAAAGTTACTGTAAGAGATTTATGACTGTTATAATAAGATATAACTAGAGCTACACAGGAAACATTTAACGGCATTGAACGAAATGTTTTAATGTACCTTTCTATAATAATTATAATAATAAACACGTAAAATCAAGTGACCTTGTTATTAGGTAACATCTCACACTATTGATTTGAAGAAAATTATATTCAAACAAAAGTTTAATTTAAAACCATTTAAACAACGTCTATAATTTTATAAATTATCTGTTAAAATTACTAGACAGATGTTTATTACCATGGAAAAATATCAGCATTAATATATTTTATAAATAAATTCAGATTGTTTTACGAAGATTAAATTGGTACTGCAATATAAGTCTTTCGTGTATAAAATAAAACTCAGTGGCATGAATTTTGATGAAATCGTTCCAAATTTCTGACATATCAATTTTAGCATAATATATTGGTACCATATAAAATCCAAACCAAAAAAAAATAAAACTTTAAAAAATCGTTTTTAAAGTTAAGAATGCAAGTACAGTGAATATCTTTTTTTTAAACGTCTTTAAAGGGCTTGTCTGTCATTTTACTCATTAACTGGTGGAAACGAAGTCTTAAGTGGTAGACGCATCGTGCCTGTAATATCCTAGTCATTCTTGCTCTGATTTGGTTTACAAGAAACTCATCATGGTTACTACTATGCTTGTACTAGTTATCTGCTACCAGTCATTCTATTATTCTATATCTAATTACTGACAAAAAATCTACAAAATAGTTCATAGTTCTACTGAGTACTCATTAGTTAATTTATATTTTGTAATATTTTTACTAACACGATTAAATGCTTTGTTAAGTAAAGTAATATAGTAAACAGCATTTATTATTCATGCATTTTTTTAAGTATGTTACTTTGTCTTAAGTTTACTATTTATATGTCTGAAATTAAAAGACAGACATTGAGGTACCCTTTTATATGACATTGGAATATACAAAATAAACTTTTATGTAATAATTTTAAGTGAAAAAAAAAACCATTTATCAAAAGTTTAAAACAGAAGCTCAGTTTACTTAATTGTAGCGCTTATTATTTTGGTATTGGAAACGTAGCTAACTTTTTTTAAGATCTTTAGTCGCAAATTAAATCAAATAATAAATAAACAATCCCCATTGTACCTGGAATCAGTTATCTAACATTTACTAGTAACTGTAATACTATATATAAAAGTACGTGAAATAATAATAATATAATTAAAGGTGAATTAATGCCTTAAATAAAGCTGGAATAATTTTTCCCTTATTTTATTGAATTCCGTCACATTAAACAGTAAAATAGTAATGCAATGCTCATGTTCAGGAGACGTTTATTAAATTTAAGAAATTTATCAATCGGTATTTTTCTCTACAGATAAAAAAAAAATATCTAAGGTTTCTTATAAAATCTGTTCCATAATTTTTACATGAAAGAAGTTACAACCACATAGTAAGACCAGGGAAAATTTCTCAATGTGGTTTCTTTTCAGTAGCCTTACAATTCTGTGAGTAAGCATTATTCCGATTTGTTTTTTTATCACATAGGAAACCACTAACACATTTCTTTTAAAAATTACTTATAAGAATTTAATATAACATTATATTTATATAATTATATTATTTATAGTACGTACAACTCTACACAAATAGTTCTACCTTATTACATACAAATCTGATAAACAAACTACCAATAAGCTCTTATTATTCCTATTGATATGAAATAAAAAAAAAACTAGTAGCCATCAACATTCCATTCATCATTGAATTTAGAACTCACTTCATTTATTCACTTTCTTTACAGATATCTGAAATTAAATGTGATTATAACTCAACTGAGCTTTTAGTTCATGTGAGATTGTTATAATTAGCGAACCTGTTCTGCCACGAACACTATTACTCTGAATCTGATTTCTATACCCTTAATTTACATGATAGCACTGAATATTCATAATCCATTGCTTTATTATTAAATTCACTGAAGCTGCATAATGATGTGCTTGTTCTGTTCATTTTGATTCTATGGTTCGGATATGATATTTTTTTAGTTTTAATTATCTCTTACCTGTTTATTTTATTTGCATATTTTGTATATCAAATTATTTTAAATATTCAACCCACATAAAAACGTGTAGTGCTGTATTTCTTATAAAACATGGTAGCATGCACCATGCAGAACAATGAAAACTAGGTCAATGTGGTCCTCGACAGTAAAAGAAAGATAAAACCAATACTTGCATATTTTCCAAACAAATTTTTCAATAACTTTCTTATTCCCAAATTTTTATAAGTATCTGATTTAAATTTCTGTCTCTATATTAAAAAAAATGATAAAAAGATGAAGGCAATTCCTCTCCTTATGATTTCGAGTGAAATAGAGCAACACGATTAACAATTTTCAACTCAGAATTGACTTATTTGCAACAAACGCATGAATTAATTTATTTTGTATAAAAAAATTATAAAAAATACTTTACGTAATTCACTTGAAAATTATTCAATTTTTAATCCACAACGACTGGTTAATCTTTCTTCATATAATTTTAAAAGTAACCTATATCAAAATGTAATTGACCCTACGCAAGAAATGAGCAAGTTTTATTGGACCGAGATGTGAATTAAAATGTGTTTTAAAATATTATCAACTGCCATTACATAGTTTTACAAAATATTAAAACAATTCAAACCAAATCCGTAAAGACATTCCATTCTACGGTAAACAATACAGTTACAACAAAGCAGTGTTATTACAATTAGTCATGGAAGTCTTGATAAATGGTGCACTTTCTATAGACTACTATAAAATATCAAAGTTTATTTTCCTTTTGTATAATTCACTGAAATAGAATTTTATCTGCAGAACTACTATAAATAGTAAGGAAAAACTACAACTTTAAAGGAAATAAAATACACTACATTTCTTCTTACTCTGCCGGTTCTTTACAATTAAATGTGTATAATCTTTTAATTTCATACGTCGAGAATATTTTTATTGTAATGATAAAAGAATGCTCAATCCTTCCTTACATTATAAAAGCAATGAAAATAAAAGGATAATAAATAAATAAATCCTTGTAGGCTGTAATATTATAAAAACAAAATCCGACATGTTAGATCCATTCCCGTTTCCCATCAATCAATATAGACACAACAAAAAATAATAATGATCGGTAAACAAAAAGCAGAGCACAATACTTTAATACTTACAGAGCACAACCTTTTTTCGTTGCAGTTACAATATAAATGCTATACTACATGTACTATTTCTTTTTACAACGACTCGAGATTTTGTCGATGTAGCTGTGTTATAATTAAAACTTAAATATAATGAGTAAACTGCGCTGGCTGTAGCTCAAAATAATATTCATTCATATTCAATTCTTAAGCCTGTAATGTAATTATAATGTTATGTTTTTTATATTGTCCATTATTGATGAGCCAAAACAGTTGGAATAAATTGGTAGGTTACGTCTTTAATGTATTATTTTTATTAGTTTAGTAGGTTAAAAACATATTTTTAACTTTGAAATAAACTTTAACAATAAAAAATATAATTCTTTCTTATACTAGTTCCTACAAAAGAAGAATTGAATCTTTTAATATGGTACGGACAGAGGTAAACATGTTTTCGAGGGGTTCAAGCTTTATTACATTAACGGTTCCTACCTTTATAGTATTATATAATGTATTTTTGTTCTGCAAATATTAATTTGGAAAAGATAAAAAGCTAAGAATTTTTTCATTATATTTTTTTTTTATTTCGAAAACATGTTAAAAAATAAACTTCATTCATAAATTATTCCTTAATTTTTGTATAGTTTTTGACACAATAATATTTCAGAGACATTAATAAAGCAAGCGGTTAGTATATTGATTTATTTAAAAATAAAACTGAACATAGCCTAGCTCTGTTCAGCAATCGCCCTAACGGTGAGGGTATTCACAATTCAAAGTGTTGGGAAAAAAATCTCTCGGTACTCGTATCTATACGTATATATAAACATTTCAATTTAGCGAAGAATAATTATTTAGAAATTAACATTCACAATAAAAATTTACTGCTCATTATTTATAATTATGTAAAGCAAGAAATATAATAGAATATGTTTCGATACATTTATCTCATTTAAGAACATTATGTCTGTCGTTTATTGATGTTTCAAACTTTAAAGTTGGAAAATTGAAACTAAGATTAATTTAAGCATCTGTTTGAACGATTCTCTTATTGATAAATTTTAAATAATTAAAGTTTTCCAATTTGAAATATCTAATAAAAACTTATGGTATTTATATATTTAAATAGTCTGTACTATTAAATATATCTGTATATATTTGTATGAAAATATATTGCTTAATTACCAGCGAACGGACTCTAGAGGGGAATATTTATCAATAAAAAGTGTACGTTAGGATCTTCAACGCGCTCTCGTATATTTACAGGTTTTTGAAGAACATTAATGTGTGAAAATACATTTGTTTTATTTTGGTAATTTTGAATCCTGAAACTTTTGTCTACACTCACCAAAAATCACGAATCATTTTATTGGTTTAATTACGATATTTTAAAAACTATAATATTTCAGCCACTTTGTCTCGTTTCTATATTACATGTATCATTATATTCTAATACCGGTCTAACAAAATCCAACAAAACAAACTAATTGATTTATGTGAATATTGTTTTAATAACTTTAACACAAAAAAGCATTTTAAGAAAGAGTTCACAAAATATAAGCAGAGATGGAAATTTTGTATTTTTTAGATACAAAAATTGCTATATGTAATTGTTTTACTGGTTTAGTTTTTGTTCTACATTGAATAAAGCTGCTGGAAAATATTTTCATTGGATTCCATTAAAACTCCATACATACTAGAGTTTCCAAGTATTAGTTTTCAAGAGACACATCCTCGGGAAATCCCAGGATGACATTATTACATCACTCCCAAAAGACAAAAATGCCCTAGAGCTAGAATCGAGACCTCAATTCCACAATCATTTATGATAGGGGCACAAAGTACTAGAGTAGGGGTAAGATCAAGTAGGAAAGCCAAAAATACGGATATATTAAAGACCTTTATTCGGCAAGCCGAGAATTCTTAATATAAGATCCATGCAATCAGATTAAAAATGCAGAATGAGTGGCTACACAAAGAAGTTTTTTGCATCCCATTAGCAATAAAATGGCGCACTTTAATTCATGATTGGTCGCCAGTACTGCTAAAATTTTATCTCTATGCGTTCCAGATGACTCTCCCAGATCAGAGTAATTTAGTAAGATGGGGTAAAGGTACCGAAAAAACTTGCTACATCTGCGGGGAGGCAGTTGGAACTGCTTAAAACTTGATGGTGGGATGTAGGGTACTCCTAGATAGCGGTCAATACTCGGGTCATCGCGGTAGGGTTTTAGAAATTGTACGTGTAGAGGTTAATCTTTGGGTAGCAACAGCGCAAGAGAAATAACCAAAAACCAGCGATCAATAGGTTTTGTGCGAGAAGGCACTAGGGCTACAAAATCAAATGTCAAGCCTTACTCTATCGTTAAAGCAGCTTCGGATTGGACTATAATGATGGATAAGTATAAAATAATAAGATAAGTCAAGAACTAACATCAATTCATTCTCAGAACGTGCGTCGAAGGCAGTCCTAGCAGGTTCGTTTCAAATTTGCTTAGGTAGAGAGAGGAGCTTGGACAGTGGAGGTGTCGTTCAAATCGCGTTAGATAAGGGCCCCTTAAACCTACACCTGGGTCGCAAGTCCCAGGCACTGTTGAAGCTTGTCTCCCTGCAACGCGATGGACCCGGCACCCACACAGTGAATCCATGGAAGGCTGAGAGGTTTCGTTTTGTCTTTAGAAAAAGTATTTACACATAATAAGTAAATATTTAAACATATATAATTTTTCTATGTAAAAATAAAGATCATATGTAAAATAATAACAATTTTACATTAAGGCAAAAGATCAAATTTATTCACACATATGTTTAATTAACTTTTATGTCTATATTATGGGTTAAAAATTAGTAAAGTTTTTTTTTTTTTAATAAAGAGTTCAGACTTTTATCAAAATTTATATATTCCGATATATTGTTACATTTATTTTAAATAATATTTTTTTATCATTAGCATTAAATAGCTCCTGTTGCGTTTGTTTAGAATAAATTGATTTGATTATTAAAATATAACACATTAATTAACAATTCGTACGTCACAAGGGACACGTGTCATTGATCGAACAAACAAGGATATCATAGAGTTGACTAATTGGAGAAATAAAAATAGGTTTGGACTCACGTTAAGCGGAACTTAGGCAGCGAGTGTTTTAAACCGATTAATTTACTGGCTGTTATAAAAATAATAATTGAATATTATTGATACACGTTTTAGAAATGGCTGAATCTTAAGGTAATTATTATTATCTTAAGATATTTACCGAAATTTTTATGATTTGAACTCTAGTACTTAACAGTTGTAATATAAAAGTGTCATATTAAAGTATAAGATTCAGCGTTTGTAGATAATAATAATTGGTATTTTTGAATTTCCCTAGTAAAAAACATTTACTTCATTTGATCCCACTCTGTTGAACTTAGTTTTTGCCTCTCTGTTTATTTGTGAGTCAAGATTTTGTTTGAAATGCCTGGAGGCATTGTAAACTGAATAAATATCAAACATAAAACAGAATTACAAGCTCTTTTAACAAGTTTTGCGAACGCAAACATTAGGAAGTTGTAACTTTTACAGCTTTTTTTTAAAGATACCAGATAATTCTAAATACATGTAAGTCTTTGTCACACATTAGAAAACAATTTTAACATACTCCCCATTTTGACATTAAAAACAATTACCAATAAAACACCTGATCCCACACACTTACATAAATAATGAAATCAATTTACTTGGATTTTTAAAAACTTAAGCAGAAAAACTTACAAAAAAAAATGGTAGAAATAAAATATGAACACGCTTTATAATAATTATATTATAAGGTATCCGAGTAGCCGAGTGTATATAACAGAAATAAATAAACGACGTGTTCAAGGGCTCTCTCTTGCCAGTAATATGAAATTTATGACGTCATAAACTCCAATATGGCGACGCTAGTATAATGCGATATCTAATAAAAGGGTGAATAATATTTATATGTCTTCAATCGCTACGAGCACCTGTTAAACTGTTCATCAATTTTATAATATAACCTTTTATTATATCTGTATTAGAAATATCCATATTTTTGGATTCAATAACACAGAAACTTCATTTTCATTACTTAATATTCTTCCCTATTTGTAACACTGGAGATTAAGTGTGACTTCTTTTAAATTAAAGCAAAAAAAAGCTGTGACAAATATCTCGCTGCAGCTGAATTGTGTTACCAAATCTTAATAAGATATAGAAATAAATAAATCAAAAATCTATTATGTTTGCTTCATACTGTCTTTCTAATTATCTCTATTTTTTAACTCATCTTTTTAAAACTATTATTCCGATATTGTAATTTATGAATGTTCGTGGATTAATGTACCTATATTTCCAATATTAGGTAAGCTTAAAAAATGTACAGCAAAGTGGGCTGATCTAGAATAGAAAATTAATTTTCCATTTTGCTGTAAAAGCATATTTACATATGTATATAAATAAAAAATATATTAAAGTTATTCTTTTTGTCATTTTCACAGATACGTTCCTTTTTACAGATAAGGCTAAAATATATCTCGAAAAAAATAAATAAAAGGAGAATTATATATATAAAATATTTGCTATTTCTCCGTATAGTACACTCGAAATTTTGCATAAATATTTCCTTCCAACAATATTTGGTCAATCGTTATTGTTACAGGTAATACATTCATAACGGAAATCCTTGTATGGCATTATCCGTTGATCAGCCATTAATTTGTGGATTAAGCCACAATCTATACAATATATTAATTACATTGTAATTGGTACTGCAGTTATTCCGAACACTTCAATTTTTAAATCATTGCTGTTATGATTTTATGCATAAATTTATTTTTATCCTCAAATAGATTTTTTGTGTACATTTATATTTTCGTATTGGATATTAAGTGACTTTAAAAAATAATATTTCAATTACACAGGTACAAGAAATTGTTTTGGACACAAACAAAATGAAACTTTGTGTAGGTTTTCCCGTTAACAAAAAGTAACATTATATTTATATTATAAAATAGACGTCATGACAGGAATTCCCTGATTCCAACCACTAAAATAATTTGTATTCATCAACGGATATTGAAAAATTCAATTAGTTTTGATTCTAAAAAAATTAAGACATTTAATGACATCCATCGGTTTTCTTCTAAAATAGACATCAAAATTCATTATTAAATATGATATAACCATTAAAAAGTAATTAGAAAATTTCACAATATAATTTATCTTTAAAAAAACAATTTCTGCAAAGGAAATGGTTCTCATAAATAAAAGGAGGAGAGAAAGAGGAGTAAACTTGGTCTTCAAATTTGTACCTCTTTTTAAAAGTCCATATTTAATCAACATCAAGATAAAATCTCTCTCACCGAGACAAGGTAAAGCCAAATTATGTTTATTTAAAATCTCGACCGATTCTTTTTGTTATGAGACTATGGTACTAGGAATTGGAAATATTTAAATTAATTTTTCTAATATTAGTACATATAAAAAAAATCCAATGACTAATAATACGGATACCTCAACATGATAAAACTTGTTGATAGTCTTATCGGAGATTTGACTTAATTATAATATTGCGTTTAAGTAATATTATTATCAGTGGAAAGTAGAACTAACTGGTTCTATGATTTATCACGACCCCGAGACCCCTGTAAAGATATCCCATATGTAGCACTCAATGTCTAGCTTTTATTAATAAGTTACGTAACTGGCATCACGACAAGCTCATGTATACTTGTATGATCATATATACATATATATATTTATTAGATACAACAGTTCATAAAAGTTTTTAATAAAATTTTTGTTAACTTGTTTGCGTCTTACCTATTAGGTATCTTTTATGAGAAAAGTCTCAGAAAAGCGATCTTTGAAATCATCGCATAATTCTCATTGCGTAATAAGTTTTGTGTGGATAAGAGCGAACTGGTACCTACTAGTTAACAGGAGAAGGAACTGTTACTAGTTATATTTTAGTACACAAATATGTAAGTAATGAAGTTATTCAAAATAGAGTTTTTCGAAATAATCAGTACATCAAATAAGTATTAGTAAGAATTACATATGTACATCATAATTATTTTAAAAATATAATAAAATTAAGTAATATAACAGAAATTGATGTTTAAAAATGTATATACTTGGACAAATTACTGGTTAGTAATAAAAAGTAAGGGCATTTTTTCATAAAATTGCAAACCTTTCGTTCAATTTTTTTCATTAATCTATTTATAGTTTCTTTGTATAATTTCAAGGTGTTTAAATATATATATATTATCTCATACTAATTCAAGGTTAGCTTACTTTTTCGCCTTGTTAATAATTAGAACTATTTCATTAATATAGCAATGATGTGTTATCATACCAAGATAATTTTTTTTATAACAAAAAAATATATTACAAGTAGAAACTTATCGTCATTGGAAAAATTTTATGTTTAATGATTTTATATAACTAAAATATAATAATAAATAGGTGATAATAGAAATAACTGAATATTCATACTGATATTTAAGAATACTCTTATAGTTAATTATTATAATTTCTTATCTAAAAGTAACCGCTCTACACTAGAACTAATATGATAAAACCAATATTACAACTGAACTACTACAACACTATGTTACAACCAATATCAATAATCGGTATATAAACGACTGTCGCTCCAGTTCGGCAATCAGTCGTAACACATTACTTACTGGATACTAAATTATCTTCTCAATTTGAAGTATTTTGTAAAAATGATTGAAAAAATGGAAGAAATACCCGCCTTTGCCGCTCTAAGTGAATTTGCTAGCAGTAGCGTAAGTTTTTTTTTTAATTATTTTTGCGTGAATCACTTTTGTCATCGAAGATTTTAATAAAGAGAATATTTTAAGATAATATTATCTGGCTCTATAGAAATACAAAAAAATCTATCAACACAATTTCATTATATTTTCTAATCAATAATCATTAGTTTAACACGAAATATTTTTTTTTTTTTTATAAATACCTTATTTTCTATTTTAAGATAACGATCGGGTAATTAGAGCCTGCGTACAACACTATAGTCTTTTTCGAAATGACAGATTATATACACGGAGTCCATATTTATTGCCAAGCATATTAAGTTAATGGGTATTTTTTATGCTCTATTAAATTATAATCGAGATAAGCTTTTGTATCGCCTTATTGATTCTGAACCCACTTTCAGATTACAGACTTTTACTGCCAATAAGTGAAAAGTGGATACGCATTTTTACCTAATAGTTATTATTGACTGACTTTTTTCAAAACAAAATAAAAAATATAAAAAGAAAAGTATTATCCATAAAACCATATTAATTAATACGTTTTTAATTATTGACTTCAGAGTCTTACTAGTTTTGAAGTAACTAATAAAATGAAGACCATGAATTAAAATTTTTCATCTCTTCAAATATAAAAAGGATAGTTTGTCCATACAATATATTCATCTATCAATAGTAGCTCAGAATATTTATTTTAGTGTGCAGAATGTGTAGATTTCTTAATAGGATGCATTTATTCTCATAGCGAGTAATATTTATTCGGGCGAAGCCAGGCCGATTTGCTAGTAAATAAATAATGAACGACATAAATCTTTTCCCAGGCCGGCGGCCAAGTTCTATTCGCAACCGACGATTTCTTCGCACCATGTGAAAACATGATATTAGATACCGAGCCAGTTTTCATAGCTGATAAATACACTGAGTACGGAAAATGGATGGATGGCTGGGAGACTCAAAGGAAGAGAATACCTGGTCATGATTGGTGCATCATAAAACTGGCTACAAAATGTGTTATAAGAGGTAAAAATTGCTTTATATGATCTTAAATAATAATATGAAAAAATTTTACAGAAAATCTAATATCCACTGTGGAGTACATATAAATATAAAGTGGCGGGGGGGGGGATATAAAATGTAATGAACATGTTTCTAACTAGGGTAATATACATTAATTTTGTTCAACATATGTATATGAAATGAATTTTAAAGACGACGTTTCGCATAAAATGGTTCCGCCATAATAAATCAAGCTGTTTTGCTGTAGATTAGTAGATTACATGCCTCGGATTTTCTTCTTCTTGTAAACACGAACTTACTTTGTTCAAAACCTTAGATAGCGTGTGATAAATCGAGTTTATTTTTTATTTCCAGCAATTCATTATATCACTACAATCGTTCTTTTGTAGATGTAAATGAATTATCTGTGTAAAAAATTGTCAGACTAGAGAGATCGTATTTTGTAAAAAATATATTGTTTCAGGTTTATTAATAGATACAGCTTTTTTCTCGGGGAACTACGCACCGAAATACTCTATACAGGCCGCTTGTTTAACACCAGAAGGTAAACACGATTATACAAAATAGTTATTAATTAGAATTTTCTAAATTACTCTGAAAACCATTAACACAATATACAAGTTATCATGTGGTCTTTAAAGAACCATCCTTTTAAGTAAAAATAAAACTTAGAGTTTCATATGATTGAAATTTTAATAGGAAATATGCTGACTTAATATATGTAATTTACTTTGAACATTGAAATAAAGAAAATGGTATTTAATAGAAAGATTACTTGGATTAAGTTCACTCATAACGTTGAAGAATGCTATCAACAGCTGTTATAGTATTTATCGTCGACACACGCGAAGAAATAAAATGTTATGTATATGTAGTACTTACATATTGTTATTGCCATTTATTATTACGTTACACTGAGGTTATAAAATAATTTATAATTAATTACCAGCGGAAACACTTGATTTTTTAACCTTTCTAAAATTATAAGTCAATAAATAAACAATTTATTATCTTAGAGCAATATCTACGAGAAAGAAAATTTTATCGAAATCTGTCTTAAAGTTTTTGCGTAGTTATATTTTTCATTATTATGTTACAAGTAAAATACAACATCTATCAACAATACAGTCGAACTGTTAGTGTATAGAGAATATAAGTATATATTTACTGCTTAAAACTTGAGAAATAAAATACTTAGTAAATTCTAAAGCACAACTCCCACTTCTCCAATCTCAAATAAAAGCAATTCAAAGTAACTCGAAAAGTAAAGCAGTTTTATCCGTCTAATTATTTGCAAGTAACGATCAATTACTGAGAATTTATGTTGCCTTTCGCATGTCACATACCGCTAATTATTTACCATCATTACAGAAGAGGCGTTATTGCCCGAAAGGGACTCAGAAATGGGGTCAGCGTGCACCGAATGTGACTTGGAACGGGTAAAACAGCTTAGGACTGACAAATGGGAGGAAATTGTCCCTATAACTGCTTTGCGACCCGGCTATGAAGAGACCAGGATGAACTTCCAGAAGGTATTTTTATCTTTCAATATATTATGTGACTGAAAAGCTAAGTGTATTATCGTAACAAATAATTAAATTAACTGCATTAATTTACACTATAAATAATGTTAATCGTTTTAGGTCGAAATATTTTATAAGTATCAAGGTTAATCGTAATAACTGATAACAGGTACTATGTGATGAAGCGTGGACTCACATACGCGTGAATATTTACCCGGATGGCGGCATTGCAAGACTTCGCGTATACGGTGAAGCAAAACCGGAGCTGCCAGCCAGTGATCACTTAATCGATTTAATATCATTATTAAATGGTGGAACTTGCTTGGGTATGTATTATATTAAATATAATTTTGAATTTTTAAAACAGAATGAAAGCCCTAAAATATTTTATCAGTTTAAAAAAAATGCATTTTCGCTTGATTGTACCATTTCAGATCTCGTATTTATGAAGTTTGCGAGATATTCAGGAAGTAACAGTAATGCATTCGCAAATTCTATCTTGAGACGATCCAAACGAATTGCTGTAATTTTGCAAGCTGCAAAGCTTTAGACTATTCTTTGTCACGATAGCACTTATACATTTATATTCTGGTTCCGTTGATCTGCTTATTTTGTCTAGACTCTTTAGATAAAGCGAAACAGTTTAATTTGCTATAACTAAAATTTTATCGTTTATTAAAGTATGCAGTTACGCAAAGCAAATAATGGTATTTGGAAAAAAATCTCTAGAAGAACCTTAACTAACACTAAAAAGAATAAATGAACTCGATATCGAAATCGCATTAATAAATTTTTGAAACTGAATTTCTCATAATCCATTTTTATACAGAATATTCAAATGCACATTACGGTCACCCGAGAAACGTGATAAAGCCTTGCAAAAGCCAGGCAATGTCTGACGGTTGGGAAACAGCCAGGAGATTAGACAGACCTGAAGTACTCGAGACGTATGATGACGGAACTTTGAAAGTATCGGGTAAGTTGAATTTATATTATATTTATACTACTCAATTTTATTTAGTTTACAAAATAAAATAAACAAAATAAAAACCATTTGTAAGATAAATAGATTTGATTAATTTTATTCTAGGAGAAGAATGGTCGATTTTCAAATTGGGTTTTTGTGGAAGAATTACAAACATCTGTGTTGATACCGCACATTTCAAAGGCAATTATCCGGATACGATTAAAATAGAAGGAGCATTTGTTACAAGTGAATGGGCACAATCAAATAACATTACTTGGTTCAATATACTGAAACGTAGCAAGGTTAGTGTAAATTATTATTCCATTAAAAGGCCCTTTATTAGTGTAAAATGTAAAATCTAAAGTACAAACAAAATCACTCGGATTTAAATGAGTTTCAACAAAGATCGAAGACTGTACAAAGTGAAAGTTTTTTAATTAAACTTTGAGATTCTTCATAGCCTTCTAACATAAATATGATCTGTTCTCTAATCTTTCGATTTATAAAGTCATCAATTAAATTTCTAATAATAAAATAAATTTTTCAGCTATCGCCTCATAAGGAGCATTGGTTCACGTGTAAATCAGATGTTGTGTCTCATATTCGTGTTACAATAGGTCCGGACGGAGGACTTAGCCGACTTAGAACATTTGGTTACGTGCAACCAACAATTATTATTTGATATTCGTCATATAAATGTAACAAATATTATACTGTGATACTGAAGACATATTGTTACTCGTGAACATATATTCTACTAATTTAATTACATTTTGTTTCATAATATTTCACATAACATGTCATCACCTGCCTCTTATCTTAATAAGTACGTTACTATTACACATATACATATGTCTGTGCATTTACTGGTAAAATACATTGTTTACTTTTAACCCCGCAAAATATATGGTTCCCATGAGATACATGCCTACGTGTGAAGCCAATTCGGACAACTAGTGATTAATTAATTTCATTTAATTTATAAATTAATTTATAAATAAATCCCCCATACATACATTTAGATATAAATTGCGTGTAGGTATAAGAGTGATGTTGATGTTTATTATTTCTGATAGCTTACATTTTATCTTTCTATTGTCTAACAGAGGCTGGCCCTCTACTTGTTTTGCCCTTAAGTAGATATTTTATTTAAAGTGTAATGATAAAATACTAAACGTCTCTGAAAGTAATTGTTATTTCATAAAGTGCTCTGATTCAATTACTTTTATTTTTATTCAATATTAACATAGTAAAGTATTATTAATGTTAGAAATAAATGAATATTTCGTCAAAGCTTGTGTTATTTACTTGAAACCTGAGCCGCGAGAAAAACTAGAATTTCTAAGATCACTAACAGACGGAAAGACGGAAAATACAAATAAATTAAAACTAAATTTGAAAATTTTAAATAAAGTTTTTCCTTTATTTATTCACAGTATTATGATTTTGGAATGAATAGAGAAAAAAATGTTGAAAGCTGCTAAACAGCTTCTGTTGACATCTGGAGTTTCTAGTTATCTCCTTTCTAAATTATAACTAATTAGAATTATAACACTAACACTCAAAAAGAAACGTTGAAATGATTAGCTACTCTATTATTTATAACCAAACATTTTACCATGCGAGTTCCTTTTTTATATATTTGAATACTTCACTTCATTTGAAACTTAAATTTTTAAGTACTTTAGAAATGCATATTAAGAAATGAAATAAAATAAATTTCTTATCTATTTTTCAAAAGAGGATATTCTCTTTCTCTTAAAAATTTCAAGAAATGATTTTTCCTTATTGAAGATTTTTTTTTTCTTTACCAAATAGCTGCAAAAGTCTAGCTTTTTGGAAAAAGTTGTCTAATAATAACACAAATCCTTAACTATGTTCTTTAAGGGTACATAAACCCTTAATGTGTCAATCATTGAACGGGGTAAATTTGGATCTGCCAGGGCACATTATGACACGCGGGCATTTCATTATTTGAAATTGCAAAACCTGCAACCCGCTCTACATAACTAGCACAAATACAAATTAATAAAAATAAATTATTACTAATTAAGAAATTTCATTTAAAATAATAAATAAATCGAAATAACTTTTCTTTTTTGTTTTTTTTTTTGTAACCTATTTATGTATAAATGTTTTTAATTTTTATTTATATACATATTTTTTGTATTTCAGTCACTTTTTTAATAAAATAAATTAACTCATAAATGTACATTACTTTATTTGATCAATCTTCTCGAGATGGTTTTAGAATTTATAAAGCAAATTTAGAAAATTATCTCTATTAACCTTCGACGTGATATCTGAAGTACAATTTACATTTTAACGTTTAATGTACAATATAGTTAATAATTAAATGTTCGTATACCTTAGATTGTTTCAATTTTATAAATTAATTTTTGCCAACAAACTAATTCAAGTTTTTCTTTGATGAAACATTTGATTTATCCCTTTTAAAATTATAGGTCGAAATGAAGTCAAGAAAATGATAATGCCAGACATTATCGAGAAAAAAGTAGAATTCAGCAGGCCTATAAATAGAATAATTAAAATTAAAATAAAAAATACAAAAATTTACAAGAATCCAAGTTCATTTTAAAAACAAAAAATACTATAGAAAACATTATCTTGGGCCCTTCTTGAATAACCCATATCAGGATAGGCATAAGGCATATCAGTACGTTCAAAAGCAAATCTAAAATGGCAAACTTCATTAATCGGCAGACCTTGTATAGATACACTGTTAAATTTGAATTCATTTATTACTAAATTAATTTCTAATACAAGCAAGTAATAACGTTATTAAAATGAAATTCTTTGTAACAGCTTATTATGTTAAATACTTTTTAGGTAAACTTTATTATTATCAGATTCTTAGTCACCGAGCATCAAAGATGTCAGAACATTAGAATCATATTTTTGCTATCGTTTTATAGTTTATATTTAACTATAATTTGACTGTACGTATTTATGTCATTAAACTCTTCCTAAAGGGCAGGACCGATTTCAATGTATTTTTTGTATGCATTTGGGTGGCGCCCCAGATGGGTTGAGATTCACCAAACAGTGCGACAGGTGGCGCTGCAGTCGGTATCTCGGTTATTTAAATTGAAAAGGCTGCAACTTAGGTAACTAAAATATTGTATAAGACACTATACTATTTTCTCTGACCCTACTCTACTGTTCACGAGGACGGAGTCTTTAGCAAGACTTCTTATAATTTTAAAGACGATTGAATTAAATTTCAATAGATTTATCTACCATTTATAAATGCTTTATCCAAATAGTTTCAAAAATATATTCTTTTTTGTAAATGGTATAGATTTTTTTGTATCCAAATATATAACTGACAAACAAACAGACAAATCGCTACATATCAGCATTATTTTTGCGCTTCCAATAAATTAGGGCTCTTTTCCTAAATGTATACATATATGAAAAATAATATTCATCTAAGTAAACCGTATTGCATACTAAAAATTCCTAACAATGTCTTGCAAATTTTTTTATGAAATTTATTTATAAACAATTTCAGAAAAATAAAGTATTTTTACTGTCTAAGGAAATTTCATAACATTTATCTATTATTATCGCTTTATCAAATAATGGTTTTGTTGAATAAGGTATAATCAAACGTAATAAAAAAAAGCAATCTAAGAAGAAACTGTTTAATTAAATGGTTTTAGGTAAATATAAAAAAAAACAAAGTATTTTTTTTTAATCTAAATATTCCCTTGAATTTAAGAATTCGTTTTTGTTAGCTTTATTTATTTTGATGTTTACTAGAGTGCTTCTTGAAGTTTTTTGTTCTTAAATTTAATTATGTATTACAAAAATTTTATTGAAGACTCCTTCCTTGTCATATTATAAATTCTAATTTTCTAATAAACTAAAGCAAGGTTATAAATCACTTTAAAAATGTAATAAACTGATTTTAGTTGTTTTACAACAGTAAACAACTATATCTTCATAAACTTTATCTTATGCTTTTTGCTATTATTTTCTAAATTACAAAAAATAGATATATTTTTTGCCAATGTAGTTTTCATAAAATATTAGGAAAAATCTTGCATTTAAACAGCAATACAGACGCATATGTAATGTTATAAAAACATTAAATTTTTCACCTCTTTTTGAAAGTCACAGAAACTCATACCACTTTTAATGATTTCGAAACATTGAATGAATTTTGTTAATTAGGTCATAAATTTGTCACGTAAATAATAATTAAGCATGAATTATATATACGATAGCCGATAAATATATAACAATATACACGGGTGCTATAACATATTGAGGATGAGACCGGTTCCATCTGACATCAGACCGGTTCATATTGACCTCTGAGTATAAAGGTCGCTTATCAGAACTGAAACACGCGCTGCGCTAACATTGAGACATTACTCTTAACAGTAATTAATTATATTGATAAAGCGCCGGTATACTATTGGATATGAGAGTGTCAATATTGTACTGCACATATTACAACAATACTCTCTATTTAAATCATTTGTTATAACAGTGATATATTCAATTTAATAGCATCAAACAAAAAAAAATACTATATAATATATAAAGTAACTTTATTAGATTATATAAAGGTCTCTGATGAATTATATTCCGACACATAATATATTTATTATTACACACGGTTTCCCATTTACCAAGGAACATAAATATCATCGTTTCTACTAAAGTTCCAAGATATCATACGAATTACAATCATTTTATGGAAATTTATAAAAAAATATATATTTACATTGAAACATTGTTCTGATGACCAAATCCTCGGCTACTAATAAAAATATGAAACCTGAATAGTTTTTCTATTAATTACCAAAATAATTTGCTTTCCATTTTTTTAATGAAACACGTCATTGAAATTCATCTGATTAGTCATAGTTTAAGGTTAGATATTTTTAACTTTTGATTTTAAAATCTTAATATAACATTAATTTACATATTTAATTATTTAAAAAAAATAATTAAAATTAGCATGTAAGCACTTGACCTTTTTTTAAACATTCCCTTTGTCTATGATTTTCATCTGGTTAACCTATTTTTTGTTTTAATATCAATACATATAAATACATACACATTCTAAAACAAAGTCCCTCGCCGCGTCTGTCTGTCTGTCTGTCTGTTCACGGTAAACGGAAAAACTACTGCACTGATTATCAAACAGTTATCACCACTTGATAGCATGATTCTCGAGGAAAGTTTGAGTATATAATTTGTTAAGTTTGTGTATTTACTTTTGTGTACATTAACGGTATTTGTAGAATACGTCGGGAAAACATGAGCCGTCTGAGAGCTTTTAACGAAAGCGCTGCCTGAAGTCTTTGAGATATAACAAAATAATATATGGTGTAATTGTGTATCTTATATAAGACTACAGAAAAGTCAGGGGTGGCATATATCTATACCTAAAGTATAACATACTATATCCATTTTACAACTTTTCAAAATTTTCATTCCTAAAGCGTTTATTGGAAAACTATTTACATAGGGTTTTAAGTTTTATCAAAATAAATTACTTCGTTTTCAAGCCTACATCATTATCATCATTTAAATCTGGCGTACCATTTGAAAGTTATCATAATTTAAGTTCAATCATTCTCAAAATTAAATACGCTACTTTATATTTTTCGTAAAGAGCCTGTGCGAAGCAGGGGCTGGTTCCTAGTATTGTTATAATTGTTATTCAATTCTGGCCATGTGCAAATAAATTACTTTACCATTCCTTACTACGATAATGAATAGTATCAACTTAAAAAAATGTTTTAAACGAAAAAGTATTATCTAGCTAAAATCATATCTAAAAGATTTTCATTCAAACATTCAACCTGAAAGAAATCACTCATAAGCGATGAGGTCGCCTTTTGTGCTTAGCTTTTTCTTCTGTATCATTCTGTACTTAAATTTCTTTTGTGTGGTGTACAATAAAGCTAATTCTATTCTAGTTTTTCTAATCCAAATAACAAGACACACCACCAACCATCGTTATATGCTATATAGCTATATTTTAAATACAAACATGAATCTGACAGTATAATTGAGACGTTCTGTGTTCAGTCAAACGTCACTCTTCGATACTAGTAGTTTACCTTGATTGTTTGAGGGTCTGTCAATTGTTATCGGTTGAATATTGTCAGATTAATCATCTCTTAGTTACAACAGCACACCCTTCAATGTATAGTGTAATATATGATAGATATGCATAAAATATAATATTTGAAAAAGATGCAAAATATAGTGAATGGCACCTTTAAATCACTTAAGTAGGGTCTTACAAATTGTGAAAGATTTCTTGTTGGTCTGTTGTTTTTAATTATCAAATATATATATATATATCTTCTATGTTATGTTTTTATTAAATTAGTTTATTTGTAAATTTTTATATTTATTTTATATAGAAATAAAATTTATATGTAAACATATATTTACTTCTATTTGTTACTTAATTGTTTGTGACATATATCCTAGTACGAGAGTAGGAAGTAATTGCATAATTAATTGACAGATCTAATTTATACTGAGATATCTGATAGCCTTTGATGTCTCGAATAAGTGTATTAAAATAAGAAAACAATAATATAATGTAATATATATTTAATATTCCAACCATCAATTGTATTCAATAAAGTAAATTAAAGCTAGCCTTTTGTGAAACATCTTATTGGTACCTTAGTACTAGGAAGCCAATTTCTGTGAAATATTTCATAGCAAATAGCATCAATTTGACAAGGGTGTGACACGGGTTGGCCGGCAATTATACAACTGGAAGTGCACCTTCTGCTATCGGTTCTACAGAAATGTTAACGTTGGATTGAAGAATAACTAAAATTTAATTGAAGAAATATAAAACCAAAAAATGTTACCTGCTCAATTTTATATCGTCTCATGAAATTATCGTTTAAATTATTTAGTCTAAAATTGGGTGGTTATTTTTTTTTAATAATCCTATTTTATTATATAAATCCGATTACTTAAGCCAGAGTGTATTTTAAAACTTATTTCATTTTAACATGAATGTCAAGTAAATTATGGCAATTCATTTTGTTTATGATATATTTAAACTAATAATGTTTATCGTAGAGAGTATTCGTATCCTTCAAATAAGCTGAAATTCCTTCAAAACCGTTCCCCTTATATGACATTGCGTGACACAATAGTTTCAAGTATATTATCCTCAGAAATATTCTGCTCTCGTCTCGTGGGAGTGACTGATGGTCGCTCATCGTGGAAGTAGCTTTATTCGATTAACAATGTCTTGGTCAATATTTTTGGCAAAATTGAGTTGTGGCGGTTACTGTTTCAGATTAATTTTATTATCATAATATATTTGATACCCTTAATAAGGAGATGATGTTATTTTTTCATTCTTATAGTATATAAGTGTAAGGTCGATTTTGTTTCATACTTTTTTATCGCTATATCACACAATTTTATTAAATTTATTCGTAGAGAAACTCTAAGCAAATAAATACGTAATATTCAGATTTGTGTATAGACAGTTTTTCAATCAAAGGTAAGTCATATGCAACGACCATCACTTCAAAGCATTTACCCTAGACAAATTGTAATATTTAAAAGAATTAAATGTAAATATTTATTATTTCCTTAATTATTCCCTATTCCTTTAAGGATTTTTTTAGTCTTACTTAATAAGATAAAACATTATGTATGAAATCTCATTTTCCTTTCTTAGTATATATTTCAGATTTGTCTTTTTGATCAAGATTGATGGTTCCATTCAGGGTTGAAATTATCTTTATACAATATTACGTTTCTTCAGCTTAAATGAAATTCTTATATAACCTCAAACTTATTGTGTCATAAAATATCCGGGTGATAAATCAATTACATACATATGTCAAGCCTATTCCGTAGAAAATAATGTATTAATAATTATAATGTGACGGCTTGCCTACAAAATCTTGATTTAATGATCATATATAAAGATTTTAATCAATAAAAAGGGATGGATGTTCGTTGCTCTTTCACACACTAAACAACTTTAGGGAGTTTAATGAAACAAAGCAGTATAGCCATCTTAATAAGACTTAGGTTATATTTCCCGGAATTAAGTAAAGTTCCCGCGGGATCACTGCATAACAGTTTTATTTTGTATGAAATTACGCTACAAAGACTAGATGTCGCTGCTAACTTGTTACCATATCTATTGTTTCAATATATTTTATACATTTCTCTCTCAGCCTAATTCCGAAATGCAAATGTTGCAGAAAAAAACTATTAACATATAAAGTTATTACTGTTTTAAGCCCGAAATTTTTAAATTTCAAGAAATGAAAATCATTGAAACATTGAAATATTTCATTTTCACTGAAATAGTTGTGAAAATTTTTAAATGGAGGTTATACTGTTATATTTCTGGCATTACACTCAACATATAAAAAGGCTGTATCTAACATGGTCGGTTATATAATTCTCGACTACCAAGGACTGCTCTGCTAAGTTTTCTTTTATTGCTTATAACCAGACGTTAAATAACAAATTTAAAAATATTGAAAATACATGAAGGTGTTACGTACGCGCTACATATTATAAAATAAATGAACATCGCCGGGGCAACATCGTTGTATGGATAAGATATCATATAACAAGTAACGCCGCTGACTCCGCGGAACGAACACCAAGCCGTGTGAACCAGAAGATTCCTGATACCACACAAGCTATGGAATGGCATTGCTATCCTAACATCGGAGCAATCATGTAGTCTTAGGTATAGGTTATAAGTTTTAATATGTAATTTTTATTATAATATACATATATGTATGTTTCGTAGTTTTCCTGGAACCTCCGGTTGCCACCTTATATAATTAAGGCGACAATATTCTATATAATAATGCTAAGAAAATAATTTAAAAACTTATATTTTATACATAAAACTTTAATTTAACAACTTATAAATATTTTTTTTAAAAACCCTGATATTCCTATCTAAAAATTTATTCACAAATGTTATAAAAAGAAAAAAAAACGGAAGTTAAATTTTCACTTAAAATAATTGTGTTATAATATCGAGGGGCTTTTCATGTTGGCTATGAAAGATCTAAAACACGCGACTTTGATCGTTGGTAGCGGATGTCGCTTTAGAGAAAACAAAAGAGAATAACATATAACACAATTATTTACTTTGTATCTATTTGCTTTGTTATTTCCATTTGCAACGGCTTTCATTAAATAATCTTTCTTAACAATATAAGGAAATATCTTAAATTTTTGTACGGCATCTATTGTATTGTAAGACTGCTTAAACATTTCACAATAGAATAAGTAAATTATCAATGTAGGTATTAAACCCATTCCAAAGAGACCATGTATATATCGGAGCAGAATAGTTCTAATTGTATCATTACTATAATGGTATCCGCTATAATCGTGTTAGGTGTGTGCGCCAGATTACAAATCCAAAGAGGATAAGCCCGATATTTTTTTTTAAACTTTGCCTTCTCACACAAAAAATATTAAATACAAAAAACTTTATACCGAACCTCTCTGGATTTTTTTATTAAAAGAAAAATCAAATTTCCGAAGGTTATAAATATTCACGTACTATATAAATAACAGCATCGCATAACATAATTTTCTGAAAATATATATGTAAGTTTTTAAACGAAATGTAATATAGTCCATTCATAAACTTTTTTCGGGATGGAAATTTAACCAGATCTGAGTCATTGTATAACTAAGGTGCTCGAAACAAAATCTTTTAAAATTTTAGGTCGAGTGTCATCTATTTGGACATGGGTTTTCTTTCTTTTTGCCTAGATATGTACTTATATTACCACAGGATTTTTGCTAAAACATTTTTAGGGAAGCGTTTGCTCTTTTTTTTCTTGTCTTTGATGCCAATTGACAAACACAGAAAACATATCCAACTTCTGATTAAACAGTAATAGAAAATTTACAGTGAATTAAATTGTAATATATTACTCTGTCTACATACATTCGGGTTTTAGATTTGCTAATTATTGTAGTGGTGGGTGTACACTATAATACTTTTCAATTTTTTATAATCTTCAGCTATATTTTAGCGTGCAAAAGGAAACATCACATGTTATGTTTAATGCAATCCAAACCTTATAATCATTCTGCCATAAAAGTAAACTGTTACCCCTGCTGGGTTAGCACGCAATCAATTACATGATAGCCATTTCAAAATAATATACTATTTAATTGTATTACAGCTGTAAATAAAGATCGGTATCAGATCAATCCATTAGTGTAGAAATGAAGCAGCTTACGAGAGGTTTTAAAGTTGTATTATATAAAAAGATGTTCAGCAAATGAAACAAAACATTATTTGTATTATAAACAATACTTTTATAAAATTACAGTTTTACATTTAAGGTCGTCCATTTGATATTTTCAATTTCTTAAAAATATATTGAATGTTTATCCTGTTCCGTTTTAAAAAAAATGCTTACTAAAAGCTAGCTTCAGTTTCAAATTAAAAAATATTTTATATCATAAATAAATTTACTTTTTTGTGACCGTATTTATCTTTTTTGTTAATATGAAAGCGTTAAGTGGGACTTTTCAAACTACCTGAAAATTAGTCTTCTTAAGGAGATGAATTGTTGCAAACCTTTTTACTTCATAAAGGTGAATATATGTATCTTACAGCAAAATATTACTAAGTAAATTTTATATAACAGTTTTTTTTATATTAAAAACAACGATTGACTTGTTTCGAATAATTAAACACACATAAATGATCACTTGTGAAGGTTATACTTTCCTGAATAAATTACTTTTTCTTACAAACTAAGAAAAATCTACATCTCCTCTTAACTACAGGTGTGACAAAGAAGGAAAAAATTTGCAAATATAATGATCAAAATTGTTTGATCTTTATTTAACCATTGTTATCTATTCAAACAACCCGTGGCAAGTAGGTCGAATTTCCGCTTTTTAACGAATCGTTGACACATAATTTAGAATTTCTGTATCAATGAGAAAATTAACAATATTATGTTTAACAGTTCCTTTGTTTGCACGCGATAAAAAGCCTTGTTACGATCAGATAAAATTTACAGCAAACAAAAAATATTATAGTCTATAACACTAAGTTGAAACCTTTTGTTAGTCTTTCTATAATTAAAAAAAAATGCATTTTTTTTGAAAAGTGACATGTATATTAGAAAATATAGTTAATTTTCTTTAAACATACATTCTTCATGAGGGCATTTTTACTTAACCGGGATTAGTAGCATACTTACTAGTAAACCACATATATATATGTGTGTTTGTGTGTTATTAGAGAAAAACAATATACTAGTATCTAAAACGAAAATAGAAGTAACTTATTGTACATTTTGGACAAATGAATGCTGTTCAAGAGTTTAATGTTATAATATGATGATATCGGAGTAATACATTTGTTTTTAATTATTCATCTAAATTATTTAAAATTTCACTGGAATAATACTTTTATCAATATCACCATACATATTTATTATTATTATTTATTTCTTCCTTATAAAATATCAGCAGTCTAAAATAGGCAATTTCAATAAATTTGCAGATCAAACAATAGTCTTATCTACAAACTAGCATATCAGCAAAATACAGTAAGGATTTTATTTCACAACAAATTTCGGACATTTATTGAACGTCATGAATGTTCTTATATACAGATGTTTTTTTAATTTTATATTGTCATCACAAATCGCAAACCTTATATTTCCCTGTATTAATTAACAATCGAAAAATCTAAAATTAGGTAATAAAATACAAGGAAACTTTTTTTATATATGTATGTATATAATGCTTTGCAAAAGCGCCGCATTATTGCTGGCTCAAAAACGGAGCCGTTGGTAATAATGGCAAACAATTCGTAGAGAAGTGTGATTGTAGCTTGCTTTTGTTCTATCCATTTACATGGTGCTCGTTTATTTCAAGTTTTAAAAACTTATCATTGCTGCACGCTTGGGAATTTATAATTTTTAATGTTTTAATAAAACGGAAAAGGTTACCTTTTCTATATCGGTTAATTACTGGTTTGAGTTGTAAAAGTAAAAGTATTAGCTATTGAAGTCTGAATTTTTTTGTCATTGAACCGTTGTTGTATATTGGAGAAGAAATATATATTAAAATATAATCCATGTAAATATACATCGTAAAATAACCATATTGTACGAAAAAGAATATCGTATTCTTGTACCGTTTGTAACTTTATATCACACAAGATGTCTTGTTTCATCAGGAGACCAAATATCGACTTTTGTGCTTTGCATAAATTTGCATCCCAACATGCTTTGTTCGCTTACTATGCTGAACATGATATCGCCCCGAAGACATTATCTCCCAGTGGTAGATTCTCCTTTCGTGATAAATATTGTTACACCCAACCCTACTGAAAAATACCATTTATTACCAAGTCATGAAATACTGGAACATTTTCATCAACGTTAAAAAATACTAGATACTAATAATTTCTTTCAATATTTTAAATTTGTATTAATTCATCTAATAAAATAAAAAAAAATCTCTCTAGGATAAAATCTCATTAACATTCTCGTTTAATTTTTGGACGATTTATTAATACCTGTCCGCCAACACGTTTCTTTCATATATTTATATATTTATACTGTTAACAGAAGTTTCTCAATATTCTATACGAAAATTTCTATAATAGCTAAGGTAATTTTGATATCTTAAGTAGAAATAATTTAAATGTTAATTAACTACGTTCAAAAGCTTAAAGTGCTAAAGGTTAAGATGCTTGTCCCAATATCATTATCAGATATTTTCTTACAGCAGTATTATCTCGTGACGATGTCAAAGGGAAATTGAACGTTTACATGCTTACCATCAAATATCTGAATGACATTCTGCCTTTTTTATAACAAAATATATTTAAATGAAACTAGTGTTATTCGGATTTACTACGCGGATTTTATTATTTAAAAACTACATAATCCCGACGTTTCGGTTACTTTGCAGCAACCGTGATCACACACCGTGATTGCACACCTCGTCTGCCCGTGATCACGGTTGCTGCAAAGTAACCGAAACGTCGGGATTAGGTAGTTTTTAAATAATAAAATCCGCGTAGTAAATCCGAATAACACTAGTTTCATTTAAATGAATACTCGCGAAAATCTTAGATCTCATTATGTAAACAAAATATATTTTTTTCATAAAAAAAATTATAAAAACACTATTCTAAATATCTGACAGTTTTTAATAGCTGACACTAAATAGACCAAATTTCTGTGATATGAATTCTATCTTCCACAACTACTAGAACTATTGCTTCAATTATACTTAAATCATGAATTATTTATATCAGAATTTTACTCTTTCTATTAAAATATAAGTTTATATTGTAAGCCATACAAAGTGTACTGCACGTTATGAGTTGTATGGAAATAGCATGTAAATGTTGAAACTACTCTCTTAAATGTATCTTATGTACAGTAAAATTAAAAATAAATGTTTGAGATGCTATGATAATATTATGTTACGATGTTACTCTTAAGTAAAATAAAACAAGAAAATAATGTTATCCATCGTTTATTAAAATCAATTAAAACATTCAATTTTTACAATTATCGTGACGAAAGATCAGCACGTTTTGTATTAAGCTAGATTAAGGTATAATTATTTACATAAAGTTGTTTTACCACATTTATAAACAAGATACATTCACTAAGATAATTATATAATAGAAAAATTAAATCTGAAAAACTTGCATTAAACCAATAACAGCCATTTAAACTTAAAATATATTTATAACTTAATCGAATAAATTGTAAGTCGCTGAGGTTTAATAAATATAATTAATTTGAATTTGTAATCACTTAAATAACACGAAACAAACAAATGCCTTATCGCGTGAAAATTATGTTTGAAATATAAATTAAAAGGTTTAGAAATTACAAAGTAGTATTCTAAAATGCGACATCTTAAATACAACGTCGGCAGGAAATTGATATTCATATCAAATAGAAAATATAGAATGCGATATCACGGAAGTTACAGGTTCATACCTTGGTTGAGTCGATAATTTTTTTTCATTATATATATGTTCTATGTGAATTTTAATTTAACCAGAACCTACAATTGATATTTACTATGACTTTTTAAATGTATGTATTTTTATCTGTAGTTTTGGCCGAATTCACATTTTTAACACCGACGGCACCAAAGCCTTCATTGAACGAATCTCACTACATAATTCTCGTCAACACTTATAAAGTTAAGTGGATGTTTCTAAATTGCCAACAATATCAAATATTATTTTTTTATATTATTATAAATTAGATAAAAGATTCGTAAATCATATCTACCAAGATATTGAACACAATAAAACACATTTTACGATACATTAAATGACCGAAACTATTTATTAAATATGAACGTACAAGATTTCAATATTTAATTGGTCACTGCAATAAAGTCATATCTACACTAACTTACAAACTAATTGCTCCGCCTTTACACGTCGAGATCTAAATAACATTAACTATATACATTATACGTATAAGAGTAACATTAAAAATTAACAATACAAATACATAAATACATTAAGGTAGTTAAGGAGAGCGTTAACCAAATATATATATTTTTAACTCTAACAATTTAATTACAATGATATCTTGAAAGACTATACCAGTAATGAATTGTTTAGAAATTTGTTTAATTATTTTCAATCGTTAATGTTCACATGAGAAATAAAAAAATCTTATTTATTTATTTAATATGTAGTAAAATTATTAATTTATTTACAAAGATCTAAGAAAACCATTTGATTACATATGGTATAAAAATTAAATTCTACAGTATAAAATTTACCATATATCTACTTATAAAATAAAGAGTCTTGCAAACTAGCTTATTAATTTGTTACAATAAAGCTGATAAACATAACTCACATTTATGCTAGAAATGATCAAATTAATTTCTTACATTAATGAAATCATTCATAAAAAATATGCACACACTAGCACACAAGTCATATCACAATACCGCCTGAGCATGAAAACGTCAACATTATTTATATCACCAATTTTTAACTCCGAAGCGCAGCGCTCAACTATAAAAAAATTAAAGCACAGCTATACATACTAAAATAAGGGTGAGGATCAGACTAATGAGCGGAACAACGAGCGGAGCGGATCGTCCAGAAGCTGCGAGAGCGCTGGCTGCTGCCTCGACGCATTGCCTATACGCGATGTGCTCCAAACAGGTTATAGCACAATAGTGTTGATGTGCACACGCCCCATCGCAGTTGTCAGAGTTATCCCGTTTAACGTTATAAGAGCGTAAATATCTAAGAAGAAATAAAAATATTCTTATTTACTTTTCGATTTCACGTACATAAGTACGTATATACAATATCACATGATATGGAAAGGTAAGGTTCATAAATCTTTAAATATGATTAAAAGCTTTAACGTCTGATATGATAAAAGCAACTATTAATTAACAGGACCGTGAACTCTTCCAAAAACCTGATTAATCATCTAGGGGTAGATAAAGTTTATTTTATATTGCTAAAGGTTTCATTAGAAAGTTTCTTAAATCACCATTCTTTGAAACAAAGTCTACAATTAAAATCAACTTCATTAGGAGAACACTTTCTCAATGAGCTTTGAAATTTGGTATTTCTATCACAAGTTTGTATAAAAAATATTACGTACTTATTGAACATGGTAGTTTCGTGAGCCGTGCCAATCCTTAGCTTGTCAGCCAAGTGATGCAAGGATTCCGCAGAGACGTCTCTAATGGCGTAGTATTGTGTCAAATTGTACTCAGCCACCCAGTCACCTCCCACAACCGTTGCACCACTGTCCCCAACTCGATTCGCCACGGCCAAATCCAAGTAAAACTGAGTGTAATCTAAAACCTAGTACCATAAATATAATATTGATAATTCCTTGGAACTTTCTTTATTCTATTCTATTGTAAATGTATTTAAGTAAACAACCGACAAGATTCTAGATCTAATTAAGTCTAATTCTCGATCTCGAATAAGGTCAAACTTTTCTGTGTAATTATATGTCAATAAGACTTTCCCAGCCTAATAAGGTAGCTTTATAAGATCAGCTCTGTCTTAGAAATAGAAGCTAAAAAAACGGAGAGGTTACTAAGTGATAAAAAACTTAGCAATTGAAAAGGGTTTATTAGTTTTATAACTGTCATCAAATGCATAAAGAAATGGGGATTTGAATTGATGTCCAGATATATTAGAATCTATAAATTAAAATTCTTATAAAGTAAACTCATTTTTACGGAAACGATATACGAAATCACAATATTATAGCTAATTAAATTAGCTTTTTGTTTATTTGTTTTATGAATATATCAATTAATAAAATTCACTTCCGAAAATAGTTTTGCTGTATGCGGATTTAGTTAGCATCTATATTTAAAAAAATTAAAACTACGAGTAAAAAAATCTTCTATATTTTCAACCTTAATTATACGAGTATTCACTTTTATCGAATATTGAAATTTGAGGCGTTTTTGCGGTCGAATGGATAACAAATTGGAAAGTGGATTTCACCGTAAAATATAATAAATATATAATAATGATTTCATTTTATTAATATTTAAAGTTAAATAATTTATAAATAACTTTGATTATATGTTCATTATTTTAATATAATGTTTAGTAATGAGTAATACTATATGGATTGTAAATAAAATTTATAACATTTTATTCTAATTAAAGAATGTCCGATATTAATACTATGCACTGTTAGAATCCTATATTTCTACTAAATGATATGTTTTTGAATAAGTTATTGAACGAACGAACAAAATAAAAAATATTTGCATACAATAAAACAAGATTTTTATTTGCGGAACAATCAAACGCCAATTGAATAGATTGAGATTGTTGTGAATTTATAGTTATAAACTATATTTCCATACAAAAGACTTTTTGTATTGATCGCTAAGAATATTTTCCTTCGTTTAATTGCTTTCTATGATTTTTGTGTTTCAAAAAGTCTAAATATCAAAACCTCAAATAAATATGACGTTGACTAATTTGATTACATATGACGGATGAAAATTATATGTATTTATTACTGCTACGGATTACTGGTTACGATATAATCACTACGGTACATGTAGGGACTTCACTTCATATTTTATTCCACAGTTTAAAAATTTATTATTCTCACCTTTCCTGTATCTGAGTCAAATTTGTAAAGTCTTAATCCTGGGTTTGAAGAACCGGCGGGATCGTGATGAGGGCTAAGTGATGGCGCCAGGAAGGCCCAGGATACCGGCAGTTCTATTAAAAGAAAGAATCATTATGGTCTAATAAAGAATAGTCTATTTATGATTTTAAGGTGATAGTAAAGATATACGTAATTAAACATTTTCAAACAAGGCTTGATGGAAAATTTCAAAACGAGCATATTATTAAGGGTATAATATAATTTAAAGTTTTCGCTTATCATCGTAATATATCGATTGAAAATGTTTTACTAAAATTGTAGGCTTTGATCATGCAAGGCTCTGCTTCACGGCATCGTTAAAGTGGTTTGAAAAAAAAGTCGTGTTTAAATACACACGCAATTATTAAATCCGCTTAAACATTTTACCGCAACTAGCGTGAAAAATGACAAATACATAATTGACATATTTTATGAATATTACCTTGGGAACATGATATGATTAATATTTTTTTGTATAAATTGAATTTATGAACGAAAGTATCCAGTCAAAGTAAATTTCAGCATTTTAATGGTTATTTGATAATTTTAAATATAAGCCATTTTGAGTATTTTAACAATTCAAAATATTAATATTAAGAACAATTTACTATGAATTGTGATTTTTGGTATCCTAATTAAAATAGTCATCATAGTGTTTAATTTTATAGAATATTTTACCTATTTATAGTAGCCGTGTATAAGTTTTAAATGTACCAATTAAATTGTTAAAGTAAATAAAAGCTTAAACACTTACATATGTATGTAAATGTAAGTTTGATTGTATTTTTGTCTTAATTAAATAAATCAATGCAAAGTTCTTTACAATAAAATTGTTTTTAAATTCTATAAACATTGATGATAAATAATAAAATAAATAACCTATGGCTTTCTGTAAATTCGGTTCTTGATTTACATCTATTGGTTAGAGCATTCCTAACTAATCTGTTGAACTAATGTTTATTTTTTTATCAAACCAAAACTATATCCTGTATCCTGACAACTAACCACATAATGTGAAGTAGGCCTTAGAAACGTAAATGCAAAATACCTAAGGACCGTAATCCGAGCGTGCTGCCGCATCGGCCACAGGTATTTCGTGAACGGTTTACGTACTAAATGCGATACCAAGAATTTTAGATAAAAAACAATGTTTCTTACGATTATTATTTTAAATAAACTTCCAATTGATAAGTTCGGTGAAGTATCGTTGTATTAACATTATAAAAATTTTTACTTAAGCGAAGAAAAATAGATTTACGTAAAAAGAAAATCGTTTATATTTATTGAATATAAAATCATGTTAATAAAATTTACTGTTGCATCTAGATTGTTAATTGAACAGATATAATTAACAACTAATCGTAAGCCTTGCATATCATTATATTATGTTATAATTGATCATATTTTTCTATTAAGGGATTACGCAAATATAGTGAAATATATTAGTATACCTTTATCATATATTACTCGAAACGTGTCCACGTGTAGGTGCCCAAAGAACTGTCCCGCTATAATACCAGCGTGTCGTCTGATCGTGTTCAGGAATTTAACGTTTGCATCAACCGAGTAGGCGTTATAACGAGATCCTGAACCGGGGGCTGAATGTCCCACTATATAAACCTATATTGAAATAACATATTAATAAAAATAACAATATAAGGATCATTTTCATAGTTTTCCATAGTGCATACTGTGATATTATACCTAACATAATATTGTGTTTGAAATCATCAAATATATCATGTAATGTAAAGGTAAACAAAAAAATCATTAAAATAGATTGACACGTAAGATTCCAATTTCCGAATATAGCCTCAGGAGACTGAACAATGCGGAAGATGAAAAAGCAGAAGAGGCAATCATACAACAGGAAGTGACACTCTTGCTTATTAATTTTGGGACAAATATTTTATACGTATATATTTGTGTCGTTTTTCCTTGTTTGATGTATAATTGATTACGTTTAGAATGAATGTGCATGCATATAATATAATATATAACATATATATATAAGGTTTTCAATACTATACAGTACTAGATTTGTTTGATAAAATTATGATTGTATGTAAAAATATATCTTAATTATAATTTCTGACAAATATTCAAGACACATAGGTAATAACATAATTCTGTGTAAAAATAAAATAAATTTGCAATTACACCACAAACTGAGTTCGAATCTAGAGGATCTCCGTGTTTGTTCTCCAAAACAAATTCGTTGACAACAGAGACGAACAATAAGTCTTATATAATGCTTTCGATTTATTCAAACAAACAATACCTTCTTTGAATACGGCCTTCAAGTGTTTTTTATAGAAATTGCCTCTAAATCCTTGGCTTCTCGAGGCAAAAAAATCAAGATTCACTTGATTTAATAAACCCTTTTCAAAAATTTCAAATGTCAATTCCTCATTTAACTTAGACAGGGTTACATTATGAAATTATTTAAAATTATTTTTAAATTAATATATTTCATTTACGAGATAACCATATATATCATTATGACAGTATGGCTATATATTATTACACTTAATTTTATTTATCCATGACATTACTATCAGTTTACACTATGTAAGACCTCGGCCGTTTAATTAGATCTCGTGATATCAAACTACATGAACGTTAAATCTTTCCCGCGGCTCGGAGAGCACGTAAAGCTTTAAGCTTATAACCTCAGAGCGTTCAACACAAATATATCATAACGATAAACTGTGAACGACAATATATACAGCATTTAACTGACACGAATTTGTCTAAAGCGTTTCAAATATCTCCGCTGTATAAATAAATACATAAAAAACACATGACACTAAACAAATTTATTAATTGTGAACTTTGTAAATAAAAATAAATGAAAAGGTTACTGAAATCTTTTTAAAATTTAGTAAAAATTAAAATTGGACAAAAAAATTACTTTTTGATTGAAGAATATCAAATATATTTCATAAATAGTATGTCAAAAGCTGATTTATTAAAAAAAAATATTAGAGATTCGAGTAAAAATATATCTCAATCATTAAAATCTTTCAAGGTTTTTGAAAATGTTATTTCGATAATTATGGTAAAATTCTGGAATTTTATTACCATGGAAACAATGATATATCGCCGCTTCATACTAATGGGTCATAATTATGAATACGGAAACATTCTTGGATGAAACGTATGGGGACTCAAGGGGCTTTAATACATGTATGATTTATGAATAAGAATTCCTAAACAACAAAATGCGAAAGCTTTGTGTTGTTTATTATATTAATTGGGAATTCCACCTGGTAATACCTAGTTGTTCTGTCCCAGCGTATATTAATATTTTTAGTACTATATAACTGTTTATAAATAGTAAATGAATTATAAACAAAATTTAACAGAAACACCGAAATCTATCTGAATTGGCCAGCCAAATAAAACGTTGTGACACAAATAAATAGAACTTTTTTTAAACAATAACATTAAATTTAAAGAGATGGCATATTAAAATATAATTAAAAGCAATAAAACACTAATGAAATAATATCTATATAATGAAAAAGTCAAACCAAGGCTAAGTATGTATGTAAATAATCTTCAAAACGCAACACATCAATTTCGTAAAGTGAGTTAGAATCGCCTGTTGTGTGTACATTTAGCATCATAACTAGCCGGAACCGCAAGGGATGTCCGGCCCGTGGACTTATATAAATCACGAGATTAGAAACTCGTTAATGTTATCGCTTTTATAATCCCAAATTATTCTTATTACATATACAATTTAATTTATATTATTGTAAAAATTTCTATTGGTAACTATTGTCTGGCCTAAAAGCATTTTTAATTCAATGTTTATTTGGAACTCTCGCATTTTAATATATGATGACCCATTAAGTGTTATGGAAAATTTTGTTACAAACATAATTATTGTGTGTACATAACCTCATATTTCTCCTAAACTATTTGTTGTAACGATTATTATCTAATTACTCTAATTGTGGGTCCAGAAAAGGTTAATTCTAAAAATTACAGCAGTTTCCACATTGTGAACTAAAATGAAGATATAGATTCATTGCCTATTCTTTGATTTTTTTCCTTGTGGATTATTGAAGTATTGTCTATGAATGATAAAAAAAAAACAATACAAATGACAGCTACATCCAGCGATAGCTATTCGAAACAAATGAGCAACTTAAAAACGTTTCATTAAAAGCAAACAAAGAGCCGAACGAGCGCTCTTAATTGCTTTGAACCCATACAATACATCATGCATAATGGGATAATGAGGTACGGCCTAGTAGCAGCGTATGTGAAATATTTTATATGACATAAACCGAACAAAGTTTAACTAAATATTGTATTGTACATTAAATATTCAAAAGGCGAATACCAGTCCCATACACAACCTAAAATATAAATACTGAAACAAAATAAAAATACTCTCCATTCGTATATCCGTCAACTCGAGGCTAACTGGAACGTCTATATAATTGACGCTTTGACATCAGACACGTGTTTTCTCTTTTACCTAACCGAATTTCTTGACTTTATCATATAAATATTTAACTTCATAGATCAGTCTATGTAACTTGTTTGATTTAATATTATTTTTATTTGTTTTATTGGTATATTCTAATTACGTTACGTTCACCAAGAGTCAGAATATTATTTGTAGCATAAACGAAATGCCGTCAATGATATAAAGTAAATTCTAAAGACTACTTTATTTTACATGATAACCCGTTGGTATTTATGAAGAAGTTTTATTTTATAAATTCTCACCATCTCACTATTAGCCGTTGCCTTATCAAGAACAGCATCCAACCATTCCCACTGCCGCTTAGCCTGAACACTGTTCGCTTGACTGTGGCTGAATAGGTTTGTGTTTAACGCCACGATACGTAACTTACTGTGTGACTGTTCTATTGTGTAATACCCATCTGTCGAAGAAATCGGTTTTATTTAAGATTAAAACTATTTCATTATTTCTTCCTTACATTGGTATGAAAAAAGCTTTATTAATATAAATTTAGGACCCATTATATTTTATTACATTTTTAAAAGAGGTTCTATATTTTACCCAAATAATGATTTTAATTTTAATATTCTACCTTTAAAAGTTAATTTATAATTATAACAAGATTATTTAAATAGACATTTTATTTCATAACGATAGCTAATGAAAGAGTCAGAATTATAAAATTCAGTTTTTAAAAAAGTCCTAGTGGCATTTGCTTCGTTTTTTCTTGATCCGATTAGCAAAAACTGAGAGCTTGAACCAAGTCTGAATGCACTTCGTTTTAAATGGATGTTCAATTTGCTATGTTTTTTCTAGAAATTCAAAAAGGGATAAGCCATCATAGCGCGAGCGATCTGACAGCTTCAGTAGGATAGTTAAAGTATTTTAATCAATTACGGGTCACTCGACAAACGAAATTCCACTCAAAACTGACGAAAATGGAAAATGAAAATATTTCACCGTATTGTTCAAATTAAATTACTTTTCCCTTAGCGTTATAAATATAAGTTGTAATAGTACATACAATTTAATATCACATGATACTAAAAATATATTTTATTTCGAATAAATATCTCTGAAGGGAAATTCTGTTGTAATTTAATTTATCTACAATATTCTAAACAAATTGTAGTCTAATAAAAAGAATAGATGTAATAAAAGTATGGAATAGTTAGACCAAATTCCTATTACTTACACATTTTTAATGTTTGCAGTGCTTCCAGCGGTAGCCAATGGCTCCATAAATTTGTAAGTCTCTCAGAAGGCGCTGGATCCGTATGACCAAGTACAGGAAAAACGAAATGAGAACTGAATGTCATCCTTAGAAGCTCGGTTATATTTCTGATCGCCTGGTACCTATTGTCTTCATTGTCAGAGTATTGTACTGCTACGATGTCCCTACAAAGAATTTCTAATAACGTATAACCACAATCACAATTAACTCAACTTTCCTTTGTGTTTAACATAATGAATAGAGAACTTCTAGGTTTCTTTTCCGCTTGAATTAATAATATAAATTAATTTACATAAACCAAAATAAATAATTAAATTTTATTGTTTCAGTCGATTAAAGTATTATTGTATTCTGTTTATAGGAATAAATGACACCTTGTTAAGGATAAAATGGAATAACTTGCCACGATCATTGATTTCAATTTCCTTAATTATATAATATAAATTTACATTCATTATCAGAAACATAAACAAACCGACATGTGACTTATACAATTTAAATTAAGTCCTATTATATATATATTAAATCCTTACCCGGTCCATAAAACAAACTCAACATTTTCTGAATGTCGTGTCCGCATATATCTTAAGGCAGATTGTATCAGTTCCAAAGAACTATCGCAGGAGTAATCCCCAAGTCTACCGAGGGCTCTGTGGTGGCCCGAGCTCCCTCGCTCGTCAGCTCTTCGACAATCTAAACAAATGTTCAAAGAAAATTAAGGATGTATTCATGTTTATGATTAATGAAAACAATCATTCGTTAGGGGTGAAGTGACAGAGCATCATTTATTAAATGCTACGTTGAACGAAGGTTAAGTTACGCAAAACGAATATCTATTGAAATTGAAATTGCCTTCTGAACTCTTATTTCTATCTTTAAGACTGAATAAATAAAAGAATTGCTAGGACTGAAAAGGGAGTGTTAATGTAATTAATCTTAATTTTTTTATTTTCAATTAACAACTAGAGAGATCCTTTTGCAAAATAAATTGTATAATTCCTTATATGTCAATAGAATCATTACTTTTTATAAACTTTGTACCTACGTCTTCTAGTGTCGCCCTGTGCTGTGTATAACGGGTCGTAATGAAAGTCAGTAATGTGCCAGAAGTAACCTGAAACAATAATATTAGTATGTTATTTTCAATAAAACACTATGAACAATAATAGTTAAATAATCTGAGACACAATGATATAAATAAACCAAGAATAAGTTCTATGAGTAACAAATTTACATAAAAGATAGGAATAAGGGCATTCTTATTTTATAAGAATGGGACAAACCGTCGTAAATCACGCTCTAAAAAACAACTGCCAAGAAAAAACACTACAGATTTTTTAAATGCTAAATAAATATAGCGCACGACCTCAATGCGAATGGATACACAATTCTAAAAATGGAGCTTGTAAAACACTTAACACAGTAGGTCGGGTTCAGTCCCACTTAGCAGTCAGCGTCTTGACATAGAATTAGTGAGTACATAACACTACAATGCAAAGTTGGGTAACTCGATATACGGCATATCTTAATTGAGGTTAACATTGAAGACGAGTAAGTCAATAGTGGCTTTGTTCTATATTCAATAGACTCAGACTTAGGGTTAACTTTATTAATATAAAAATAATGTGAGTTTTCCGTAGCCTTCGTCCGCCGAATAAGCAAAATTCCTAAAACTATTATACTGAAGCTAAAAAGGTTCGACAGTGAGCAAGGTAAGTAAAAATTATACTTGGCCTTGTAGTTCCACTTAAATACTTGACCTTATTAGAGGAATTATATTTTCTGGTCTTCAAAAATATTTGTTAAAATGCTTCTGTTCGAGTCTATGAATTGCTTATAAATTTAAGCTTTGTTTTTTATCTGTGTCCCAAATATAAATTAATATATATTAATCCGATCAACAAATAGTGTTATTTCATTCATATTTAGGGCACGAGTAATACTTACAGAACACATTAAAAAAACTATTTCAAGCGCAACAGTGTAACTTGTTTTTTTCCCAAGCTCATAGCCTAAATTAGTAGTAAAGTAAGTATTATACTACTAATGTAGTATTAAATTAAATGATTTTAAACAAAGATTTTTTTTTATACAAACAAATAGAAAAATCTAAAATAATTTCAAATAAAAAATGTTTAGAAATGGGTAACTAACATTACAATTAAAAATAATTATAAAATTAAAAACTTGAGCAAGCGTGGTGATTAATGCTCTAACCTTCTCCATGTGAGAAGAGGCCTTTTGCTAAGCAGTGGGCTCTCCGATAGGGTGATGATGATGATGATGAATTGATTTTTGATTCCAGAGCTAACTAAAAAGCACATGCTACAAGTAGGTTTTTTAAAAGATGACTGATGAGATCTCTTACTATTAATTAAATATCCTATTAAAATTATCTATTATTTTTCTCAAATTGTTGCATCTTTTTCATCCACCATTGGATGTGAAATTGGATTGTTGCACCATTTGCTTGGTGACATAAAGTCAAGCGAAATTTTATGTAAAATAAACACTAATGAGCACATATGAATTGAATCTATTTTATTAAATGGTCTCGCAGCCCTAACAATAACCAACCAACCAACCCCTAACCATATCTTTAAACATCACAGTGTACATAGAAAACTCTTTTCTACATTATCTATAAAACATATAAATATATATTTATTATAGATAAGGGTATATTAAACATTCCTTTATACTTCCGAAAGAACAATAATTTACAAGAAAGAAGACAGGATGTGTCAAGACAAAAAATAAACATAAACAAAAATTATGATTTATATGACGGCAAGTCGACCAGGTGAGAATTTCGGTGTAAAAATAAACCAATTGAATAAACCATACATGTTGCTCAAACGCGACCTGAATGATGATATATTAAAATTACAGACGTTGGTGAGATTCGCCATATTTATGAGCCGTGAAAGATATTGTTCACGAAATATATAACGAGGCTACGGGCCTACGAGGCCTACGAGGCCTTACAATAATCAACTCATAACGAGATATCTACGTGTCATATAATGTAAATTACTTTTTTTTAATAAACGAAATAAACAATGAGGTATAAATTTGCAGACAGTAAATAAATTAAGTACAAACAGTAAATATACTGCAGAGGTAACAGCCCTCCATCAATAGTTAATTCTCACACCGATAACCAAAGCTTTACTAGAGCATTGCAGACTTCATTAAACTACACTAACCACAAGGTTGAACTGGCGAATAGTCAAACCAATCAACTAAGCAAAATTAAGAGAAGAAATAAAATAGTTGAAGCAACAACGCTTCACAAATTTACTCTGCAATTTTAGAAGAAGAAGCCTTGTGGACGCTATTCCTTAATGACAATACCTATTATAAAGTTACTTTTTATTCTTTTCTTGTTTGAAATACATTGTACAATAACAAAACCGTTTTATTCTTGAAAGACTTAGGTTTCTTGACTTAATTTTTATTAGAAGGGTTAAATTTAATGGAACTATAAATATGAATAATATGATTTGTAACGCTATTTGCCGAATACTTTTTAACGTACAATAAAAAATCTTCAAATTTAACAATACATGTTTATTTATAAATAATCGTAACTCAAGTAATATGAAATAAAATGGAATCATTAGGGATATCTGATGTCTTATATCCAAAAAAACTTTATGATGTGTATACCAATTCTACTTATACAAAGTTTATAAATCCTTGAAAAATTCAGGATACTAAGCTATTCCGGTAGATTAGTCTTTCTTTGGAAGTCAATGAATAATTCAAACACTGCATCTAGTTGGTGTGCTCTATGCTATTCAGAAGTTTCACGCTATTCTCTAGTTCCTATTGAACTAACTTGTCACCGTTTGTTTAGTTCTAGATTTATTATCCACTTGATATTTGCCAGTTTTGCTGATATAAAATATAAGATCAATAAATATAACAGTATACAGAGCCTTGTGGACTATTTGTTTAATATATCTTTAGTGAGTTAAAAAAAGATAAACAAAATATTTAAATAGAAAAACAAAATTATGAATATCGCTAATATGATTTTTATAAATAAATACTTCAACAATTATGTATCAAAAATTTGTGATGTTATAAAATTGCTCATCTAACTACATCATGTAATTAAAGAGGACTGAGTAAGTAAGTAATCAATATCAATTAACTCTCCAGAAATTTTGAATAATAATCATCATTTTGTTTTTGGTAACTTAATTAAAGTAAAGTGTTATGTTTTCAATAACATTGATGTTTTAGAAGTAATATAAATTTATGGAAATAAACCACAAAAATTTATTTGATAGAGCTACTTCGTTGAAAAAGAATGAAAAGTCAAAATTTCATTTTATTAGGAGTGTTAATATATTTATGAAATTAATTTTCTTGTTCTTCATTATCTATAAACCGGTTGATAATTTTGTCATAGTATGCGGAACATGACAAAAGAGCGTGTCACCAAATCAAAAATGGTAGAGTTATAAAAATTGAATTGCTAAATAGTTTAACGACTCTTACACCAAAAAAAATATTAAAAAAAATTATACACTTTATACGTGGGTCTCAAATTTCCTTTGTTAGTCACAATTAGGTACTGTTCTTGTTCATTTTATTTGTAGATCACGATTTTTCCCAATTTTCATTTGATAAGCGCAAAATTGTATTTTTCTTTCAAGATACTGTGCAGAAAACCGGTATTAGCACCTTTAAGCCTAAATCACTTCGTAAACTTTTATAATATAAAACTCATCATTACTTATATATAAAAGCGTATACCTTTTAATTTGATAATATTCTAGTTAAAATGTAAATGACTGTAAGAGAAAAGGCAGGAAAATACTTTTTATTCAGAAAGAAAGTAATAAGTCGAATACAATATTGAAATACAAAAATATTTCAGTTTTATAAAGCATTACTTATATTAAAGATTTGCTTAAATTTTATTTTTATTTATTTTTCAAGCGTAATTAAAGTCTTTGAATTCTTAAACTATGTTAAGGTTTCACACAATAAAAAATCATTACAAAATAGAATAAATTAGTTGTATAAAAATTATGATGAATTAACTGTAAAAAATGTACAGTTTTATGTATTCTGCTATACATCGATTTCTGTACAAAACTTAAAACGACAACAAATTAAGTCACAATGATCACAAAATAATTATATGCTTTTCAAACAAATACCATTACCTAGCTAATGCTCATAAGCCAGACGGCTTCACGAATAACTATATTATTAACTATCCTTAGACAACAAGCCTGATTCGGTCTGACAATTTCGATATCGTTGTTTCCAGATTGCGCAACAACTTTCGAAAATTTATTTACTAGAAGGGTCTGTTTAAAAGAATGGTAGTACCAATAGCACTCGAGTATCAAACGAATCTCTCTCACAGACAAACAAGCCTCACATTCAAATATAGTCATACATCCACTTGTATTATTTAAGTTTATCATTACCTTATGTCATTAAAGAGGGTTTATTGCGGAATTCATATCATTTTCAGGAATATGGAAAAAAGTTAAAGTATCGAAAAAAAGCATCTAGGTCATATAATTTTCATAGCAATCTTGCTAAGTTCGTGTTTAATGTTTACACATTGCCATGGAGATAGTCGTGTATTTGATATATTATTATTTTATAAATTTAGGTTGTCTGTTTTCTTTGTTTTTTTTACGTTTATTTACCACGTGAATCGTATGTCACGGGATGGTCGGTCAAACATGCTACCAATAATGTTGAATTTTATACATTATTTATGCAGTAAAATTTTTCAATAAATAAAAATAAATTAAGCTTTTTTCTGTTTGACTACTGGTAGCTATTTGTTTCAAATTAAACTGCAATTTGCGTCTAGCTCGGAATGCCAATTAAAATATAGAATTACAGTTTACGAAATAAACATAACATCAAACATTTTATTTGATAACGTTCATTCCACCACTTAAAATGGAATTTCCATTGTTAAGGTACGTTCTAAATATCAAGCTATCCTGAATAATGGTTTCTGTAATCTTAAACGGGAATAAATCAAGTTGAATATTAATGTTTAAGATCTTCGCTTACAATAGAATTAATGAGCGCGCTGATAAATTTTATATAAGTGTGGACAAAACTCTTTACTTTCCAGTTTACTTCCTTATACTATTTTTAAGTGGTTTATAAGCAAAACATTTTAGCTTTTAGCAATTAAATTAAATCAAAATAGCATTAAAATTAATGACCATCATTTTATATACTTCTTTTGTTATCATTAAAAATGTAGTTATGTGAATAGTTATGCTGAAATAAAAAAGCCCCTAAGTAATTTAAAATACAAAAGGAATTGATTACTGCCTATAATTATATAAAAATAATAAATGGAATGACTTTACAAGTATTACTCTAGCATACGTGACCTATATAACATTTAAGACTATATAATTAAGCCAACAAATTATCCACCTCTAATGGTGAAGTGGAAGTCATTGGCTGCGTCAGTCAGGCTTCATCGCACAAATGCGAAGGGATGTATTCATCAATCAAGGGGTTATTATGTGGTTGTATGTCTGTGTGAGTTCGCCTATCTACGTAAGTCGATCACGCTACCACGCATGATACCACTGTAGGTGATTTAATACGACTTATTTAAACATGCTATGTATTTAATATTTTAGTATCGAAACTTACAGTGTATTGGAAAAGAGTTTCAATTTATCAGTTTTTATATTTTATGAGAAAATTAAAAGTATTTGAACATCAACTAATTTTTATCACTTAGTTATCACTTTGGTGATATAAATACTTCTGTAAACCTTTTGTATTGTATTATCTTTTCATTTATTATATAATATTTATAAGTTGATGTTTAAATAATAGGATAGACGAGTCTACAAAGTCGGGGTAATTCAACAAAAGCAAAACCTTCGCAAGCATTAAAACTTTTCCAATAAAAATCTTATATTTGCCTTGCCTTAATACAATAGTATCATGCAGATTCAATTTCAACGTGCAAAGAAAAAATGAAAAAAAAATACATTGCTGTTATTTCATTTGGTACACCTTAATCAAACTTGGATTCCTATTAAAAACAGATTGAAAATTCTTTTCCATTCAGAACTTGTAGAATCCTTAAAATTCTAAATGCCCTTTGCGGGTTTTGTTTTAAAACGTATAAATACAATCCAAGCTGGATATGTAAATATGGCAACAGGAATAAAAGAAAATACATTAAGAGCAATATTTTTCAAGTTTCTAAAATATATTGCAACATCTATCTTATTTTCAAGGACCAAGGATTTAAATAAGAAGACCACGCATAAGCTTACTCTTTTATCCCATGGAGTAAGAAGTATTAAAATTGTCACAAATAATAAAAAAATATATTTCTCATTTCTGCTAGACAAAAGAGAAAACTAGCACTGAAATTATATAAGCAATACAGTGTCTCAACATCAGATGAATAGACGTAATTACTCGTTTCAATATATTTAACTAACGGATAATACAATTTAATCATTTTACGTCTCAAACGGAGGCTTTGTTAATAGATTAACCTCGATTGGAGCATCATCAATCAAGCCTTCAACAAAGACACCGGTGCTTTGTGATTAAAGTACGTAATCTTGTGTTTATTTGTATTGTGTGTGAATTGTTATATAATTTAAAACAGATTGACGCTTTTTTATTTTTAAATTAGAATAATTTAACAATATTATATCAAAATGATTGAAAAGGTTGCTACGTAGCATAAATACATACAATGTTTTATGTTATCAATTTTAGAGAAATTATTATTATTAGTTAATATACAATTCAAAAATATAAAAATAACTTTCCAAAACTTATGTATGTATGAGTGTGGACCGAGTATTGCTTGCGTTTTATTTATGCCACAAGAATTTCATGTACATGGCTATGCCATTACGTTCCACTCGAGACGTGCAAGTAAGTGCGTATGTGGCTACATTTCATGTTCGATTTTTAAATATTTTGAAGTAAAAAGATTCTGAAATATCTCGTAATGATGCAGTTATTTATTTATTTTTTTAAACTAGTGAAATAAAAATAGGTAAGCAGATTTTAGAATATATTTCAAAATAAATATTTATTGATGTCTTTGTACTGAGTGTATGTAAATGTAAGCATTACAAAAATAAATAAAATGCTCCTATATCTACGTTATATATTATGAAGAAGAAAACAAAATCTTCCTCAGATCATCGTACCATGAAATGGAGTGTCTTGGTGATGGAAACATGCAAAAATTTGTCCTCGGGGAATTTTATTTGCTCCACACTTGTAAGGCCCCCATTTACAGAGACAGATATTGATATTATTTTATTTATATCAACATAACTTGTTAAATATAATATAACCTACGGAAACATCAGTCACCTTTTATTATACTATCAATAGACCGACCAAGCTTTTAGAATCGGACATAGAAATATGTATAATAGAGGCGAATATAAATCCTTAACACAAACAAATCTATCACACATGGCGAAGTTCCAAGATAGTAAGATATGAACGACGTTCTATCAGGCATCGCTATGAAATGTTCGTTTATTGAAGCGGTTGTTCCAAACACGTACAGAAGCTAGAGTATTATTATTAGTTTGTTACTGCCAACAGAAGAATGTTTATCAGCATTAAGAAGCGTAGGTGTAAAAGTAAAATATAACTCGAATTTTTCAATATACGAAATAAAATTTTTGATGTATTGATAATTATTATATATAACTCTAGTAGACGCGAGTTTTATAAAGCATAAAAAGTTATGAATATAAAATATACATCACACATAAAATTAATGCATTAAGAGCTACAGGCTCTTGTTTGAACCGTAATCCGAAAATATTCCGAGCGCAAATACATTTTTATTAGGTCCTGAAAATCAACGAGATTCTTTAACGTTTGGATTTAAACTAGCCTCACTAAGTAAATGAAATTTTATTAATCTTATATAGGATTGACGATAAGTTTTATATTATAGACCTTGGGGTACAGACAGAAATACGCAAAAATAAAATCTAAATATAAAATATCGTACAAACTATTAAGAAATTAATATTATGAGTCAACTTTCTTATTATTGTCTACACTTTGCCTTCACGTTTACCGTAAACTGCTCAACCAAGTTTATCCGAGCCTCATACGTTAGTGCACTTGTTGTTTTAGTCACACTGATCTCTAAAAGTCGAACAAACTTTTCTTTTAGTATCGAAATGGAAAGAGACGTACATCTTATATATTTTTAAAAATATTTTTAAAGATTCCAATTTTTACGTCCAGTACAGTTTATGGGCATTTTTTATTTTATTTTCATAAGTACTCCTCAGGGCTTTTTATGTTATTTAAATAATTAGTGGTAGCCACAGTAGACAACTCCTTATAAGGAAGAATAAAAATAAATACATAGTAATGTACATTTGAAAGGTACAAATTTACATTCCTGAAGTTGGAAGCGACTACAGGCCCAGCTTTAGTGACGACTATATAACTTATCGTTTCATAGTAGTAGTTAAGGATAAGAATTTTCTTTCAATAAATTAATAAAAAAAAAACAAACAAGATAACAAAAGTATTGTAATTGCAGAAAACTCTTAATTCATAACACAAAACAGATATCATGATATTCTTAAGCGTATGAGTATAAGTACACAACAATCTACGAACTAGCGAGCCAGAGATTATACTCTAGCAGAACCAGCTTTACTTTATGCATATTAGATACCATAATTACGTATTCTGTATGCACTGAAAATCGCTAAATACATGGTTAAGGATTAACACTCCATTAAAGTTTTGGTGAATATTACCCAAATAGGATTAAGTAAAAACTCATGTTGCCAGCTAAAACCTTGTCAAAATATAAGAGGCTAGAATCCTACGTAATTAATGTTTTTAATAACTTTCCATATATCGTTTTCACTATGTTAATTATAAAAATCATTAAAAAACAACGAATTTGTGTCGTGTTTTTATAAAATAATAATATGAATTATACTTATGAGCTGTATAAAATGCGCAGTCGTTTATTTAAGGTTTTGAAATGAGATATTCAGGCGTAAATAATCCCCTATACATAATGTGAGCACATAGTATTATGGAGCTCGTATCACGTTTTATCGCTGTTAGTATACGGGTTCATTACGTTTTATACAGTTTTATAAACGTAAAGTTCATACGAGGCTTGTTCTGCTTTAGAGTGGTAGTTTTTAACATTTCATAGAGGAACTCCACAGTCATAAACTGGAATGTATTCCACGCCCTTCATTCAAGTGGCAGAACGGAATATGAGATATTTAAATATTATTAAGAGTTTATATTTAATATGAAAAAATTAAAATTTTGAATGTAATTTTATACAGCGGAACATAAAAATGTAAATATCATTCTTAACACGTGATATCCTGTACATCTATAAATCACAAAAAGTAAAAAGGTAGAGGATGAACAATGTATGTCTTATTTCGTTCAGCAAATATATTATCCTTCATTGCGTAAAACCATATCAATAGTTATTAAAATTTTTATATTTTGACGTTGGATCCATTACTACTTTTGTTAACTAATTGGTTAATTTTTGTAACCGTGTTTTATTATTTTAATTAGAGATAAAAAAAATGTATGCAATGTGAAAATAGATAAATCTAAAAATTTCGCTAATTAGTATAAAATTACTAATTGCAGACGTTTCTTTCTTACTGATTTGTAGCAGACGCTGTTAAAATATCAGAAATTTGATTATTTGTTATATAATTAGTTTAAAAGACTCCTTTACTGCTTTATTTAACTATTTATTTAACTGTTCGTAACCTTAGCCGGGCGCTAGAACATTTTGCAATAGCGTGGCAGTCCGTTAGCAATAGCTGGTCATGAATAAATAAAGGTTTGTAGCCAACGCAACATGTTTGCTTTTAAGGCGGAATCGATAACTCATTGGAAACACCGCTTTAATACCTGAATTCTATTGCTATTACATACACTCAAATACAACTTCAGCGAATTCTCTCGAGAAGTACCAATCAAATTGTACGACATAATTTAAATATATATTTATAGGTACATGTTACATCGCTTTGAAAACCGAAACTAGTCAGTTAGTAGCGAAGTGAAGCATATTGTTATAATATTTAGTAACACGAAAATGTTAGAGGTAAATATGATTATATTAGCAGGATGTCTAACATGGCACGTACTATTCCTCTTTGAGCCATTCTGATTTAATATGAATGGAAAGATGAAATCAATAAGCCACACATGGAAAGTAACTTAAATATTGAGAATATAATATTATTGTTTTACTCCCTACCTTATATAATTTAATGTTTGCTTTCATATTAGATAAAATACTTTTAAGATCAACATATTCTAATAAAAACACCTGAGATCAATAAAAGTGACATTTTCTTTTTTTATTCAATCAAAAGCCGGTACGTATAGACTCAAAATTTTTTAAACGCATTTTCAAATTTTTCTATGAAAAAAATACAAAATACTTCATTATTTATTCATAACTACTCTTAATTACAAACGATGGACAGAGGAAAAACTCTATAATTAACACTGAATTTTAAATTCAAATTGAAGACTAAATTTCCTTCTTTTTCTGTTTATTATTTTATAATGTCTATATACTCATTAATAAAATAGTCCATACATGAGACTATCTCCGTTCCGTTAGGAAGGATACGAAAGCAGGTCACATTAGTTCAAGAGCCAAGATAGAAGGCAGCCATGAGATATTTGACATCAGGACATCATTTTGGAATTCAATTTTACAGTTTATCCTAGCTACATAAACTTATCTTTTAAAACTGCATTTTTGCCTCCTGGTAGAGAGATGAAACAAGATATGTGTTAATATTTGCAAATTTTGTCAAAAGCAAAATTAAAAATTATCACAACGCATCGCAAACTGATCCGTTTTATTTTGTGTTCCACAAATTCTTATATAATGGACTTCAGAACATATTTCTTATCACTAATTTAACATATTAGAAATTAAAATTCTTCAAATCAAAGATTGTCACGAATAGGAAAAGAATAAATAAAAAGGAACATATATCTAATAAGATTTTTTTTGTGACACGATAAACAGCGTTTTTTATAGGGATACAATATAAATTATAAAAGTGAAACATTTTGTATAGTTGTCATTTGTTAGATTGATTATTGGGAAAAATCGCAGAAAAAATGTAGTTAAAATGTGCATCCTAGTATTGTTACTTAATAATAGTAATAGTACAACCACTCTTAGTAACTTTTTAATCACATGTGTACCTTGTCTTAAATCCTTTCTTACCATAATTTATATAAAACAACCCTTTTTTCAGTTTCCTCATTCTCGCGCATCATTCATGATGTATTTCTTGAAGTATCTCTTAAAACTTTTCCTAGTACGTTAAAGTTTAATTATATATATATTTTTGGAACAAAGTACAATTTTCCATTTTCCATCTTCATTTCTTAACTTATCCAATTCACTCACACCTCATGACCTCCTCATGAATATATTTATCTTCTATATAATATCGTGTTATTATAAATAGTAAAACAATTATTTTGTTAACATAAGCAATGTGTTGCCCTTGCATCTTTATTCGAAATGACATGATATAGTGGACTGTGAAAAAATGTTCTTGTGTATATTTAAATATTTCGCCTCCCTACGTTTTACTTAGTCGTGGTGGCCCGGAGGTTAAAGGCCCGCCTCTCATACGTGAGGGTGCGGATTCGAAATCGGGCAAGTACCAATGTGATCTTTTCCGAGTCATATGTACTTTCTAAGAGTTAGACACCACTAACGGACGGTGAAGGAAAACATCGTGAGGAAACCTGGTCTTATAATTTCAAATTATAAGATTGAAATCGCCAACCCGTCTTGAGCACGCGTGGTGATTAATGCTCTAACCTTCTCTATGTGAGAAGAGGCCTTTGCTCAGCAGTGGGCTCCGATAGGCTGATGATGATGATGATGACGTTTTACTTTATTAGCTCCAAAGGCCCTGTTTAACTTTAATTTACCCATAACAAAACATTTTTTCTGTCTTAATTAACTTATTAAGACCTTTTAATAGTCATTATTAGTGTTCAAGAATACTATAAGAATTTCAAATTATGAAAAAACAACCTTCTTTTACCAACACCGGAGTGTGAACCATAGTACAATAGAGTAATATATTACTAAGTATTCAGCTTAGGGGAGAACTTGTAGCCATGAAAAAAAATTAAAAAACACCAAGCAAACAGGCAATACTTTGCAAATTATAAGACAACAAAAACCTACAATTTACTGAATGTTCAATTCCGTCTTTACGCCATTTTCTTATAAAACCCTATATAATCAAGTATGTTCCAATCAATGTTTTGATATGGAATTTTATAAAATTATGTAAAAACTGGTATTAAAATGATAATATCATTAAAACAAACCGTTAGGACTAATTTAGCCTTATATTTATTCATTGCGAAACAATTTCGTAATCTCGTATGCTCATGCCGTGTACAAATAAACATTTTCTAAAAGCAAAAGTATACCGAAGCTAAACCAACAAACCACTCACATTTACATATGGAAAACTCACCATTATTTCACCAGAATTTAAAGCGTATTTTTAGAGGATTATGAATAAACACTGTAGCGAATTCCTATATAGGAGCTGTAATCCATTTTAATTTGTTTTTTTTTTCTATTCAAAATGTGATTGGCTTTTGGAAATCGAGTTTCCGAAAAGTAAGTTTGAACGATTGTAGACGTGTGTTCTATAAAGGGTTTTTTTTAAATCAGCGTTATAATAATCAGTATGGTATGTCCAACGCTACGGTAAAACGCATTGTTTTGATTTAAAAGATCAAGTCTATAAAAGTAATTATTTTTTTGTCAAAAAATATACAGCTGTTTAATTGTTTAAAAGTTACATATAACTCAACCTACTCATCCCTAAAGCCAGGTTCGTTTTGCATGTTCCTCATTTGATATTTGTTAGTAAATATTGTAGTTTTTGTAATTAAGGGGAAAAAAATTACGTAAAATAGTTTTTTGTAAGTTAAAATATTTATAAATCATAGTGACCATCCAAAAATTATTATATTTAACAGAATTGATTAAATAAATAAATTTAAAGTAGAGGAATCATATAAATATATACATCAATCAATAGGATGCATCTCAATGCTCCTAATTTCATAAGTTTGATAATCCGAAACTTAAAAGTAACGAAGTTATCACCATCTAAAGTTTGGTTATGACAAAACTTTTATTTACATTTATTGGTAATGTCTGTATTTTGAGTGTCTCTCTTACTTTGTTAGAAAAGTAAATAAATAGATTATAAATATAACGTATACACATATATGTCATCTCAAGGAAGTATCACTTTAAAATCACACAAACATAATTTAAAAGCGGATCATATAAATAATCTATTCTAGAGAACAAAATATATATTCCTTTTTTATTCAGTAGACTTTCTCTTTAATAAAAAGCCAATTTTCAAATTATTAATGTCGAATACATGAGAGACCTGTTTAAAAATTTTTGAAATTTCGTAATAATATTGTTAATTGTATTAAAAAGTTAAATGTCTGGTTATTTGGATATTACTTTGTGATTTGAAGGAATAAGGTTTACTTTGTTTTAACTTGTAATTGTATTAATTCCCAAGAACCGACCATAATACTTTCTTTCTAATTGAATTAAGCTTTTGAAAATGGATTGAGGATAATTCCACTCCCAGTCTCACCAGCAAAATCTATTTTACCAGTCGTTATATCCTATTATACTGTAATAACTTTCATTTAAATTAATCACTTATAATATCAATAAAAAACAAAACACTGTTATTTGGACTTCAGTCTGAGTTAAATAAAAATATCTTAATGATACATTCATTTATTACCGAAAATTATGTGCAAAAAAAAAAGGTTAGACGAAAATTTATGTACAGAAAAAGATATAGCTATGCCGTATTTACTAATACAATTCCAGCGGTATATGAACAATGTTTTAGTTCTTAGAAATCCATTGATATCTCCTGGGAAATCTAACTTTGTTCCAGGCTCGGTAAATGGAAAAAACGTGATGTGTGTCTGGCAAGCAATTATTGTGAAATGTTGTGTGACATTGTTTTATTTCAAGATAAATATGACACACATATATATACATAAACATTTACGACTGTGAATTTTGAAAGTTTTTTTTTAACCGGAAAAACGTACATCAGACTCAAGTAACCTACATGTTCAACTTGTTACATTTGCAAGCAACAACTGTAATCAAATAGTAGCTGCTTGCAACGTCACTGAATTCATGATATTAGCAACATGGTTTAACTTAAAATATTTTTTTCAGCCATTTCGAATCTAAGTCATTATTTACTCGTTAACTATTTTTTGACTTTAATTCTTATCTAAACCACTGCTAGATAAACCATATTTATTTAAGAACGTAGCCGTATTTAAATGTAAAGAATTATATTAAAAAATTTAATATATCCTTATTCTGTAATCTCTTTGGCGAATAAAGGGATTTGTAACTTTTCTTAACACGCATTTCCATCAGTGGGAGCCATTAATCAGGTGTTTTTGTCTCATTCCGGTCCGCAGATAAGTTCGAATTACAGCGACACGCTCTTCTTGCGGAGCTCTAGACAAATGCTAAGCAATTTGTTTTTATATGTTCCCTTTATTTGTTTACGTTTCAATGAACTCAAAAAAATTTAATGTACTTAGATCATATTCATATTTAATTTTTACGTATATTTGATACCCGATACTTTTAAAGATTGAGTATGTCATATACTAATATATTGACATATTGATTTATTCTTATGGCATATATGTACATATCGTACCTATTTACTTATTTAAACATATTAATAATATAAATAAGGAAATGAAGTTTATCATTATTTAAAATAAATTAAGGAATATTTTTTTTAAATATAATTTAGAATTGAAACTAATGATTAAAAATATCAAATTATAGAAGTCAGAAAATAACTCCGTATCGTTTTTATTACTGAGTGGAATAATGAAAAGTCTTTGAGATATTATTTTAGATACGGACGATGAATGCCTTGTTTGCCATTATGCAACTGTTCATTAGCGAAGCGAAATTTAGATGCTATGTTGTATTATTTCAGTGAATATATTTGGACATTTCTAATTAAATCATTGTACTTGCATAGTTTATTCATTTGTATATTTCTAGAATCCTGCTAGGTGAGCTTCCATTATTTATAATCTTTCATTAGAATTTCCGTAGTATTCTTAATATTTTTTTTTACTTTCCTAAAGACTACAATCATACTTACACATATTATTATTATATATAAAATAAAATCGGCAAAATACTCTATGAATTATGTTTAAGATTAACTTCCGTATTAACTCAAAGGTATGATATCACATCCTCAAAATACGTCATAAATTTTTCAACAAATCAGTTCCATGTTTCCAATTTATCGGTTAAGTAACAAATGAACGGGGAAGCTAGAACATTAATCATTCTTCTCCGTATTCTGAGTCCAACTTTGTTTATACAGTTAATAATTTCATGTCAATCAGACATCTATATTCCGGATAATATGGTTCATAATTTTATTGTTTTGTAATTTAATGTATCTTTACCTAAAACTTCCAGTGTGAAACTTTAAAAATCAGTTGCTAATATATGTTGAGTGTGTCAGAAGGGAATACTTGCTGGGGTTTCTGCGAAGTCTTTCTACACCGATATCAGAGGCCATCATCCTAACTTATTTGATAACGCCTCTAGATTTAGAGATATTGTACCTTTAGATTTTATTATTATTTTGGGTATTGTATTTATTAAGATTTTTTGAAATTTTCTCTAACATAATATGAAAAGTATATTTTCATTCTACATTAGTTTGATAATAGATCAAATATATATTTATTCATATATGAAATATTTAAATAATAATAATTTACAGTTTCGTGTGTTCACTTTATTCTAAGTTGAAATTAACAGACGCAATAATAACTTACCTATTTTAGCGTGTGTGAGGTTGAAAGACATGACACAGACGAGTGTCAGAAGCAAGCTAACGATCCTCATCGTGACATCGGCTTAAGTCATTTTCATTGAATATCTGTAAAAACAAATCAACGTCAATTACATATATAATGTCGTTATAAAATATTATAAATAATAATGTCTTGTATGAAATAAAAATTTATATTCACCAGATCCAATATCAAAGCTTTGAGAGAAAAGTCAAAAATATATATTGTTGCATCTCACAACCTAGGACATTAGCATTTTGCGGTGATTATTTCGATTATTTACTGAATTCATGTAACAGATGTCCAAAATTATTTTTTGTAGATCATCATTGTGAACACTGTTATTAAGAAATACGCCAAATATTTGCTAACTGTTTAATAAATTCAATATTAAGAGGTTCTTCTCATTATATTATTGAAAAACTTGTATATTATTATATAAACATATTAAAGTAATGGTTGCTTTAACAAAAACAAAAGAACTTACAGTTTAAAGGATTGAATGCAATAAGCCTTATTCATAGCAGGATTGTTACGTTTAGTAGTTTCAATAATGTTGCGTCTTTAATTATAACGTCAAAAATAATCCAATAAAAAGTATCACATTTAAAAGCTGATGAAACTTAGACTAACGGTTTGGACGTCAAATCCAGTTTATAACATAATCAAAAATATATAATTAATTTTTATACTTATTATTTATATTCTGAGAACTCTTACAAACCTGTTTATAGATATTACGCGTTACAGTATAAAATGTCTATAAAATATAGCATGCCATTTCGTCTATTATTCATAATTGGTTAAGAACTATATATCCACATTTAATTAATTATAAGAGAAAACCGATTCATAATTTTGAACATGTACAGACTTCAGAGAGACGAGGGTGTTACAGGTTTCCTGACACCTTAACTATTCAAACTCAAAACCACTGGCCCATGACAGGAACGCTCTGAATATTTTATATTTATCCAAGGTGTACCAGCTGAAAGCGTTACAGATAAATAAGAAACATGTTCAACATATAGCACAAAACTTCTCAGTAAACTTTCCTCACAAGAACAAGGATTTAAGAAGACGTGAACTACGATTCTTTACACGACGGAAAGAAAAGATAAAAAAAGGAATCCGCTTTTTATATTTCGTTTTAATAAAGTGTTTTATATGTTACATATACATGCACAAATATTTAAAATAAAAATTATTTATACTATTACTCATTATGTTACATATTTTGAATGATATTGGCTTAAATAAAAATACTTTAAGTGATCATATTATTGTAATAACAAAGAGCAAAAACAGCAGAGTAACAGTATTTATTATTGCCGCTGCTTTAGTGTTCAGGGATAAATTTATGAAAAAAAAAACTTGTAGGTTTAAGAAATGTCGTCAAGATAACCTGATGTATGTTATTTTTATATTTATCCCACATGAATTACTATTAACGACTTACTGAATATTGAACGATTACATTACAATACGTTGAAACTTGATTTTTATTTAATGTTACTTTGATGTTAAGATTTAAGATTAGGGAACAGCGAAATCATAAAGCCATCCAAGCAGTTCATTGTGAAAATTTGTAGTTATCTTCAAAATGATAACCTGCTTCCAAATTCACATGGTTATATAATAATTTTGAAATACCTGCAACTTAAATTTTCAAAAGTACATATTTACAACAACCGTAGAACAAACAATAGCAATTAGATGTATATAATCATTAGATATGTGATTTAATAAGTATAATTTAAAAGTAAGTTTATTATGGTAGAGTCCTCAATTTCCCCGTCGAATTTACCGAGTTGTAAATTAAATAGAGAATGGGACGAATTTAATACAAACCTAAATTATATTGCACAATAAATTGACCCCGTGCGTGACGGACGGCTCATAAAGTGAGCCAACGTAATCCATTAATTGATTTTGTACAAGCTCTAAAACAACATGAAATATATCTGCATATAAATATATCACGAAATTTATACCATAAAAAACACGGTATTTCTTTCATTGATACAACACTCGATCACAAAGTGATTAAGATGACTTCTGAACTCGGAGTAAGCTATTTAAAAAGACGCTTTAAATCTTAAGCCTTATTAAAGCCTCTTTAAACCTCCGATTCTCATTAAAGTCTCTATCTTTAAAAAAGAACAGAGGGTGAAAACGCGATTTTATTAAGGCTTAAAAAGGGATATAAATTAAATTACTCTATTATCATTATTCGTGACATAAAGAATCTAGATTAATATTCAACGGTCTATAGTTGTGGATGTTGTTATTATTTAAGAGAATGTGGTTTTGCTTAATTCCCTGTCACAAGGAGTGTTTTATTCTTGATGTGACAGAAGTAACGAGGGTTTAAGGAAAAATTAATTTTATTTTTTCCTGCACATTATAATTTAAAAAATTGATTCAATTTGATAGTTTAATTTTTTAATAGTCTAAGAGCGTCTATTTATGTAAACCACAGTTAAGTTAAATGGTCTTGTCAAAATGACAAACGGATAAGAAAAAAAAACAGTGAAATTATGACCCTCATCTTTAATCGAGCTTTTATTAGGTTCACCTGTAGACTTTCTTTGTTTCTGTAATACGTGTAACTGACTTTTAATATCAATAACGGGATTTTGATTTCAGACGGTGGATTTCAATCAAACTTTTGAAAAAATCGAGGACTCACCCGAATATAATTCAACATAATTAGAATATTCAACATTAATGATTATGTCACTCATTTAAAAATTATATTAAACCATACCATTAAGCTCAACTTTACTTATAGTCACAGCTGTTATATCAAAGAATTTGGAAAGAATTGAAGTACCTGATATTGATCAAGTAATGAGTGTTGGTATAAAATAACAAATTCACGCTTGTGTTGTTAAAAAAAAAACGAAAAATAAAAAAGTAGTTTTAACAACGATAGTATAAAAGAACTTAAAGACATGTATTTCTTATAAATTAAATTATGGATAGAGTTATGATAAAAGAAATGATTATAATGAAGAGCGTGGAATGTTTTCAAAATTATTGTGATAATGATGTTATTTCTATTAATAATATATTTATAATTTAATGATAATTTTAAATATTCTAAGAATTATTTAAAATAAAATTTATTTTTTGAAAGTGAATTTTTCTTTTTCGTATATTTAAATATCTTATGGAATCAGCGTCTTAATATTGAATAGACTTTGCATTTACAGAACATCCCGTAGCAAGGCTTAGCTGGCTGATCCTAGACAAAGCCACGTCGCTTTTACGAACTAGTTTCAAACCTTATATAATGAGTTTTATGTTACCTACAAAATAAATATTTTTATAGTACATATATGTATATTACTAAACGCAAATTGTTTATATTAAGTACAAGAACTTTCCGTTCTTATATTAAATTGTTATTCACATTCGCTTTATTATTTCGTGCAATGTAAAATAATAAAATGTTAAGTTTTTTTTTTAAATATTAACATTTACCCAAAAATTATTACAAACCCACTAAACTCAACAATTAGGCTAATTTTCGACATGCTAACTATAGCATGTCGTACTAACGACAAAGACGTAAAATTATATACGTATTATTTTCGGTTAGTTAGGATTATGACCTATTTAAATAAATGTTAGTAATTAATGCGATAGGTGCTCTCTTGGAGTTCTTTTAAAGTAAAACAAATAGACTTTACTTGGCGGATTGGCTCATTTTATATGCGAACGAAAAAGAATTCAATTTCCTGTAGAAAAAACTCTAAAATGGACGAGAGCTAAATCGATATTAGTTTGTGATCAACGTTTTCATATATGAATGTTTACATGTCATACTTTACTCCTAAGTATAACGACTCCTTTTAATAAACCATGTTTCCTACAAATATATCATAAAATATTTTACTTGCCTTGACAGGACTTCCAATGTCACAAAATCGATAATAGCTTTTTTTCTATTCCCTTGCGAGCGTATAAGTTCTATAGAAGTATCATACATATTGTCGGAGGTACAAAAACTGGTATATGGTATCTATCATGATTCATCCAGCAAAAAAGAACAGACCATGAGAGATGTCAACAGCAGTTATAAGACACTTGTTTCTACCAAAGCCTTGCTCACAATCCTGTGGGTTTGTGTCGGCAAAAAATCTGTTTTGTGTTATTCCAGACAAAACAAAACACAATTTTTCACCTATATTGAATCAACAGCTCTAGCAGTATTGAATTCAATTTGAAATAAACTATGCAGGAGAGGCAGAGATCATACCTAGTAATAACAAACTTATTACTATCTCCTTTTAATACATTTTGCCGCATCAAGATGAATCACCATGGAATCTCGTTTAGCAACTTTATACAGTAAACATTATATTCAACTATTCTTCTAAAACTTTTGTATTTATAATATAAATGGTATTTTCTTTGAGAAACGAAGCTTATGGTAGCGAAGATTTGGAATTACAAGTCGACACTGTTGCAAGTGTTGATAAAGTTTTTTTGTAAAATGTCGTAAAGCATTGACTTGATTTAACGTACGTGCTTTGTTTTCTGTGCTTTGTTCTTGATTGTGTTACATGTTCTTATAAAATTTTCTTTGCTTTCACGGTACTTAAGTTGATTTAGATATAAATCTTCGAAGTAAACTTTAAATGCTGAAAGGATTTTCGTTATCTTGGCTCTTGAATGAAAATTTTAAATCCAATTGTTTCCATCCTTTGAGACAATGAGTTCAAACTACAACTGTTCAACAGTGTTTGTACTATCAATTTATAACTGCGAATCTACTTGAACACTATCTATACTGGAACATAGCTAGTACTATTCTTATGTTTATTCCAGTTAAAATGACAAATTTTTGCAAAAGTAATAAATATATAAAAAAACTCATCCATTTCTTACATTTAAACTTCATTAAAAGCTAATTGCGCTAAATTGCATCGGAATGCTCCGCTTAGAATATGCCAGACCATTAGTGTTTTTCACATCCATTTCATTCTAGAGATGTTTTAATGAAAAGATTGCGTGCAAGTTTTCAGATCATAGAAAATAATGTTAGAGCAACATTAAAATTCATTTTCAGATACAATATTAATCAATAGCAATTATGAAAATACACTTGAGTATATTTGTAGCTCAGATTTTGATGGTAAAATATAATAGAGGCTCAAAGTATTAACGACTATTTACATTAGTTGTGTACAAACATACATATAAGAAATATGAAGTAAAATTGCTATTATTCATAAAGAAACTAAATTTGAATCAATGCTCATCATTAAAAATATCTAAGGCTTACACATTACAACAATAAATACATGTTTTAACAGTTATATACAAGTAACTGTTTCATAATAATCAATTAGGATTGTTAAATAATAAAATTAAAAATGTTTTTTACTAAAACATTTTTATTATATTATTAGGTTTTAAATCAACCCATTACATAAATAATCTTTTATTGAAAAAAAAATAACATAAAATATTCCATTTATATTAGAAACTTTGAATCTGACGGTGAAAACCTTTAAAAGTTGCATATTTTTTTTTGATTCGATGGATATAAATTAAATTTGCTATACATATGTATAAAAATATAAGCTAATGTTTTTTAAACATTCAATTATATTGTGATACATAGTACTATATAAAATAATTAATTACATGCAGTGTTTAATTGAAATTGAATTTTAAATAAGTTGATTCACTAAGTAACTTTTCCATTAGTTGAATTAATTTTTAAAATAAATTGATTTTACAATTCATTAACAACTGTTTACTTTAACACTTAACAATGCTGTCACAAAATGTGATAATGACATGCCAGTAATATGAATAATAACCTGTCAGTGAATCAGGTCATAGTCATAGATATAATTTACATTATATATTATGAATTTAAATTTAAATGGAATTTAACAAAATTGTCCAAAAAGTATTTATATTTATTTGTCTTATAGTAATATTGTATACTTAGAGAACAAAACATAATGTTTCTATTGGGAAATATTTATTTATATGCAAAGGCATGTAATAAAAAAAAATTTTTTTCTTTGTTTTAACTTGTCATCTTGAATGCAATTGTTATAACAATAGTAACCTTATGTCCAAGCTGTAATTAGTGTTCTTACTTAACTTGTTTTCATAGATTATTAGTTACATGAGTACATAACGTGTAAATAAATAATTTAATTGGAAGTTACTAAGTTGTAAATGACATATCTAATAATATCATCTGTAATTATTAATTTGATACTATAATGACTTTGTTATACGATTTACTTGACACCGACATCAAAATTATTATTCGAGGATACCTGACACAACTGAGTCAAATACATATTAATTTGTTTGCTGGCATTTTTATTTTTTTTGCTTTTTAGTTATAAATGTGAAGTAATTTCTTTGTTAATAATTTATTTTATATTACAATTTTGTGTCGTAAGCATTGCAAACAAGGTTGCTTCTCGAATGAGGAAACGGCGGCTAGTTAAGATGGAAAATGATAGACGTTACGAAAAAATAGAATCGAAAATAATGGAAGGAAAAAATGCGTGAAAGGCTAGATAGAATATTTTTGAGTATGAGAGTTTTCCTATAAAGTAAACCAAGTAACGAAAATCAATAAGGCAGTGACGATTTCTTTTCTTTTATGTGAAGTACCTCGGCAAATGAGTCTGATGAACACTATACTCACGAGGTCAGTTTTGTTCGTGAGCGATTTTCAAATAAATCCTTTAAACCCCATGATCATCGGCTCAAATTTATTCATAAGCGATTGTGAAAATAAACTCTTACATAGACGTCTAAAAGCCTTATCTGCAAATTCATCTTCAATTATTTCCACTATTATAGTCGTCTCTATAAAAAATTATATAATATTAATACACGATTTATAAATTTCTATGCATAGAAAAACTCAAAATATACTGGAATGATGAGTTCTAAGACTTTAGTTATACATTTAAATGAAACTAATATATTTCGGATATACTGGAATGAGTGAGGTGAATTACGTACGGATATAGTTTGAAATCCAGAGACTAAGACAAGATGGTTTTCATTTGTAAAAACTAACAAAAACGGGAACTTCGCGAGTAAAACAGCGGAAGGTAACACTTGTTATTATACGATTTCTGAAAGAGATATGTTTTTTGAAGGTTCTCTTTGATTTCTTTAGGATACCATCATCATATGCTTGTTTCCTTATCGTAGGACCATACTTGGCATTTACGACTCCATTCTAACAAAAAACTAATTAACAAAATCGGTTCACAAAGTATTCGTAACACACATAAACTATATAGGGTTGAATTCAGAAACTTCTAATTCGTTTTAAGTCGATTAAATATATACATGAAACGCATAGCTATTGAATTAGTGATTGATATTAACGATTTTCACGTTGAAATACTTAATAAAACTATTTTTTTCTGCTTCGGATGCTATGCGTTTTTTATAATTTTATATCTACTTTACTGGAACAGTGAACACGAAGAAACGAGATGAAAGTATCGTCTATATACATTTAAGCCAGACATTTAAACCAAGCAAAGTAACTTCTATTTTAATTTTAGTATTTATTATAAACGATACATAAAAATACGTTTGTAACTCTTTAATAGCAATCATAATATAGGTATAGTAATAGTCTTGAACTAACAGATACTGACACGTACTACAATAGAGAATCTATTTTATTTTTTGTTATCATTCCATCAGAACTGAAGAGCTTTCGCTGTAAGTAAATAATAGCAAACATAAGGTAGACTTTAGGCTTTGTCATCACTAAAACCTACTATTTTCTGTAGTAAACAAATGCAATAACTAATGTTTTTCTATTATTTTTAACTCGGAATATCACCTAAACATTAACTTTAAAACAAGTTTTATCATCTGTTAAATCTAGTGCACTGTAACTGGTGAAACAGCGGCCATTACTCACCAACAATGGTTAACTTTGACATTAATTATTCCTTTGATAGTAATAGGCTTTTAGCTGTTTATTTACAAAACACTTTTTAGTATAAAGGATTTTTAGAACCCAAAAATTAAATATGTCGTTAAAATAGACAGTTTCGGTTACAGTTATAACGAATACAGAGCTGGAAGCTACAAAGTCAAAATATCGGACTAAGCTCCAAATTGAGTCACAATGTGTAACAAAAAACAAGAGCACGAAAACGTACGTCACCCAAAACTGCAGTAAATGCTGGAATAGCCAATGAAAAGATCAGTTCTCTGCAGTGCGGAACAAAAACTGCTATTAAAACTGCCACATATAGTGTTAATTACTAACTAAACCGATTAAGCGTTGGCTTCAATCTTTTGTTTTAAGTTTCTATTTCTCTTTGAAATAAACATTTGTAATTCCCGATTTATATTTTAAAATTGATTAAATTAAAAAGAGATATAAAAAATAAGTTCATCTACAATATTTTACTAACTTACACTTTAAAACAATGTTTGGTGAATGAGACAATACATACAATAGAAACAGTGAATTAAAATTTTATACTGCCATTAGAGTTTATGATTAAATTTTTAAGAAGCATTAATTTATTGGATGTGTGGAAAACATTCCAGATACATAATTTATAAGTATATGATACACACAAGGATATATTATATATATCACTAGTAACAGAGACGAAGAGACGAATCAGTTTTAAAAAGATACTTTGTATAAACGAAACATAATTAAAAAAAATTTTATATACTATAAAATTAAGTCTCCTTTGAGGTTTCAAATTGAATAAGACCGAAATTATTTATGTTCTGCGTTGACAATATTATAATCCTATTAAATTTAAAAGTATATCACTACAACGAACTTTACACCCATTATGATAGCAATAAAGCAGTAATGACACGTCGTTCAGTAAAGCGATGCATTGATCGATCGACAGAACTTTTAATGTGTCCCCTGTTCTCTTGCGACGTGACACTGTTGTTTCCGTTTCAAGCACAGCTCGAAAAACTCCAGTGTTTCCTTTTTTGTAATCACCCTGTAGTCTAGTCATCGAGTATTTTACTCGCGTTTTGTTAAGTTTTCAATTTGCTTTAACACGTTTAAGAAAGAATTTAAGGATAAAAGATAATTACAATAAAGCATAAAATGTAATTATTACATATAGTGAACGTTAATAAAAATACTTATCACACTGTCAAGGTTTTTAATGGTCCATAAGACTCAGAGATCTAACAATCATCACCAAAGAAATATCTAGTTTATTCACAACAACACAATTGATAGAATTCATATAATGTTGAAGACAATTTAAATGTTATGTCTATAAACGAGAAATTGCATGTATAATTAATATACGTAAAACAATATCTTATTTTGTTCAATCATAGAGCAACTTTGGCCAATAAAATTTTCAATCTGTGTTACTTTGACGTATTGCCCACGGGATTCTATTAAAAGTTTGGCAAAATTATTATCGGATCTGTTGAGGTAACACCAACGGAACTAGTATAATAATCTGTTAAACTTTCGTAACGGACCAAGTTGGGAAAATAAAGAGCATATAATATTTTCTGGAATCCCTTGGTTGTTGTTACTTTCAATGACTATTTGTTGATAGTTGTACCATTAACCAACTTGTGTAGAAACATTATTAATTGTTGCTACTAGTTTTGTTCAATTATTAATATGTGTCGTATGTGTAAAATGTCTATTCCGTAACTGCAGATTTTTTTATGAGCTCCAAACCGGATGGACTAATAAATTTAACAGAGACTGTTATATATATAATATTTTAGAGTATGGCTTAATTATGTTTTGATATTCCTAGATAGTAATGTTACATTTGATAGATTATTGCTTATTTACTTAGTATAAATTTAATTCACACTGGAACTTATAAGATACAACAAACTAAAATCTTTCAACTATTTAGATAACATTAAAGGTCAAAGTAACATTAAAACTGTCATGACTCTTAAAAGTCTTTGACTTTTTTTAATTCAAAACTGCGACGTTCGTGAGAAGGAAAAAAAAATTTTATTAAAGCCAAAAACGTTTTTTCATTTGTAATAGTCAGATCTTCTGTAAGAAAGATTTTATTTCGATTACTTTAAATGAAAATTTCACTATAAATGAGAAATCGAATATCATCAATTTTATATTCCAAACCATCTGGAATATTATTATTATCTTCGACAAAAAACAATCATCCCGTAAAAAACACATATAAATCCTTAACGAATTTACCAATTACTGGCAATAATTTATGGTTATCTGATTCGGATTTTTCACTGAAATTCTCGACGAGTGAATATGACATTATTTTTACTTAGTCAGAGTGATATCTGTTTTCAGGATTCGTATCCCGAATTTAACGAATATCTGGATCAAACTAAATATTTTAAAGTTAGTTTCTATTTTATATAACCAATTAAAAATTTCTATATCAGGTTTTATTCGAGTTTCGTAACCATTGGGTAAAGTGTGATCGTATGACGGAGATTCTGTTTTCCCTCGGTGTGTCCGTCTGTCACAATGTCATATCTCATGAACTGTGGTAAATAGGCTTTAATATTGAAATTCGAATTTGAAATAAAAAGTTGACATATACACAAATGATGAATTGCTGTTGGTACTATAACAACTTACACGAAAAAAGTGCATAACATAAATATTGAGAGGGGCATTCATACATTTTTTACTGAAAAAGTTACGGAACCCTCCATCATCCTCAAAACCTTTCCTCGAGTTCCTCGCGGACTTGGCAATTGTTTTTATATCTAAAAATAACGAAAAAATCTAGACTTTTATTACTTTAGATTTATTCTTGTAAACGTTATGCTAAAAACTTTTCGTAATTGCTAAAACTTAAAAAACTGTTATGTTATTTTAGCTTAATATCTTTTTCTATGATATTCTGTTTTTATTTTACTTTGAACGGTATACGATAAAGTATATTATAGGTACAATTATAAATTTCTTAAACATTTTTTAAACTTATAATTCCATATGTAATTTTAAATTCACGCCATATAATTCATCCTTAAAGTTATTTTATGGGAATAAAAGGGAACACAAATGGCCAGGCATAGATTTAGAGTGATAATTTAAGTTGAAATATAAAATGCATTGTAACTGCTGCAACATTATTATATGCAAGCATAAGCTATTTGCAATTATGCCCGCGTCTAAAAGGATGTCGCAAATCTGTATGACAACCACAAAGCAAATTGCTTTATCTTTATACAGCATTTATTTCTGCAATTATTAGATACACACTGTTATTTTTTAATGGAACTAAATGAAGTAGATAGTATTTTATCTCTCTAGAGAGTTAAAATATTAGATTTTTCAAATAATTCGTTAGCTACATATAAACGCTAAACAAGATAATTTAATATTTATCTCATAAAAGTTTTTTATTGTGAACTTAATAAAAAATTCTTTAATAGAAACCTCGTCTAATTAAACAGTTAACCTTCGTCAAGGTATTTCATGTCACATCACACCAGTTTTTGTGTGTAATAAAATCTATTAAACATTACGACCCTTTTAGTGAAAAGCACTTATTTCAACGCTATAACAAAGCTAAATAACAAAAAAATAAAATTCAAATACATCATATAAATTAATTCTGTTATAATTTTTACTGAAACAATGTAATTATTATTACTGTTTGAAAATAGGATATTCTAAATTATTACAGGGAAATGCAATTAAAATATAACAATGGATATAATTGGTTTTCGAAACCACAAAATCTTTATCACGACTCTTTTAGTTTTATTTTCTTTTAGGAAACTAAATTACTGAATTTTGGAATGAAAACAGAAAATTAAATAATTGTTATGTATTATTTAATAACGACATTAGTTTTGTTTTTAATTTACATTCGATTCTTCTTGAAAAGTTAAAATAAAACATTTTATTCAAAAGTACGATGATAAAATCGAAAATTTTAAAATCCCTGGCATATTTTTTTCAACTTATAATATAACCATATTTTAAAGGATTACATTAAATCAAATCAAATCGTTATTGTACGAATTAAACACAAACGTGTTTTTTTTTTCAAGTTATATTATATAAATGTCACAAGCAAATATTTTCAAACTAACAATTCATAACAAAAAACATTCTGTAAATATTTTAAAAAGTTATCGAAACATTTTTTTTTTAATCCTCTTTCTATTGTTCTTATTTTGTTATATTTGAAGTGGGTTTATTTTAATCAAATAAATTTTTTATAAAAATACAACTCTTCAATAAAGAAAACCTATTTTTACTTAATATTTTTATTAAGTTTATAAATATGAAACATATTTTTAACATGTTTTAGTCGTGACATGAAAATTGTAAAAATAAATATAATTTTTATGATGTTATTTCCTTTTGACCTTGTGCATTTATTTTACATGGCCTTAAAGTAGTGGAACACAAGTTCGATAGTACTATGTTACGTAAAACAAATACATAGTATGTTAATCCGACCCCTTTCCCGATTAAGGTTCGAGTAATGTTTGCTTCTGTTTTTCCGATATTTGGCTACTAATACAAGATAAGACGTGGAACGAGTTAGAATTTAAATAACCTTAATCTTTATAAATAAAATAATATTATAACTTAAGAACCTTTTCTTAAGTAAAAATAGAGTCATTTTATTTATTGATCATTTCTTAGTGTTTAACAAATGCAACGAAACATTTAAAAGTTTCGTAGTGATTAATAGTCTCGAGCGTAAATTGAAGCAGCGTTATACATAAAAACCTAGTATCGAAGGAAATTTTTTAGTTGCAAAATACATATGTTTCATAGAAATCAAGACATGTTCAAAGAAAAAGAAATGGTGTCAGAAAAAACATATCATTATAAGTTATAAGTTAGCTCCCAATGACCCCCATGATAACTTCATTCGTTCTAACAAAATATAATACAAAAATAATGCCCAGTTAAATGTAAAATTTGCAAAAAAATTATATTAAAACCAAAACGATAAGGAATTAAGGATGAGATGAAAAAAAAAACTAATTGGATTTCTGTAATTAGCTTACAGATAAATAACAATAAGCACGAATATAACAAAGATTCACAGTTTAATTTAACTTTAACAGTATACGCTAGTTTTTATGAGCAAAATATGGAAAAAATAATTAGGCCTCAGTCTGCTGTATATTGTATAATAAGAGCATCTTATATAATAATAATAAAAAAGTTTAGTTTAAGAAAGCATCACTGAAACATACAAATTTAAATGAAATGGTAATTTTTATTTAAATATTAAGATCGGATTCACAATAGCTTCTTAGCAGAAGAATTGCCGTTGACACAAACGAAAACTAATTGATTGAAGCATATTATTAATAAGTCAAATATGAAGACTATAAAATGTTTTTTTACTCGTAAACAGAATTATAATCGATAAAATCCTTAGACATCACAACGCTGTAGTTAAAAAGAGAATATTATTTTGCTTTCTCACTATTCATTATTTTATTATTAAATTTTTTCCATAAATAAAATTTCGTGACACAATTGCACTGATATGAAGACTATTTTAAAAGTGTATTTAATATCATTTACAACTGATACTCTTGTTAAATAAAAGTCATGAATATTGTAAAAATAAATACGTACCTACCTTATTATAAAATATTTTCAAAAGATTTGATTTCACTCATATCTTAAAAACAATTCTTATTTTCTAAACCTTTTCATTTCACTGTCACCAAGTCTCGTATAAAGGTCATTGTTTCGGTGAAACAACCTCTCTCTTGCAAGGTTAAAGCTAAACTGAGCTAGTTTATTCTCAGTTGTCAAAAAGCTCGGGTGCCCATAAAGATTCTGAACAATAACTATAATATGAATAACTGGGATCAAGATTATCCCAATCTTCACAAAGGGAGAGTTATGTATTTATATTTATGAATAAATATTATAGTACATAATCCTATCGTTATAAATTCGAGTGTTTCTGAATACATAATAAAACAAAATTATATAATTCGCGAAGTATAAATGACTAGGTTATAAATAAATATTAGTTTCTAAAAAACCGATTGAGAATAATTTCAAATAAGACTCGTTTACAAAATTGTATCACTTTTATATATTGAAATAGTTTCATCTAATTTATAATTGTATAAAACAAAAAAATTCGAAATGTAAGAGACCTGAATAAGCAATTATTTTTATATTCAAGCATTAGTTTACAAAAGGCTACTGGATAATAATATTGAACTTCGTTAATTTAGCTTTAACTCGTATGCATTGCAGTTTGTTTTTGTTTTAAAAGGCACATTTTAATCGGTCTCTAAAAGGGGGAAGACATGAAACAATAGAATTGGTATATAAAAAAGAGAGGAAATGTTAGGGCCTTAGGAATACTAACTCTTAAAACTTTATTTAGTTACCTACTATAACTTAAGGGAAATCTTTAAGAGGCTATCTCTACCACCTACCAAACCAAAAGTAAAAATCAGAAAATTTGCTACCTTTAATTTTAAATTTGTTAAGATTGTATGAATTTTTGACTTCTTACAGAATAACATATTTTTTTACCGAATATGATTTAATTAATATAATCTATAAAGTGAAATATTTTGGAAATTTTAATTTTCCTAGGAGAAGTCGTTGTAAACTATGAAACTGTATCCAAAACCTGTTCAATTTCCATTATCTTTACAAATGAGTTCAGTGCCATCATAACTTTTACAGATAGGTACTTAGAGCACCATGTCGAAGTTGAGCAGATGTTCAGCAATTCAAATATATCAGTGGTTAAGCAATGTTGACCCAATTAGGCTAATGGATGGATGACCAACTGCGGCGAGGATATATTAGCAATTTACTATCTGAGCATGCAATTCACTGTAACGGGTCAACATAAAACAACTTATTCAAAGAAGTTTTTAAAGCAGCTTCACTAGCTTGGATGTCATATGTTTTTGCTACGCTTGACACCGTGACAGAAACAAGCAAATTTTTTTTATTTTTTTTTTATATTAAGATTTATTGAATTATTAGCTAAGGCAAGGTTTATCAATCAATTTAGAATCATGCGTTATTAGTTATTACTTAGTTTTCATTATTTCATACGTGTGAACCGGCTGAGTTCGCTATAGACATCTCAACGCCTGTGCAGAATCATGACAGTTTGTTTACCCTTCCTTGGATAAAAAAATCTCTTATTTCCTTTTTTAGCAGATTTTAAATTGAGTAAATCATGATATTATCTTTCAAAACCCTTTTAATCGAAACCAGTTTTACTTTGCAATTTCACCTCCATTATCTTACAATATCTCAGGTACTTATACCTTCTCCCATATTACACAAGCAAAGGGTGGAAAATGTCAATACATTTTCTACATTATTGCTTATACTGCCAACATGGGTCCCATTATACTTTTATATATTTTCTCATTGTATTGAAAAAGTATGTTCAATCACGCATAAAATCATAATTGCTTAGTAATCTGTATTGTAACTAAACAAGAGTTAAATTATAGCACAAATTTATAAGCGATAAGGTTAACCGTAAAGGCAATTTCTTGCAAGAAATACGAAATTGCTTCGCACCGTGATTTGTTCCGATTTAGGAGAAAGCTCATTCTATATTAGAGAGAAAAAGCGGAAGCGCCGAGTAAGCAAAAATTGTGACCAATAAGAAAATCAAGTATGTCGATATGTACAAATTAATTTAGTATACCTAAACGATCTGCCATGCTTTACATAGGATCACATTTATAAGAGAAAGCTAATGTCTAGTATTTAATATGGGCAATTAGATTTATGTAAGCTAAAGTAAAGAGATTTAAATTAAATAAAAAAACTCTATGCAGTAATTGGACCGATACTAAACAAACATATCTAAAAACCACCGAGAGAACGATGTCTTTCAAATAAAAAAATAATCATCGAATTTGATCGATCTATTGAAGAGCTACTTCGCCACAAATACACACATACATATGTAGCCGTCAAATTTACAAACTTATAAAACAACTCTTTTTGCATAGAATTTTAAAAAGAGTCAGTTTACTATTAAAGTCATGTAACATTATTAGTAATTACTAGAAAAACTTTTTACTTTTCATACTTTTTGATAGATAGTGAAGACCTCGTATTTTAATTAATTTGTTGACATAAATATAAAACTTTTTTTTTAATTATTTTAATTGTAAATAAAAATTCATAAAAAATATAATTTACGAATATGTATTACTTGTCTGTATTACAGAGTCAATTCTCCAAGTCGAAGCATATTCTTATAAAAGATTGTTACATAAGTCATTCAAACATATTAATATTTTATGCAAACAATACAAAAATATTGTAGAGCCGAGAGTTTTTATACAAAAGAAGAAAATTTTATTAAAAAAAAAAATGAAAACTATGAACCTTCGTATTCATTATAGCTTAAAATAATTAAATGATCACATATATTTCAGAGATTAATATAGATATATTTTAATTCCACAGATGCACAACAAATAATAAATAATAATTAAAATTGCATGAAACATTTTGATAGTTTTATTTACGCTGTCTACGTTAATCCAATTGAATAAACGAAGCAGAGAAATAAATATTGTGAATCAATATTTGGACAATTACTTATATTGAATTTTGTTGCCTACTGTACGCGACTAAATTTATTGCAACAATTTATAGTCGGATTTTTCGGTCAACCTTTTGTTTCAGTTCAATAAACATTAATCTGTGTTATCCTAGCCAAGTTATAAATACAACGGAACGATTTCGGTTTTTTTAGGATTTTGACTAAAACTAAACAATATTTATTTATTTACGTCACAAAAGAAATTAATCTGATGAATATATCGAAGTTGTCATGGTAACATATCCAAATATATTGCAGTTCAGCCCTAAATAGAAGTATATTAAAAATGTTGTTTCCCGTTTTTCCTTATTGAAGTCCTATACTGAAAATCTCAGATAATTGATATGGAACATTATTTAAAACTGTGTAACGAATTCTATATGTTGTATAATTAATAATTTTCCTGTTCTTGAAACATTGAAGAAGAAAAAAATTGACGAAAAAAATTACTTACTCTATTAAAAAAAACATTAATAAGCTACAGTTATGATCACTTAATGTCTTTTACATTTAAACCAATCAATAGATATTCCAACTGTTCGAATTCGTTTTCTTATTTGAAACAGTAATATTAAACTATTATCACAGTTTCGCTTTATATACAATCTTAGTTCACTCAGATTCAGCAAAATGATAATTTTACAATGTTATAGTTTACTAAATGAGCAAATAAATAAATATATATACTACGTAAAATGTTACAATAAACTTAATATATTTAAATTCAAAAAACTATCAAAAATACTAAAACTATAAACTATACACCATCTTAAACAAAATACTCGTATAACGCAGTAATTGTCACACGTTCCATAGTTATATTTTAGTTTAATATTCATCAATTTAATCATGCAATTCAAGTACTGATGACACAGCATTCATACTATTACTTACTAAACTGACACAAGAATTTATTCAGATGAAAAGTGCCAATGTATCTGCTACGTACTTAACTCTCTACAAAACCAATTTGCAGTAAAGCTTGTATTGTATTGTTCTACATAAAATTTTGACACGCAAAGGCCACAGTATATCTTATACACAATTTCATAGAAACTATACAGTGGAGCAATATTCTATTCAAAACATTTTTTTTTTTGTTAAAACTTTTGTTATAGATACAAATTGATAAACAGATTACATTCTCATCTCATCTCATCTCTCTCAATCTTAGATTACGCATTATTGGGCCCCATGGAATTTCTATAACAATGTTGAAAGAAAATTAATACATATAATTATTTAACCTTTTCGGTATTTTTTACCTTACACACATCCGATATCTATAAAACCAATTACATGCTTAACAAATAGCTTCGATACAAATGAATGTGACTTGCAAATTACCAGTATTAATAATTATCGAGAAAGAGCAAATATTGTTTCGTGAATTAGGCTGTGTTAAATTGTTTACAAAAGCTCTATATGCATTCGTCGCTTTAATGTAATCAAATTCTCCGTCAATATCCAGATTGGACAAGTAATAATTAACGTCGATAATAATGAAGAAAAAAAATGTTAATTGTAATTAATATTTATATATAAAAATAGAAAATAAAAATATACCTGAATGTTTTATTCAATTTTTCTTGTAACAATTATATGAATTCACTCACTTCTTACATAGTTTTAACACATAAATTACACACGTTCATTTCACTGTCACAGCCATTCGCAAAATAAGAAGTCTGATACGACCTCACTCCTCAACGGTCGGCACTATACTGAACATTGAAAGACTTACTAAAGCTCACCTTGCATTCTAAGTTTAAAAATCGGTTGTATTCGGTAAGTCTCGTTCAACAAACTATTGCCGTATAAAAAATTCATCAAAAAGTAGTTATGCAAATCCTATTACATATTATACGTAAAGGGGACGCTTGGTAAATTTTTGTAATAACTGCTTGTTTTGCTAATTTAGTCGTAGCTTTGAAGTTTATTTTCTTAGCATGACTTTGTATGAAAGTTTATTATTAATGTTTACGATAGTGTAGTTTATGCTTATTTTAAAAAAACAAGCCTTTTGCCAAAAAGATAATCGCTTTACGCCCTTTATTAAAAATTTCAAATGATCTGGTTTAAGTAACTTGGCCGGTTCTTTGCCAAGATGTAACAATAAGATGGTATACATTTCAATAGTTACATATACTTAAAATTGGCATTCGTGACAAGAATTCTTGTCAAAATAGTATTGCTTGGTCATATTTTTCCTTACATTATTGTGTCAACGTAATACATAAATGTAAATGTAAATGTAGTCCATCATGGGATAAAATATTTTAAAAACTAAGCTCAGACTTAACAAATACAATGACATACAATTAGTTTGCACAAAGCTTTCGACGGCAGCAAATAATTTGAAGTAATTATGAGCATAGTTTTAGCGTAGTTGTTAAGCCCTTTGTATCCTAATCTTTTTTATGTATGCAAAAAAAAAACCTGTACATTAAAATTACATAATACAGTAAAATTCCTTTTTCCAAAGCTTCATACAATAACAACTTGAAGTGTTTAAATTCATTTCTATCTTTTGTTCATAACAAAGAATCTTCATAACAAAGAAACAAACCGCACCCTATGAAAGTATGTTCATATAGTTATGTAAATTCATCAAAATCAAAAAATTTAGCTTTAAATATATCCTATTTTATAACACATACAAATCATTAAACATCGTGAGTATTTTTTTGTATCGCAAAACAAAAATTTTAACAATTGTATAAATCAGGTTTGACCTATAAATATTTTTACCAAGAATAAAACGTCCTAACAACGCGAGCATCACATTTAAATTTTAAAAATGTTCTATGGTTCACGCGGAACAGTCACGAAAATGGCAGTGATTCTGAGTTTGGAACGGGAAAATGCATTACCTCTGATTTGATTACTGGTATAAATTGCTTTTGGGTTTTATTTTTTCTAATCTCAAGAATTTTTTATATTCTGGAAGCATTTTAAATTTTTAAGGGTTGTTTTGAAAATTATTCAATAAGTCCATTTGATATTTGCCTTTTTATTTTTATTATAGAGTAAATAACATTAATATATAGTTTCAAGAAGTTTTCAAGATTATAAATATAAGGCTAGATCTGTATTAATTAAAAGTAATAGGGTAACTACAATCAGAGTAACTACAACAAAACACGGACAGTTGGAAATTGACCCAATTCAGACCTGTTTTCACATCTATCCTGTTTATGCTGTAGTTTTCCAAGTGCACTTTAATAAAATTTCATTAATATATGAGTTTGTAATTAAGTAAATGTTTTATTTTTATTTTGTCGCCAGAAAGTATTACAATGTCAACTACATAAATATTCATTATACATCGTATCCTTTTCAATAAAAGTATATACCTACAACCATTACAAGCATTTGGATTTACTCGTTTTAAATACTGTAGCTTAGAGCGTTTTGAAACATAAAGTTATTAAGCTCGAGATTTATATAAGTTCGTTGTATGTATCTTATTCTAGATCAATGAGAACAACTGCGGGAAACCTCGAAGCGATCCTGAAATCGGTCACTGCAAGAACATCATTTGTCCAGACTTTTATTCTCTAAGACACGATAACGATATCACAACGACATCTTTACATTATAACAAAAGATCTCAAATGTATGAAACAAATTGCTTTTTATTAAAATAAAAGACTTGAAGTAAAATAATAGATTTTTTATAATAATACATAAAAAAAAAGACAAATGCATTGGTAAATATAAATATAACGTAGTGGTTTTGACCAACTGATTTGATGATGAAGACCGTTTAAATGATTTAAGTTTAGAGATGCATTGATCCATTGATAAATCATTATTTATAGGTAAACAATTCAGCCTTATTTGCTCAAGAACAATTTTTTTTCAATTTAGTTTTGTACGAGTTAATAATATACACGTTCAAATGTTTATTATTTCGAGTCCCAAAGAGACTAATTGTCTAGACAGATAATACAGGTATAATAGGTGATATTATTCCACATAGAATTTTATATTTTTTAATATGCTGTTGATTTTTTTTTACACATACTGTATATATTTGAAATTTCAGTAATTTTTATTGATATTATAAATGTTGAATCGGTGAATAAAAATGACCATAAAGTCTGAAATAGTTGCAGCCTGCAGATTAATACCACAACATTTGTTACGAAGTGCAGCACTAATGTCTTTTGAAGGAAGCTTGTTTTAACGTATTTTGTTTTATTTGTACAACAATGTTTCTGTTCAGAGACAAAAGAGGTTATTATTGTTGCAAGAGAAAATTTGTGTACTATAAACACAAAACGCGTCTTTATTTGTAAAGATAACAAAAACTTAGACAATATTTAGTTTTCATTATACGCAAATAAAACAATATTTAAGCTAGCATATTCTCAGGAAGCAACACTTGTTAATTTTTTAAACAATATTAATTTTTAATAATAATTAATTGCCTCTAAAAACTTGTAATTTAGGCAGTAGTTAGAATATCTCAGGTAAACTTAACAGTTGAAATGTCCTACAAAATAATTAAGTTTTTTATTTAATATTACTTATCAAAGATAAACAGATTCTCTGACCATTAAAGTATAAACTTTCCCAATAATTTATTGATACTTTAAGGAATACCAAACAATATTCAACAACTTCTACATATTTTTTCTAAACGTAATATATTATATTACAATTATTGAAATTTATAAGCCGATGGATCATTACAATACATATGTCCCTATATAGGTTCATGATTATCATTCCTTGGTAATGTTTTTTTTATGAAATGAACGATAATTAAAGGATATTCAACATTGAAATTTAACATTCAAAATTGTGGCGATTTTATATTCAAACGAAGTTGATCAATACTAATGTTGAAACAATTATTTTTAAAAGAACATTGATTAAATATAAATGGCCAAATATAAGCATAGATTAAAAATTTTAAGCAATGTATCAATTAAAGCACTTATACATATAAGTCAAGTTATTTTATACCAAACAATATAAAATAACTTGACTTGTTTAAGTAATTGTATTTCATAATACTAGCTTTATACTTTTAGCAGTATATATGTATATACTCGTAAGCATATTGATTGAAACTATCCGGTGATTGAATCCCCAAAATGTTTAAGACAAAGACCACCCCAGTTCCAGAACTGATTTCAATATTATAACTACGTTAATTGAAAATAACACCTAAGCGGGTACAATTATTAAGTTTCAAAGAAACACACACAAAGGTTTTCGTTGTTAAAATATTAATGCAAGATGAAAAAATTATCCCATTTACAAAATTAGCACTAACTAATATTACTTAATTTGAGGGTAACAATATTTTTTTTAAAAAACCACGTATTTTTTTTTAACTATTGCTGTGTACGGAAATTTCATGCACGACAGCGCTAGGGAGCAATTTGATTTTGAAATATCGCCTGTGACGAGCAATTTAGGCGATCGTTCTATGACACGAACAGTTTCATACACTAATATAAAATGGTTTCTTTTGGCCGCGATCGGTAAGCCGTATCACTTATGGATGATTGGTATACTCGTTCTCAGAAAAGGTTGTACTATATTTAGTTATGGATAAGTGTTCTCAGTGGTGATACGTTTAAATCAATTACTACAATTCTTGCTTGATATTTTTATCAAACATATATTTAACAATTATAAATCATCAAACCTTTTTTAATTTATCACAAACGAAAAGGAATACTGGTGATAAAGAAAGAAATATAATTACCATGACATATTTGATTTATGCCAAAGTGAGGAAAAATATTTTTGACCTTTTTAAATGATTGTGTCGGAAACAACAAATTAATTTCAGGTAACACTTCGATATTCCATTTCAAAGAGCTCCGTTGTAATAATATAATTAATTTTTGTAATGAGTGAAAATCCAACGATTTCTGAAAAGGAACTCCTAGATGCTATAAAAAACCTTTTGAAGAAAAGCGGTCATCTGAACAAATTTGAAGCAGAGGTATTTATTCAAAACTCTCGTAACAAATTAATTATTTCGTCATTGAAATGATCTCTTTTAGGAGAACAAACGTTTTCCCTGATATTGAATTGCACTATCTATACTTTTCTCCTCAACATCTGTTATGGTACTTATAGTTGCTAATAGGGTAAAGGGAACACCTACCAAAAATCCTTTTCACAACTTCATACGATATTCAACTTCATATGAAACGGAAAATATCTGGTTATTCCTTAAAAATGTGACATAAACTAATAGGAAACTTCAACTCATTCTGTATCCATAAACAGTTCATTAAACAGTGTATTTTTTCAAATTAAATTAAATTATGTATGAAATACTTTTTGACTAGAACACAAGTATTATTCTAACGTAACAACATGCGTCTTTGTTGTTTATGCTATAAACTGAAAGAACGCCGTTACTGACTTGAATGAAATGCTTAATTTTTAAACATTCAGCAGCAAGTCTAAATTAATTTTACAAAGGAATTCTGTTTATCCAACGAATACTGAGGTTCGTGGATGCTTTTGTTTAATTAAACAGCCTTCAATTACATCCATTTTCTTTTAAATACATTGTCTTTTCCCTTATACGTTTAGTATTTCATAAGAATCAAATATACAACAAAATAATACAATACGGCTTATTTTTCGGCCATGGTTAAAAAATAAAAACCTGTTCCGCGAGTAATTTTATTGCGAACTATATTCTGTGACTTTGTTCTTGATGCAAAGTTTTTTCGAGGCACTGAGAGCCTTAGGGTGAACATAGACTATATGCGAAAGTAAAAATTGATCTTTCATCCAGCAAAAAAAACTATTTATACCTATTAAACGTTTTTATAGATAACGTAAAACAAAAGTACAAAGAGATACATAAAGGTTCTATGAGACTTGGTATCAAATAAATAATCGACGCCACTTAAGACAATTTGATTATTTAATTTTTTAACAGTCATTTTGGTTCTATAATAAAATATGTTACCGACCCGCCTCGGCTCAACTAGAATCCACTTCATTCAGTCATTATCATTCGACATACATATCGACAGATCGTGACTGTTTAGAGCGCAGCGCTGGGGGTGTGGGTTGTATTAATCTCAACCCAACATATTTTTTTTTAGATTCTTGGCTGAATTTACTTTTCTGATAATATTTCTTATTTTACTATATCTTCTAAGGCTTACATTAAAAATAATATTGTTTTGATATTATTTATTTATTTACTAATACTAGAAATAATTACAGTATTATAAAGGAAATGTGATACACAAAGGATAACTTATCTCTTAAAAGAGATCTCGGCCAGAAACTCTGAATTATTTTGTAATATCCTTACATTCATCTTAATATTTCAATTATTACCTTATGCATCACCTTTATTATGAACTTAGAAAAGGTTTAGTAAGCTACATGTGTTTTGTAAATAGTTATTGCCATCCCGGACTTTAATACGTAAAAGTAACAGAAAAATATTTTCATACTTACTGCAATATTATTCCAGATGCGAGCGAAAGTAACCGAAGTCCTACAAGAAAGACAAGTATTGAATCCTGGCTTCAAGAGTGCCGGTATTCCGAAGCCTTCGGACGAGGTGCTTTTAATCAATGAGCTTGTCAAAGAATATTTGGAATGGAATGGCTATTTGTATACTGCATCTGTGATGGGTTCAGAGGCTGCAATGCCAAACTGTAGGAAAACTCGTGCTGAACTGTGTTCCGAAGTCGGTGTGAAAGATGACGAGAAGTCATCAGCTCTTCCTCTTCTATCTAATATCATCGCGGCATATACGGAACGAATTAAAAGAAAAATCAGTAAAATCAAGAGAGATCACTAGTTTTCCACTATTTTATAGTTTTGACCATATTATATTTTAATGTGATATAAAATCGACTCAAGTAATATAAATTTACCACAAAATATGTTATGTAATATTGATTCCATATCTTATCTGAAACCAACATTATTCTTTATTTCTATGTTCTAAACCTTAAAACAAACTCAAAATTGTAATTTTACAAAAAATTTACAACTGGCTAACTATTAATCTCACAAAGCTAAGCTCCTCACGAGGCTTAAGGGTTCTAGTTCGTCTGTGAGTATGAGATCGTCGACAACACAAACTGTCTGTCGTTGTATGAAGTTAATATGGGTACCAGACCAAAGGTGAGAACAGTACTCCATGCGTGGATGAACCTGTGCTTTGTGTAAGAAAATCAAGTGTCCTGGCATGAAAGCAGTGGCCTCTCTCTATTCAGTACCCCTAGTTTTTTAGAGGCTAGTTTAGCCTTATTCTCCAAATGTCTTCAGAATTGAATGTCTGTCGCTATGTCAACCCTAGACATCCCATTAGTCTGGTTAATCTTATGGGAATGTCTTGTAATGTCCGAGCTACAGAAAATGAGCTGTGGAGTACGAGTGGATTACTCGCAAACTTTTGTTTTTGGGGGTTAAATTGCACCTGATTCGGCTTACCTCATTCGGAGACCAACTCTAGGAAGATTTCAATTTCAGACACAAATTTTCCTGTCTTTGCTTTACAAGTTTTAAACTTAAAAGCAATTTTATTCACTGCGATGACTAATCATCTTGTACAATTATAATGCAATATTAAAAATCTGATGCTGACTTCCTTAACTGGTCCAACAATATTTTAGGTTAGATGAGAAATATAAAAATTTCAACTCTTATGCATTTCCTGGCATCAGATATCGAGTGGATACAAGAATTATGTATCGATCACATGATTAATGACAATATACATATATTAATGAAAAATCAGCCTGAGTAGGTAACAGATGTATGAACTAAACTATCAATAGATGTGCAATAGATGAAGTGTAAAGTATTAATTTAAAACAGAAGTCAAAAGAATCATTCATCCAATGAGGTAATTCTTTTCTATATGTCAATATAGCAGCATTAGTAATAGGCTTAATAGTTTTTAATAATTTAAACATACCCCTCTTTAATTATATAATTTTGTTGCAGTGGTTGTCATTACAAAAAATATATATTTTTTTTTTGCATTAATAAATCATTAAATATTTTTTTTTACAAAAATGGAAATGGTGAGATATTTTTTGATAATTGTGTTAAAATGATAAAAATATCCATATGTTCTTTGATATATGGAAGAGTCAATAATTAAAAAAAAAAATTTTTGTGATACTTTCTTTTGAACGTTCACTAAGTTTGAAGTAAATTGATAGTGAAATATCTATTAACCATGGCTATTTATATATTTGTTAAAGATGAATATCTTACAATGATTTTTGAAGCGTAATTCCTTAAGTAACGTTATTGGGTTACAGACAGGGAAATTTGCCAGATGGCTCTAAATATGCCCTCAGACAAGGAGACATTAGGTCTTTTAGAGGAATGTCGTTTCCCTTTTATTAAGATTTTAGAATACTAACGTATTGTATGATTGAGTTAATGACAAAGCTGTTCACAAGACACAGGTAGTTTGTTTCATGAAGACGTTTTTCATTAATCCTCTAACAGGCTCAAAACTAAGTACTGTTGTTTTTTAAATAATAGCTGTATTTGTTATTTCGAAAAGAAATGCTGGCGTCCACCAAGTAACCAAATCATTCCTTATAATCATTTTCAATGTACATATAGCATTAAAAGGTTATTAAAAAAGGTTGATTTTCCTATGGAGAAATATTATTTATAACAAAATGAGATTATTTATTAGGTAATATAAATTACGTTTAGTATTTTTTTCCACTTTGTCAATTGACCAATTTCAAAAACGAGCAATAACTTATTTGCCCTAATTAATCTAGATACTTAATAAAGTTACGCCACTTATTAATATTAGATTAGAATATCATTTTTCCACAAAGACTAAAAATATAATCAGTTTTATTGTAGTAAGATACAATGATAACAAATTTCGAATTAGAAAAATAACTTGCTGCAATAATATATAGTCCTGTGATACAGACTATTGTGTGTCTTGTCTATATTTTTGTGTCATGTGAAACAAGAACAAAGAGCATTCACGAACAATATTATGTCAAACGTAATTATAGAAATGTTTTAAAACAGGAAACAGGAAGAATCTCAAGATTTTTTTTTCGTATATAAAATATAAATCAAATTACTATTTAAACTATTGAAAAATCATATTTAGGTATATAAAGAGTACATAATTCGAAATATTATTACTCAATTAGACTAGAATATATGAATGTATAGTCTTCTAAGTCATAAATGTGACTTCTAAAGTGTATATCAATTTCAGATTATCGAGTCGAATTTAGGTTTGTGGGACACAATTGTTGTTGCAATTAATATTCATGATGTGTGCAGGATTGCTATTACGTTATTAATTCATATAAATTGTAAATCTCAATTATTATTATGTCAAATATTTACATAAATAGTAAGGAAAATATGACAAGTAAAATGTCTCAGATATTTTGATTTTTTTATGCTGAATAACAAAAACATTGCTATATATTAAAGGTGATAGATGGCTCAATCCTCAAATTTTCACACTTTTAAGAAAACGTAAACTATTGTTAGTTGAAAAAACAAATAGATTCTAACAAATACAGAATATTTCTTTTTAACTGTACCAAAAGTCGTTGTAAATGCACGTAAAAAAACTTATCACGAACTGAATCGCTGACTAAAGTAATATTTATTAGAAGTCTGGGAAGCCTCCAAGGCTACAATATCGAATAATTACTATTACAACTCGTATCCTATCAATTGACTTTATGCGATTATAACTGACGTAGTATTTTCGAATTCTAAGAATGGAAAAAATAAAATGAATAGTATATTTACAAATATATTTTTGGCTTTCATAGTTGAAACTTGTATAAAAATTTGGCAACGCATTCGAAACAAACATTTCATATGTTTTATCCCAAATACCAACCAAATACCAACCAAATACCAACCAATACGAACCAATTTATACCAAAACCAAAAAAAATATCAATAGCTACCTATCAAAAAGCAAACTTAATCATAAAGGTAACTCTCTAAAACCATACATTAGTCAACAATGAAATATTTTATAAAATATTGAAAATAATTTTATGCGCTTTATTAGGTAGGAGATAAAAATTTATTAATTATTAACATTTAACAATGTTTTATAACCCCAAATAGACGCGTTTCAGCTAACGAAATCCAATGCTATCAAAGACGTTTCAGCTTCCATGTTCATGTACACAACCGACTGGCAATTATACGACAATCGTATATTTTGGTTATATTTCACTCTCCGTCTACCGTTAGAGTTGAAGCATCGCAAGAGTGGGAGTGCTTTCAGTAGACGCCAACTACAGCCATTAAACGTTGATGATCTAAACTTGCCAACATGCTGCGCGTGTAGATGACTCCTAGTGTCCAATATCGTTATTGGTGTCTCTGACTAACTCGACTGAGCTCAACAAAATACCTATATTTTTTGTTCCACATTTGTTCTCTGACGGAAATATTTAAGGTCGTAAATACCGAAAACAGAAAATTATTGGAAATTTATTAAACATTTACCAACTACCAATAACTAATAAAGCTGGGAAACCCTTTTAATGAATGAGATAATCAAAATTTAGTCGGGGATAGTGCAAAGCCGCGTAACTAGCATTGGATAATTCCGCGAATCTGCAATAGAAACTTCATTATTTTGTAAATTTCATGAATTTTAAGGTATTTTATTCACAATGAGTAATAAATGAAACACATAAATAATTAGAATTATGATTGTCAAGAAATATATTAGTAAATAAACTAGAATATCTTATGAATTAACTTTGACATAAAATGTGTACATACCGCTCTGTAATAATGTACTGAATAAGTGAGCGTTTACTATAGTAGAACTTTGGCTATTGCTGATAACATAGGACATGTCTTTGTGCAATTCGAATTAGTTAATATTTATTTTTATTCAAATGTCATTTACATAATCTTTGAATATATCCACATAACTTTTTAAAAAACAACGATACTGCAGTGGAAATATTTTGCTATCGTGATTCAAGCTTTATCGCACCCGACCATTATGATGGATGATTTTATTTTCATTTTCTTGCCTTATTTCATAAACTGTAATTATGTGTACTGAAGCCTTCAGCGATTTACAAATTATTTTAAAAGATAAGAATATATATATATATATAATTTTATCTAGAAACATTGTTTACAACAAATATATCGAATATTGAAACCTTGAACACAGTTTAAGCTTATCTTCTTAAGATTTCAAAGAAAACTATTAATGAAGAAAGTCTTAAGATACCTTCCGATAAAAACAGTTCATCGAAATAGATTCGAATTCTTCGAAATCATAGAATAACTAATATAAAATCCATCTTATATCTGGAATTGTTTCTAAAAACAAAAATAAGAAACAAAATTGTTTTCATAATGTTAAAATCATTTGAAAACTCCATTTACATTGTACTTATAAAAATAACTCACATATAGAAAAATATATTTGCGTAATTAATAACAAACATAGCATTTCACGCAACATACACCGCTGGAACACTTGCGTGACTTCTACTTACGTTAACAGGATAATTTAAACGCGTTAGTTTTAATTTATGTTAATAAATATAATACTTAAGCCGTGCAAACTTCAACAAAATCAGTTCTGTTTAGGAGAAAAGCAAAACATGAGCTTTTTGCGCCACATGTGATAAAAAGTTGTGGATATAATTAAACTTTATTACTGTTCTAAAAAGGTGTTTAATCTTACCTCATTGTGGAATAAGTATATCAATTTGAAACCTATTACTGCCTCTTCGCTTATACAGATTTTTTAAAGACGTCTTACATAATATACCCTTTTTTGTCCTAGTGGTCAAGTAGCACTTTATATACATATAACACTAGTTTGATTCATCTACTTAGACATCAGAAATGGCTTTAGAAAGAAATAAACTATGTAGACTAAATAAAATAGGACACCGATAAATCTCTAACGGGAATTACTGATATAGTGATAAATGATCAGGTATAGAGCAGGATCAATGTACAATAATATGGCTTTGTGAAAAATAAGAAATATGGTTTATATATATTTAATACCATTTAATGAAAAAAAGTAAAAAAAAACTTTATTTGTTGATATGATTCCCTCATAACTAAGTGGTATGAAGAGTTATGTCAGATTCTCCGGTTTCAAAATTGTAAATAAGTATGAAGCTGTTTTAGAAAAGAAAGTCTTGTTAAATTGTAAAACTAGAATTTTATACATAAACTTATTATGGTAAAAATCAGTTTTCTAATAAAAAATATACATACAAAATGAATGTTAACTAAGAATTTTTGAATACACATCAACAATGTCTAGGGATATTACATGAAAGACTTCTTAACTTAAAAACTATTTACTGTATAAACAAAAGTTGGTATATAAAATATTTTCTTCTCCAGCTCTTCTTTCCAACTTCAAAAAAATAAAAATAAAAAACCTCATATTGAAACCAAAGAATAGCGATTATTCGAATTTGGCCGTCAAAAAGTTAGTTTATGTTACAATAAAATAGTGAAACTCCGAAAAATTGAAAGTGATTACACATTTTCTTCTTTTATGCAATTTTCCTAATTTCAACGCGTGTTACATTTATTGTTATGTCACATCGGCATTTGACAAGGGAAGAGCAGATTAGAGCTCTAGGCATGTTGGAAGCGGGCTCTATACAAAGTGTGGTTGCTGAAACTCTGCAAACCGGCCAAAATGTAATCTCCTGATTATGGTCACGATATCGTGCTACAGGCGATGTCGCTGAACGTCATTCAGGCAGATATCGTATCACTACTCCTAAACAGGCCCGTTTTCTTCAAAATATCGCTAGGAGACAACCCCATAATACAGCTATGCAAATGCAAAAGGCTTCAATCTGACCACCATATGTACTGGCCTGCTCAGTCCCCCGACATAAATCACATTGAACACGCATGGCACGTGTTACGACGAAGAGCTATGTTAATTTTTCTCCAAATTTGATAACAGAAGAACAACATTTCCTGCACTGGAAAATAACCTGGGACCTGATATACCACAGCTCGATTTGGATAACTTAATTTTGAGCATGAATAACCGATGCCGAACTCTTATTAATGTTAGGGGAGGAAATACTGATTATTAACTGTAATTAAATATCTTTTTTTGTTTTTTTTTATGACTTTAATTTTCATAATTTCCTACATAAAATCCATTATGTACAATGTAAAAATTACACCCTAAAATAAAATCACAATAAAAAAATCTTTGATGCATCTCCTTTTATGTATTGTAAGTATAAACCATAATATAAACTTCAATTTTTATATATAATTGTTTTAGCAAAATAAATACAGAATTTCATATATTAATGTAAAAATGAAATATCCCTAGGCAATGTAGATGTGTGTATTTGTACACACACATGTTTTATATATAAAAAAAGTAGTTAATGCCATAGAACTGCACTTCACAACATCTGTTTTATAAACAATTTACTTGCCTCGTCTTACCTTACTCAACATCGTCTAGGTATCAAGAATTAATGACCATGCATTTTTTTTTCTCAACAGTCAATGTCAAAAATTTTAAAGTTTTCAATACAACGTAGGATCCGAACATATATACTTACTTACAGACACAAAATATAAAGTAAAATAAAAATTATTCCTGTTAAAAGTATAATGTTGTCCGAATGCTGAGTACCGAATTAAAAACTTCATATGATGACAACATTACTGCTCAGATATAGGAAGCAGAATAAATATGTTCGAGTAGGCTCATATTTTCCATTAAACAGTATGTTATCACTCATATAAAATGTATTATTAGCTTCCAATAGCAAAATAAACATACGGATTTCGATATATGTGTATATTGTGACACAGAAACGTAAGTTTTATTTAACCAATTCACAGATATTTCAAAATGTAACATTTATTTTCTAAGTCTTATGTTTGCTATAAAAGTTTCGTGACGATGCGCTTTTAACTGCAATCACAAGATCTTAAACGAACTTAATGTAGGTGAAATAAGGCTGAGCGATTAAACTCAACAAAAACAGTCCTTAAAACAATATTTGGTCTCACCTAACATTTAAATATTTATTTTAAATTAATCACATCATAATACTTTTCTTATATGGATTATGAATTATGGCGGAATAATCAGATTAAGGCAATGTGAAGGATAGGAGATTATTTAAACAAGATAATTTTGTCATATTTCAACTACTTACTAGTATTAAAAATACTGTTTATCTTCAATTACGTCGTCTCTACAATTAAAATTAAAGCTAAGTATAAGTGTGTCCAATATACTTAAAACAGAATGAAGACTTCATAAATAGAGAGTTTAAAGTAACAATAAAACTTATCAATTATTTTTCCTTAAGACATCCGGAATCCATCTTGAGTCAAGCACTCGTCTTTTTAGCCTTTTAGTCCAGTTTTCACTCAATTCCGGTACTTGCGGAAACTGGCACATTTTAACAAATTGATAATTCTTACTTCATTATACATACTCGAGATGAACCAGATAGAAATTCCGGATGTCTTAACCAAAAATAATAGGTAAGTTTTATTGTTAGTTAAAACTCTCTATTATTGTTCCATGTTGACATGCGGAATCCATCTTGAGTGACGAGTTTGTTATCACCTGGTCATAAATATTATGACGGTACTATAATGTGTCCAATAAAAATTAAAGTATTGGAATATAATAATTTATTTTAATAACAATTTGATTTATGGAATAAAATCAAAATAGCTTGACAACTACGCTTTTGTATTTTCCTGTGACTGATTTAGTACAACTCTTTTAAAATATTATCTAAAGGATATTGTCTACAGTTTCCAGTTTTTAAATTTAATCTATTGGAAGGCTTTCCATCCAGTTAAGGGAAGCTACTGAAGATCTTACAGATCTGCGAGAAGCTTCAATACCGGCTTCTTTGAGTAAAGACTTAATCCAAACTCATAACTATTCTCGATGCCACTCTAGGTCCGTCCCTTTAGCGATCAAAGATAATTCATTTGAATATATTAGGTCCACTAATCGGCAAACCCCTACTGGGTTACAATACAATCAAGGGCTTGAAATGGGTTTTGTGAAATTTTCTACCTAGACTACCTGTAATTTATTCTATCAGTCTTGGATTCGGATCGTGGCCAAAACATAATCGGGTTACCCTGGTCAAAAAAAAATTATTCTTCAATTGTCAATAAAGTATGATCGTTTTACCTGACGATAAAAGCAGCAGGATTGCTACAACAACAAGGTCATCTCGGGCCTCTGCAGGGGGGTCAAGGTTAGCTCTTCGGGACGTAGGCCCCCTGAGCTGGCTGCGACTCCACCTGTGAACGCAAGCTAGTTGTTAGGACTAGCGTTTGCAGCCCTGGTGTCGGGGCAGAGTCGCCGCCAGCGCGGCGGTGTCCAGAGAAAGCAGGTCTCAGATGGGCGGCCTCCAGCCAGCGGCACAGGATTGCTATTAGCCTCAGTACCCAATATTATTTGTTTACGTTTACCAGATGTGTACTGAAATATTGTAAGCAATATTAGAGTCCTAGATATTTGATGTGGAATTCTTTTTCTTGTGTTACTGAAATAGCTTTAAGAATGTGTTTAACGAGAATATATACATATAGGTAGATGCAAAAACTATATTTGAGGCAACTTAAGTAAAAATTGGAATAAAACATTAATGTACAAGAATGGTTCTGGACCAAACCCTCTTCATAATGCAAATGGCCAATGAGCCAAACGGGTGACATCTGCTGGACATGGGTTTTTGTAATCAATTGACTGACTTATACACCACAAACTCCATTTTTTCAAACCGTTGCGGGCAGGATGTAGCATTGATTGTTGCCAATTAGATAATAATATGGATTTTTCCTTATTAGTCCAACCGTCAGTCATTTCCGTCCGTCCCGGAATCAGCCATGATATCCAAATGAAGGTCCCGGAGCTTCAGCGGGTTTATTTATTAAAGATGTCTACTACAATTTGACAAAGATTGGGAATTTGGTAAGACTTTTGCAGAGATCAATGTAGTAGATCTGCCGCCCAAAGACTATCTTACTATAACGGAGCTATTATTATGAAGCTTCCTTTGGCACTGTTCAAGTATTATAGCCTCGAGAAATGAGGTTTGGAGGTGGAAATATCCAGGCAAGGTCGTAGCTTTACTGACGATTGAAAGCATTGTGGCCAGTCACGTTTCGATCCACTATACCCAATTTCACATATAGTTTTACTACATGAGCTGATCTTTACGCAGATGACTCTCTCTGTGGTATCCCTAAATACGTGTAATATTTCCTTGAGAGTTCTGGTTTTAGATGCCACTCCAGACACGCTTTTATTAAACACATTGCGTCGATATGGCCTAGGTAAGCTTTTAATTCCTTGTACTTTACATGCCAGCTCAGTTGTCGCAGAATATTGATGGTGAAGGCTACCCGGCCGCTCAGAATGTAAGGCGGTTGGTTAACCAATAAACAATCATGTTAATAAACTATGCATCAGATGAAGTGATGGCGTGGAAACTCTTCTATCTAGTCTGTCGCGCATGCAAATATTCGAGGTATGGATGATGGCCCAAATGGCAGGCAAGTGTAGTAAATATAAAAACCAGGGAAAACAGGGTTGGCAACCTTGGACGTTGGAAGGGGGACAAATATTTAAATATTAACACTTATCGATCCGAACACTTAAAAACACTGATAATGATCACTACTAATACGTATTCTTAAAACTGGACTACTGCTCGCTTTGAGAGACGATGCTATAATGAAGTAAGAATTATCAATTTGTTATAATGTGGAAGTTTCCTCCCGGCAAATTCACATTAAAGGGCAGCACTTGCACCGAAAAGGAGTAAAAACTGAACTAAAAGGCTGAAAATACAGGTGCTTGACTCTAAATGGATTCCGGATGTTAACATAGAAACAATAATAAGCAATAATATTTTTCAGTTTATCTCCTTAAATGCAATTCAAGGCAATTTTTTATATTTTACATGAATACAAATATGTAAGGACATGTAAGAAAATCTATAATAAATTAAACAAATAATAAAGCTTGAATGTAATAAATGCACTTTTTTCGAAAAAGAAATTGACATGAATGAGACGTTTACTGTAAATGAAAACATCAAACATTAAAGCACTTAAGTTTTTTTATTGCGATTACTTTGAATCATAAGGCCTTTACCTGAAACACTACGAAAGTTGGAAACATGCAAGTACTAGTAATATTTATGAAATTCTTGTTATGAAACTTTTATCCTTTAATATTGTCGACGAATTTATTATTAAACTTAACTAGCAAATAAAAATCCCTACAATTATTTATTCATTTCACAAACTAGCCATACACTTCTCTAATGTAAGTATGAAATTCATTTCCAGATTTTAAAATTAAATAGCTCTGGTAAAATTTTATTTTGATTCAGGGAAGCCTCCAAATGAAAATTATATGAAACACAAGAACACAAGCTCATTTGAATAAATTTAAAAATATTTTACATGATATCCCGACGTATGCTCTTAATGCTGCTTTTAAGTTCAAATAAACCTAAATGTTAAAACTGATTTAAGTTTTTATTTAAATGTGTAAGCTCATTCTATATTCTCGTGAATGCAAGAATAAATTAATATTAACGCACGTATTATACCTTCTTTCCGAATATTTTACAAATTAAAACTAATTTTATGGAATTTGTTAAAAATATTAGTCATCATTTTAGGTGGATCTAAATATAAGTTTTCTAACTTGGAGGAGACTTTTTCTTTTGACTGCATTATGCTTTCTAACGTTTGGCCAACATAAATTAAACTTTCTCTGAGAATTTTTAACTTCATAGCCTTTTTTCCAGATATACGAGTTTTAGTTTTAGCTATAGTGTTGAATTTAAAGAATATTTCTTTTCATTCACTCTTAGCTTTGGTGTTAGTAAGTATAGTTGTAAGATATTTATTGTACAAGTATCATGTCATAAAAAGAAAAAAGGTTTATCCCGCTAGGAGTCACGAAAATTTTTAGATCGTAATCTATTCTAAATCGTAACAAGGTTAGGTGTCATCTCTGTTGGAACTTTCTACTTGACTTATTCGAAAAGATGTGTATGCGTGTATTTTCACCTCCTTCATCTTTACTGCAACTTGTCGGAATGTATCTTTGGAATACTCTAATAATGAGCACAGGCGAAAACAAGTCAGGCGTTCGGTTTTCGACAGGATGCAGTAACACAGGAATTAGACACTTTAATTCCTGCATTCTCTTTTTATCTTTGGACAACGAGACTCACAGTGAGCCTCAATCCTTTCCCAGTAGACCTTACTCGCATTAAGATGAAACGATTCATCTTTCATACTTTCTTATGAGCACAGCAAAGGATAAGAATATTTTTCCTACGTCTGTCTTTCCTTACAATTATAATTTGGGCATCTGAAAATGAATTTATCAGTGAACATGAATATCTACTTCATCCATTGCACTTTCTGTCAAACAGTTAATAACGCAAATCACTTCTTTATTATTTATCATTAACTATCTTAAAATAATTAAAATTTTTACGACAGCTTTTTACGAAATTTATCAAACGTATGAAAAATTTGATGAATAAACATTTTGAATTTTGTTGTTATTAGTGGCGAATTTCTTTCTTTTTTTTCTATTAAATAAATTTATTAAAATAAAGAAAATATTTAACAGATTAAATATTAGATATTTCAAATCTGATATAAACAAGTTGTCATCATAAATACGGTAAGGAATGTAAATAAACTTTCAAGTTTACTCTCAAGCATCTGAAATTTAAGTCGGCGGGCTCTTTTAATTTTAGAACCATGATAAATATTGTCGTAACGTTCTTTTAAAATTTCGGTTCATATTACACTTAAAAATTATAAGTGACATTATTTTAATTTTATTTAGTTTCTTTGTACAAATAACTGTAGATGTACTCTTTTTGATTATTATACAACTGAAATAAGATATAATTCTTGGCCGTTTTAAGGGACTTATCACGAAATAAAACCTAAATCTAAAATACAAGACTTATCACAAAATGAAATTTGAATGACATCAGATATTCGATGTTTTATGTGATTATAATTGTCTAATAAACATTAAGATACGAACTGTATTAAAGCATAGATAAGACAAAATACATTTTAACAAATAAATAAACACATATATGTACATTACCCGTCACCACTCACTATACACATAAGAATACTAGTTAACTAAAGACGGACATAATGACATCATTTATAATGTTTCGTTTATCTATGCTCCACATAATAATCCACAGCGTACCTTAACATGTTAACTTTAATTAAGTTTTGTATATCACATCAACAAATCGACAAGTTCCTAAATGTTCAAGCAACTCAAAACTAAAACACCCTAGAATCACTTTAGTATCGTTCTTAATGAAAAATATACTAATTTATTGGTAATGAAATTAAAATTATTTTTTATATGTCAGTTTTATATATTCTTTTAACAGATTCTCAAGTACAAGTTTTTAGCTACCATGCCATACTACCCTTCCTAACATAAAATACTACCCTTCTACACCACAACGGAGTCAAACACGGGTGTTGTCATCTGATTTTGAACAGGCCACGTTCCCTATGGAGGCCTGAACACCAGTGATATTATGACATGTTTTATACGTACAAGCTCTTACCACAATACTTTATATTTGACAAATTCTCAAAATTATCCAATCTTTGGGTATGCATAATCAGTAAGAGCCATTGTTTAAACCACATATATACAGTTCCTAATCTGTGACTAACGACCTCAAAGTAAGAAGTACTTAGAAAAGTCGATATTTAGTCTAGTGGCTTTAAAAAATAAGAGAATGGCTACTTTACTGAATTCCAACAATGATGATTTTTCAACCTAATTACGCCTCCCGACAACCTGTGTACTGTTCAGATTTTATTAGTGTATCGCTTGCATTATTCACGTTGAGCTTATAACGACTAGGAAATATCATTATAACAAAATTGTATTACATAGCTTACTATGATCTGGACAGCACGAAAGCTTTTAATTTTTTTTTATATTTATGAATATTTGTGAATAATTTCTATACTTATTATTTAAAAAACCTGTTAAAAATATATTTCTCTCAAAAATTTACATTTCGTATCATTTAATCGTTTTCCAGGACCTTCCTATGACATCTTGTTTCTCAAAACTTTATTTTGATATTGAAAAGACACGTAACAGAGTATAATCATATATATTAAAAGACTTCGTTGAAATCCAATAAACTTTATTCATACAGACATTCAAATTAACAAGAACCAGGAAATTGAGCTAATAAAAAGATATTCTGTTAACCCGACTACAAGCTCAATAGTTGCTTATTTTACCCCTGACGCAAAAAATGTGTCTTATAAGCTAGAGCGTGCATGCTTATGTGTGTGTGTGTGAGTGTGTGTGTGAGTGTGTGTGTGAGTGTGCGGGTTACTTCTAATTATTAAGCTCTTAAAGACTTAAATGTCATTATAATATCATTTGACGATACAAAGCAAGGAGCAATACATTTAAACAAAAGAAAGGTATTTTTCTTTAATGTATTTGTAGCAGCTAATGATGACCACGACGATATCAAAGAAAACATACGGCTTCCAATACAAAACGTCTTTTGCATGATAAAAGACCATTTTATTACAATGGATCTTTTAATTCAGTATATATTCCGTAAGAGGAAACCAAGTGACACCCTATAATTGTCTTATTTTCTTTATGTTTATGGCCTCTGAAACGAACCACTAAGCCAGATTTATCTTGTTATTTATTTGTTAATTTATCACAGTGGAATCTATACCTTCTTCCTTTGAGTCGAAAATATCCACAGTTATTTCATTTATGTAACCTACAATTCGCACGATACCGATGAATTGTCTTATGATATAAGGAAGTTTGGCTTAAGTCGCTTGAAAGGAAGTTCAGAGTTTGACATCTGAAACAAAAACATCAAATTAAACAGTAAATTATCGACATTTTTGTATTTTTACAAATGACAGAAACAATAACATTCCTTAAGTATGAGATTTTACGTGGGAAACACATGAAACGTAAACAAGAAACTTCGTGCAGTTGATAAGAAAAAATAATTAATGCCTTTTTCTTTCTTTCTTCTTTCAATACTTCTTCCTCAAAATGGATAGGATTTTTCATTTCCAGAGTCGCAGAATGTTCCGGGAGGTACGAAATCTAAATATAGCCGTTTAAAAATTTTAAATAAATATAATTTTATTTCAACACTTCTCATCAAGTTGTATATTTAGATTAAGTTTTGTTCAATGCTTTCGTTTAAATTTTTTATTAGTTTTATTTTGAACTCCTAGCAGCTTAAAACTTTATTTAGCAGTTTACAGATGGCGTTAATAAGCACAATGACAGGTAGTACAATTGGGATTTAACCCAAAAAAAAATACGTAAAATGAATAATATACCTAAACAAAATTAAATAAATGATTTGTAAACTATAACAAGTTAGTAAAAAATACAAATATTTATAATAACAGGAGAAAACTAAAGTCAAAAATAAAATCTTCATATTATATCATATATCTTAACCACTCAAATAACTTCAACCAACTCTTGGCTAACCAAATACTAAGAGTCGCTAAGAATCATTATAACTCGAAATTATATTTATTTTTTCCTAAAAGTATTGCAATTTTTTCAATTATGTTACAGAAATCTATATAAATTTTCCTTATTTTATCTATTCCAACAAAAAAATACATATTTCTATATATTTACACTATACTATATAATATCTAAGAGATTGGTTCGGGGCATATTATTTTTAACACTTTTTATTGCCCCCGTAAGTCTGACGCCATCAATACAAATTAAACAATATGTAGACAATACAATATTCAATTACTTCTAAAATCCATAGCAACTTTCTCCTATTAATTTCTAAGGATAGATTACATCGTCAACTATAACAAATGAGTATTAATTTGTGTTTGAAATTAATTAGTGAATTTTAATTCATATCTCCGTATTTATAAGCGTTTTTAAAGCAAAATATATAATAAAATAACATTTATGGTACATTTGACAAAACATTCTCAAACTTGTATCAATTATTTTTATCTACAGCGTTACAACAAAATCCATATATTTTCTAGCACACGACGGGGGCATCCTTAGTTGCAGAAACATTTAATTACGAGACGGCGAAATCTTCTCGCGCCTTTAATAAACGTTCATATTAAACCCGAGAGCTTAAGTTATAATGGACGCTTATATTTTTATACGCTTTATACCTATTTTATTAAATTAAAGTATGAATTATTACCTATGCATAAGTCCAACCGGAGTAAATTTAAAAGTATGATAAATAACTAAATAAATTTGTATGACCTATATGTTCCTTTGTCGGGTAAGAACTTATCCGTCCTTAAAAAAATAAGTAATATTTAGTTTATCAGTTTTATAATTACATTATTCTTCTATTTAATTTGCAAACCTTTTTACTATTTGAATAATATTTTATTTTCAGCGAACACTCTCACAGTAAATGAATGAGTATAAAACAAATCACTAATTTAAATGAAACTAATATTTTCCGGATAAACTACGCGTGATTTATTTTTGTATAAAACTACATGCTCCCGACCTTTCGGTTACTTTTCAGCAACCGTGATCACGGTTGCTGAATTGAATAAATCACGCGTAGTTTATCCGAAAAATATTACTTTCTTTTAAATGAATAAAACTCGCGAAAATCTTAGATCTCATTAAATCACTAATTGCTTTTTATGCGGCACTGACCCTAGATAGCGTATTATAAGGAAACTTCTTATTTAAATACAAACACAAAAATAAGATAATATTTTGTTGTGTTATATGTCATAGTACTCAATATAAGTTTATGCAAATTGTTAGTATGATCACATAATGAAAAGGTTATGTATCTTAAAAACATTTCTAGAAATTGCGATAGCATCTTAGGGCGGATAATAAACATATTTTATATCTTTATAATATATTTTGCGCGTTGTAGCTTGCAATTAAGTGTATTTACATTAGATAGATAGATCAATGAATAAAACTGTATTAGTTTTTACATTGTATTCCTTTTCTTCTCTTAATTCCTTATATCCGAATACGGTCACGACGGTGACCCCTAATCAGGAGCTACATACACTGTTTTTCTTACATAACGATATCACATACTACTAAGTGTCGGCGTTCTTTCGGCTTACTTATCATATAAAAAAGATCATTATTAGGAACCTCATTTGTTTCAAATAATTAAAACTACGTCGAAATATAATATTGCCCATTTGACATCAAATATTTGATAAGCCATATTTCCATAAGTTCATTTTCAACGGAATTATCAATGTTCGAATTTGAGTAGAGCTTCTAACGATCATCCGGCTTAGACAATATAACGTGTGATAGAATAACTACTTCACAAAAACAAATAATACTAGGTTTTGCTATGCATATTAACACTTTTGTATGGATTTGATTTACTTCGCTACAACTCCTCAATTCAATTAATTTATGTTTACTTAACGTCAGGATAATACCATAGTATACTTTTAGATTGTTGATTTTTCTTTAATTCACTCCGAGTTCTGATAGTCATGAACATCACATTTCTTGTTTTATTAACTAATATAAAGTTCATTGCCTCCGGAGTAGAGGACTTAAGAAATCGTTGGCTTTAATTATATTAGTCACTTACCATTGTTTTGTGACTTCACCTTGTTAAAAATATTAAAATTGAAAACACAGGACCGAAAAAATATGTAGTTTACAATTTTAGTAACTACGTGGACATATGAAGTTTTTAGGGCACTTACAGAACTGATCTAGGGTAAACTATTTTAAATACACTAAAGCTCACACCTACCAGGAACTTGTGAAGTTCTTCAAGCTTGATCGATATATGTATTTCCATCAATACATTGTGAAGTACCAGAACAGAAGATTCTATGCAAATTATTTAAAATTTCCCTACAAATTATAATAATATGACTTTTCCATTTCTTTTGTTGTCTTTTCGAAGGTCCCAAAATCCCGACCCTATGATTAAATTTCCATTCTTGAAGCTATCTTACCAGTTGTCAGCTAAAAAATTAAATTGAACCATAGCTTTCAACCTCTTAAATGAGGTCCGCGTGGAATATTTCCACATCAACCGCAATTAGTAAATATATCTTTACAAATGGATAACACACAAGGGTTCGTTGTCCTAAGCCTTTAGTCAGCCGATCGGTCTTAAAAACTTAATACTGTAATTCTTTGGCAAGAGATTCATGACGAGATTGTCTGTGTAAACTCTTTCATTGACATTCAGACGAATATCGAATTCGACAAAATCCACTGACAACTTGATGGAGCAATACCAGAAAAGCTTCATAACTGATATGCTACATAATCATTAGCTTAGGTGTGCTTATCAGACCCTCACCGACAGGAAGATAGTCCTTGTATATTCTTTCCAACAGCGTTGCGGTTCATGGAAGCATTGAAAATTCAAGTATGAAAAACATAAAAACATTATTATTATTATAACATCTCTGTTTTCATTAACTTCAATACAAAATTATTCTTATTTTAACAGTAAATATTATTCTTAGCTTAGGACAACATTTATGGTTTGTAATCCGAATTTACTTAAGGGGAAATAAGTCACGGCTATCATCATTGACCATAAGGTTATTTGGTAAAATATAAGTAATAGTTAAAAATGTTTTCCTGCTTTTAATAATTCTGCAGCAATGAATTCCGTTGATAAAAATATACGAAATATAAATTAATGAATACGGAAAGAAGATATTTAAATAAATTTGCAACTTGTTTTCGCGATGAAGGCGGGAACACTTTGTGGCATACGCAAATAAATATTTATTACACTTAAAAGAAATTTGGTGAATAATACACAATATTTTTTTTTGTGCTGAACCACCGACATTTCCTGATATTGATCAAGAAATTACATAAAAATATATATGTATATATTAATTATAACCGCTATAATTTTGCTTCTTTGCAACTCAACTACTAATTCTGAATACTACTAGTTTACTCTGTAGTTTACACGTTATTTGTAAGGTCAATTAATTAATTTTCCTTTAACGTAGTCCCAATTTAAATTTAATATTTAAATCTAGAAAGTATACGTAGTTCAAGCAGTAAAATTTAAAAGTGCTTAAAACTTATAAGTGAACGTCTCAGACGGCTAGAAAAGTTGCAGTGTTGATATAGCGTTTATTATAAAAAAAAAATATTTTGTATGAGTTTCTGTCTGATCACTTTATCCATAGCCGAACAAGTACTTAATTTTATAACCCTCATTATATCAATCCATACCAACAAGAACATAATAACACAACGAGCAAACTTTACGTCAATCTTCTCAAGTACAAAAAACCTTAACATTGAATAAAATTAAAGCTCATTTTTATTAACTAAAAAGCTTTGAATTACATTTCATTAAGAGAACATTATGAATCATTTTTATATAATTGTATAGCAAACCAGCAGCATATGCAACCCAACAAAACTTAGTCATGTAAGTTAGAAAAACAATATATGTATTTCAAATTCTTTTTCCAATACGAATAAATTTAAAGTTAGTCTCTGTGTATCGTTTGTTATTCTATCCCTGGTTGTAGTGAATTATACCAATAATTTACATAATGGTGACAGATAATCCTTCGATTGCAGATTGAAATTTGATACAGCGCAATGCTATTTAAATTATAAATTTTGATTTGACATAAACATAAGTAATTGAATATGAATAAATTAATAACAGAAATAAAATAAAATGACAGATCTAAATGAGAATTAGGAAGTCGTATGAATGTGGGCAACACGACTCATGACCTCATTAATATTGTATAATAAATTGAATGAGTGAAACGGTTTTTCATTACAAATATTAGCTGAAAATTCATTTATGCATAAATATTTTTTTTATTCGTGAAGCGTGTACGTAGTTTATTGGTACGCGTATAGATACGAAATATATTATCTATTATAATATATATAAAAATAGGTCATTATTAAAAAAAATTTTTTTTTTCTCGATGTTTTTTAAATTATCCTTAGATCGAATTTTGTGATAAGCCGTCATTCAAGCAATGATTATTTCAGGTTAAATAAATTTATAATAAAAACTTATTATAATGAAATTAAAAAAGTAAAAGAATGTCTTAATAAAATAACAAAAAAAAATGTAATTAATACACAAAGAACTTACTTTGACTAAATTCGGAATTGTTTACATTATACAGGAGGTATTCTGTTAATGGCATTACTGATTAAGCAACGTATAAGCAAATCAAAATTAATTTGGCACTCAAATTTCTACAGTCTGTATATGGATTGACAAAGAGTAATAACCATTAATCCATGACATGGAATGCTTTAGTAAAATCCGTATAATGCTCCTGTACTGTACTTTGACATGTGATGCTTTTAACAGATATTTAGATAAACATATCTCAAATACAGATTTGCCTCATAATTTAATTACAACTCAGAGCGTAAAATTGTATTATTAATTGTTATTTTTCACTTATTATCAATTTTATTTTAAATTTCCACCAAATGCAATAAAGTATCAAGACGTATAAACGTATTTTAACTTTCTTACAATATTCAATTTAATCGAACTCAGTGCTACAAAATATACTTGTTGTTCCATGACAGCAATAAAGATATTTTATTTTTAAAATACGCTTTTTTTTTCACTTGATATTTTTGATCACAAGACATTTATGTTATTTATAATAAGTTTTATTAAGAAAAATCCTTATAATTATAGATCTTCTAAATTATTTACTTTCCGGTTTTAAGATTTTTCTTTAAATATTTATATTTTGTCCGATGTTACTATTGTTAATATTTTTATTACTGGTTTGTTATTTTCTTTGTATCGTATTACTTGTGAAGACAGCGTAAGACAATATCTTAATTTTTTTTAAATAATTAAATCGTTTTTCTAATACGTCAATATTTTACAAATTTAATTTTTTTAGGTCTTTTTATTATTATTAAACCTTAACTCAACTATATCCAGTTAGTAAGATATTAGAAAAGAAATTTTATTAATAACGTGAACGAAACCTTCCGTAAGTCACACAAACATATCGGTATTTACATTGCTACCTTATAATGTCTCAAATAACGCGATTAATAAGGTTTTAGTTGTTTGTTGGACCACACTTATAAACTTGTTACCAAGATATATTAGAGTATTTCAAACAATCAACAATTAAAGCTCGTATTGAGCTTTAATTGTTGATTGTTTGAAAAGGTTTCACAGATAAACGTTAAATACTTTTTAATTATTATAATTAAAATTTTCATTATCGTTCACAAATATATATAAATAGAACTTCCACAAATTAATAACTATTTCATTTAGGTTATTAAAGTTAACTTATTTAAAAAAGATTACACAGTGAAATATAAAATGTATCGTACATTAAATTTTTGATATAAAAAAACATTTTATAGAAACAGATATTTATTTTTTATACCAGTTTATAACATTTCCTATCAAACGTCGTGGATATAAGCTTTTATTCAGTAGTAGAAGGTACTTTGTCTTTGTTCATTTTAATACTTGGGTATCTTTATTACACAAATATTTAATTATAAAACTCCTAACAGCTTCCCGTCGCGCAACTGTTAATAAAAGCTTTCATTAAACCTTAGGATTTAATGATAATAAATATTGTATTTTACGCACAATATAAAATTTGTTCCCTTGTAAATTACATTACAATATAGCCTTATAAAGACAAACATCCTTAATTTAAACAAAAAAAAAACTCTTTGAAATTTATTATGAAATTCTTATAATTTAACTCAGTTCAATGCATAGAATTACATTAGATAAAACTCTTTACAATCTAAACTACAAATATTTAATAAGAATAATGTTTGTTAATTTATTAATATTGTTGTAATTTTGACTTTATATACTATTTTCAATTTAATTTACATATTTTTGATACTATAATTTGTAACGTAAAATAATGCTTACTTTAATCATAACAGTCAATATGATATGTTATAAATCACATCACACATCTTTATGCAAATACGAGAAGATTTTCACTTGACTTTAACGTAACTCAAGCCAAACTCAATTCCTACAGGAACAAATAAAAAAAAAATACGTAATTAAACTTGAGAGCTCTGTATGAAGGGTAAAGTTTATTTTCTCATTTACAACGTTGTGCAGCAAAAATTCAAAACTTGCAAATGTTTTCAGAAACATTCGTATTTCACCACACTTACAAATTAAAAACGCGAAAGCCTTTGAGTCTCTGCAAAGAAAATTATTTGATGTTGTACGTCGACGGTTAACAATAAAACAATCGATTCCATTACTTTGGCTCTACAATCATACAGAGAAGCTAGAACACAGTTCAGAGCTAACAAACAAGTTTTATCGAGTTAACAACAGGTACATTTTTTTTCAATACTGAAGTGTTTTCATAAAGTTAATTGAAGCAATTTGTTAATTCTTATGTCAAGATTGAAGCAAGTTATATTTCAATATATACGATATTTACATAAAATTGTTTATCGGAACTTATATGATTTTGAATTCTGCTAATACTTGTGTGACAAACATGATAAAGGTTCTATTTTATTACAACGTCTGTATACATTTCTAACATCTAAATCTTGCTCAGAGTGTCTTATTCTTGTTTTACAAAGCGTAAACAGAAAATTAAACAAAAACGTGTGCATAATACCACACGATTAAAACTGTTTTGCCGCAGCGAAGTCATATAAAGCGCACTTGATACTATTATCATATTTCTTTTTTTTTCTTGCTATAGTGTTTACTTATTTTAACTCTTTCAATTTTTTTATCATATAATTTTGTAAAAAAGTGTATTCCTATTTTGATCTTATGCTATATTTAATATGTATCGCCAATAATTTTATGTATGGACTGTTGGATTATATAATTAATGAAATAAAATAAAATACACACACACCTATATATATATATATTATATTTTTCTTACTAACCGGTAGTGATAGAAAGACATTTGTGGTCCACCTGTCTCTCTTTCACCTCCTCTCCAGCGATATATAAAAATCTTTGTATCTTCACTAACTTTAATCTCCCTCTTCGGAGTTGTGTAAATTTTCTGATCACACTTTTTTTAACACTCTCGTCTCAAATTCAACAACTTAGCGAGAAAAAAGGAGCTGACGAAGTTTAACTACTCAATATAAGTACTACAGTGGTAACGACGAAACATATTTCTTATGGCTTAGTAGTCATTACATTCTTGTCAAAATTCTCAAAATATTTTTATTTTTGTAAAATATTTTTATTTCTAATTATAAAGTAGTTACTGTAATTATAATCTAAGTGTCGAGACCATTTGTTTACATTATTTCTTATTCGTATTTTTAAAATAAAAATTACAAATTACCGTTCAAGCAAATCCCGTAAAAGCAACTAAAACCAAGACGATAATGACATATCACAGCGAAAAAGTTAAAAAATATGGTGAGATTCAGGACATTATACCTGATCAAGATTTATTTTAATTAATTATGCAAATAAGATTCCTCTTATTTAATTGACGTTCGTTGTTATTTCTTTATGTACAGTATCGTTAAGCTTAGAAAGTTTTAGAAAAATAACACTAACCACCTCTGTGAAGTTGCAGTACACGGCACATTTTTAATTCATGAACATTTTCTTCTGTCAACTGTTGTTATTTATAAAACCAGCTAGTGTTACACTCACCTCTAAGAGGAATTCTTTATAGTAAATTCCAAAATTATTAAATACCACTATAACTATACTAAAATAATATATTTTCGCATTTATCACAATTAACATTTCACGTGCTCGACTAATAAATTTAAAAAAATATATTTTTATCCTCTTTTAAATATAATTACAAACTGAACATGTCTTTTGGAAATTGTGCTATTAACATGATTCCGGTCAAAAGTATTGTTTTAATACAATTAATTTATATTTTTAAACCATATAAAATTTATGTCTTAATCCAGATATACTTCGTGTACAACAAAACAAATCATGCAATTTTTTTATTCACAGCGTTATGAAATCTTATTTTTTGTATAAACAATTAATTGTTTAATTCGTTTTTAAAACTGGAATAAACATGAAAAATTTTGATAAAAATAGTTTTAAACTTCAAGTCACATATCAACAAAAACATCTGGATACTAATTTTCAGAAAGGTTATAAAGGAAGAGGCATTTTATAGCAGAGTTCCTTTAGCTGGAAAACATATTACATAACATAAAACGGTAAGGTACATAAAATAAAAGAAATCAAAGTTTGCTTAACCTCGTTGTTTATATAATTCAGAAACTGATAATTTTATTTTATTTGTTTACACTTTTATTTGAAGCGATATAGTCTTTGATTTAAGAACTGATGACTAGTTTTGGTGATGTGATATCCACACTTAAAGACCTCAATATTTCGGATAAAAAAATTAAAATCTTTACTGACTGGTGTTGTTTTAAAGCTGAACGCAATTTTTATTGCTTTATCCAACGATTCGATCACTGCCAGTGTTAGATATGCAAAGCTGAAAATAAAGTATTATGTAGATATTAAAATTTGCCAAAGTTGAAAAATTCGCTTCAACGCTTTGCTCTTAACTTAAATTTTAATATAAAAAATATTAATTTATTGATTATAAGTCTTTACAAAAAAAATTTAAGACTTATGACAAATGTTTTTATTTAAAAATATAATTTTATATCTTTCCTTTGTCTTAATGTATCTGAAATTCTTAACCTTTTATATAGAAATTATTTAATAGATTAAAGTACTCATATTCAAATAAAACTAATACCTTTTCGGATTTACTATGCGAATTTTTATTATACGAGATGTGAATTCATTCACATCTCGTCTGCCCGTGATCACGGTTGCTGAAAAGTAACCAAAATGTCGGGAGTATGTAGTTTTATACAAAAATAAAGCACGCGTAGTTTATCCGAATAACATTAGTTTCATTTAAATGAATAAAACTCGGGAAAGTATTAGATCTCGTTAAGTATTAGTTTTATTTAAGACTCGCGAAAGTCTTATATCTCATTACTCATATTTACTTAATTTTAAAAGATAAAATTGATATGTTAAGTTATTAATATACTTGGTTTTCTGATCATTATATCTAAATTATGTACCTTATTAGAAACTGTTCTAAACTCTTTAATACTGATTAAATTTAATGCAAAGCCATATCAATTACGATATTAATATTTATAAGAAAAAAAAATCACATATTTTTATTATAAAAGAAAAGGATGGTGACATTATTGGAACTGCTATATATCAAGAGAATGGGACAGATCGGAAAAACAAAGTTTGTTCAAATATCCAATGGAATAACAATCCATCAAACTCAATAAAAAATGTTAAAGAAAGTTTTTGGTGGTGGGCTGCAAAAAAAAAATGTCAGCATTGTTTCGCAATGGTAATGTCAAAATACTAATATTTTTTACTTTCTAAAAGCAGAGAATAAAAACGCCAATCATACAATGTATTTTAGCAACTTTCTTAAAAAATTTATATATATTAAAAAACTAGTAAAAGAAGTACTTCATTTAAATGAAACTAATATTTTTCGGATTACTAAGCCTATTTTATTATTTCAAAACCTACATAATACTACTTAAATAAATTCTAATATCTATAATTACTATCCAATTTTTTACACATCATCACACCAATTACAATGATAGATCCATTTGCATTTTATAAAAAAAAAATTAACTTTCAGTCTCTTGTAATAAACTTAGGAGTATAGGCGACATCAGAACCTTTCTATGAATCACGAGTTCTATTTCTTGCTTTAAAACATCATAACATATAAGCAATATTTTTTTTTAACTTTTGTTACTTTTCCTTTTAATATTTAGTGATTTGAAATATATATACTCAAACCTTTCTTTCAAAACACATTACAGTTGTATGAAGTGGTGAGATATTTTATTTTACTGTAATTGTTTGATTTCCATGTCGACATATTATATACATATATATTATGTATAGCGTGTGAGTGTCAAATAATGACAATTTAAGTTTAATATTAAAAATTAACTATTGATGTACATTTTAACGTTATGTTCGTCTAGCATTGTTTGTATTGAACCCTTCCAAACTGATGTCCTAATTAAGAGATCTTTACCTATTTAAAAGAAAAAAAATAGCTCTCTTATATAGGTATAGGAATATACGAATGTAGGTATAGAATTTAATAGTTGGCTCTAGTTTACATCACTTAAGGCTTCTATTTTACTTTCTGTTCACAGGAAACTCAAATGTTTCTAGTTGGCAACATATCAGTGAAACATATTTCATTTAATAGCGCACGAGCATTCAACTGTTAGTCACGCAAATACATCAAGCTATAAGTCGCTGCGCATAATTTAAAATTTTAATTATTGTCGTAAGAAAATAATATTCTATTTCTGTATAAATTTAATAAGAAGCTTAGTTATATTACTTATTAAATTTCGTGTAAGCGCACTGAATTGAAACATCACGCTTAATCTCATTCGATGGGAAAACTATCTTGAGTCTCTTATAAGAGTTATTATTCAAACAATAATACTAGCGGAAGTAAAAACAGCGAACGCAATTCTCGTGAACCTACAAAATGGAAAAGCTAACATTTAATAAACCTTGATGTATTTTTAAACTGTTGGCTTAGGAACACGCAATCAAAATATTTCGGTTGAAGTCGATTCAAATGGAATATAAAGAAAGGTGTTACATTTGCGATTACACAATATATGAATAAAACAAAAATCTGAAAAAAATGTGTAATCGTGAAAATATATTTGAACTTTGCGTGTGCCCGTTTAATTCGTATCTTTTGAAGTTTTACATGTAGATAGTAGATGTCTTCCATTACATGTCGAAGCTTAAGAATGTTAAGTACGCGCAACATATTTAAAAAATAAATAAACATCGTTGTATGGATAAAATACCATATTACGAGTGACGTTGCTGACTTTGCGAAAGGAACACCAAGCCGTGTGAACCAGAAGATTTCTGATACCACACCAAGCCATGGAATGGCATTGCCTATCCTAACATCGGGGCAATCATGTAGTCTTAGGTATACGTTATAAGTTTTAATATGTAATTCTTATGATAATTTACATATAAGTAGGTTTCATAGTTTTCCTAGAAACTGCTGTGAAACGCACCCTACATAATTACAATAATAATGTTGATTTAAATTTGTTATTCAATATTCTCTCTAGATATTTATTATAATATTATCTAGTCACCGAACCTGTTGGGCTCTCGTAATGGACTCATAATACGATATTATTAATAAAAACTTGGAAAGACACGATAACAACAACCACGTAGGCGTCGTCTATTTGCAAAAAAAAATAGTCTGCGCGTAAAAAATTAAGAGAATTTTCTTACCAAATAATAGAATAAATTAATAAAAACGGAAAATAATAAAACTTTTTAAAAATAAATTTATTAAAAACTGTCATTTTGTCTAAAAAATTATTAATGTGCATATACGTAAAATGGTACATATATTAACAATTTTTAAAATGTAATTTAATATATAAGAGTTGTTACACTATTTACTAAACTTTTCAGCATTCATTTTACTACTTATGTTCAGACAATGGTAGTTTTACGTAGTAGGAATTACTATGAATATAATCCTTCCTATCCTAAAGCTTATAAACATTTGAACGGAACAAAAGCAAATATTTACATTTTACAGTTGCCTTTACGTGTATAAAACCTAATATACAAAATCTTCTGTCAACTTTCCTTATTTATAGAGCCAGCTTAATGAACACACTTGGCTCTAAAAGAATTTATTTGTCCTATGTAAAACTACAACCAATTGAATTCCTCTCAGTTAGTGCAAATTTGTGTTATACTTTCATTAGTCAATATCAATCAGCTCAATGGGTGTTTCCTTTCGAGAGTCGGGCAACTAAGGTAAAGAAAGGAAGATGTGAAGGAAAAAAGATAATTGCCCATAATATATATAATAATCATTCTTTGGTTGGAAAGGACAGTTACTGCAGACCAGTATGCTAATCGTTGTTTGCCTGTTGTCTTGAGAAAAATTCAATGCAGCCCCCTCGAAGCAGAATCCTCCTTCACCACGACAAAGCTTCAGCGCACTCCGCGAACTGGTGGAAGGACACGAAGGGACTATTGAATATTTGACTATGGCAGGTGTCGAGATAGTGATTTATCCGCCCTACAGTCCTGACCTGAAGCCCTGCGACTTTTATTTATTCCCAAGAACTAAAGATAAAATTCGAGGTATTCGCCTTATGAGCCTTGAAGATGCTGTGAAAGCGAACGGAAAAATCTTAGAAGCGACCCCTAATAAAGAATGAGCCCACTGCTTTTTTCAGTGGCTCCCTCGAATGTAACGATGTGTAGAGAGGAACGGAGATTACTTCAAAAAATAATAAAAGTATTGGCACCTTTCTACATTAAGCCGTTTTTGAATATCTAAACATTTTCAGTGTTACCTAGGTATACACTAACAAATTACTAAATTTAATAAATATGAATTCTAGACTTAGATAATATCTTTGTTTATTACTATAAATTCAATGATAGTTGTCTCTGACATATTTTTTTCACCTTTTTATACTTTATGAAATAAATTAAAAAGCCTATACACGTGCATAATTGATGCGCGAATTCTCGGTTTCAGTTCAGTGACACCGATGCGTAGTTAGAATCTTAGAAGTAGTATGCATGTAGGAAGAAATGAAAATCACATATCATTAATGATAATATTATAACGACGAGGAATGAGAATAAACGAAATATCTGACAAATTTAATTATACAACCATCGAAACGCTATAATACAAGTAGAATCTCTAAACGATTTCAAATAAAAGAAGTTATGTTCTGCTTGTTTGTTTTATATTTAAAAGGTACTGATAATCCTGTGTAATTTTTTTAAATGTATTTTTATTCCGTTGTATAAGAAACAGGATTTTTAATAATTGTTTCTTTTAAAGACAATCTTTCAACATTATTTTATTTTTGTAGTTAGTTGGCTTTAAAATTCGATACCAAAAATAATGAGACTGAACTTATATAAATAGGTGAATAAAACATTTTAAAACTTTTAGCCTCTTTATACATATATACAGATGCCATTTTTATTGATTATATATAAAAATACGATTTAATCTAACACTGTGATTTCTACAAAAAAATTATTAAAAATTTTCTTAAAGCATACTAAATATAGAGCTACCGTAATTTTTCTTCTTTACCACGTTATGCAGTTAGTGTCAAAGGTTTTCAGAAACATTTGTATACCACCGCACAAACAGATTAAAAACGTGAAAGCCTTTGAGCTCCTGCAATGAAAAATATTTGATGCCGTATATCGAATGTGAACAATAAAACGAATCGATATCTTTACTGTAGTTTGACAATCATGCCGAGGATCTAACCTCATACACATTTCACTACCATAGAAAAGATTTATCAACTTAGCAAGTACTGTTTTTGAACTGATTTTTTTTATTCCATCGCCTAAACTTTTTTTGTCTCTCTATCGAATGCATCACATTCAGCCTCGGAGTAGAAGTGCAGTGAAACACACCCTTAAGAACTTTGTTTGCAGAATTTTTTTCTCATCGTGTAAAATCATTTCTATTTAATATTACTGCAAGTATTCCTCGGATTTTGGGGATTTTGATAGGGGTAAAACTAATGTTTTTCGGAATTACTATCACTAATCTAATCAAGACCAGACGAGAAGATCACGGTTGCCACAAAGTAACCGAAACCCCGGGAATATGTTGTTAAAAATAATTAAAAACGTTTAGTAATTCCGAAAAATATTGGTTTTATTTCAATGAATACTCGGGAAATGTTTTTATAGGGGTTTTAAATAAATAAAGTGCTTATATTTAAACACACGTAGGCAAACCGTATAAGGTTATATATTCTATTTATTTTTTTATTATATTTATCTCTTTTCAGTTATTATCATTAACCATCTAACACAGAGTTTTAATATTTTCTTGAAACCCTAACAAGCCAGCTTGCAACACGACTGCGATATAGTAAACAGCTTGTAAAACTACTACTAGTTTCTAAGGTCAATATGCTCAGACAGATTATATAAAGACCGAAGATCACAACAAGTCTCTGTGTCTGTGATGTCTTCAAAAAAGGCAAATATATTATCGATTCGTGGGGTTTCCAAGATACATATAGAGTTGCTATCAACTGAGGTTTATTATACCTATATTATACGTTACGTATTTCTGAAAATGTAAAATTTAATTTCATGAAGTTTGACCAATTGTTTGTACATACCCATTTATATTTAAATTTTTGTTACGATTACCAATGATGGTATTAATTTTCTTAAAAAGCATTTGTGATTAACAATTTCTCACTGTAAGGACACCTACGAAAGTATAACATAATATATTAATTTAATGATAACGGAAATAGTTTTGGGTTTGTAAATCAACAGTTGTTACGTTGCTCTAAAAACTAATTCATTAGGAAAAGTTGTATCGAAAGCAGTTTTGCTTTTTTTATATTAAAAAATATAGAAAATTATTACTTGTGTTTTTTATGTAGGCTGATGAAAGACAAGTTCCGTATTAAACAAGTACGTAAATAATTCCATATCCTCTTCATTTTTAAAAAATGTTTTGCAAGATAAAACGCCTTTGATTTTTAACCTAACTTTTTCGTAAATATACTTCGAAGTCAATCTGTCACTCACCCTATAAGTTGAAAGCCTTCCCAAAAACACAAACTGAAATTCATGCCGACTCCGTTTTCCGCTATACTTGCACACTTTGTTCAAACTAGTGTTTAACTTGCCTCTAGAATAAATTCAGATTATTTCAAAAGCAAATTTTCATAAGTTTTGTGTTTCATAAAAAAATATGATTATGCATAATCACCTCTAAGCGAATCGTGAGGGTGTGATCTGAATTGTACCGAGTGATAAAAAGATGAAGAAAAAATCTCACACCTCTCACGTTACAGTCACAATAACAAAAAGAAATTTATCTCATTCGTTTCAAGCTTCGAACACTCCGTCATTCTCAAGAGGAATATTCAAGGTTAATTCCTAAATAAACTTGTGAATAGCTCAAACGTTAACAGAATCTGAAAAGATTAACTTTTACTCATAAAATATATAGATAATTTTGATTTGATTCTAATTTCAGTATGAGATAGGTGTTATAATTAAATAAATTGATTTTTATCTATGTGTAAACAAAAAGATATTAAATCAAAGGATATTACTAATTACATGTAAATACTATGCTTTCTTTTTGTCATCTTTTCAATATTTCTATTGTGCAATTGTCTTATAATTTCAATGAATTTCTGAACATACACTTGAAGAGTAGGAACAATTTTATCAAAGTTTTATTACACTGCCTTCTATCTTAGATTCGTGAGTAGAAAATGAGCATTATTTTGGGTACATTAGGTTCGCAGCAGATCGTGTAATAGCAGCTAAAGGCACGGAGTCACGACATTTTTACTGCAAACACGTAGCAAATATTCAAGAAAGATTATTGGCAGTTCACATTTATTGTAATATGTTTTATTCCGCTTATTTAGAGGAATGACAAAATGTTTTTTAAACTCATTCTATTGAAGTAATTTTTTGCTTTATTCTTTACTACTTTTATTTTCTTTAAGTTATATCTATTTATATAAACTAGTGATTTGTGTATAGCCCTAAAATGCTTAGAAAGATTTACACAAAACGAGTGAAAAGAGCTTACATTAGACGGTTGACTGGGTTATATCAATTCCTTTGTACAACTTAGTAAACGTTTTCTTGCGTCAATTTTAGTTGTTTATAAAATCGGCTTACGATACACATTTATCTCAAAGACGGTCATTAACTTTATTAATAATACAAAGTAAAGGTTCACCGAAAACTTTGAGTGACCATTTTTTTTTATTTGATGTACTAAACAGTTCGTTTTATTCGTCCAATTATTCCGAAGTAATTTATTGGATTCCAAATCCGAATATAGTGGTATGTTTAATAAAGTAGTAAATCTAAATGAAGTTGATGTTCCTCTTATCAGATCTTATAATTTCCAAACAATTTTAATGGTAATTATAAAATAAAAAATGGCGATAATATATTTTATTCTACCAACGTGTTACAAAAAATATTTATGAATAAATTAAGTTACTGCCAATTCTTGATTTTTCAACTCCTCACTTTAGAATATAATTAAGTATATATGTACGTAACTATTCCTCATTCAATTTCAGTACTTTTACTTTTAAGATAATTGGTCTGGAACATACAGGACTAATTATGCTAATGATAAAGCAGACAACTTATTACTAGTGATAAGCTTTGATCAACAAATGCAGCGACAGAAATGAAAGAAATTATACGAAATATGTAATTATTCAATTAAGATTTAAATTTTTATTTACTTAAGTGATCATAATTCATTTAATTACGACGTACTTCCATACTCTTTTTTCCTATTAATCATTGGTTTTGTTGCAATTGGTAAAATATCATATCATAACAAACGGGTTTATAAAATTGTATATTTTATAACTTTTTATCGTTTCATTTTAAAAGTAAATTATTTAATAAATTATAATTTACCATAATTTTAACAAATATAACTCTTCTTATACATGCTAGAAATCGTGGTGGTTTGGAGGTTAAATGCCCGCCTCTCATACGTGAGGGCGCGGGTTCGAAACCGGGCAAGTCCCAATGTGATCTTTTCCGAGTCATGTGTACTTTCTAAGAGAATTTAGACATCACTTACAGACGGTGAAGGAAAACATGGTGAGGAAACCTGGTCTTATAATTTCAAATTATAAGATTGAAATCGCCAACCCGTCTTGAACAAGCGTGGTGATTAATGCTCTAACCTTCTCCATGTGAGACGAGGCCTTTGCTCAGCAGTGGGCTCCGATATGCTGATGATGATGATGATGATGATACTTGCTAGTTGTATTTCAATTAACCACGAGGCTCACATCGTTAATAAACTAATATTTTGCAAGAAAATAAAGAACAAAATATTATATTTTTTAATATTTCATCTAAATTATACATACAGAGAATTACTATTAATATGACCTACTTCATATAAAGAAAGAAAAATTATAAAAGCACATCCAAAATTAAGGACACATTTTCCTACTTCAATTTTGACATATTTCTTTGAAATATCTTGTCAATATTCTATTATTTTTATTCCTTTATTTATAATACTAATGCAATTTCAATTAGGTTAAACGGTGGATGAATAGATCAACATGAGTTGACAATGGTCATTTTACCGTGAATCCACGTGTGATACGTGTTCTATACAGATGTCAATGTCGCAATATAAAGAGTTGTTTCATCGTTCAATATCCGGTTTAGTGGCTGTTGCAGTAAATAAGGGACTAGCTGTTTGTATGAATTTAAACAGAGCATTAAAGCGTTTTTTAACTTTGCTTAACGCTTTATTATGTAACTTTTTAAATTTTACTTAATATTTCTTTCTCTAAGCCAAAAATAACAATACACTTATTTATTTTAGTTTTCTAAAAAAAATTTAACACAAGATGCATCAAATATTAATACTTTGAACGAAAAATCTTTCTTTTAATTAATATTTAATTATTAGAATGGTACAGCCTAGCTGAAAAAGTTACTATAACTTGAACATGGGCTGAATGCTTCGGTGATACCCGTCCCTTCGACACATGGGTACTTGAGGAACACGGGTTGTTTTTTAGTCACTAAGAGTCTGGCAGTCTCCTTCGCCCTTCCACGAGGGTGAAAGGAGTCCATAAGTGTTTTCGAACCCAACACCAAAAAGAAACAACTTCCCATCAGGTAGGCCGTCTGCTCGTTTGCCACTTTGAGACATAAATTTAAAATAATAATAACAATACTTGTCCCAGAATGTATATTTTTCCGTTTCTCTCGTAAATCCTATGAATTATGAACAAATATGTTAAAGTATTAAAACATTCATATTTGTCACAGGTATATACTGATATAATATATAATCCATAAAATCGATTTAATCCACGTAGGTCCTTAAGAAAAAATATGGATTGTAATATTGATATTAAGATACTATTGTCAAAATAATATACACAACTGGATGGTAATATTTAATCGGGACTTTTGTTTCTTCCAAAAATGTATGGGGTAAGAATTTTAGGGTTGGAAAATAATTTAACCTTAAAACAAATTTAATTTTTTTTCCTTTAAACATTCCATGGATTTACCGTGTGGGTGCCGTCTCCTTCGCGTTGCGACAAAAGAGGAGCTTCAACAGTGCCTGGGACTTGCGACCCAGGTGTAGGTTTAAGGGGCCCCTATATAACGCGCATTAAACGCTCACCTCCACTGTCCTAGCTTCTCTCCTTACCTAACCAGATTCGAAACGAACCTACTAGGCTGCCTTCGACGCACGTTCCAAGAATGAACTGATGTTAGTTCTTCGACAGGCCATAGGCTTTTAGCAGGTTGTAGAAAGATTTAGCTGTTATACTTCTCGCTCCTACTTCTACCGCGTACAAATTTACAACGAACCTATTCTTAGCGAGTTCGTTAGTGAGCTCATAATACTTGTTGGCCTTAATGGCATGGTCTTTGGGGATATTAGTTAACCAAGGAACTTTGAGCTCTATTACCACAATTTATTTTAAATTTTAAAATTCGCGAATATGACAATATGTGCGGTCTGGACGCCGTCGCACAAATATCCTCTGGGATTTTATATTGCTTCTCATATGTATCATAACGTACTATTTTAATAAAAAATAAATATAACCAAAAAAAACAACTAATTACTATTATTCAAATAAAGTATTGATTGCAAAATTAAAAAGATGATTGTATCAAGAATTTTGTAATAAATCCTGTTATATATTTTATCACGTTTTACAATAGACCACAAAAAAGTCAATAAAATTAAACATTAAATTATTAATGAATATCATAAAAGTCCTTTAGTTGTTAACCTTACAAATACAGGTTTTTGGATTCTTAAAATTTTCCATTTTCTTGGAAAAATACACATTTAAAATGAGCAAAAATTTTTAAATAAATACAAACAAATACTCTCTAATTTAAAAGACACTAATATATTTCGGATTTACTACGGGAATTTTATTACAACTACATATAAAACTATATAATCCCCACGTTTCGGTTACTTTTCAGCAACAGTGATCACGGGCAGACGAGATGTGAATATCTGTCAGTTGGTCCTGTTGTTTTTCATGTACCGCCATCGATTTCTTAATTTTCTGGCGTATATCTCTGGATGCCCGCAGAATGCGCTGACAGTGTCGAGCAGTCCTGTGGTGTGGTCACGGACATAGCATTTTATACTTTTAAGGAGGGGGTCTCAGGTGTTGGATAGATTCCAGTCATCTTCGCTATTGAAATTCGGTTATTTTTTTAATTTCAGTAGCCTCGTGGATTAACCTCGGTATGTACCTGTCTTCACGAGCGAAGATTTATGGTTAATCAAACCGAATATAGTGGCCTGGTTTGTCCATTGTGTGTTCACACACTACTGACTTCGACGCGCGCCCATTTTTGATGTCTGAGATGTGTTCCTTCACCCTTGTACCCACGCTCCTCTTTGTTTGTCCAATGTATGATAAGCCACAATCACAATCGAGTTTGTATACACCCGCTTGTTGCAAATAAATGGTACTCTTGATAGGTCTCAAGAATTGGCTCACTTTCTTATGTGGTTTGTAAATAGTCTTTATCGAAATTTTCTTCAAGATATTGCCTATTTTGTACGTAACTCCCTTCACATATGGGAATATTGCAGGTTGTCGCTCAACTGTTGGTGGCTTCAAGTGGTTTTTGCTATGCTGGCGAGGCATGGGCAGGTTGTTGGTGGTGAGAGCATGTTTTACATGCTGCAGCTCGGCCTCTAGGTGGTCAGCATCACAAAGGTGTTGGGCTCTCTGTATCAAAGACTGGCCAACGGTAGCTAACTGTATAGGGTGGTGGTGTGAGTTTCCATTGAGATACCTATTCGTATGTGTGGGTTTCCTATAAACAGTATGTCCCAAAGTATTGTCAGGGTTCCTAATGTTAAGTATATCAAGGAAAGCTAAAGAATTATTTGCCTCTAATTCTATAGTAAACTGAATCTTATAACATCTTTAAAAGAAATTTAGCCAGTTTATAAGATGGTGAATCGATCTGGCTTACAATTTGGAGTAAGGGAACATCTTGTTTATTGATTTTAGGTAACCCATACAATTTCGGTGGTTTTGCACACGATGGTTAACAAAGATAGTTAAAAAAGACCCGACAAATAAAATTTTAACAGATACAAAATTCTTAATAAATAAATATAGTTCTAAACTTAATTTAGATATCAAATCACTCGTACCATGTACAGTCATTAAAAAATACTTATTCAAAAATAGTTGGCGATAGATGACAAATTACAAGTTTAACTGACAGTCATTTATGCGAAGGAACCGAAACGTCGGGATTATGTAGTTCATAAAATAATAAAAAAACGCATAGTATCATCCGAAAACTTCCGTTTCATTAAAAAAAGTAACAACAGAAGAATAGGTTTGAAAGGGATAATTCTTGTAGGTTGCCAAATATAGAAAGATTTTACGTTCTCTAGTTTCATGGGTTAAACTCGTCTTCAAACCAAAGAGCCGCTTACTTATAGTAATGCATTCTATATAAACAAATAATAATTTAAGTTTTTAAGCTTAGTTTACAGAATGTACCCAAAGTAATCATAAAAACTATTTAAATCATAGTAAAATCTTAACCGTAACACCAAATGTTTATCTACTATCAATTTCTTTTATCAACTTACGAATAGAAACTATTTGTTTATTAATAAATCATTTATTTTCTATTACTAAAGGGACATAGGAATATTTATATTATGTGTAACATTCCATCAATATCTCCCAAGCGAGTTTTGAATATCAATGTCAATATTATATGTAAAATGAAAAAATTAAACTAAAATCTGGCTTATTCACTACATTAAGTAATAGAATAACTAATTGACGTAATTAAAATGAAGTTAGGTTTCGTTTGTCGTAAAAGTGTCACAGCTAACTGGCTTAATTAGCCATTCGAACAACAGCCTAGCCTCTTTACTAATGAGACCTAACGGACTGAAAGATATTCAGCCATATGATCAAATAGCTGGGCAAATGAGTTAGATCAATGACATTTCATTCCTAGCTTAGCGCGTTTGAAGTTTAATGAAAAATAGTACAATGGAGGACTGTTGTGACAATAATGTCGTAACCTTATCTGTGAATGACAGTTTAATTTTTTAAAAAGAAATCAATTTAAAAAAAATTCTCGACTAAGTTAAGGACCTCAATACAAAACATTATTTCTAATTGAACCTAAATAAGCTTCATATTCCAACGTCTACATTTTTAACTATTTTAAACAGAGAAACAATTGAAAACGAACGAGAGTAATATGACAGATTTTATGTATATTGAGTTGAGAATTTCTAAAGTCAGTTTATTTTTTCCAACGATTACAGCCGGGTAATGCCTAAAATATCCTAATCATTAACCAGCCATTTTAATAATGTTATAATTAATTCTACGACTTTATATCGTTATAACGTAAGTCGCAGATTTAACGGCTAATTAAGCTAGTTAGCGACGATATTTACACTGTTACGGAATCAGATTATTAACCTCCTGTTAATATAATCTAAAATTTAAAATCAAAAAAATTAAGACACAATCCTAAAAAGTACATTAATTTTTATTATATTATAAATTAATATAAATTAATGTGATGAAAACCTTGTCTCAGCGCAACATAGGCGGTTTATTTTATATTTATATAATAAAGTAAGAAATATGGAGATGAAAACTTAATTATATTTAAGTAAGAGTAATTTAATTATGAGTGCAATGTTTGCTATTCATTACAACTACAGAGGTGTCTGCGTTCCTTTCCGTACTCCGCTTTGCTATTAATGAGCAACTTTATGGAAATGATTTTCAGCATTATGCATTAATTTAAACAAGTATATCACTTTTTCAACCAAAGAATAAATTACGTAGTATATAATTTTAATTTTATCATTATCGTAATTTGGGTTTTTTAATGATTTTGGCCGATGTAGGGCTTTCCTATCAAATAGTTTTAAAAAAGCATTTTCTAACAATTCTATTAACTATTTGTTAAAACACTTATACTTTTAGTCGAGTTTTATTTTAAATATATCATTAGACAAAATTCAGTTTCACTTCTTTTACTGAAAACGACAGTCATGGGTGTCTTATAAAAAGTTTTTATTTGCTACTCAATCATGCGAAAAATAATCGAATCGTTTTAGACGAATGGTAATGACTTCCATAAAAAACAGTAGGACATAATACTTCGAATGTTTAAATTACCAATATTTAAAGTTTAAAATTCTTCGTTCGTCTATTTCTCTATTCTTCTCATACGATGGCAGTAAGATATAAGACTTCCGCGAGTTGCATTCATTTAAATGAAACTAATATTTTTCGGATATAGTACGTGTGCTTTATTTGAATGCATCTCGTCTGTCCGTGATCACGGTTGCTGAAAAGTAACTAAAACGTTGGGAGTATGAAGTTTTTTACCAAAAAAAAACCATGCGTAGTATATCCGAAAAATATTAGTGTGATTTAAATCATACGATAGTAATTAAAATATTAACATCTGATTTTACGTTATAAAATGAAATCTTTTTAACTGCTATGCTGCCAACTAGAGCTATTTGAATTTGCGTCTAACAAAAAGTAAAGTCAAAACTTTAGCTGATATTCAAGTCATGCAGTGTAACTAGCGGTGACTGTAAATTATTATGAACTATGTAGAAAAGGTACTTTATCTTTTAAAATGGATATTTATCTGCAAATTGGTATTTCAATTTAAAACTTTATTTCACAGTTCGAATTGCCAAATAATATTTAATTCGATAAGCAGTTTATGATAGGAGCACAAAGTAACAGAGTAGGGTTATGATCAAGTTAGAAAGTCCATCATGCGGATATATTGAAGTCTTTTATTCGGCAAGACGAGAATGCTAAATATAAGATACATGCAATGAGTTTAGAGATGCAAAACGAATGGCCAGACATAGGAGATTTTTGAATCCCATAAGCACTAAAATGGCACACCTTAATTCATGATTGGTCGTCAGCATTTCCTACAACCTACTAAAAGACTCGGAACTAATATCAATTCATTCTTGGAACTTACCTCGAAGGCAGCTCTAGTAGGTTCTTTTCAAATTTGGTTAGGTAGATAGAGAAGCTTGGGCGGTGGAGGTGAGCGTGTAGCGCGCGTTAGTTAGTGGCCCTTAAACCTACACCTGGGTCGCAAGACCTAGGCACTGTTCAAGCTCCTCTCCTTGCAACGCGAAAGACCCGGCACCCGCACGATGAATCCATTGAATGCTAAGAGGTTTCGTCTCTTAGTTTTATTTTATAATATTATATTAAACTCAAAAAACTCCTATTTATAGGTAGATATATATTTCTTACTTATTTTTTTAATATTCTCAGACTGATAAAATAGGTTTGTACCTTTTGTTAGGAGTAAGTTAATACAACAGCATTTCACGTCGTTAAAATTGATCTGTGTTATTTACAAGTAAAAAAATCTTGGGTCCTCCCAGTACATAAATATTTTTCCTCATCTTGCTTTGTAAACTATTTAGTTTACTGTAATAAACATACTTACATTAATTAATTAGATGAAAACTAAAGAGTTAAATTTGTTAAAAATATAAGTTTAAAAAATAAAAATTGTTACAGTTACTTATCTCAATAACTTTTATAAGCAATTGTCTATGATATGCTAAGGAACATATTCTTTTCTAAGTAGCATATTAAAATATGTTATAATTAACTTTAAAATAACAAAAGCTTTGAACACTGAAACTATACCCAACCGAAACGCTGCAATTGCAAAAAACGCCAAAGCAAAAACGCTAAAACATTACCCATGCTAACTTGCCTAATTTTTTATTGCGTCTGATGGATTGATACAGTTCTATAACAGACTTCATTCTTGTAATCTGTACCATTCTTTTGATACATAACAAATTTAAATAATGGCAATATTACATATTTACATTTACCATTAATTTATAAGTCACAATATGACAATTTTACTATGTTCGGGTCCTGTTTAAAAAATTTCAAACATAATATAATATATAAATTACAATATAACCTAAAAAGTAAATCTTTGTGATGTAAATACCACTATCAGTATCTTTTTGCTTGAATAAAATAAATAAATATATGCAATTTTCACTAAATAGCTGACATGGGATACGAGAAATCTTATAAGACGACTACACACGTCTGACAATATTATAATTATTATTAGTCATCTGTTGATGAAACTTGTACGAAAAGAATGGAACTGAAACGTAAATTTAAAAACAATGATGCAAATATTAACCATTGCAATGGTGTTTGTGTCATAGCCAACATGCTGAAATAGCAACTAGCACAGCCTCGCTTTTTTACTGAACAATCAAAACTCAACTAGCGACTTAAATGATATTCAGCCATATCGTTTGTTACAACATTGACGAACTAATGCTAGGCCTTTCATATGATAGGGTGACTGTGTGACAGAGAAAAAATATATAAAACATCTGAGAAAAAACGTGTGATGAAACATCGACCAGTTAATTGAACAGTGCTGTTTAGTAAAGAGGGTAGGCTGTAAATTGAAAATTGAGCTAATAAAGGTAAAAACACGTAAATACACTTATTTTTTTATAAAAATCTCTTATTATCTATGCACATGTATTTATGTATATAAACATACAAAGGTGATGCGTCCTGCAGTGGAAGACCTTCTATTTAAGTTCTTTTTAAGGTTTCAGAAGCTTCCTGATCACCAATTTAAAATAAACTGAAATTTATGTAAGTGTCACTAAACCCTGGACTCAAATTATAATAGATGTTACATTTAAGTATTATTATTATTCCTTTAAAATTCAAATGAGTTTTAGCATTATACAAGTCTTTATTATGAAGACTAGTTCCTCATTGTTTGACTTGAATGTTATGAAAACTTATCCACATACTTATTTCTGAAATCGTTTCCAATTAATTGAATATTAATTTCGGTTTGTATGAAATTAAATTAAAAACTATCAAAGGTTTCATAAATTAATTATGATTACGAAAGCCAACACGAAACAATTGTAAGTACTAAATGATATTTTTGATATTGCTAATTTTTGTTTCATTAATTTAACAAAAATAAAATTTTGAATTAAATCCGCTTCAGCAAAACGATATGAAGTGGCAGGCTTTATCTGTTTCGATCAGATAATTACCCTAAGCAGCTGATACGAGTGTATACAAACAGTCATACCAGCTACATTATAGGTGAAGACAATATTCATTTAACAAACTTTCACTTATTTAAACAGTGCATACAATTAAAACAGCAAAATTCTCGATAAAGACAATACTCAATCTTTGTGAACAAACATTAAACAAATTTTTACGTTTTATAACCTATTGTTACATTTTCGAATCTTGTTTATGTGAATGAATTTTATTTTTAAAAAAGGTTCACGGTTTTCAGTATTTTTTTTATAAGTAAAATTTTACAGTTAAGAGTTTGATTGACATACATCTTTAGGAATTTAATTTTAATTACATTTGTGTTATTTACCGGTAATTTCTGTACAAAACGATGTATCTTATAAAAGTTCTAAAACGAGGCTTTTATATATATCGATTTGTCCTTGGTTTTAAGTATAAAATAATTATGTGACGAGCGTTCAATATTCCTATGTTAATAAATTATTTCACTGACTATTCCAAGGTGTTTGACTGATTAAGATTGGACTATCCATGGAATGTTTTTCTTAAGGTGCCTATTTGTTACACATGTTGCTTATCTACGTATATGGAAAATACGAGACACAGGAACTGCAACATGGTGTCAGCGCTTTTTCAGACTCAAAAAGCAGTTCATAAAGAATGTAATTGAATAAATGAATTTTATAAAACAAACTAAATAATGTGGGAATGAAGAGAGCTCAATAGCTCATCTAACAGACTACATTTACGGACAACATACATACATATGTATATGCAACTACGATCAAAAGCATGAAAAGATATATATGGCAAAAGAAAAACGAAATTTGAAACGAATAGAAGATGAAAATTTCATAACTAATGTCTATAATTTTATTATAAGTTCAACAAAACCCTTATCTGTAATTTTAAAATGGAACATAATTAATAAAAAAAATATGACATATATTGTGAATCGAATCAAAATTCTAGATATTTAACGGTCATAATGGGACGTACGTTTAATTATTCTAGAAAGCCTAATCATAATTAACGTAATACTTATATATATACGTACCATTTAATCCAATGCTCACTACCACCGATGTCAATGACAAAATGTGAAGGGTCCTTCTAAAGTCGACAATCGGTTCAGTTGCTATTATTAGAACAGCTATTCAAATGAAATCAAGCATAGATGATTTTCCCATATATATCTCAATTGATGTCCGTTATTCACATTATTCTAGTACAAGATATTTCATAATAGGATTATTGAATAATTAATAACCGTACATTAGTTTTTAAACAACATTTGTAATTTAACTAAACTTTACCGAAGATATATTTAAAGAAATTTATCATATAATAGGATTTACATATACATATATATTCATATAAATTTTGTTGGATACTAAATATGTTGCTCAAAATCAAAACATTCGAATCCTTAACAACTTTGTTCAAACATAATTAGTAGATATTGAAGTCTTATACATTCCATATCAATAAAACTATGATTATTGGACTTCACTTATCCATTTTATTATTTTTTAGGTATCAAAATACAGTGGGCACGTCAAGCCGTAACATGCGTTTTGATTATTCACAGACTCTAACTTATAGAGACAGATATATACCGAGTTTAATCAGAGAGGTTATTGAAATCAAAAACACACAAATGCACACACACACACACGCACATTCACACGTACGAGTACACACAAACCCAGATAGATGACTAACCGTTTTGCTGATCAGTTTTGTGATTAATTAAAACTTAGTTATGTGGACGTTGTATTTCTAATTTTACTATAACTGTGCTATCCTATATTGGTCACAGTACTATTTACATAAATTTTATGATGTTAATACTTAAAACTCTGCTGGATTACCGAAATAAATAGCGTTGTTATTGTAAATATATTGCTTTGTCATTTTATCATTATGTATAGATGTAATTTAAGTAATGAAAACTGTGGCAAAACTAATCAAAAAGTAGACTACTGCAATTTTGACTATCACATTAAACTTCAAAGTTCCGTATGAGAGATAAAGTTTATTTCCCTGTTTACCACATTTTGCCGAAAAACACGAAACTTTTAGATGTTTTTTCAATCCTATATTATCACAGATCATATATAAAACCACACTATTTCCTTTATTTTAAGTTCTTGTCAGGTAAGATAAATGAAAATTGTTTTTGGATCCCAAGCAAATACGATATTCATTACGGCACCGATGTTTTTTTAAGATAATTAAATTAAATAAACGGCATATGCTCTCTATACATGTATATATTAGAAATAATACCCTCTTAGTATCGTCATATCTTAATTACATTCATGATTATTTTAAAATTATGTAAATACCTACATATTTTATAACATTTCAGAGTATGGGGAGTAAATAAAATTTTATTTTTAAACTCTTTCGAGCGGAGTACAGCCCTGAACCCCTCATAACATTTTATATAAACAATCATACATATGTATAAGAAGAGACAATTTTCGTATTTCTCATGAATCAACAAAACCGTAAAGCTAACATTTGATAAACCTGATTTTTTTTTAATTTTAACTTTGGAACAAAACATATTTTTCGGTTGAATTCATTACAAGCCGAATACGAAAAAGCGGATGTGATTGTTCACTAGAAATGTTTGATTATAAAATAATAAACAAAATTGTTAAGGGGAGCGAATTTCAAGAGCTTATAAAATAAGCAGTAAATTGTAGGGTATTCAAAATGTGATATTTTTCTCATTAACTAGATCCAACTTAAAGGTATATATTAAAACAATAAATATGATGTCAGACATTTCAGTCAATTTAACAAAAAAACCACAAATATATCTATAATTGATATTTTAAAAGCGTGCAGTATTTTTTTTTTTTTTGTTGTATTTTATGTATTTTATAAGTCGGATATTCTTAACAAGATTCGCTTCTATTCTATGTTTTTGTTTGTACCTTCAAGAAACCTTATTTGCTTGGAAAAACTTTTAACATTCATTCAACATGGACAGTTCTTTTTTCAAATTGCTTAATATTTATAAGACGCTTTCTGACTGTCAAAGTTTCCGAACTATATTATTTTAGGAAGTGAAATAATTCTGTTTGGCAATAAAAGTTACTCTTGAGTAACTCTCTATACATTTTCTTTGTTTATAGAGAATAAAATTATTCAACATACACATGTGTTTTTAAAAGAATTACATTAAGACTTATAGTGTGAAAAACTGTACATTTAAGTTAAAATATTTTCTTTAAACAATAATCAACACTATATTTTGTAATCAGCTTCGCCTATCTCAACATTGTCAGTAGTGACATTAGTCAAAATATATGAAATTGAAAATGATATACTTGATATTATATGATTTACTGTTAAACGTAGGAAACTTTAATATTAACGAAAATTTTAAGTAGTATTGAAATTTGGTCATGGAAATCTAAAAAGTTTTTGGTTAAGATGTTTACTATGAGTTGCTTTTCAAACGGGTACTAATCAAGTAGTCTTATTGTAAATACTTCTGCAATTAACAAGATAAAAAAGAGAAACAGAAAGACAAAAAAATATATACCTTGTTTCTTCTATATCTTGTTTCAATAAAATTACCTATTTCTGGTACCTTCCACATTGATACGTAAAATTATTTGAAATATTAAGTAACACGTTATTATTAAAACAAAATAAAAATTTAATTGTTTATGAGCAGGGGACGAAGTTTAAACCACTTACCATTAGGTTGCCTTTCTAGGTGCTATGACCGAGCAACGAATGATTCTTATTATTGTAATAACATAACATTTAAATATCTTATGAATTTTTAAAAATGTATTTACTAAACCAGTAATTAATTAAATACTATTGACAAATAAAACACACACAATTACTAGTCCCACCAATAATGTCAATGCCGTTACAATGAATGTAAATTTTACCGACGATATGATGTGTAGTACGTTTATAATACTCACGTTCGTAGTTAATGTCAAATATGACGTTTTAAATTTAACCTTATTTCAACGTTCAATATCCGGTTTAGAGGCTTTCTGCATTAAATAATGGGCTTGGTTGTCCGAGTTGAAACAATGCAATGACGTGACGTTTGACACGTGTTCTGCTTAGTCTGCTACTTAATTCTTTTAAATCATATAATTTTAACAAGTAAGGACTTCTCGGTATAGTTAGGCACTTTAACGTGGCTGTTTGTTGAAGTAAAACTTCTTATGCGACTTCCAACAAAGTTGCTTTAAACGTTTAACACTAGTTATATAAAGAAAAGAGACAGAGTGAGAGGTAAATCGTGGCACTCGAACGCATGCGGTCAATCAATTGTGACTTTTAAATAATGTTAGTAAAGTTTGTCAACCCCTTTCTACGAGTACTCCTTCCCGTTTTCATGTCAATATTACGAACTTTCACTTCTTTCGCGGTCGGAAGGACTCCACGCACAATAATTTTTTTTGTTTCACAAATATTTTTTTATTAACTACATAGTTATTTAATGACAGTTATCTCTTTATGTCATTAAATATATAGTAATCGTAAATGAGGGTACCTAAAATACAGACCAATGTAAACGTTACACTAGCTTGTATGAAACGGACTAATTATAAATAGGTTTTTGACGCACAGTTTGAAATATGATTTCTACCGAGTAAAAGCCTAATAAAACATACTCCTTTCAGAGCAGAATATACAAGTGATGGTAATAATTAATGTTTACCATTATTTCTTACGAAATAAAATCCATGCCGAGCTTAAAAGTCGAAACTTCAGCTTAAACTAAGTCCTTAGTACAAGTTTGTATCGTTAATACCTACCGTTTTAAAATTTTTCTCTAGAACATTTATTTTATCAACATTTTATTTTGTGAGAAACGCCAACACTTTTTAGGTTAACGATTTTAATCCGTATTAAAGATGCACTAGATGGAAAACAACTAGACGGATAACCTTTTCACAAACATATTTAGTTACTGTTCAATTAATATAAAAGGCTTTTAGTATATGGAAGTATGGTTCAACAGCCAACAACTGCATGTCAAATAAAATGGGTACAACGAATACTATTTAAGAGTTGTATCATTAAAAAAAAAAAAAAACAAGATCCTGGCCGATATTTTTAAAATTTTAACAATTAAAAGCATAAAAAACAAGATGTTAAATATAAACTAACCTTTATTATTTAAAAAAATAAAAATATATCGTATTTAGCTTTTCAATTTGATTATATTACTCAGATTTTTGAAAATTTTAATATTTGAAATCAAAAATTCTAAATTAATTAAAACATACGTATTTATTTAATTAAATTCTACATCAGCGACTGCCGGTTTATTTGTTTAATTCAAAGAGTACTGTAAAAGTCATTGTCCAATGAAGTGGTTACAACAAATAATATAATAGCCACTTAACTGAATGCAGACTATGAAGAATTTTAGACTTTATTATGTCTATCAATAGAAGTACCTTATTTAGACTATTTCAGTATATTAATTTGTTGAACTATTTAGATATACGACTCTTAAATGTAGAGCACTAAATTCCTTCAAAAGATATCATTAAAACTGTTATATAATACTAATATTATATTAATAGATTAATATAAAAAAAGTAGTTTAAAAGTTAGATTTTTCATTAAATCATTATCTCTAACCACCAAGTTCCTCCTGACGAATAAATATTGATACAATTTTTATTAAATGTCATGTTATATATTCTTATTTTATTTATAAAACATTGTTTAATCGTGTTAAGTCATTCGAATCGAAAGAAAACTAACGTTTTATTAAACTTTTATTGTTATCAAATTACGACTTGTGTATTTTCTTATCACTGTAAAAAAAATTGGTCAGTATAAGACTTTTCTAGATGAAACTTTAAATAAAACATGTCTTCCTTATATAAACGTATCTTGAATTCTTAATTGAATTTCCAATCTTAACTATGTTCCTATATGGATATCATTGACCTCCTCCTAAAGGGCTGGACCGATTTGAATAAATATTTTGATGAGCATTTGGCTGGCGCCCTAGATGGATTATATTCAAAAATCCGCCCGGCAGATGGCGCTGGAGACTAGGCTATTTAAAACGAGAAGGCTATAACGTAGGTTACTACTATATATATTGTTTTCTATATTTCTCTCTGAGCGCAACTCTGGCGTTCACGCGAACGGAACCGCCTAAAAACTTATAAAGAAACCATACTTTATCTCACCTATTACATATGCATCCTTTGTTATAGAAATTTAAAATTACTAGACGTTGAAGTAATCATTGCGAGCTGTTTATGAATGAAAAGAAAATCTATAAAGTTTAAATTTAATTAAAAATAATTACGTGACAAAAGTACCTAATGTTATTTAGATTCATCGCTACATTATTGTTTAGTTACAACGCCTAACTCTAGTTCTCGATAAGCTACGGAGTTCATAGCAATTTGCGACGCTTGTTACCCAAACACATAAGGTCAGTCGGGGCATTCAATGCTATAATAACAGCCACTGGTCCGTCACGGTTGTATGTAAAAAGTCCACTGGCTTATTTTAAAAACAGAGAATATACAATCGTATAGTTTTTAATCCGGTTAGTGAGCTACTCCATCACACGACATAGCTTTTAAAGTGGATTATCAGAACTTTCAGCAAGAAACAAAAAAACTAAAAGTAGGACACTTAACTTGGGAAATTGTGGTTTTGTACGGAGAAGTAAGTAACAGTCATCCACATTACCTACTTGCACCGGTGGAGTCGTGGATTTCGGCAGTGAGTCGTCACACCACAAAGTTGTCGACGAGCTCTTTGCGCACTGTACTAAAAGATTTATACTGTAACGAATTAGACGCAAAAACCTTTTATTATTATGTAAGGAGGTATTACATTGTTACATGCATTATTATTTAACATTTCAAATAAAAAATATTAAACAATGCAATAACTTGAACAAATATTAAAAAAAAATAAGGTTATTGTTATAAATCTATGAGCTGTTTTCGATTAAAATATTGTTCAATTATTGTAATTCTAGAATGAGTATTCATTGAAAGCGCAATAAGGTGTTTATTGAATTAATTACAAACTAATTAATCGGTACAAAACTTAATATTATGTACAATTTATATGATTTTAATAATGATTACCTACTATTCGAGGCAATTATTATTTTACTATGCTTGTATTATAAATCAAATAGGAAATTTTCAGAACTATTAGCTCTATCTCAGGAATCTTACCACTTAACACTAAGTCATCCCTTCTGTTAGATTTTTTGTCAAGTCATAATATCAAAAGAAAAATATATTTTATGAAACCGTAATAAAGATCATTTTATGTGTAATATTTCATAAGTCATATTTCCGTATTTGCCTTTTCAATACCGTTGTCAATGTCAGAATATGAAAAGAGCTTCAAACTAATATCCGGCTTAGCCAATATAGTGAATAGTGTAATAACTACTTCACACAATTGTAATAAATCTGGTATTTATTATCCCATGCACAATTATATAGCGATTACATGTACGAGTAACGTCTCTACATGCGTGATTGGTCAAACGTTTGATTTTATCAATTAATGATTTGATTAAGTCAAATTATTTATGACGTTCAAGGAGTATGACTAATCTGCTGATAAATATTGCCTTTCTCCTTAGGATTCGAAAAAAAAATTACAATATATTGATGTGACGGTTGCTGAAAAGTAACCGAAAGGTCGGGAGTATGTAGTTTTTTATAAAAATAAATCACGCGTAGTTTATCCGAAAAATATTAGTTTCATTTAAATTTACGTTGCCCAAAACAGTTCGATATTTTTTTGCATCATTGTCATACAAATAAAAACTCAGTCACACAAACAAACTTCTTCATGTAAAGTGTTATTAAGATTAGGGAAACTGAATTTTAATTAAGATTTCTTTAAAAGGTTTAAGGGAACGCACGAGCACCACTGTGATATTAAATTCTCCATAACGCTAGACGCTTCAGTATAAAGTAAAAAATATATAGATATATTATTTACTTACAATTTAAAGTGCTGCCCACCGATCCAGTCTTGAAAGCTAAATCCACTAATATTTATTAAAAAATATGACCATGTATAAATTTTAATAAAAATCCGTGAAATTAGTTTTCCGTCAAATTAGAAACAAAATTCCTCTCACAATTCCCACATTCGATTGAATTTATAATTAAATTGCACTTAACTGTTATTCACGTGTGACCTGTGTTACTCGGAAATATTAACAGTCTGTTAGCCTAATATACATATACGTACCAAAAGCAAATTTTAACTAACATAGTACATAATATTGTAAATTCTAGGAAATCTGAAACCAATTTCACGTATTTAACTGGTATCCAATTAATTGTGTTAATTCCCAATATGAATAATAAAAAATAACCTATAAATTTTATATGTATTTAATGTATTAAAAAAGCGAACATTTAAAATTTAATAAAATGTATTTATTTTTATTTTTTTGGGACACTTGTCAACATTGTCTTACAATCAAAAACGCGCGAGCTTTTTCAACGAATAATATTTGATGTTGTAAATCATTTATGTTTACAATAATACAGAGGACTTATTTTTGAAGGCTAAGCCAATTTATTATGGCCGAGTTATTATTATAAAGACACAAAAATAAGGCTTATATTTTGTTTATATTATAATAAAAAATATTATTATTAATGATTTTATTTTTACTTATAAATGAAAGAAATAACAATATATAGAAATAGCGTTGAGATAAAGCGAGATGATTAATCTCTCTAGATCAGAACACTCCCCTGAGCCCTTCACAATTGTATATGCTAACAATACTGCCAGTCGAATTATAATCAGAGACAAATCTCGCAATTCTCGTGAATCCACGAAATCGCACAGCTGACACTTGATAAACCTTAAGGTGTATTTTAACTTTTGACTTAACACGTAATCAAATGATTCCTGTTTAATTTTGCTCAAATGTCAAGAAAACAGGCTGTAAAATTAAAAAAAAATACGAACACGGGTGATAAAAATATAATATTATGTATAGGAATATTACTCATAAAAAAATTCTTCATAAATATATTATTAGTCGTAATAAACGGTTTATTGAAAAATTTAATAAGTCCTTTTTATCTATCCTTTCCTTTTTAAAAATGTTTGTTAGGACTGGCATGTTGCAAAGAGTAACAAAAAAGAGAAAACATGTAAAAAGTCAAGTTGTAATAATTCGATTAATATGACCGTGACTTCTTTTCAACTTTCCAATGCGCTTACTTTGATGTGTTTTTATTATAAAATATTTCGAATTGCATTTTCATTACAGCCTTTGAATAGTAGCAGTATTGGGTAAATTTTAATAAATTATTATATGTAATTATTTTTATCTTTTTATTAAGCAATGATCTATGTACATTAAGTTCTGTACTGCCGTATGTATACTGTAAGCTTCTGATATACTAAGCTGTACTGCTAACGTCGTAACTTTTGGCAGTGAGTCGTCACGCCAAAGAGTTGTCGACGGGTTCTTCGCTCATAGTTTCTAAAACATTTATCCGACAGCATGAGCGAAAGCCCAAAATCTACTTGATTATTAATTAGTTACATTCTAGTCTTAGTGACTTGAACCTGAATCTTTAAAATAAATAGAAAATGAAGTAGTGAACTTTAACATTAATGCAATATGTGTAAGCATGTACATATGTGTTTTATTTTTATAAGTACGTAATTAAATAACAACGTTCGAGAGCTTCCTTTTAAAACACCCTTTTAATAATAACGTATATGTACCATTTCCCTAACTGAATAATTTCATTTTCATATATTACAGCAATAGATTTCTGTTTGAAGCAACTAATATTTATTGTTAAATTTTTATTGCTTGTAAATAAAGTAGTCATGACAACGTTCAATTCAATAATTAAAGTTTTACCACTTAATCTGGCTGCTGACAGCTTTTTTTCGACTTATAAAATTATATAACAAAACAACGAGTAACATGTGTTATTAATACAAATACTTACATTAAAACAATATTGTACATCGATATTTCATAAGCAATACTTCCGTGAAAATGCGCCAATTTCAATATTGTTATCCATGTCAGAATAATAAGAGAGTTTAAAAACTAATATCCGGCTTTATGAACAATAGAATTATTACTTCACTTATTTAACTTACATCTACGACTTGTTTTCCCATGTAAAATTATAGTAGTTAAATGTCACGTATGTACGAGTACATGCATTATTTGTCAAATGCTTTATTTTATTAATTTATGATTTGAACAGTTCAGATTAATATAATATTTAATGACGATAATCATAATAGCTTATACATGGGGTATTTATTATACGCTACTGTTTGATTTAAAAATTGCACACATAGTTTGTTAACAGTGCTCAATAAAAACATACATAGATATAGATGATATATTTTACTATCGCAGGGACACTACTACGATTGGGTATATATCAAAAGAATGAGATAGAGGAAAAAACAGAGTTGGTTCAAATACCTTAAAGTATATCAATAAATCTTACTAAATAAAAAAGTTGAGAAAGTTAGTGTGGTTTATGGTTTGGAAAAAATGGTATTTGAATAAAAATAATATTTTTTCAAGTGAAAGAGCGTCGGGAAATTCATCATTTTGATTGGAACAGATCAGCTGGTGTACTTACCTCAATCTAATAGAAGATAACAGCCTTACGAGCCTGCTTTCTTGTATATTAGTATCCTGTTTCAGTCGTGAGCCATGTATCCAAGACCTCTTCTGGAGATTCTTCAGTTTTGGGAGGTGTAGGCGAGAGGTGTGGCGGCGGCCATGATGACAACCCGCTGGATATTTGGGTTTCAGAAGCCAGGTACAACATAATCTTGAAATCCTGATAAGGGCTGGCTTGTCTCCACGAGTAACAAAATTGTAAAAACGTTATTACAAAAAAATAGTTTTTTCAATTAATTTCCCTTTTAAATATTTGGATTTCTACAATAACCTTGGTTTAAGGTCTGGAAAACCATCACATTTCTGTTCCAAAAATAAAAGCAGGAAGCTTCTCTGGCTGACGCATCTTATTTAATTTGATTTTCGGTTTAGTTCGATTCCTATTCCCTCACACTGATTCTACTACATATCAACTATATGTTTTTGATTACCAATGTATTGTCAATATTCCTCACTTTGGTCACTTTGTGGAGGAATATTGCCGACTGCTTGTCTCTAAATTCGAAAATAATAAAAAAAACTTTACCCAGGTCGCCGATTATAGTTGCGATAAGTTGCTCCGTTTTGATACCAAATTCCAAGAGACATGATCTAACTCTCATAGATAAAAACGCCTATTAACTGTGGTCCCACAGATGCATGACATTCTCCAGATTTATGTTTAAGAATATTGGGAACCCTGATATTGAAGTTATCAGTGATGTTGAGCTCTGAAGTCAATTAGCTGTAGTCGTCCAAGAAACCACGTGTACTTCATCCTTGTGCTAACATTGCTACAGTATAAAACGTAAGTTGACTTCACTTGGAGTACCGCTCTCATCTCTTGGCTAGTGCACTTGACTTGATTCCTTTAAAGGGAGCGGGTTGTACGCTTGTTTGCCAACAATTTAATATAAAAATAATAATGTGTAATGTTTTTAATAATATAAAACTTAAATGATTATGATAAATTAAACCAACCATGTTTTTTATCGTCCCTCTTACATCAAACATCTGCTCGCTTTCAAAAATTTATTCCAAAGGTGCCAATTCCAAATAAAATTTATATATTTTAATTATATGTGACTCTCTTTATTTTTATATAATGTCTAAATACAAATATTACTTAATTTAGAAAAACTATAACTCAATGTAAAACAGTTTAATATGAATGTTCTTATTGTTTTTGAGTATTTTAATTACAAAAATTTTATTACACGAACTCCTGTAAAGTTATACCTACTCGACTGATTCATTTACTTTTTTTTTATTTTATTTCATACTTCGTAAACACACCATTCAACATAATCTTGATTTACTGCTACTAAATAGCTTTCCTCAGCTAGGTACAGATTTATATCTATTTCGAAGTAAAAAAACACTTTTGCTGTTCCGAAAAAAGTAATACCAAGATCATTAAGTTTTGTTAAATTTTTTTTTTTCAACCTTAACTTTCACATATAGAATAATAAAGATGCTCCTAGACTTATAAACTAAATAATTTTACTATATTTTAATAAGTACGAAGCTCTATAAAAAATTATACAATTTATCAAAATTTCACATAATGAGATCTAAGATTTTCGCGAGTTTTATTCATTCAAATGAAACTAATATTTTTCGGATATACTACGCGGATTTTATTATTTTAAAAAACTACATAATCCCGACGTTTCGGTTACTTTTCAGCACCCGTGATCACGTTTGGGATTATGTAGTTTTGTAAAATAATAAAATCCGCGTAGTATATCCGAAAAATATTAGTTTCATTTTAAAAAAAATCACATATTAATAATAGAAATGACCTTTACCTCTTCCTCTCGTTTATTTTTAAAGGCGAAATAATGGGGACAGTAGCGTTACATATTTGCTTTAATAAATATATTATAGTAATGAAAATGATCTCAATACAGATATCTTATAAAACAAAGAAAGAATATGATGATATAAGATGATAAGCTGTACCTGTAAACATCTTTAAGTAGATAGCCCACTTGCCTTGCCCACTGATCCAGACTTTACGAACATAACCATTAAATAAAATAATAATAGCGTTTTTCATTTGTAAACGACCATGACTATAAAAACCTAAGGTATGGCTACTGATGCATCTCTGTTAGAACGATTTACTTATTTACTATCCACTTATTAACTTAGGTCATAAAATGACAAACATACTTGTATACAAACAATACAATACAAAACATACAAACATATTCGTCAAAATGATTAAAATATAATTAACATATTTACTGATTGTTGTACATGCTTTTTATGTTGTTTCAAAATAATCAAATCATAATTAAATAATAAAGTTTACTCGTAAAAAATAATGAAAAAACTATTTTTGTCGTTGGTGCTGTTACTGTTGTTGTTGTGGTTGTGGTTTTTGTTAATAATGCGGATCTTTTTATATTTGTAATTTATTAAATTTCATTCTAAGAAATTGATATATATAAAAAAAATAATCTATTCAATACGAAAACATTTCACCACTCGGCTATCTTTGTTACAGAAATATTTAATTATAAGAATCTTTGGAGCTCCCCGACGTCCAACTCGTTAATAACTGCTTTCATTAAACCTTAAGATTAAGTGATAATGAACGTTGTATTTTACACATTATACGTTTATTCTGTTAAAAGCGTTTCGTAACAAACCTAAAACCCAAATGTCTTATTGACTATAATGAGATAAATGTTCAAATAACTTTCAAATACATATATACATGTGTTTCAATCGATTACCTATGATTGATCAGCCTTTTATGTAATTGTTATTGTTTTAAAATTACAGTATTGAAAATCATAGTTTATGAACAGTTAAAAATAAATTACGAATTTAAGTTTTAAAACTGTGTATAGATTACGTTTATTTTCTTTTAAAATACTCAAATGATATCAGGCGCAATTTGTATAGCCGCAATTTTAAATGAAAAACGCAGAAGCCGGTGTAAAAAATAATTTGATACTGCCACCAATTTAGAGAAATAGAATCAATTGATTATGTTACTTTAGTTTGATATTCATACAGCGAACCAAACTATAGCAAAAATTTATTTATCATATTACTAGCTGCAAGCGTATTTTTATTGCCCTAAGATTTTAATACAGAACAAATACTAATATACTTAATTACTAAGACGAATAAAAAATATTTAATAGAATTAAATTCTTCATGTTCTACATCATATTTAATTTTATATTAATAAATAGGACCATTTATAAATATATCCTAAGTTAGCGGAGTGGAATGGAGCGTGAAGCTTAATCTCTCCCGATCGAAACACTCCCCCGAGTCCGTCACAACTGTATTTCCCAACAACCATGTCAGTAGAATTATTTTCAGAGACTCCACTCGTGAATCCACAGAATTACACTGCTGACATTTGATGTGCTTTGATCTGTTTTAAAATTTCACGATAAATTTATTTTATAGGGTTTGATGAAAGTTGAGTAAAAAATATATTCTATTGCCAGTCATGTTATATTACAATTAAAAATTTATTGTTAAGACGAAGGTGATTTTCGGAGATTTAAAAAATATTATTGGTTTATGGTACACCAAAGAGTGTCAGCAAAGAATAATGTTATTTGAAATTCGAACATTGTAGATTTTTAGTTTCTGCATCTTGAAGTCGACTGAAAAGATTATTTTTCCAATTCCGACTATATTTCTAGAAGGGTAAATTTCCGATAAAATGAATATATATATATATGTATATATATATATATTCGATTAATATGAGCTACTTCAAGAAATGAAATTCCAAGCGGTATTTTATGCAAACCTAACTTCACGGTATTGTCAAATTATGTTATTGTTTTGAAACTATATAGAAATGGAATTGTCTTGTTTGTGCATGCAAATCTCTCATAACTAAAATGATCAAATTTTGTTTGCATTGTATGTGCATTGCTTACGATGTCTCTCTTGTGTTATATGTGAAGAGCAACTGTTGTCTTTATATAGGTCATTAAGTATATACAAATAGTCGTGAATCAAAAAATCTTATTATTTTAAGAAATAAAGTATATAATAAAGTAAAATAAATAATAATACTTAAAGATACATATACGGCCTATGTTAAATTAATGGTTAATCGAAATGTAATAATTTTTACTGAAGACCATATTGAAAATGACTCTTTAAACGACTTTTTATTGAAAGTAATCAATATATGAAAAAAAAAATCTATTTCATATTAAACAAAGGTGACAGTCTTCGCAATAATATACTCTGGAAGATTATTTTTATAAAATTTATGAGTTAAAAAAAAAACTTTGTATAACTTCGTTTTAATTGAAGGAGTAATAACGAAAACATTAAGACGAATTGAGAACTTCAACCTTTTTGAAGTCGGTTAAAAAGGCACCTGAGCTACTCCTTACTATATTACATAACTGCGAGTGAAATTACGATTTAAATCAGTCCAGCCCTTCCAAAAGACAGAACAAAACAGACGGACAAAAATTTTAAAATGACACTTTTGATATAGGTACCTACCTACCTTTGTCTTTTCTAGGTACTTTCATATGCGTTTGAAGAAAAACAGTGAATTTGAAAGAAGTCTTTTTTTTCTATCAAATTCACTTATAGGTATGTTACTTACTGATATCGATAAAACTAATAATACTGTATTATTAGTAGGTAAAAGTTTATTTATTTAGTATAGTAGGTAAAAGTTTATTTATTTTGTTAAAACTTATAGTATACATATATACGAGTGACGTTACGAAGTAATAGTGACGAAAGAAAAACCAAAAAAATATATATGAATTTTATAAAAAAAATCACAGATTTAAGACGGACACTTGTCAAATAAAGTATCTAATCGAATAGAAATTTTAATAACCTTTTGCAACTCCCACAATCTATACTTTGAAATTAAATACATACTGAAATGAGTGATTGATAGGGCCTAGGGGACTTTGTCGTCAGGGTTACTGTCAATATAGAACAGCCTATGAATAACGACGTGTGAAACGTGGAACTACAATTAATTTGCAAAACATAAAAATACTACATTTAAGTATAAAAGCCATAAAGAAACTTAACAAAATTTATAGCCTGCGGCTATTATTGTTTTGTATGAAATATACCTTGTATATGTTTGTATAAATTGACCTCCACTGTGACTATTTAACCCCCGACGCAAAAACAACGGGGTGTTATAAGTTTGAAGTGTCTGTGTGTGTGTGTGTGTCTGTCTGAGGCAACGTATCTCCCAAACGGATGATCCGATTTTAATGCGGTTTTTTTTTGTTTGAAAGGTATATCCGTCGAGGGTGTTCTTAGCTATATTTGGTGGAAACCGGTTCAGGTCTTCAAGGTCATCAGGTCGTTTGTTAGGTGTGATAGCAATGTTACACGCACGGTTTGCTTGCAAGCATATGTGGGATCTGACGTTTAAAACACTAACCTTTTATCATAATAATTGCGTTCTTTATTTGGGTCGGGGGTTTTATATATATATATTTTTAATTATAACCGTTCCATTGCATTGTACCTAAGATTCGTTAGTTCTGAAATGTAAAATAGTTTTCGTTGCAGTAGGTTCATAGCAGATCGTGTAATGGCAGCTTAAACCATAAAGTCACTGCATTTCACAGCGAACACGTGGCAAGTATTCAGGAACGATAATTGTCATTGGCATTCCTTATCCAACTGTCCAATTTATTTTATTAAAAAATACCTGAACATCTAACAAATAATAAGCAAAATTTCTTATCTTACTCCATAAAAGGATTAAGTTTTTTATTTCAATCGTATATTTTTTTAAATGTGTTAGCATGAATGTATAGTTCCTATAAATGTCATTTACCTCTCCTCATACGTAGTCTCCATGCAAGAGTAGAAATAGTAACGATTTGATAATTGTGTCGTTTAAGAAAAAAAATTGAGTAAATTTGTTGTCTCCCAACCATTAATGTGTAATGTATATACATAAACATATTTACATTGCTTCGGATAGAAAAAAATTGTGTCATGAATTTACAAGGTAATTACCTAAATAGTCTAATGTGTTTCAAGTTAGTTATCCAACTAAGAAAACAGACGAAAGTCACTTTGGGATATATCATTAGTATGTTACATATTTACGTCTACGTTAGAAACTAGATACGTAATTAAAAGAGTATTGTGCGTGGAGTTATCACGGAAGGAGTGAAACTTCGTATTGTTGGAATGAAAACAGGAAGGGGTGGAAATAGATTTTTAAGGAATTTTTGGTGTTTCTTTAAGACAAACTTTATTACTATGACCCACAAGTCACAAATGATTGCCTGTCTCACTTTAAATCCCAAGGAACGTAGAACATTTAACACAACCCTGTTGGAAGTCGCTTAAGAAGTTTAACTTCAAAAATGTTTTTTTATTATTATTTTTTATTTAAATCGACAATGTTACTTTTTCCACTCCTTTAAATTCTATTTTCAAAAAAACATCATATTTTTTACTATACCAACTCAACTCACATAACACAAAAAAAAATCCAGTGACAGCTAAATTTTTTTTAAATTTTTAAACAGAAATGGTTCCCTTTTGCCTCTTTTACTTTTCTACAGCAGATAAAACATTTCAATTTAGAATCATTTTCAAGTTGTAACCATAGTAAGATTCGTATTATGAAAGTTTCAGTGAAAGAAATATATAATGTGTTTTGCAATTTAATACTACCTTCATATTTCTTGACCATCACGTATAAATTTGATCATTGGGGTGTAAAAGGGATAATTCGGTAGACGATATTGCTTTTTTAGCAAAATTTACTGCTTTGATTTCAGCTTACGTTGTACACACAAAAATTTATTATTTTTGATAAAAATTTTGATATTGTGCGATATTTTATAATAAATACAACTACAAGACAATAAGTTTGAAAGGACACTTATTTTTTGTCTTCTCTTTACTTAATATCTTTTAATATTTTTAAAAACCGTATAATAAAATTCAAAAATGTTTATAATCTGTATTTAAATTACGTTATATTATTTAATTTAAATTGCTCCAAATAATATCTAACAAAAATCAACGAGGATTTAGCTTTTTCCTTATTGTATTAAAACATATGAAAAATTAATACAAGAAACATTAAATGGCCAGCAATATCTGTATATCCTTATAAAAAAAAAATCTTTTATTAAGAAAAAAAATATTAAGAAAGTATTCAATTAAACATTATTTTAAATAAGATTTCACCTGTTTACTTAAGGAATGATAATTTCAAAAATAACCAAAAACGGCCCTTATTTCTAGTTTCTAATTTATTAATTCTACCCATTAGCCATATTGCAATCAGATAAATAATTCAATCGAATGTAGCAACGTACGCTTGCAAAGTTCATTTTACGTGGTACATGTGTAACGCGTATTCAATACGGTTGTCAATGTCACAATATGAAGAGTTGTTTCATCGTTCAATATCCGGTTTAGTGGCTGTTGCAGTAAATAATGGGTTAGATGCTTGGCTGAGTTCAAACAAAGCAGTGACATCGTTTGACATGTGTACTGCTTAGCGCTTTTGTTGCTCGACTCTCTTAAAGCGTATCATCTTGACAATAAATAATGGCTTAATGTTATACCTATATATCTTTATTATATTTTTGTATCTTGCTAATATGGAAACATTAATAATAACCTGATTAGAAAATGCCAATGAATGTGATATATAATCATGCTTTCTCTTAATTTTTTATCCAATACCTTCAAACTGGCCAGTTCTAAGAAGTAATTAAAGATAAAAACGTTTATAATAAAAAAAAGGAGGTTCTAGTGTGGATATAGAGATTATAAACAACAAAATAAATATTATGTTTTCTACAAACTTCCAATACCCAGTTAATACAACGTAATTCATAAAACAATATCTGTTTCCATTGTGTTGCATATTACATTCTGCTGTGTAAAGATAACGATATTGTTTATATTCTGATTGATGATTCATATTGTATTTTAACACAGAATAACAAAGTCCAAATTGGTTAAAAACTTATCGATTGTTGAATTGCGACAGAAATCCTCGCTTTTCAATTAAAGTTCAAAGGAAAAGAGAAGTAGTTTCAATATATGCATCATGCATAATAAATTATAAATAAAATGAAAATTAAATCCGACAACAATTGGTACGTAAAATGTATTGTGTTTTTTAAATTGTTATTCATATTTATTTTTCTTATATTTACATAGATCAAAAATTTTATTTCTTCTAAAAATCGAGTATGTACCTGTTAGTTAAATAAATACTTTTTGAAATCTACCACCAATTAGAAACATGTTTTACTTGAAAATAATGTAAAACACCATCTTTACAACACTCCAGAGAGGAATGTTCTATGAAAAACATTAAACATATTATGCATTTTTCGATAATTTGAGGTAGTAAAGCCAAGCTATGGTCAAGTGACTACAGCTCGAACATGGGCTGGCTCGACCGAGGATGTACCACCCTCTCACAGAAGATCGGAAGGAGTCTTTAATGGCTGCGTTTCGTCCGATGAGCGGGAGAGCCGGTTGCCCTTTCCCTGTTCCCGCACTTTTCAGCCCTTTCCTTATTTCCACTCTTTCCTCCTTCCTCAACAACCAAGGCCGGCAGCGCATCCGCAACTCTGATGTTACTGATGTCCATGGGCGACGGTGACTACTTCCCAACATCTGCCGTCTGCTCGTTTGCCGCCTTTCACATAAAAAAATTATAAAATCATATACTATATCTTCATCTAATCTAATCTTTTTTATTACAATGTACGGTTTTACAACCTATCGACGTAATAATTATTCCAAGACAACCAATGTTGTTCAATGCCTTCTAACCCCCCCCCCCCCACCGCTCCCTCCTCTTGAGACGCTGTCAAAGTCAATAGGGCTTAAAGCAACATACAAGTCGAAACAAAAAATGCTTTCTCACTGCTAAATGTAAGAACATATCCGATTTATTTTCAGTTTCATTCAATCGTATTCAATCATTATATCTTTCAAACCGACTGACCTCTATCATTTCAGAAATATTGATTGTGAACAGATTTCAACCTCTATTACGAAAAACGGCTGAATGGTATTTTTTTTTATTCATGCTATAAAATTTGTTACTGCACCACAACTACATTTAAAATGAACCTTATTTAATATTTTATTGTAATACAAATTAATGAACTGAGATGATTTTTGTTTATTTCGTAATTGAGAGTTCAGGCTGTTCATTTAGGTAGTTCGGTAAGGAAAAAGCGAGTCACGTTAGTATAGTAATATTAAAATTATTATATATATATTTTTCGAAATCCAATATGCTACTCGGATACCACCTATATACAAAAAATTTATAAAAGAAGTTTAAATATTCAATATCTTTAGATAATTTATTTTTATGTTACGGACATTTTACGTTTGCTTGATATTTTTTTTAAAGCCTAAAATGATAAATCTGAAGGCATTTCAAATGGTGTGACCCAAAAAAAGAATAAAATACAAATGACATTATTTGAACTCGCTATATATCAAGAGAATGGGACAGATCGGAAAAACAAAGTTTGTTCAAATATCCAATGGAATATCAATCCATCAAACTCAATAAAAAATATTGGATAAAGTTAATATGGTATATGGTTTGAAAAGAATTGGCAGATTTTTATGCTGTAGCTATTTGAATTGAATAAAATTAGTACGTATAGGCATATTATGAGTTGCTCTTTTTCACTTGTATAGTTATTATAAGCTATGATTTTAATAAATACTTTACATTACATCGGTACTCTAAAATATCATAAATTTTGTTTTCCAAAAATAGACTTACAAAGTTTATAATTCTTAGAATATTTTTTATATTAAACATGAAGATATTAAATACGTACTGTGACAAATGAAAAGTAAACATGCATGTACATTATATAGATTCTTCCTAAATCCTTCATGAAATTAAATTTTCCTCCGCGCGCAATGACTATAAAATAAGTACAAATGAATATATTGTAATAGGGGAAAATCAAAGTGAATGGCCTAAGCTTCTAGATAAGGTTTTCATATATTATGTTGTGTTTAATAAACTTTAGTAACGTTTAAACAACCTTTTATTGCAAGATATTTACGCAAATCCAAACCAAGGCCTTGAATAATAACTCTTATTCAGCATTTACTTTAGAGAAATAAGAAAAAAATTCCAATATATCTGATTTCAATCCGATTGACACAACCCGTAACCTTTGCTGATCACATCCTTTCGATGCATTATTCGGCAACGCATCTAGAACTCTTCTTGTGTTGCAGATGTCCATGGGCGACGGTGACTACTTTCCATCAGGTAGACCGTTTGCCCGTTTGCTCATTTGGGTATTATAAAAAAATATATTACTTTTACGTGACTGGTAATAAAAAAATTATGAAACGAAAAACAGTAGGTATGCCGTCACTTGATTAATAAACTACTCGATGTAGGTATAGAATTTGTAATGATAACGTTCTGCTTTATAAAATATTAATTAAGTTTTGTGCATTAGTCAAGAAATTTATCAATCATCAGTTAGATTATAGCCAAAATTAAATTATATTTTCGGTCTCCATCAGTTCAAAGTGCGCAGAATAGAGAAGACAATACAGTTTAAAAAGAAATTATTTATTATCTGCCATTTGTCAATTTGACACTAGGCTTCTGAACAAGTCAGCTGTTGTTATATGTGTCAAATCGTAAAGAAAAATAATGTTAGAAAAGAAAAAAACACTTCAATTCTAACATTTAATATAATATCATACGTTACATGACTTGTCTGGACAGTCAACACGAAAGCAAACAATATACTTATTTATCACGTCTGCTTTTAGTACTATTATTTATTTTGCATATGTATAATTGGTATTATTCCCTGGGGAGCTCCTTTTATTCAAGAACAATGTGTACTGCATCGGGTGTGATAGCGAATTCCATAAGACAAAAATTACATACAGCTTTGCAAACAAAGCATTTAGAAGTTTTAAATGAGTCTTATATGCACAATGTTCCAAAAGGTGCTGAAACTCACTTTAAAGTAGTGGTTGTTTCGGAACAATTTGAAGGACTTGCTTTGCTTAAGGTAAGGATATTTTTATAAGCATGACTTAAGTTGGCTCCTTGTAGTTGTGTCATTAAGTAAATTTTAATGTTTAATATGATTAATAATTTCATCTATTCCAGAGACACCGACTCGTAAATGATATACTTAAAGAAGAACTTCAGAATGGAGTCCATGCCTTATCTATTGTGGCTAAAACTCCTCAACAGTGGGATTCTAGCGATAAGGTCGTAGAAAGTAGTCCTAATTGCCGAGGAGGCTTTGGAAAATGAAACATCAAATATTTTATTTAAATAATAAAAAAAAAATTAGTCTTATTTATTTATTAGAATAAATTTTAATCCTACCATTTTGTTGTATAATTTTCGATACATTTTTAATAAGTTTTAAAGAACTACTTCATAGTAAAATTTTAATTTTAATTCAATTCTAACTCCAGGTTTTATTATTTCCTGATAGTTATTTAACAGATTAATTCAAAATAATATTCCTATTTTCATTATAACTTATGAAAATTTTACTGTTCGTAATTGATCAATGTTGAATAGAGGTGGCTTTACCAATTTTCTTTGTAAATTTTTAAATAATCATTCAATATCTTAGTAAATAACACATTCAGTTTATTAACCTTTTTCATATTCACAATAATTACCATATATAATTTTATAATATTTTAAAAAAAGTATGTTACAACTTACAAGTCCATCATATAGTTATGTTGTACTTAATGCACTTGTTTTATCAATAAAAAATACTAAGAATATAATTATTATTATTCTAATAATAATTATATGTATTGAAACTTCTTAAACCCTCTTGATCTAAGTTCAATAACAAGTTAATTATTAAAGAAATCACACACATTCTTACACAATTCCTAAATAACAGCTTAATCTCTACCAACCTATTAAAAGACTTGGACCTGTCCATACTTTCAAGGCAGCCCTAGTAGGTTCTTTTCAAATTTGGTTAGCTAGAGAGAGGAGCCTCGACGGTCGAGGTGAGCGTTTAATGCGCGTTGAATAGTGGCCCCTTAAACATACACCTGGGTCGTAAGTCCCAGGCACTGTTGAGGCTCCTCTCCCTGCAACGACGGACCCGCCACCCGCACGGTGAATCCATGAAGCGCTGAGAGGTTTCGTCTCATACTTGCTCGTTTATTTGATTTTATACATCTTAGTCAAACATTTAGTCCTACTACGTTGTTAACAAATATTTCTTCATATTTATGTTTATAGGAACCTTGAAATCCATTGATTTTTATAATCAATAATCTCTTATTACATACATTTTTAATGCAAATGTGAATTAGTAAATGGCTCGTTCAGATTTAACAAACAGAGCTCAGTGAAACTGGGTCTAAAATATTCTAAGTTTCATGGTGATCTATTAACAAGGAAATTTATATTTAAATTGAAACAATTCTTGCAAAACAATATAAATATGTTATAATATGAAAATCTATTTAGCTTTACAATTTGGATATAATATTAATTACTATTTATCTCCCTATTCGCAACTTACAAATCTTTCACGGAATACATAAAGATATATACTTTTTCATATAATTTAAGATTAAAAAAATTATAAAAACAAAAAGCAAAAAACATATATATTTTATTAATGAAAAATAAATGACGTATAAATGATATGTTAAGACATATCTTCATTCATCAATAAGTGGACATATGATTGTTCACAGAAATACATAAATCACAGGATATCTTATCTTACACATGTATCAATTCACTTTCACAGAGTCCAGAACAAACACCGCTGAACGGTGTTAGTTGTATCAGAGGTTGAAGGCATCCAAACGTAATTTACCCTCATTTTCGGTAAGGAATAATAAATCCGCCATTGTCTGCTCGCATATTGCCTCCTCAGCCTTCTCGGACATCTGTGGGATAGCAAATTTTATTAATCTATGTAATAGAAAAATTTACTAAACATAATATTGAATAAAATTTTATTCCATAATAATTGGTAATAGGCAAAGGATAGAATTTGACATAAATTAACAACTTAAGTTACAGTAAACAGTAGTTTTACTAACCGGTCTAAAGCTGTGTTCAATGTTAGGTGGATATTTGAAATTTGGTCCAAAGTTCACACTGACTGTGATGTTCTTATGTAAAGACACAGTCGGGTAATAGCATCCTTGGTAAATATCCACAAACGCCTCGCCTTGACATTCTCCGTTCTTGAAATAGTATATCTTACTGCCGGACAGCACTCGGAGGTTGTTCAGAGATTCTTGGATATTGTCCTTATCTTCATAGTACAGATGACTTTTGAATTTAACTAAAGGCTGAAATTTCGGTCATTATAAGTTTATTATGTTAATAACATAAAGACACATTCAATTAGTTATATTATCAATATTATTTTTTAATCCTGTTTTTTTCCATTAGACCTCAATTAAAATAAATTTAAAACAACTTTTGCATAGTCACTCTATATCCAGAACATTGTATACTCTTCATACAAGAAAATGCATTTATACTACATATGTACTGTGTTAATGAATTGAATTGTAATACTGGAAACGCTAATAAAAACATTAACTTTCATTATTTAAAAACAATACATGAATATTATTTATCTATTTAGTTGTGGCTAGAGTGAGAAGATTTTGACATAGCCGAAATAAATACATGGCAAAGTATAGTAAAGCATAAACTGATCTTGTTATTATAAGTAATGTTATTTTATCTCCCTATAAATGTAAAAAAGTATCTTTTAAACTTAGTATTGAATTTATAGGTTAAAAACTTAGTTAACTACGTTTTTACAACATTTTATTAACATAGATTAGCCAAAGTTCTCATTGTCACTACATAATATGAAGTTTCCTTAATGAAGAACACAATACTATAATGAAACCGGAAACGCTGCGTATTGAGTGTGCACTGTCAACTAAGACTAAGCGTGTTAATGCGTTACCATTAATTGTATGACGACTCATGTTATATTTAACTTTTAATTTTTATTTATTAACAATAATTTCAAATTTGAAGTCTTTTCTGTTTTAATCTACCTACAGTTTCAAAACAGATTTCTAGACTTAATGCAACTTTATGATAAAGGCTAGAATAAGTAATAACCACCTTATTATAATAATGTATTTTTCTTGGGATAACCATTAAATATTATTTTGTTCCACATTTAATAGAAAAATAATTAGATATACTATATACCCTGTCTTTGTACGTGCTTGGCGTGTATTTAGCGGCGCCGTTATCAGGTAACACGACGAGGAAGCCGAGAGTGTCGCCTTCGCCGTAGCCAGCGCTGTAGTGCCGACCGCGGGACTCGTGGAATCTGGGCCAAAGGTTATTCTATAAATAGTAATTACGGCAAACAGATTAATGTATAGTAGAGAGAGGAGCTTGGACGGTGGAGGTGAGAGTTTAATAAATAGGGCCCCTTAAACCTACACCTGGGTCGCAAGTCCCAGGCACTGTTGAAGCTCCCCTCCCTGCAACGACGGACCCGCCACCCACACGGTGAATCCATTGAATGATGATAAGTTTCGTCTCCAGTATAGTAAATACCTTGTCCCTTTTCTGCTGCGCCACGAGTATCCGAACTTGTCGTATCCGAGAGGTGCTTGTAGGTTTGCGTAGCGCCGCCCCCAGCCGAGCCTGGCCGCGGCGCCCTCGGGCATCTCCTCCACAGTCGCCTCCCAGTACCACGAGCCGCGGGAAACGCCTTGTACCATGAAACATATTTAATATTTGATATTATTGCATTAAATTAGTCATAATTATGTACATTGATTGGAGAGTTACTTCTGTTACAATGGTTCGTAGGATTGATACTCGAGAGCCACTAGATTTAATTAAATAGGTCAAAAAAACTTCTATGCAAATTTCTATCTCTAGAATTTAGGAATTTATATCTGAATATCATAAACAGAGCAAACAAAACAGAAAGAAAAGGACAACAAAAAACGAAAAAAATTAAAATAACAATAGAACAAGGCATATGATTTTACCAAAAAGATACAACCTTGTAATAGCACGGGGAATACCCCTTTTTTTTATTCAATCAAACTAACCGTGCGTAGCTCGCACCATACAGTATCCCTTCTCGCCGGTCACAGCCAGCCGATCCTCGGCTATCTTCAGCTGCGGCGCTCGGTCGTGTAACGCCAGCAACACTATCCCGGGACACAGCGACCGGTACAACCAGCCCGGGATCGGCTTCCCGGACCATTCGTTGCTCTCATCAAACTCCTGGAAACGAAGATGGGTGTGTATTTACATTTAGTTTGGAATTATATTTTTATTTTGTGAAGAAGATAGCGATTGTAAAAAACTATATATATATATCGACTGTTGTATTGAATTACATAATTTTTTTTGGCATATAAAAATTTTTTAGTAAATTCTTTCGTAATTTAATCGTATGTAAAACTCTCACCTGTCTGAACGGGGCGTGTGGATCGGGTTCAGCTAGTATGTAGCGGTATCCATCTTTATTGAACGGATGTTCGGTCGGGTAGCCGTGGGAGGGTAGTTTTAGAGCGCCCAAATCAGCTGACCGACCTTTCTTGCCGACGGGGGCGCTTGTTTCCACTCCTACCGGACGACGCTTACCTTGGCGACCCTTTACGTTACCGGCTAGTTGAACTGATGAAATAAAACGTTTTAACATACAAATCTAAGAATCTAGACATTCTTTAGACAAAATATGTATATGCTTATAATTAGTTTGCTTCGCCACACTACATACGAACCGTTTCCCGTTTCTCATTCAATAGTCTACGTTGATATTACAATGTGCGTAGATTTATTTATGGAACGCTGCGTATGTAGTCTGTGGACGGAAGTTGTCATACTTTTTTACGATAACTTTTATGAATCGACAATTATAATTGTATATATACAGTGTACTCTAAGCTTTACGTCATATATTTCTAATTAACAATATTACACACCTGCGGGAGATTTAAGCTTTACCATGAACTCTGCATAATTAAACATATTTAAAGCAATTAATGCGTTTCACTAACACATACGCTCGAATCATATGAGTAATAAATTACACATTGATTTGATTGAAACATTAATTTGTTTTTAATTAACAGGAAAAAGTTCGTAAAACGAAAGGTTTTACTACAGTTATATAAGAATAGTAATATTACGTTTTTCCAACGAACCTTATATATATATATATTTATTAGAGAAATACAACAAATAGGACAATGAATTAAAGGGGAATTGAGATATTTAGGATTCTAAAACATGGCATCTTTTAAGTAAAAAAATACTTAATTGCAAATCAGACATTCAATATTCGCTTCTATTTGATGCAAGTGACGGTAAACAATTTAATTTTGTTGAAAAAAATTATAGTTTTCAACTAAAAGTATTGTATTCTATAGATTATATATTGTATAAAACGATTACATGTATATAAAATTATACAACGCTTTAAAATGAGATGAGATTCAATCTACACTTAACTTTCCGTTAGAAGAGAAAAAGTCTTAGATAACTTTGTCGAATTTATAAAGATCGATTTTATTAATAATTGATTAAAAATAATATGTATTTTTTTCGTCTAAACAAGAACATAAAGAAATTAATGCCCGTCAAGACACAGATATTAATTTGTGGAATAATAAAAGTTAATTTACACCAACACACTTAACACTAGTTTAAATCTACGCACAACGTTTCCCGTTTGTCGTTCAATAACCTACAAACTTTTATACTATACAGCGAGAAAATTTATGTTTAAAAAACGATTAACGTCCCGTGTGCAGTGTGACGACTGTGTGTAAGCATACAGACGATGAATCAATCCGAAGTGAACATACGGAAATTTTAAACTGTCCAAAACTTTAAACCGTCAACATTTCCGAGTTCTAAATATATAGGTATTTCTAAATAAGATTTTTCCACCAAATGCTCGAAGATTTAGAATTCATATATTTTTATTAAGGATATTTTTGCTTTATATTCTATGTACCATTAAATAATTATATGTCTAAGATAAATAATAAAATTCTTTTCTAAGTAATCTGGTTAGCAGGAACAGAAGCCTTCATCGCAGTAAAGCCAAGTGTGTTCCGTAAACAAACATTTTAATATAATTAATAATTAATCATAACGAAATTATCTTTATATCTTTATAAAAATATATCTTTAAAGGAACAATAAAGATAACGTTTAATTTGATTTGCATATCATTCGCGATCGCGTCTCACTGTACGTATTGGCACAATCGATGTCTTACGTAACCAAATGTGTCAAACGAATTCCCTAAGGTAGTACTTACCGAGAAATAATCAGAATAGCTATTTATAGAATAAAAATGCAAATCACTTGGACGCATCGCTAGTTTGAATGCGAGTGTAGTAAATACATTATTTTTTTATTATGTATCATAGCTACATGCATTTTATCGTTGATAGAAGATTATGTAATAATACTAATGTTTTCATTAATACAAAAATAATTTAAAATCGTACAATTTCTTAGCTCTAATTAGTTAAGTTCATCTTAAGAGACTCCCAATAGTCTGAATACCTTAGACCGTCTGTCCAGTGTCTACTACGTCACTACCTATAATAATAATTCTACTTCCCATAATAATTCTACTGAATACTCCGTAATAACAATTCCATGTAATGTTTACAGGATAACAGCTCTTAAGGAACGTGTCATAAAGAACATAAAAGCATACATCCGTACGGATCGAATTGACTACGTAGTATAGTTTTGCATAATTTTTATTATATCTACGTATATGAACAAAACAAAGCTGTGTATTAAGTAGCTGGTAATTATTATAATATTTCTAGATGATTAATTTAATAACTTAATGTATGAACACGACGTGATTACGCATTAAATACAGATATAACCAACATATAATACGACAAATAACTTACGTTCCAGATTATGTAAACACAGAGCGTTTGACAAATTCTTTAAAAACTGCGATAAGATAAAGCGTGTAACGTCGCGTCCCAAATACAACAATGCCATTAAAACGGTTCGTAAGTAAATAAAATTTCAATACAACTATATATGTGAAATATACAATGTTATATACAAAGAAGAAAGTTTCACTCACCGGCCATTAAGTTCAAGGTTATTATTATGGAATCGATAGAGAAATCGCGAAGTAACGCTGCCTGGAGAGTTACAGTAGAAGTAAGACACACATATTGCGGTGTGAGTGTGTGTGTGTGTTTACAAACACATGTCCGCTGACGATGTTATTCAATACATGAGCGATCTAGAATATAATTTGTCGCTGGACGCGAAACAATAAAGTTTTTGACATTCTTATAGATAATAAGATTATAATGGCTGTTTCGTTTTATATATTACGTTTCATTAAGTTTTTGCCCGAAGTGACATTAATTTTATAGGTATATTGTTTTGCGTAATTAATGAAATTAGTTTCGTGTGAATTAATAGCTATAATTCAGAAATAATAGCGATAATAATAATGTATGAACATTCTTGGGTTATTTTGATAAATTAACCGAGAAATAAAATCAAGGTCGAACAACGGCATTGAACGTCGCGGACACTTAATATCGAACACAAACATGAAACACTGTGTTATGATATATTATTATATGAGTTTAATTTTTATTTCTACATGTTATATACATTATAATATAAACAACCATAATATGTTATTGGTGAGATCAAACCGATGTTGGAACGAGTGACATTACAAACGAAAATAAAACAGCTGACAGACTTAGTGAGGCAATATTCTTTTTATAAAACTATATTTTAAGATAATTCCATTCAAACATAATCTAGATTATAATTCGTCCAATAAATAAAAACGTTGACATTTACAAAATATTCCAGTGAAAATTAAGATATAGCTTAAAAAAAGAATATTTCCCTAGGACTTTAAAAAAGTATTTATAACACTTTAAATATACTCTATGTATTTTAAGAAAAAAATATATAAGTTTATTGATTTTGTAATTAACTATGTATTTTAAAGTTTTAATTTTACAAAGACAATGATTATGTCATTTAAATTTTTAAGTCTTATTATAATATATTTGTGTGCAGTAAAAAAACTTCATTAATATAAACTTTTGTTTGGTTTCAAAAAGTCCATGTGGTTCTGTTAACTTTTTAAACAAAGAAAATTCTTGTGGGAACTTTTTGAAACACAACCAAAAAAAGTTGTATAAATAATATATTACAAAAACCGCTTTTAACATTTAGAAAATGTGTCCATGAGTGCAGTGTAAATGAAGCCATAGCACAAATAAAAATACATATAGACTAAAATACTTCACATAACAGTTACAGAATAATTAAAAATCTTTAAGATAACAGAAGACATTGTCTGTTCCCATAAAAGGCACAGAGCAAAAATTCTCATATCGCAGACATTAAAAATAGCCTTAACCCTCGATGATGACACAAATGATATACTTTTCTTTGAAAATATCATGAAATCAGTAACAAAACCACAAATATGTGTACTTGTATAAGTAATTTTATGAAATAAAATATAAAATAATACATACTAAATGCATACAGCCATACCTGTTGCAATTCCCATGTCGGTGACCTTGAGTTGCCCTTGCTTGATCATGGCTTCATAATTGGGCTTGATATTAGTCAATTCCATATTGAATAAACCAAACATTGGCCCTTGGGACTGATCCTCTTCATAAATAAACAGCACTTGAATATCTTTAATAAGAGCTCTTTGTACTGTTGCATACCAAGATTGGGTCACCCTGAGTAGAAAATTCAATAGAACTTAATAAAAAGTTAACAGGTACGTATTTATATGGAAATATTAAAATGTATATGATATGGCTTTGTACATATTGTTGAAATTCGTAAGTTTATAGTGACAGCTAAGATAAGGTCTCACAAGATGCAGGGATCAGTATGATGAATTTGTGAAATATTACTTAGTAAATCAAGTTCATTGTTACCCAATTTATAAGTCAGTATTATTATACTTAGAGAAATTTAAATTCAATAAACTTTTGATCTCAATTCTTAAAAAAATATATATTAATAGGTATTTAAATAAAAAACAAAAGCCACAAATCACATAGTTTAAATACTGTCCCATTATAAAACTTAGAAGTAAAATAAATATCCAAGTGATACGGTGATACGGCATAATAAAAAAATAATCACAGAAAAGTGGTAATAATTAAAGGTGATTTAAAATATTAGAAAAATAAGAGCCCATATTAAAGCATTTCTTTCATGTAAATATTTAATGACAGTCATTGAGTTTTGATCATTTCAATTATTATTCAAATTTTTAATTACAATGATACCTACAAATTATAACAACTTTCGAACTATACCTTGTTAGAGGGAAGTACATTAACTTTATCATGTTGCTAATGTAACTTATTGTTAGATTAAAAATTAAAATATGTGTAATATTTAATAAATTAATAAAACACATCAGTGAATTTGAAAAAGCAATATAAATGTTGTATGTAACACATTTCTTTAACAACACTTAAAAAAAAATAATGGATCGCAAAAAAAGTTTTAATGTCAATAGACAAACATATAACATAGCTTAAAAATTTTAATAATGTAGATCACTAATTTTTTTTTTTTAAATATGATAGGTCATATATTTTGAAGCCAAATAATTTAATAATATAAGTTGATATACTACCTTCTTGGCATAGTTGTCATGGCTTCCCAATATTGATCTATATAGGGAATTATCTCTCTATCTTTACTGAATAAGATCCTATTAGTGCCATCTTTGGCACTCTCTTGCTTGAGGTTTGCAATTGCAGTCAGGCACATTTGAGGGAAAGCTACAAAAGTATATTCTAAATCAATTTATTGAAAACATGAAAAAATATGGGACAGCATAGAAGAAGCGTAAGTGAATCTTTATTATAGTATGTTCTTATTATTAATTGCTAAAACTGTTTTATAATTTTAAGGCACTGGTTAAAATACATTTTATTTGCACTAAACTAAAACTACACGGGAGCATAATTTGTGTTAATGTACTTACGAGCTTGATTCTTTTTAAATGTTTCCAAACCAGTTGGTGAACAGTTCTTACATATGAAGAGGTAATTCGTCATAAATGGTACCAGTTTTCCTAACTGATATCCTATACAAGACTCATGATACCACCTGTTGCATGATGCACACAACAGTTCCACTATGTTGAGATTCCTTTCTTTGCCACTAAACGCAAACGGTAAAAATATAATTATTTCTCTAGCATACATCGGGTTACAAAAACGTAAACCAAGCAAATCAAATTGTAATAACTGTTTTTAATCAATGTAATTTCTATAATATTTACCAATAACAGTTTCCCTGCGTGTCTCCGGGTTTACTTTTATTTTTTTCATTTTCCCCCGCTTTCTGAGATTCGGATTGCATGTTTTGACCATTGGAAGCGGGGTCCATATCGATAATCTTTGTTGTTAACAATGAATGTATGGCAGTATTATGACTGTTTCACTAGAAAAATTAAGTAAGTAATTACATTGTTTCATTTATTTTTAAAAAGCCGCATTTAAAAATATACAAAGCGTCAAGAATTGCGAATTTATATACGCAATGACATTTGATGCAAAGTGGATTTTATGCGGGAAATTAAAATAGGATCTGTGAACTATAATATGACAGTTCAATATTAACTTTGAAAATGTATTGTTTTTATTTTGAATCATTAGAATAGGTAAAATAAAATTCGTTACATAAGATATAATAAATAGCTTTTATATTATATTATATTTGTTACTATTTTTTATCTATAATTAAAAATATATAAATGTTTACTGAGAATAATATAACAAAAACCTACACAGATTAATTTTTTTCGTAATTTATATTTTTTATTTTCAAATAATTATTCACATTTATTTGAGTTGCCATTGTAGACCGACTTATATTAAACACTGGCAATGACTTACATTATTTGAAATAATTCAGTTTCGTTTATACATTATTGTGCACGGCTTTTGTTTTCCAATGCTTATTTTTAGTTTGAATTGAAGTATCGTACTATCTTAGAAGTATTTATATGAATTTAATTTTATTAATTCTGTAAACAATTAAGGTTCTATCTTGAAATGGATAACGTGACTAGCACTGAAAACGTGAAATTTGAAATTAAATCTGTGCAAGAAAATATACTTCTGGATATCATAAAAGATATTTGTAATGACACTAAGAGTAAATTATCCTCGAAATTGATTGGTAAAGTTAATAGGATCATAGCAGACTGTGATCTCACTCATCATACAAGCTTACATAAACTTACTACAGCTGACGAAAGTTCTTCGACAATATTGGGTATATCAAAATATTACTCTTATGCATTTGTATATAAATGATTATAGCCTTGTTTACTACAAGTATGTCTAAATAAAATCCTTTACATATTAAAAAACAATGTCACATATTCACAATATTACGTGCTTATGAAAATTTACTTTCCAGGATTTATGCATCAGACAGCTACGGAATTATCATTTGAAGAACAAACAGAGCTCAATACAGAAATCGTTAATAAGATCCAGAATAAGATTCCCACATTCACATCAGAATTGGAAAATTTGAAACAGATAATGGGAGCTGGTAAAAAATCGAGAAAGGAACAAATAAAAGAGCTCCAATCGAGCTTAGATGAAAAATTAAATATATTGAAAGAACAAGAGAATGAAAAAGTTGAGCTGATGATGGAATGGCTCAACCACAGAGTTCAGGATGTCTCATCATTTGGTACTAATACAAGTGAAATGTTAACACTCAAAACGAGAATATTGGAATTAAAATCAAAGTATGTTTCAAGTATCTTATACATAAATATAATAATGAAAAATTCAAAATTAAATCAAATTTTATTACCCTAGTAGCAGTAAAATTATATAATTAATTGAATTTGAAGTCTTAGAGTAAGTTATGTTTCAGAATACTACATCTGGCGATCCTGCGTAACATATTCACGGAGACAAACCAGTCTATCAAAGCTTATAATGAAGTGCACAAAGATCTAAAAGATTCAATAAAAGAAACGGAACAAAGAATAAAAAATTATAAGGAAACATTCGGAAAAAAGAATTGTTATTAAAATAAAATTTTATGCTTTTATTTGTTAAGATATTTATTAAATTCTATTTTAATAATTTTTTTTTATTTGTCCCATTGAATTATATTTTTAAACCTTTAAGTTTGCACTTGTATGGCTCGAATCAAATTCTGTTTCATATTTAGTCTGTTTGAAATGATATTTAATTATTTAAATGTTCTTGCATTTTGTTTGCATGATACAACTTGCTAAGTTTTAAAAGTGATATAGCATACTCCATTTTCCTTAAACCTAGTTTTGGGTCATGTGAGTATTAAACTGTGTTGTATTACAAACTACTAAATACATGAATTAGTTAAAGGATTATATAGAAGCATTTTTTGACCAGAGATATGTAATAAACAATATTGAGAGTAATTTAATAAAAACAAACGTCTTAGAAGATCGAAACGTCGGGAACATGTAGATATAAAATAATAAAAGTGCTTTGTATTCGAAAAACTTAGCTTCATTTAAATATGGTTCTCATACTGATGTGAGAGATGAGTCTGTTGCAAATTTATTTGGGAAGAAATTACTGTCACATTAAGCCTTCATGTAAACAAAATATGGTCTGTTAGTATACAGTAAAATTTTCGAATACTTTCGTATTATTTTGAACAAACCTCTAATTATAGAATAGGTACCTACTAATTCAATGTGTCCAGTCGTCAGTTGTGACCAAGATATAGGGGGAGGTTAATTTAAATTCTACGTGCTCGAAAAGTTTATGTTCGAACACCTTTAAAAATTAAATATAAGATTTTCCCATTGACCCACACTTGCTAAAAAATAAATTCAAGTTGAGTCCGTTTTTATATCTAAAGCTAAATTTTTTCTAATAAAAATTTAAATATCTGTTATGTAAATATCTATAAAGAAAATCTTCAATTTATGATATAACCATCTTTGCCTCCGGGGTATAGTTTTTGAAAAATATTGCTACTTCAAAATAGGTAGGTACGCGTTTCCATGTCATCTGTCAGTTGGTAGGTACCTATACTTGGCGCGTTTTCATTAATTCCTCAAAGGGCTATTCAAGAATATATTATGATGCTGCTTTAGTCTATACTATTCAAAAGTAAGAAATAATTGGTAATATTGGGGAAGAAAGGATAATGTTCGCCTTAAAAAATTTGTTTAAATTATCTGTTTTGTACGATATTTCTACTTTCTTTTCTTGTTTTCGTGAGACTGACTATACTTCTCCTTTTTCTTCTACTTCTTGGAGAATTATAAATAAACCGTCGTAACACCGATGCTTCAGTTGCTAAACCAAGTTTTAACCGTCATTGTCGTTTACAAATTAAAACCTAAAAATGCTCCGTACGCAGTGAGACGATATGATATTATGGTTAGCATACGGATTTCGTGTGTAATTAAATAAGTAAAAAATAAATCAATATACATATTACTAAAAATCTCCCTCGCCGCGTCTGTCTGTTCGCTATAAACGGAAAGACTACTGCACCGATTATCAAATAGTTAACACCACTCGATATCGTGATTCTCGAGGATGGTTTTAGTATATAATTTGTTAAGTTTTTGTATCTACTTGAGTGTACATTAACGATATTTGTTTAAGATGTTTGGAAAACATGAGCCGTCTGTGGGCTTTTAACGAAAACGCTACCACAAGTCTTCGAGTTATAACAAAATAATATATGGTGGAATTGTGAATCTTATATAGGTCTAAAGAAAAGTCCGCGGTAGCATATGTCTATACTTTAAGGATAACATAGTATATCCATTTTACAACTTTTAAAAATTGGCATTCCTAGAGCGTTTATTGGATAGCTACTTATAAAAATATGGTATTCAATCTTATCAAAATTTTTCAAGCCTACATCAGTATCTGTAATTTATTTTTTAAATCATTTGAATCGGGGTTACCATTTGAAAGTTATCATAATACCTATAAGTTTAATCATTATCAAAATTAAACAGGTTGTTTTATATTTTTTGTAAAGAGCTCGTGCGAAGCCGGGGCTGGTACCTAGTAATTAATAAATGCCTACGAACTAGAGAGATATAATCAAAATTAATAAAAGTGTGACTACTAACCGAATTTAAAAAAACTACGATGTCTTTCTTTCTCCTTTCTTTTGGTTTGTTTGTATCTGACCTATTGAATTAATCGAAACTTAGATTGTTTATTAAAAAAATATATTAATTATTAATTTCGTTTGCAAACCTTAAGTTTCCTTTACCTATTACTAATTACTTGTCAATTACTTTTTATACATTTAGCACAAAAAGAAGTATCGTCTAATACTAGTCGGACATACATGTTATCGTTTAACGAAGACATTTTTAGGACAATAGTCGGAACATGTTTCTTCAGTGACACGATCGTCTGTATCAAGCAACAGTTTTACCTTGTCAGCTAAAAGTATAAACAAGCCCCTTGCACTAAGTCAAAATTTCAATTGATCTAGATTATGATAAATGCATAAACAATTAGTTTAATATCATTTTATTTAAAGTGACTATAAAATTGCATATATAAATACTTATTTCTACGCTGTAAGATACCTACTTTTATATAAAAAACAAACATGACAAATTTTATGTTTGGTATTTAGTTGGCCGCCGAAATAGGTCTCTTTAAGCTTTCCTTAACAGTCTATTCTTAGTTTCACTATGATGACGTTACCGTAACGACTAAATATATCATAGAAGATTACCAGCATTTCTTCTATTGCTTAAAATTAGAACAAGCCAAACATTCAGTACGAAACGGTTCTCTTTTGAGAAAGAATTCAATTTAAACAGCTGCTGAGACATGACTGGCGATGTAATTGTATTAAAATTTATAATGACAAAGATAACGACCCACAGCTTACAACCAGATTACAAACACCCGTAGTTGAGAATTGAGATTAGACTCACAGTAGTTTGTCGTGTGCTGGGCTATGAGGGTGTGAATATTGTATTGTAAACAAGTGCGGTTGTAAACATGGATACATGTGTCAAAATTTTTAGGTAAGTAAAGAGTTTGGGTTTTTATGAAGCGATATAAATAGTACAATTATTATATATACTTTAACCTCAAAGAATATTATTATTATAATGAAATTAGCAATAAAAATTATGATGAATATAAATTTGTGTTACATTGTCTACAATTGAAATGATCAACGGTAGTGTTTATCTGATATGACATTGAATCTAAGTTAATTATACGTAATATATGGGTAACTATTCTGTAATTTCAATATGACACTTATCTCACATGCTTCACAATTTATATACTTGTACGAGAATTGTCTCAGATAAATTAACAGTATAAAAATCAAGTAACAATTTATTCTCGTGATGTATTAAGTTCGTAATTAATCATAATATATATGACGTCATAGCTACAACAGAATTATATTATAGTAAATGAAAAAAGAGGTTTTATAGATTTATATGTTTATGGCCCTTGGACTTCTGGATTATAAAAAACAACAGTACTTTGTTAGGAACAATATCAAACGATTGATAAAAAAAAGAATTAAAATTGTGGCAACAAATATTTATAATTATTTATTTATACTTTATTTACACAATCATTAGAACCGTTTTTTATAATGTACCTACCTAAGTGTGGATTTCAAAATTGACTTCTCGTATATAATGCAGTGTATTAGTATATCGACATTGTATTATGTTTTTTTTTTTAATTTACAATACACTGTAACCTATATATTTATATTTTTTATCGGACGTTAACTTAAGAATGTATTTTAAAGATAACGCTATCAAAAATAATCAGATTACTTAAAAATATACTTTACTTATTCTATTTTATAGCACTTTTTCTAATGCAATTATTTCTTATGGAATTATGTTATCAAAAGCGAAAACTCTATGATTGTTTCTAATAACGTCCAAAGCAACGTAAAATACTGTGTTATGATGTGCAATCAATAAGTGGTATTGAAGGTTAACCAGTTGTTATACAGATTTGTTAACTAATATAATAATACCTTCATTTTATAAACTAGAGAGTAACGAATGTAGGTTACTGATATTAATTATATTGGCGTACAAGACGTCATTTCGTCCAGTCGTCAGGGAAGAGTCTGCTCTGATACCATCCCCTTTCTATCTATTTTTTTTAAAATGATAATATCAGACTGATGCTAAGAACTGATGCTAAGAAGCTATAGTGGTCTCTAGACGCCTGTTAAAAGGGTTGCTGAATTTTACTGACTTTTGAAAAACTTTCAGAGGTTGAAGTCTGTGAGATAAAAGTCAAAACTAAAAGGGACCGGTGCAGTAATGCTATTCTAGGAAACTAGTTTGTTAGCGTCCAGGTTACTGGGTATATTTTTATTTTGAGAAATATGAAGGTCACGCAAGGCAATAGATCTTTAATTATTGTGGATGCGTATGCGCAGTCTTTTATTAATTTTGAACTAACTTTCATATTGCCTTGACAGAATAAAATCTACGCAAATAATAAAAAAACAACGTAAATACGAAACAAATGTACCTAATAGATATAAAAATATAATTAATAATGTTTATCAATTTTTTTTACGGACTGGTTATTTGAATTTTGCAACTTTAACAAACTATTTTTATAGTAAGTGCACTATTTTACTATTTTTATAGTTTATCTAGTAATTGCATTAAAATTATTTATCCACGATTCCATACTTATTAATGAACCAGATACTTTCATAAACTAGCAACAGATTCCAGTAACGTCATTGCAAATATTATTGTACAAATAATCAGCAAATTTAATAAACTACCTAGACTTATTAATGTTTTAAGAAGACTAGGTTCCGATTCTTTTGACACCTTTCTTATATGAATTTACATATTATTTACACTGAAATTTTTTATGTTTTTTATCCTATAATTCTTCATTAGTACGATATTGTACGGCGATATGAGAACGATAAACCGATACACATAAGTACGAGTATTTAGTTGAAAGATGCAAAATGGTATGGGCTACGATGTGGTCATAGTTTAAAAAAGCGCAGTACTTTCGGATCTATTATATCCATAGCAAGCAATTTAATATTTTTATGTCATGCCTATTACGGAATGTATATATCGGATTTATTACAAATTCATTGTTTTAAAGAGAGGACGCAAGCCTCGCTGACGTCACTAATGTCACTTGTTTCAGTACGTTCCAGATATTTTAAAATGAAACTTCAATTCTTCTAAATGTTCTTGTATTTCTCGAAGGTTCTTCATAATCACATTCTTTATGATCCGCACTCGCTGAAGTCTGCAGTCCGCTGTCGTGCGTCCAGACGTCATATTTATACCAGAATTCAAACATAGTTCTATTCTCTTTGATTTTGTTTTACTTTTAACAATAGTAACGACGACCAATAAGTTGTTATAGTAATTGATGCCAGCCTTGAGTTATTCTCATGTTGCATCCGTCATTGAAGCTGCTTGCGCCGATATATATTATTTATAATTTTTAACCTTTGTGATTGATTTATGCCTTCCCTACTAATCATTTCATGCAGAATGACTCAACTTATTATTTGAATTTTTAACTGTTTTCTTTGTTTTTATATGAACGAAATTGATAAATAATATTGTCATTTATTTCGTTTAAAAAAATGGTTTATCAATTTTAAATAGGAAAGAGGGCGAGAAAGCATGTTTAGCTTTATTAAATTTTCTATTTCGATTATCATTTACTAAAACTGATAAGGTTTTTCCAGTTAACCTAGTCATAATTTTAGTAACATTAGTGAAACATATATCATCATCATCATCATCATCATCATCAGCCTATCGGAGCCCATTGACGACCAAAGGCTTCTTCTCACATGGAGAAGGTTAGAGCATTAATCACCACGCTTGCTCAAGACGGGTAGGCGATTTCAATCTTATAATTTGAAATTATAAGACCAGGTTTCCTCACGATTTTTTCCTTCACCGTCCGTCAGTGGTGTCAAAATACTCTTAGAAAGTACATATGACTCGGAAAAGATCACATTGGTACTTGCCAGGTCTCGAACCTGCGCCCTATTGTATGAAACATGTATACGTATTTAATATCCTGCTATATTTAATGAATTAAATACCTATAGGAAAAAGGTTATTAAAGTCTTCTCGTCACATAAATATATTTCTACAAATTCGTTTTTCAGATTATAAATTTACAAATGCAATTAAATGTCGATATCTATTGTAAAAGGAATGTCATTTTCATTATGTATATAATAATATCTTTGTATGATTTACAGTTCAATTTCAAACGCGTTGGGTATAGAGTGGGCTCCCCTCAATGTACCAACGTCAAGACGCCTCGAAACATTAGCTGCAGCAGCTTGGATCTGTCTCGTGTTATTCGGTGAAGCAGCTTGTATCTTATTATTCGTACAGCTTGTGTACTCCTCATATTGGTATCTAGTACTTTTATATGGCATTTGGATGTTGAATGACCTTGAAATATGCAACAAGGGAGGAAGAACGTGAGTAGTCTTTTTTATTTTATTTATCGAAAAATGTTTTTTAGAAATAACTGTGAAGTGTGTTAGTTAATCTAAAACAATTGATTTCAGTATAGAATGGTTCAGAAGTTGCGCGTGGTGGGTATATTATCGCGACTATTTTCCCATTAAACTCGTCAAAACCACAGATTTGGATCCTTCGAGAAACTATCTATTTGCCTGCTTCCCACATGGTGTTGTCTGTTCCGGAGCTTTCGGTGCTTTTGCCACTAATGCTCTAGAATTCTATAAAGTATTTCCTGGAATGACTTGCAATATGATCACACTCGGAGGACATTTCCGTGTACCGTTCTTTAGAGATTTAGTGCTGGCGTTAGGTTGCTGTGCATCTTCACAAGAAAGTTTACTATATCTTTTGGATAAAAAGAACTATAAAGGGAAATGCGTTGCTTTGATTGTTGGCGGAGCTGCGGAGGCGTTGGATTCGCACCCGGGCGAATATAAAGTCATTCTGAGTAGGAGAAAGGGTTTTATTAGAATTGCTATGAAATCAGGGTAAGTCAAAAAATGTTGTTACTATTACTTGCAATTTTTTTTTACTTAAAAGTTGTATGACATTTTTTATATAAAAATTAATCAATATTTATTGCTGTAATGAGATGTAAAACTCTCGCGAGTATTCAATGAAATAAAACTAATATTTATCGAATTAACTAAGCGTTTATAATTATTTTAGTAACATACTTCCGACGTTTCGGTTACTTTGCAGCATGCGTGGTCATGGGCAGACGAGATGGGAATCCGTAAAATATTAGTTTTATTTATTGATGTCTTTAAATCAGTGATTATAATCAGCTTATGAAAACCGTATGCTATTTGACTTCCAGCGCTCCTTTAGTTCCAGTGTTTTCATTCGGTGAAACAGACGTATTCAGACCACTAGACAATCCACAGGATAGTCTTTTGCGAAAATTCCAAGAGAAAGTGCGACAACTAACTGGAATATCGCCCATGTTCCCAATAGGACGCGGCGTTTTCCAATACTCATTTGGTGTACTCCCTTTACGATCACCCATTACTACAGTTGGTGAGTTTTGTCTTTATTGTAATATCTGGGTCGTTTTAAGGTAGCGAATCAGTGCATTTGAATTGTCTTGTTTATTCATCTTAAATATTATATTTTTGGTTTTAGTAAGAAAGAAACTGTCAATTAATCAGTTACGTATATGTTTACAGTTGGTAAACCAATGGAAATAGTGAAAAACTTGGATCCAACTGATGAAGAGGTCGATGACATCCACAAGGAATTTATTAGAAGACTGATTGAACTTTTTGAAACTGAGAAATCGAAATATTTAAAGAACCATGAAAAAGTAAATCTAGTCATAACCTAATTTAAACCGATCAGTTTGTTTGATATAAATTGTGCACTGTCAATTAGTATTTAGTAGTAGGTAATTATAGGGAATTATTATACAGGAATTAAATAGCTATTATTTCTTTAATAATTAAATAATTTTTTCAATAAATTTACAAGCGGTAAATGATACGATCAATATACTAAATAAATTTATTGAGGAACATTTTTAAAAAAGTTAATATTATAAAAATTCATTGCGAACAACGTTGCCTTCGCGCAAATAATTTTATGGTTTTAAAATTGTTTTTCGAACTTTTCATTACTGCATTACACACCAATACTTATTCTTCATTCATCACACCAAAGGCTGATATAATGTTTTATAAAAGTAAAAGGTGTTAAATAAAAATAGTTCATTATTTTTACATTTTTTATTTATTTTTAATATTTACATTTTATGTACATCATTAACAATATATAACACGCGCGCAAACGCTTCAACTTGTTGGAGCATCATTTGTGCATCTCTAGGGTAACCTTTTGAAAAAGTTTCTCATGTGTCCCTTATATTATTGTAATAAAACATGTCTTTTCTATTTATTTATTTATTTATTTTGAAGCCGGCGATGCAATCTTGATGTACTCAATATTAGGGGAATGGCAAAATAGATAGGTAAGTCGTTGTATTATTGATGGAGACATAATATTTATATATTAATACGAATCTTAAAAACCAACAAAATTAAAAATATAAGAAAAATAGCTAAGGACGCGTCGTGTTATTAAAAATAAAAAATTAAGTGTTGGCCGAAAGAAAAAAAAAATGTTTAGCAACCATCATTATCATCATTAACTGGAAAAAATGTTTTCAACAGATTAAAACGACATGCTTTAAATATACTATGCAAAGAATCGTGGTGACTAAACGATCAGCGAAAAAGATTATCATTATACAGTCTTAAGAAAAAGAAAATGCCGTATAAATTTGTATTAAACGAAAATATCAAAGAAGAGACTTCGGTCTGTCACTTAGAGTGCCTATATAATATATTGTTATTTTAAACATAAAGCTTAGTATAAAAATATGATCGGAGACAAAGGCGCGTTCTACACTGGGGTGACGGTTATCCTAAAACCTATTAAGAAACGTTACTTTAATTTGATCCCATAATTGTTAGTGTATTCGTGGTATAAATTAAGTAGCAAAAGGTTCTATCCCTGTTTCAGCTAGCTCAAAGAATTATTATATGAGTACATACTATTTCTCATTAAGGTCGACTAAGGAGATGGAACGTTCCATAAACCTCGTAGGAAGTTATATAGATTGTATAGATATAATATAAAACTTAAGGCATTCTTAACCTGATGAACACATTTCACGCTTGTTTTGGATGCTGCGTTTGTGTTTGAGGCGAAGGTTTGAAACACTGCAGCAAAAATGCAGTATACATAACAAACGCTATTGATAAGGCTATCAAAGCGTACATGAATATGTTAAGCTCCGGCTGCCTAAATCTATTCTTCCTCAGCCATTCAAGAACTTCCTCTTCGGCCATAATTTCCCCTGAAATAATACAGTCATTAAGTTGTATGCGCGGTGAGACCAATATATAGTACTAATATTAAAATAGTTTCCCACCTCGGTAAATACTTGGAAATCGTTTTCTGAAGTACACGATGGCGGGCAATTTAGTGACACCCCACTTTCTTGCATACCGGGGATCATGCATTTTAACAAACGTGATATCTAAATTGTCTGTCTCGCTATCAATGTTTTCTAACTTATCCAAAACGATACGGCTTTCCACAGAGTTTTCATCTGGAGATAGAAAACAAAACACCTTAGACATCAGAATAAAACAATGATTCTATAAAATTAGTTATAAAACAAATGTTACAGAAATAAACAGCGAGGAATTCGTTTTCTTCCAATAACTTATCAAGCATTTTCCTGTTTACTTCTTCGATTTCATTCTTTATTTCAAAAACATCTTGAGACGTCAGCCACTGTAACACTCTATCCACTTGATGTAGGTCACCATCATACAACATTGGCACTCTTTTTCGGAAATATACCAAGGAGGGTATATTTATTATGTTGTGGGCAGCCGCTGCCTCAGGGCTGGCGATTTTTACAAAATCGATACCGTATTGGTCAACCTCTCCATCAATCTGTTCCAAAGCCTCCAAAATGTCTTGACATTCTGGACAATCTTCCTCATCATCTAAATTAGAAAACAATAAATCTTATGTAATTTTTTTTTTTGTAACCACGCATTGCTTAATATATGTATATATGGTAAAAAAATATATATTAAAATAAACAAATACATTCATTAAAAACTTATAGTTAAGCTAAGTTGTTAAAAAAATATGTTATTATCGAAGAATTAATAAAAACTAACAGAAAAATACAGCTAGTAAATGGGACTCGTATAGCAAACGTTCAAGCATTCGGTCATTGACAGATTCAATTTCGTCTGCAAGTTCACGATTATCATCATCCACAAGCCATTCAAGAATAGATTCTTCATTTTGTAGGTCACCTTCGAATAAGAGCGGATTTCCGTTTCTGTAATTAATTAAATAATTATATAAACACTATAAATCTCAGATGTTGCTAGCAGTTATTTTTGCAGTTACTCATCAGTAACATTACCTGAAATACACCATAGCTGGAAAAGTTTTAATTGAATATCTCTTCGCAAGTTGAGGGTCCTGAATTTTAACCATATGTATGCCATATACGTCACATTCATCGTCAATCTTTTCTAATTCTTCTAGAATGTGTTCACAAATATGGCAGTTTAGTTTGTCTAAAATAAAGACAGTAAATGCACATTACACAAATAATGTATATTTAGATAATAATAACCATAAATAGAGAATTCCATTTAAGGTGCCTATCAGTAATTTTTATTAATTTTTTTTTATACTACTAAATATTAAATATGAAAATCTCCAAGTATGGAAAAGTTTTGTAAAATATTCCTTAGTCGGTAGACTGCTGTCAATAGTTTTACAGTAATTAAGGAATCCGAAGAAGATATGAACCTTTTTTGCTGCGAGTTTACTTACAGAAGTATACTGCCAAGTACTGAGTTTCCTCAACCATATTCTCAAGCATTACTCTAGTAATTAACTCAATACGATCTTCTGTCTTCTGTGTGATAAGCCATTGCAGCACTTCTTCTTCTTCAGCTAAAGAACCCTCATAAACATTTGGTACATTATTCTCGAAGTATACAAGGACAGGAAAATCGGTCACTCCATATGATTCAGATATCGAGTAATCTTGTGTTTTGACAAATTTAATTCCATGTCTATCACAGTCATCGTCAATATTCTCTAATTCTTCCAATATTCCAGAGCATTGCTCACAATCGAGGGAATCTAGAAATTAAAGAACATATGTTTCATACAATGTTTAAAAAGATACGATAGTTTACATTGTGAACTTTAAAACATGGGACTGTGCAGTCACTAAGGTAAGGCGAAACTTTCAACCACCACATCCATTTTTTTTAACTAAACTATACCACAATTCATGATGCTATATACTATTCATTCGTGACCACAATTATATTATAAAAAAGGCACTACTTGCTTAGTGCTATAAACACAAATGGTTTCGTACAGAAATATAAAACTTGAATGTACATGCTACATGCAATGGGACTATAGTAGCAGGGAGATCATCATAAACGTATTTTCTAATGGGTAAGAATACCAAAGTCTATTTCCTGTAATTCTTCGTCCTCGTTTTCTCTAAAACTCTTTTTTGGCTTTTTTGGTTGCGAGGATTTAACACTGCATAGTTCACATAACGTTCTATTCCCTAATAAAAAGTAAATTAAATATAAAAACAAAGTTGTAACATTTCTTAAAAGAAATAAAAAGTAACTCACAGAAGTACACGGCTAAGGATCCAGAGTCACTGATGAGATCCAGTAACTCTTGTCCTTCTAATGCTTCTATTATGTCTCCTGCTGGATTTTTCTGAGTCAGCAGCCAACTCAGTAATTGCTGGCCATCATAGAGATCACCTTTAACAACATTGAAATATCATGATTATTATATAAAGAATCTCATTAAACATTAATAATTCTTTAATAAGTACCTACATTGTCATAAATTTATTTCCAAACCAAAAAAACTATCATTATTTTGTTGAGAAAATGAATAAAAAAATTTAAATGCTCACCAGCGTATATGACTGGATCTTTAGAACCCAATTTGAAAAACAAGACGGCTGGCAATGCAAATACTCCAAACTCCTTCGCCATCTGCCAGTCGTTTATTTTGACAAAATTTATGCCCGCAGCATCAGCATCATCATCAATGTGCTCAATTTCTAACAGTACTTTTGGACATTGTTTGCAGTCATTACTGTCTAAAACATGTGAGATATGGAATACAGATGTAATAAGAACATATATGAGCTATTCTGATATTTCAGTCGATACAAAGAAATAAGCATGAAGCAACTGCAACAAAAACTCACAAAAGAATACGGCAACATAATCCGACGTTTGTCTAATCTTTTGGAACATTTTTTTATTAACTTTTTCAATATGATCCGTAAGCTCCATATTTTCGGGATTTGTTAACCAGTCCAATATCTCTTCTTCATCGTCCATGTCCCCATCATAATTGATGTATTTAGTTTTTCTAAAGTACGTTATTCCCGGGGGGTTTCGAAAACCATATTTCTTTGCCATAAGACGATCACTACATTTCACGATCTTTATACCATATTCTGCGGCTTCATCGTCTATCAATTCTACATGTCTTAAAATTCTTGGACTAAGAGGATCCTCTTCTTTATCTGAAATTGTCTATCATTAGAATATTTTTTTGTTCCAAAAGGTTTTCAAAAGTCAGATTACTTACAAAAGACAACTGCTAAAAATTCTTTTGCCTCTATATACTTTGATAATCTATTTCTATCGATTTCTTCAATACTTTCATCTTCTTTTTGTTTGACCATCCAATCTAAAACTTCAGTTTCATCCAACAAGTTTCCTAGAAAGTTTTACAGTTACTTAGGAATTGAAAATTACTGTTTCAAGGACTTAATAAATAAGAAACCACATCCATTTCATTTGACTTGATCTGAATAACTCACCAGAATGTGTCCAAAAATTGTCATGCGCGATAACTACGGCAATACCATGCTGACATCATTCGCGTATAAATAAATAGTAGAAGTAAATAATATAAATAATAATAGAAAATGTGTTTATTAACAAAACATTGTATGAGCGTCGACTCGACAGAATCAACATTAAGAATAAATAAAAAAACAATCATGCGGATTTACGGCCAAACAATACAACCCATCATGATGCAATGCCAGAATTATATTAACAATTAATAAATCTCAATGTATCGATTTAAAATTCTATTTAATTATACACAACAATTATCAAAAACGTTCTTTAAAAAAATAAAATTACAGAAAATAAATTCTACACTTTTTAAAACACAAGAAATCTGGCATTGCTTTTGTAGCTTAAATTGTATATGGTTAAGATAGTAAGAGATACTTCATATTCTAAAAATAAATTCAACAAATTACAAAATAATGAGATTCCATGAAGACTAGACAACTATATGAACATGAAATCCTTACAAGAATAAGTCTTTCAAGATAACAAGGCAATATAAGGTGAAACAATGCCCCGTGTTGTTGTTTTATTAGTTATTTACTAAACATTTGTAACAAATAACTATTATTACGAGTATAATGATTTATACATCAACGTACAAATTAACAACATCACTAGACATCCCAATATTAAGTCTCCACAAGTTCTCAGAGAATACATTATATCAAAAGCAGTATACCTTGATATACAGAGATAGATAAAATAAATAACGAGGGTTGCATTCGCATTCCCAATGTCGCTGACAGAATTTATTATGAAGCTACTGTTTTATATTAATACAGTCCATGTGCAATATTATAAATACAACCCTGGTAAGTGCTTGCGGGGACCAAGGGACACGAGGTTATTAATAGCAATGTTAATGTGATAAAGAATTCAGCGTTAGATATATTAGAATGTCTATTAATTTGGAGATGAAACCGTTTTCAGACGAGTAATAACATTCGCGTCCACTTGATCCCGCAAGTGCAAGCCCCTTTGATAACCATATTGTACGACATTATTGTCTCTTATTCAAATTATTGCTTTTTACCACCACCAAATATTTTCAGAGCCGAATAAACCTTTTTTTCCTTTGCCTGCTTTTTCCGGTTTAGCAAGTGCCTTGTTTTTGCCCTTAATTGGTTTCTCAGGGCCGGGGTTTCTTTCCTTTTCGAGTTTCTTAGCTGGAACCTTGGTCGGGGTCGCCTTCGCTACTTTAGTTGGGCTCTGAACTTTAGTGGGACAGCACTGGTAGGGTTCGTATGTGATTTTTGGAATAGCCGGTTTCGTCCCCAATCCAATGTAGAAACAGCGATCGCCTGCAGTCAGTAAAAATTTGTTTATATCCGTACAAATTATGAATTAAAGTTAACTGCGTTAATACTGTGCATGTTTATAATATTGGCGCGTTCCGTTAATCGCGCTATTAATTCTAAATGTTATGTTAGTAATTAAAAGGTCTAAAAACTTTTAATACTGATAAGCTTTCGCGAATGACTGCAGGCAACAGCTGGTGTAAAGGGACCCATGCGGGCTCCTATTCGACCATGCAGATGTGTAACAGGGGTACATCCGTGCCTCCGTGCAGGGTCATATCTCAGGATATAACTTTACTAATTTACCTGTTATTATTTTCTTAATCCTATTGAAAATGCCTCCCCCCTTATCACCATCATCATCATCATCATCATCATCGTCGTCATCGTCATCATCATCATCATCATCATCATCATCATCATCATCATCATCTTTACTGTCACTATTTTTATCATTTTTCAGTGCCTTACCTACTCTGTGACGTATATTGTTAGAATATTTTTTTAATTTTTTACTTTTGTCATCGTATTCGGTGTCCTCGTCTTCATCGTCATCATCATTACTATTGTCATCATCATCATCATCGTCATCATCATCATCATCATCATCATCATCGTCATCGTCATCATCGTCGTCATCGTCATCGTCATCGTCATCGTCATCGTCATCGTCATCGTCATCGTCATCATCATCATCATCGTCATTGTCATTGTCATCGTCATCGTCATCTTCATCGTCATCATCAACAACATTATTTATAATTTTAGGTCTGTTGAATTTATTTACTGTTTTAGGAAATCGGACTGTTACTTTTTCTTTTACTGGATTGTTAAATAAAGATAGTTTTTTTTTAATAGAACCTAAGATACTATAATGCCCATCATCGTCATCTTTATCAAAATCGTCGTCATCGTCATCTTCGGTATGTGTCAACTTGCCTTCGTGGCTTTTTTTGCTAATTTCTAATTCTCGATTAAGCCTTGAACTTCCTAATTTCTTCGCTGAGGCTTCTTTTGCTAGATCGGCGTTTCTTCCTATGAATTTCGATTTTCGTTCATCTGCATTGGCCTTGGATTTAGGATTAGGTTTATTTTGTTGGTGGCTATCTTCACCTGCAGGCATTAGTAACTGTCATGCAAAATGACATAGCTCAAACATCCAGAATTTAAGGCTTAGGTAAAGTAAAATAGTTTATTCAAAGATATGGCAAGAATGATGTCATGCACGTAATTTTATAATCATTATTCATAACTTTAAACACCCTAACCCTTAAAGATATTACGTAATTAATTTCTTAAATGGATGTGGATTCTTACTTTTTTGATCTATAAGCCACTGGAGAACCTTATTTTCGTTCTTTAAGTCACCTATAAACAGGATAAGTCGTTAAATTTTTATGTACAAACAACTAAAAAACGGCGGACGAATTTTTATTAACAAAACTTTTTTGGACATTTAATTCAAATTTTTTTTTTTTCAGGAACCTTATTCTTTTCTTTTCTTTTTGCTGTGGTAGGTAATCTCTCTTTATATTATGGGACTTACCGTCATACATTATTGGTACTCCAGTTTCGTAGTAAACTAGAGCGGGAAAACTGAAAATTCCAATGTCAGATGCCAATTTTGAATCTTTAGATTTAACGAATTGAATCCCATGTTTGTCGGTGTCATCGTCAATCGTTTCCAATTCTTCCAATATTTCCTCACACGTGTCACAGTTGTCATTATCTAAAACAAGAACTTGTAGGTAAATTATAAAGTAGAAATGTGTTAGTATGCGGTAATTGTAAACGGTTATTTATTTTTAAACTGAGATAATAAGTGGTAGCTGTCAATTATTTATCTTCATTAAGAAATAGAGTCATCGATTTGGGCTCAAAATTAACCTTATCAAATCTCAGTTATATACAGTCGCTGCTCGTTAGCTAAAAGTAGTAGGGAACATTTTCCTGTCATTATTTATAACAGAATTATGATTCCATACTGTTTTTCAACTAGACTTAGGGATACATATTGAGCAAACACTGTTATGATCTTTTTATGTAAAAGCCCTAAGCCGAAGATTCTTTGTTATTAAGACGTCTAAGAGGTTTTTACAAATTTCTGCCAAAATTATGCTACCGTATTCTCTTCTCCTGTCTATTTCTTATTGTCTAATATTGTCTATAGAAGACCAGCTTAATAAGCTTGACAGACTTCAAAACGTCACCACAGAGTTAATATTCGCCTTGAAGAAGTATGACCACGTGTCAGTATTTCATTAACTCAAGTCGCTTCCTATTCATCTACATCGGGATCTCAATGTGATTTCTCTTTTGCACTGTTTTGTTTCACTCAAGAACGCCCAATTATTTAAAGGAAAGATTTAGTTTTTTTGAAGTTCAGGGTTCCTCGAGAGCATTACAAACTTAAGTTCTTAAAAATGCCTCATTTTAAACCAACTTTTACAAACATTCGTTCGCAATTTTAACTTCTCATGTATAACGGTATCTGTTTTTTTTTTTATATTACGCTTTTTTTTGTGTGTGATTGAAAAAAAAGTATTAAATAAATAAATGAATGAATATTGGAATTTTTTTAGTAACACATTGCATATATTCTTACTTTAGATATGACATAATAAATGGAAATAGATTTTTCTAAATTTAATTTATATTCTTAATAAGTTCTAATTTAAAAAAATATATAAAATGTAAGGTTCTATAAAGAGAAAAAGAGTAAATGCACAGAATTAACCCACGACAGGCGTTTTGCACAATACAAAAAATAAATAGGATATCTATGTATGTTTTTGTAGATGTAAATTTGATTGTGTATTTTGCAGATCAAATTTGACAGGCATATTTCAAAAACTTTCATAAAAATAAAATTAACGATTTTTTTGCGAATTAACATTACTAGAAACTTTCCATTTTATTTTAAAGAATCCAAGTTAATTATATGAATCATTTATCATTGTGTGTATTTGAACAGGCGTAGTAAATAAAGATGTACTTACAGAAAAATACCGCTAAATGTTCAACATCGTCAATGAGATCCTTCAAAGTTTTTCTGTCCACATTTTCAATTACGTCAGGATGAGAAGTATGAAGTTCCAATACCCATTTAAGAATGGCTTCTTCATGCATTAGGTCTCCGTCGTAGATAGTTCTGAATTTGTGTCTGTAGAAAGCTAATGCCGGTAAGTCAGGAAGGTCATATTCCTTATCGATACCCTCGTCGGAAGTTTTAACGAAGTCGATATCCTGTTCTTCACATTCGTCGTCAATATTTTCCAGTTCGCTCAATATTTTCTGGGACTTTTTATCATTTTCCTTATCTTAAAAGAAAAAACAAATAGTTTTTTTACTATAAGCCTAAGACAAAACTATATGAAATTTACTGAACAAATCTATATCCATGTTCACAAAAAGATATAAGTTTGCTTACAAAAGAAGACTACAATATGTTCATTCTCCTCTAAAATCTTCTCTAGCATTTTAGCATTGACTTCTTCAATTTTTCCGGGAATTTCGAGGGTATTTTCGTCAGTTAACCACGCGAGGACTTCATCTTCGTCTTCGATGTCACCTGATATAATACAAATAATAATATAAGAGCACTTTATACATTAGTTGAAATCTAAACGTAAAATAAAATTACCTTTGAAAATAAGTGGCTCTTTATTTCTAAAGAACACAAGTGTGGGGAAGGTTTTGATTCCATATTTCTTGGCTAGAGTGATGTCCTCTGTCGTGACGAATATTATACCGGTTTCATCAAGCTCATCGTCGATGTTCTCCAATTCTTCCAATATATTATCACATTCATCTCCTTCTTCACAGTTACCACCTATTTTTGAAATTTTATAAATCACTATGATGTCCGTTTTATCTATCCTCATAAAGTAAAATGAGTTATAATTTTTTCCAAAAGAAAATTGTTAGTAAATTCCACATTTATAAAAGTCACCAATGCATAATAATAATTTAAAAAAGTATGTAATTAACAAAGTTAATAGTTCACGTGGCAAGTTTCAATTTAATATTTATTTGATTCTGTAGTTCAGAAATATTTTTGATATAAAATACTTACTAAAGTAAACCACTACGTATTCATGTTCTTCGATAAGATCAGTCAATATTTCGTCGGTAACTTCTTCAATAGTAGCGCTGTTTTTTTGTTCAATGAGCCATTCCAGAACTTCATCTTCGTTCATAAGATCTCCTTCGTAAATAGCTGGAATATTTTCCTCAAAGTATACCAAAGTGGGAAGATGGTCAATTCCGTACTCCTTTGCTTCGGCTTCATTATCTATACGTACAATGACGATTCCTTCCTTTTCTAATTCATCATCAATGTTTTCTAATTCATTGAGAATTCTGATGTCCTGTTTGTCTTCTTTATCATCTACAATAAACAATATTCCATATTATAGACGATGAAATTTAAAGTATTTGTTAATTTTATATTTTTATTTATTATTATTATTATTGTTAAAATGTTTAAAGAACTTGAAAATAATGAAAAATATTTTCTTTTGCTTCTTATGATCCAAATTTGTACACAGTAGAATTCGTCACAAATATCTATGAACTGATTTAATTTCTATTTATCGAAATTTACATATTTTAATTTTAAAACTTACAAAAGATCACAGCTAAGTATTGTGCTGTATCTATAAGTTTGTCCATCATTTCATCCGTAACCTCGGGTATTTCACTGTGCCTCTTCTGATGGATTAACCATCCTAAGAGCTCTTCTTCTTTCATGAGGTCCCCTTCATAGACGTGAGGAATTCCTTTTTCAAAGAACACCATTGTCGGTATTGTCTCAATACCGTACTCTTTAGCTTCTTTATCGTCATCGATTTTAACGAAGGCAATATCATTCTGATCGCATTCGTCATCAATATTTTCTAACTCAGCCAAGATTTTTTGACTCTTTTTATGGTCCTTGTCATCTGTAATTAATACCAAAAACTGTATTTCATTTTTATGTCAGTTCTTTAAATATCAATTAGTTTTGTCACATCAAAATGTAGCTAACTAAACGTTACTCTCAACAATACGTAAACAATAAGGAAAATATTTTATATAAATTATTTTCAGTTAACAATTTTTGAAGGGTAACAAAAAAAACTATAATTACAGAATAGAACTGCGACGTAAGGCATTTTCTCGATGATGAGATCAAGCATTTCGTCTGTAATATCTTCAATTTCGTCACTTTCTGTTTGATGTTTTAGCCAGGCAAGAACTTTTTCTTCTTCTTCTAAATTGCCTTCATAATATGTTGGTATTCCCTTTTCAAAATATAGTAATGTTGGTACTTTTTCAATGCCATATTCTTTAGCTTCTTCATCATTATCAATCTTGACAAAAGCAATGCCTAGTTGATCACATTCGTCATCAATATTCTCCAACTCATTTAAGACTTTTTGAGATTTTCGGTCATTGTTATCATCTAAAACAAAAGCAATAATTAATTTTTATTATACTAATAATAAGTTCAAATGTTCGAATTGTATTTTAAAGTTTAACTTTGAACAAATTAATGTGTAATTTGGTATAGTTTTCGTTTAAAATTTCTCGGTCAGGTTTGTTGATTCAATTTGTTTTCAAACGAACATCTTAAGATTTCGAACTCCTTTTTTTATTCGCAATGAGTTACCACTAAAATATGCCGAAAGTAATACGAATGAATCCTATTCGTTAATTGTCTTTTAATTTTCGTAATTTAATACTCACAGAACAGTACAGCTACCGTCTTTCCATCTTTAATAAGGCGATCGAGCATTTCATCCGTAACATCTTCAATTTCATCCTTTTCTAGCTGATCTACTAACCACTCCAAAATTTCTTCTTCATTTTCTAGTTCACCTACGTAAACATATGACCATATAAATTACAATAATTTTTAAAACAAGTATCAATGTATTATAAAATTATTTTTACCATCATATACATTGGGGATCTGTTTTTCAAAGTACACTAAAGAGGGAAGATCGTCAATCCCGAATTCAACCGCGGCTTTTGGATCATCGATTTTAACGAATTGGATTCCATGTCTGTCACAATCATCATCTATTTTTTCCAGTTCTCCCAGCACGGTCATTGAATCTTCGTCGCCATGATCGTCTGAAAAATTTAAAGTATTAATATAATTAGGTATTATGTTAAATAATGTTACTAACTTATTAAACTGTAATCATATTTTCGTAAACCTATTAATATATAGAAACGTAATGCGAACGCTTGTGAGGATGTATGAATGTGAGTATCGTTTTATAGTAAATATATTTGTGACTCTTTAAAGCAAAATCTACTTAAGGGATTTTGGTAAAACTTTTCGTTAATAAAGCTTAGACACTCGAGTAAGAGAGAGACTATAATTAAGCTATTACGTGTGGTTCCCTCAAAATTAAAGCATAACATTTGTATCGCAAAGTCACATAGAACAGACCGCTATCACTTCTGTTTAGTTACCATATTTAAAGATCTAGTTAACTCAAACGGATGACGTCGCGGTCAAAAACCTTTATTATTATATTATTTTGACTATTGCCTAATTAATATATATTGAATTTACTTACAAAATAGAACAACCAAGTTGTCAACGTTTCCTATAAGCGTATTCAATGTTTTAGCGGTCACATCCTCGATAACGTCCTCTTCGTCCCCAGTCGACTTGTTAGCAATGAGCCATTCCAAAACATCTTCCTCCTTACTCAATTCACCTAAAATACAAAGAATTATACTAATTTTAACAAATTACTTCAAATAAGTTTATATTGAATGTAAATCTAATAATATTAAAGTACCTAAAAACCATGTTTACTTTAAATATTACTATCAATGGAAATGGCGTGACAAACCTTCATATATAATAGGTATTTGATGCCTGTAGTAGACTAATCTTGGCAAGTCTCCAAGACTGTACTCTTCGGCTAATTCTTCATCATGGATCTTAACGAAACCAATACCTAGTTGATCGGCCTCATCGTCAATGTTCTCCAGCTCTTGAAGAGCTTTAGCACATTTCTTGCATTCGGGCTTATCTGGAATATGCATAAGCCAATAATGAAAACAAAATAAGATGTATATACGCAGACAATGTATTCATGCCTCGTATAGGGTTCGAAGCAGTGCTGTTAAGCGTATTGCTGAGGTTGTTTTGTGTTAAGATAAAATTAATTGTTGTGTATGCTATGCAAGCGTCTTGTGTCGTGCAATGGTGGTTCTGGTTTTTGATAGTATCATAAATATTAATATTCAGGGATCTATTTATCTATTGTATGTGATCGTTAGAGGGACCTCTGTTTTGTCTTTTTTATCATGTGAGGAATGGAGTTCGCTAAATGAGGACAGACCTAGAAAACAAGTTTGTGTCCGTTTGGGGTTCAAAACTTCATTCTACTATGCTAAAAAAAAGTATAAAATAAGTTGATTGTTTTGTTCCTCTATGTGTTGATACATTTTAAGTTTTATGACGAATTTATTTATAATTTAGGTCAAGGTCATTCTTTAAGGTCTAATAAAATTTAAACTGTCTGAGCTCATTCTAATTTTTTGTAGTCTATAATCTGGGAGAGCATAAACGATGTCTTGTTCGTGATACGTCGGTCCGTCAATCCAAGCTTGCTGGCAATCAAAAATAGAACCGCCGAAATAGCTGGCCGCTCGCTCCGATGCTAACACCTTTTCGATTCTTGTCTTTCTTTACAATGGATATTTAAAATGATCTAAATTTAGAAGTTTTAATGATCTTATATAACACCAAATTAGATTAAGCAAAAAAAAAAATCTGAACTTCATAGCAGCGGCTATTAGTTTATTATCGATGTTGGTTGTCAAGTGATTCATACTATTGTGATATGCTGTACCGGAGCCAAATATTTAATTGACCAAAACATTATGGAATGCTGATTAAAATTAGTACAGTCACCACATCATTCTGTCGATCCGAATAATATCTTTTAAATTACCCACCGCAGCCGCGTTAAAAGCGGAAAGCACGTCCGAATCACGAAATTACACTATTCTAAAAAGCTAGAAAAAATATATAAAAACAGCCACAACGACATAAATAACATACCACCAGCTGAAAACTCTACTTACTGTTGATCGGACCGCAATTTTTGTGATCAGGACCTAAGTGAAAAACACTGTCAAACACACAGCACAATTTACTCATTTACAAACGTTTTAGATTACAACTAACCAGTGGAAGCGATAGAGAATTAACTACTTGTAGTAACTACACTGACAGAATTTACTTTTGTTAGTTTAGAAGTATGGCTCAAATTTATCACATTAACTCATATAGTTATTTAACAAAACTCTGTTCCCAAACTCTTTGATACGTACAGAAGAGAACGGCTACGTATTCTGTGTCTTCAACAATTTTGTCTAAAATTTTCTGATTAACCTCTTCTATCCGGTCTGGAAGGTCCATTGCCTCTAAACTCGTCAGGAAATCCAAGACGCTCTCCTCGTCCATGAGATCTCCTGAAGTGTTAAAGTAAAAATAGCCTTCAGTTTCCAAAAAGATTATATATAAGCTATCTAATACAAGTGTTTTAAGTTCATTAATTTCTTTATACCTTACAAAAACGGTATTTACTAGATGGTTTTAATATCTTCTTACAATTTAGTGAAGTAATCAAATATTTTTTTATCATTATTTCCGTTAAGAAGATCTAGATCTCAGATAATTTAATAGCATGGTATTTAAAACGCAAGTTAATTAATTCTGATCCCCTGCCAAAAAGATCAACCTCAAAGACATATCTATTTGTTCCTATCAATTCTATCGCTAGAGCGTCAGTGTCACTCGTTACGACTCAGTTATATATTTGGAGTATCGTGTGAATAATATTTGGTTATAAATATGTACTACATCTGACATTCATTCAGAAATTACATTAATTTAAATTTTAAGTGCATAACTTTTTTCTCACATTGAAATGTGTTTATTTGAAACCATATTTTTCAGTAATTCCTTACGACTGAGTAGTAAAATTTATACAAACCTTCGTATATAATCGGTTCCTTCTCACGGAAATACGTGAGGGCGGGGAATTTCGTAATGCCATACTGTTTCGCGAGCCTCTTGTCGTTTATTTTAACAAAGTCGACGCCAAATGTGTCCGTATCGTCATCTATCTTCTCTAATTCTTCTAGAACTTTGTCACATGTGACACAGCTTCTCGCATCTAAAAATAGTTGAATGATTACCAAAAATCACTTGCATACTGAAAGTTGCAGATGCACTTTAAGGTATCACAATCAAATAATTACATTTATCATAACTCTACAAACTAATGTCTTATGTACTTCCCTCTTACATTTTGTGTCTCTATGCTTAGAATATATTTTGTATTGTCAAACGACGCTCGAAAAGTTCCCCATAGAATGACCTACGTTAGTATTATAATGTGTAGAAAATTATAAATCAAGAACTCTTAGTCCACGCATGTAAGGATACGATGTGTAACAAGAGTAAACGTATTGATAATAATAATATTTTGCAAATGAATGAAAGGGAATAATTAATATATTTTAGCAAGAATTTTTTTTTCAAATTTCTCCTTAATTACCGAAAAAAAGGAAAGAAATGCGTTGAAAACTCATTAATAAACTTGCTAAATTTAGCTTAATAACTCGAAAATCATCAATGGAAAAATTAAGAAATATTTGTATATTCCTGAACGTAACTAAATACTTGTATTATTGACGGTAATAGCAGATTTTGTTAAAACATTTATTATAGTTATTTTGGAACTAGCTGTGGCCTTTGGCGTATAAGACGTCGTTGATATTTTGAACACTATTGCAGAAGTTTCAGAGTTCATGAAGAAATACTTCTACCGTGAAAATTTATAAGACGCGCGCGTCTGCCCACGTTGAACAAACGTTGATTTACTCGTTACACTTGATTTTGTAACGAAAAAATAATAATTCTTACAACTTAAGAATAAAATATTGACAAGAACTTTTATTATAATTTATATGAAAACACTTTAATCAAGGACTCATTTTAATACGCTGGGTGACACTCGACTTCTCAATTTGCTTCTAGATTTATCTTACTACTATGATATTTTTTTTGTATAAGAGCATTAAAAAGAAACAACAGTATTAGATGTTGCGACGCTAAAACATTGGCTTTTCGACAACGATCGTTCGTCATTCGTCAATCGTCACCTACCTAGGAGTTGACACTTAATTTTTATTTTATATTATATTTTCAAAATGACTTCCCTCCAATAACATTCTGAGCATTGTTGTATAGAAGGTAATTAATTAATAATTTACAGCTATTAAGATTTCGGATATATTTCATCACATTGCTATAATATCTATTATATTTAAGTCTGTTGTCGAATTGAAATAAATTTTGTCAAAAAGTTAACCAATACAGGATATGCGACTAAAAACTAAATGATAAAAATTTCATAAGGGAACTGAAAATACGGTGCAAGGTAAATTTAATTTGATAGTAGAAAATGTTCCCTGAAAGGTAATAAATATCATGATTTTAAATGTAGCCAAGAGCAACAAATTCTAAAATATTTTACCGTTTATTTATAAATATATTATACTCTAGCTCTTAAAACAGTGCTGTAGGTTGAATCGTAGACAAATAGGTAAATATACCGTCAGTTCGGACATAAAGTAGTATAGCCGTGAGCCAATCAACGCCCCAATAACATATTTACCCCTACTAAAGATATTTTGTAAATATTTGAAATCATACTATACTTATGATAATGAGAAGTTAGCATAATTAATTAGTTAATGTTAGGAGAAAAGACGTCCACCATATTTGATTGTTTTTAAAAAAAAAAAATATTTTGGCTGATTATCACTAAACGAAATTTTGTAGACATTACTGTTTATTACGATCAATGTGTGAACTTTCTAGTCTCTATGTGCTTATAGATTTTAAATACCGCTACAATTCAACAGATTCAAAATGGCGATTTGGGCAATAATGTCATAGAATTATATTTTTCTCACTAATCTCTAAATCTATAAACTATTTATTTATTCTCATATTTTTAGTGTAACACCAGAAATAAAGATTAATGAAATGTAAAGCGAACCAAAGAGTTTTATATCAAATATATTTACAGAAATGCTATCAGATGATCCAGAATGACCCAGTTAACGTATATTATATTTTCAGAGACTTGATTCACGTATCGGGAAGCTGAAAGCTACGTCAGTGCTACGTAAAACAAGAAATTTACCACTATACCTCGTATTAAAATAGCTATTTTAGCCACGTGTATATTTTTAACACTTATTTATATAACATCGTAAAATATTATAAGTTAATATGGAAATATTATATAGCGTTCAGATAATTTTACTTATATTAATTGGTTATTTAATAGATTTATTATGGTTTTTTCAATTTAAAAAAAGCGATTGACGGCTGTTGAACTAAATCTCTTTACGTTTCGTTTGGACTTTATTTTTTAAAATGAATATATTAGACAGAAAACATACAAATTATATACATAGTTTATAATAATAAAATAAATCCTTAAAATTTTATTGATTTTTAATTAATTTTAATATTATATACATATGTATAGGCTGAAGATGTTCGTAAAGCAATATATGTGCTACCGAAAAGCAGTATACATTTGTAAAGCATTTATAAAGGGCAGAGTGAAGAAGTTATAGCTAGATTCCCGAGTTATATAAATGACGAAAAAATGAACGATTTCCTAATTTATAGCGTTTTAAAGTAGAATTTATTTTAGTTTAAGTAATAAACCTTACTAGTAAGTATATAAAGAGATACTATTGCTTCGTAAGAACCTTTTAATCTAAAACGTTGTAATTCTAAATTGAGTACAATATAAGCTTCTTTATTTTTAATTTTTGTTTAGAATTTGATCGAATTAGATCTCACGCATTTGTTTTATCATCACAGTTAATTAAGGTTTTAAAGAAACACAACTTCATTCAATTCATCAGCTTTAGGAAAGTGTTAAATAATAAAGTTCCTATTATTCCTTTTTTTTTTGTTTATTTTTTACTTTATCTTTATAAACAAGTTAAATATAAAAACTTCTTATTTATTGGTTACTTTAATGCATGAAGGTAGAATAATCTTTTCAACTTATTGAGCTTACCATTGTAACCGTTTTTTTTTATATATTTATGTTCATTATAAAAAGTTATAAGTTTAAAAAAAAAACTTAATATGTTTATTAATACCTACATTATAATTTATAGCCAAAAACAAAAAAATATGTACATGGTATATTGTATATGAAGCAAGAACTTGTTTTGTTGTCTAATGAAATCTTTAATTACTTAATATATACTGAGTACATATATGGTACCAAATACTTATTTGATATATTTTATAAAAATCCTTAATGTTGATAGTGATTATGAACCAGTACTGTATATTTGTAAACTTTATGGTGGTGATAAAAGTGTATTTTTTTAAGGGCAGCGAAAACACAATATAACACTTTTAAAAATATAAGGTTAGTTTTTATCGTACACGCCTGGTATACAAAGAAATAACGCATTTAAATAAATCATTCATTATAAGACATTATAAAAATGACGAATACGATTTTTACTTAAAATTGGTCCAAAAATTATGATAATAAGCTAAAAATATTGTCAAAGAAGTCGGAGACGGTATTTTTATCCTCACATAATACTCCTTCATCACATCAGTGAGCATCTGTGCCCGAGTGGATTATTAAAAAAATTAATAAGTTATTATCGGTCACTTCACTGGAATCATGCGATGATTACAAAAAATAGTACACTCGTAGAAATGAGAATCATTTACAATTTACTATTAGAAATGAGGCAATATTTTCAAACACATTGTCTTGGTGTGTGTTATACGCTATACAATTTGTACTACAAGATTAAAAGCATGCGGAGATTAGTTGGAACACACTGAACCAGCTACGTGACTGATGGAATGCGGAAGCATTTGAATCCGTCGATAAAATACTGAAGCCAGAGTCTAATTCTCTTAAGACCACCTTAAAACACTACTATTGTAGTATAATTTTATGTCAAAATTTTTTTCCAACAATGTCAGAATAACAATGTCTTCACAAAAAAAAAATCAATGTATTAAATTTGATATATTTTTTAAACGTATTTTTAATTGCTTGTCGTTCAAAAACTAATTAGTAGTCATCCTTTTCAGAGATGAATAACATTTATAGTTAGATAAAAAAATATTCTATTAAGTGGACAGAAGCTTTAACGATATTTCGACGAAGTTATGTATTAGCTATTGACGTTCCCCAGTTGTAGTCTATGTTGCAAAGGCAAACAAATAAACCGAGTGACTGAAATGTTTAAACTGAATGAAGACAATAATGTTGTTTTCATTTTCATATTTTGTATTGACTCATAAATAATCAGAATACTGCTTAATCGTTTAAATTTTGACAAACTTGTAACCCAAGTGAACCCAACCTAACCTGACCCAGCAAAGTAATAACAACAGAAATAAAATGCCCATTAAAATTTGAGATTCTATACAAAATTATATTTCAGTAAAGTGTTTCAAGCAATAAACATCTTTACGAATCTACCTTGAAGTTTCATCTCGTAAAATTCTCGTAACATTTATGTCTGGACGCAGAATATTTTAGTTACCTCTTTATTAACCTTCACTTTGATTAAAGTACATTTTTACAAGCCACGAGCTTGATATAGAATCTAGCAATTTATTGGCAATTGGTATTTACCTACTTATAATGTAACCTAGGCCTCGTGAATTTTATTTTGTTGGATTTTTCGTATAAATCCAGTAAACAAATTGATATTGGAAGAATTCCAAAAGAAACGTTTGTACATTCTTAATTATGTATTTTCTCTTACACACTATGCTAAGCAACAGAGGCTATTTTTAAAAAAAGTTCCTAGTAAATACGTCTCTAAAGAAAATAGCTTTAAATAAGTAACTTAGACTGTGGAAAATATTTAATATTCTTTATCTAGACATTTCATTACCTTTGCTTTTCCTAAAAATTAAATGATTATTTCGTATTTAAAGAGCTATTCTTATTTTCAAATCAATTGAGAATAAATTGGAATGAGGTATATTCGACTAATAGTATTCTAAATAGTAATGTGGTAATCATCTAGTTTCCTAACCCATGATTAGTTGAAGTGCCAATACAAACAGTTTAACCCAGACATTTCAAGAGCTAATTTGGTTGACCGTAAAACTAATATCGTGGTACCAATAACAACTAAGCTTAAAACACCAAAGTCCTATTAATCGAGAAAACCAAATTAAATTTTGTGAACACGAATTAAAAAAATATATATTCATTGATTTGAAATAAAAAAGTCTTCTATGTTTTGGTCATTGTAAAAGAAAATATGATCACGGTTTTGTTTGTTTATGTTGGTGTCGGTAACCTCGACCCATACTACCAACAAGACATAAAGTATATGTGCAGTCGTTCTTATTACATCTACTGTTATAACATCATGTCTCGGCCAAGAGGCGATCTAGCGGTCGTGGCTCGTGCCCAGTTTCGAAACTGATTTAATAAGCTCTCCTCGTCTAGACAAGACATCGCAACGTACAGACAAATAGTATATAATAAGATATTTTCGTTACTTGTAGTCTTAGCTTTATGGTTTTGTAATAAGGAAAATAAATAATAAAATATTACATTATCACCAGCTCAATTTGGCTACACCAAAACCTGGATGTAAAGGGGTCGAACCCTATCATGAAATGTAAATCTATTTCAGCTAAACGTGTGGCACACACTGATGTAGTTTTAGCCGAGCAAAGCGTAGGCGCCCGGCGACCTTGGGGACGGGACAGTGAGTAGCGAGTCTCTGCGCCATTTTAGGCGCCCCGACGGCCGCCGCGGCCGGCTCGGGTTTTATTGTCTCCGTTGCATAATCGCAAGCAAAAATATCGGTCTGATCTTGTCGCGATGCGTTGCAAGCGGCCGAAGATCATGAACTCATCGTTCGCTGCGGAGGTGTCCCCCCCCCCTCTCCTCTCAAACCAAGCGCCCAGCCGCGCGCACTTACACCAGAACACGGCCACGTAGTCCTTGTCCTCCAGCACCCGTTCCAGCTGCTTGGAGGTGACCTCCTCGATCTGCGGCTCACTGCGCGGCGGGGCCGGTTTGCGCGCGGCGTCGACTGTGACGAGAAGTAGCAGGGCCGCGAGGGGCACCCAGCGAGCCATGGCGAGGGCGCGCAACAACTGAAACCGGCCGCCCGCCTTCCGCAGACCCTGCTCCCGCGCAATACACGCCGCGCATGCGCAGTCGAACACATTACAAAACTCACACAGATTCAGCCAATCTGATTCGTCCTATTCACACCCTGATATGATTGTTTTGACGTTTAAATCTTTGGGGATGATAGCGTTATCAGTTAAAACACTAAACCATCACATCCTATGGGTTTATTTCGAAAATATATTTGAAACTTCTATTTCAATCAATTTCATTTCGTAACTTGAAGCAAAACTATCAATGGAAACGTAATCAAATTCTTGCTCTAATTGTATTTTCTTCAATGACATTTGTAATGATACTCATTATTTAGAGTGTGGTAAATGTAAAACATGTATTATATTTAAGAGTAACAAAAGTAACAAAAATACTAAAAATATATAGATATATTAAATACTAATTCATAATAATTGTGAATGGTTTTTCCTTGTGACAACCTATAAGTTTTTGTCATAAAAAGCTTGTCATTAAAAAACAAATTAAAAACAAAATCCACCTGAAGTAGATGTAAATAATTTGTTATATTTGAATTTTTTATTTTCTCCGACTGTCACTTCTATTTAAATTTTGTAAGGCTTTAAAATTAAAAATATTTATTTAATCGTTCTTGGTTCTTTTAGTGTAAATTACATGCAAAGATCATTTTCAACATTTTCCTAGAATTTTATATCATTTTGATCTGGTAGCACAACCTTATAACCTTAATGCTTACTATACTTTATTTTTTTTTAATGCAATCTGTTTCTGTGAACATTTAGCATACAGTTTTGAATTTATGCATTTCGTCTTGGAGAGCAGTGAGTCCAGCAACATACGCTCTTTATGTAAATCATACTTCTATAAATTAAATATATTCAATAATTATTAACAGTAATCTAATAAAGGACTATGTAAAAAAACCGTGTAATTTTTTTTTCTAGTTACATGTTTATAAGATAAGGACGTGCCACGAGGTATTCATAAAAACAGTTTCAAAATGCAACAGTGCTTTTTTACTTTAGCGGAGTTGTTTTCATTATAAAAGGTTTTAAAAAAGTAAAATACCTAATAGTAATCCTAATAGAATTTGATAACCATAACTATAACAATATAAAGTTACCTAGGTTTACTGTGGAAGTACCTAGACTACATAAGTATCTCTCTGTTATCACAGAAAACAAGGCGGAGCACGCATCAGTATAACCGTATCGGCATGACTTCGGATGATGGAGCATCAATTCTTGAACCTGGCCCATCTACTCTACGAGACCTGCGACGTTTACGAGAACATAACGAAAACTAACCAAGAGAGAACACATCACCAGGCAGGTGCAGAGCATGCACCGCCTGCCAGAATGGCCAGCATTACTGATGGATGCAACCTGAAAATAACTTGAGGCTGTCATCAATTATAATAAAAACTTATTGGTATTCATAATTATTGTTAAAAGTAAAACGAAATCAAAGACTGTTTCAAAGGAGAATAGAACTATGTTTGAATTCTGGTATAAATACGACCTCTGGATGGACGTCATCAGAGTTCAGTGAGTGCAGACCCGTGAAGAATATGACTATGAAGAATCTTCGAGAAATACAAGAACGTTTAGAAGAACTGAAGTTTCCTTTTAGAATATCATAGAACGTACTGGAAGAAGTGATATTTGCGATGTCAGCGCGGCTGGCGTCCCTCTCTCTTTAAACACAGAATTTGTATTAAATCCGTTATATATATATACATTTTTAACATTACATTTAACTATATGCGTATAAAAAAATATCTTGTAAATAGTGACTTCTATACTTTCAAAATGCTTCGGCGTACGTATTTTTTAAAGATTTCTACTTATTAATATCCCTCGCTATTCTCATCCACTCTGAACTGACGACTTTATTAAAGTCATTCTCCACACAAAATGATATGTTAAGATTTTCAAAACTAACTTTGCGGATATATTACGCGGATTTTATTATTTTAAAAAACTACATAATCCCGACGTTTCGGTTACTTTTCAGCAACCGTGATCACGGGCAGACGAGATATGAGTGTCTGTCAGAAGGTCCTTGTTATTTATCACCTACCGCCATCGATTTTTTAATTTTCTGGCGTACCGCTCTGGATGCCGGCAGAATGCGCTTACGGTGTCTTGAGGTCCTGCGGTGTGGTTACGGACATGGGATTTTATATTTTTAAAAAAGGGGGTCTCAGGTGTTTGATAGATTCCAGCCATCTTCTCTATTGATATTGGGATGTTTTTTAATTTCAATAGCCTCGCAAATTACCTCGGTATATACTTGTCCATTGTGTGTTCACACACTGCTGACGTCGACGCGCGCCTATTTTTGATATCTGAGATGTATTCTTTAACCCTTGTATCGATGCTCCTCTTTGTCTGTCCAATGTAAGACAAGCCACAGTCACAATCGAGTTTGTATACACCCGCTTGTTGCAAAGGAATGTTGATTGGTCTCAAGAATTGGCTCACTTTCTTATGTGGTTTGCAAATAGTTTTGATGGAAACCTTCTTCAAAATATTGCCTATTCTGTCAATAACTCCCTTCACATATAGTAGTATCGCAGGTTGTCGTTCAACTGTGGGTGACTTCAAGTGGTTCTTGCGATGCTGGCGAGGCACGGGCAGGTTATTGATCGTGAGAGCATGTTTTACATGCTGTAGCTCGGCCTCTAGGTGGTCAGCATCACAAAGGTGTTGGACTCTCTGTAACAAAGATTTGCCAACGGTAGCTAACTGGTTTAATTTTATAATAATTAACTGGATAGATAGGTGTGAGTTATTGCCCTCCTCCTATAAGACCTTTAATATATAAACGGTATGTAGATGACACCTTCACAATATAAAATCCCATGTTTGTTACCAGACTATCAGCTGTCAAGTTCCAGTTAACTTGTACTTCTGGAATCCAGAAGAGACAAAAAAATTAAGAAATCTTTGGCTGTAGATGACAAAGAGCAAAACCATTTCATGTCGTCTGATATCACAGTTATTGCAAAGCCAGCAAGATCTCAGGTAAAATGAAGAATAATAAAACAAGCGAATTAAATCCTTGTATTTCGCCTTTTTCTTCTTTTATCACCTCTAAGACTATGTATCGTGATATTATTTTCATCCATTTATTAGTCTAAGCTTCACTTTTTTTCTGCCCATTGCCAATTAAGATTTTTGCACTCTCATTGAGAGTCTCTAAATTAAACAACAATTTTAGTTTAGTTAATAAATTTTTTTCTTTCTTCTTGACATGCATTGCACTGTTTTCTATGTCATATTGAAATATTTTGTTGAACTGCCGTTATGTTTACTCCAATGTTTGGTATCTATATGTTACTACATTAAGTGCTCTTAAGAACAGTAAAATACAATTTTTGAAATACTAAATGAGCTTGCTTTTTTCATCACTTCGGTGAGGTAGCTTTATAATTTCCAAGGTTCGCTACCCTGCCTTCAATTTCTTTATTAATGATATCACTTACGGTTGTTTATTGTGCTGGATAGATACCTCACCGTTTACAAATTCATGAGTATTTATCTTAATTTTATATTATTTTGAAGCATTTGTTTCAGATATATAAATTGGTAGCCCTGCCATATTTCTTTGGCCTGAAGCTTTGGTCCCGGAAATGAACCAACCAAGTAAGTGGTTAATTTCCAGGAGGAATGTAGATACAGGATTTGGCGGAGCAATCGAACGACACATTGCAGGACAAAAGCCATGCCAGGGACGCTTTCAACGGCCACAACCTTTCCGATGTGGTCCTGTGCCTTCCTCAGACATCGTCCTGCAGAGGACATATATGCCGTATGCCGTAATCTTAAAAATCTGGAAGGAATGACATAACACCAGCCTACCCAACACTTATCGAAAGTTTTTTTTCTTGGAACAGGATTCAACGATTTTAGTGGGTTTAAAATAAAAATAAATAGTCATGAAACTACCCGATGCTTTAATCAATCAATGCCTGTGGCAATCAATGTTTGTTTTCTTCTTAATTTTAACTGGATTGTGGTTGGCTGTTATTCCATATGTTGGTAGATAGAAATGAAGTCGTAGGTAGTGAAAACACTATCTCAGTAACTATTTATTTTTATAGAGCACCTAAATAGTAAATATTGTGTATAGAATTTCAACGCGACCTTTTAATTAACCTAACAACTCAGCCTGATTTGTTGTGCCAGTGGAAACTGGATCTGGAAACTGCAGGGACATCCAAATGCCTAGAAATCGCTATCTGATTTTCTCATCCACCCTAAGAATATACACAATTGGATGGGTATTTTTCTATGGCTGGCTATTCCACTAATTAGGGCCTCTACTGATTGCGGGAGGCCAATTGAACACCCGTCGTTGGAAGGCACTACCTTCTATGACCAAGCCCTCTTCATAACAAAGATTATGACGTAGCTTACTCAGTTTATATCACAAGGCAACTCGTCAGACCCATTCTAGATTCGCCTTCATCAACAAAATACTAGAAACCCTGATCACCTTCTCCGATGGGTGGATACTATGCCGACGTCCAATATTTTACTCTGCCGGCCAGCCGACCCGCCTTTGTCTACTAGCCCCTAATAAATCTTCATTTTTTTGATTTGAAGTAAATATCTTAGTTTTATTTTTCCGATATAATTTTCAGCAATCTTTCAAGCTCTTTTTGCAGCGCCGGTGGTACGATGAAACTCATTCAACAACGGGATACTTATTTTCCATATTTAAGGTATGAAATACTTTCAATATATAAAAAATACTAAATTCAGAAACGCACCGAAACTAATAAAATACATTTGGTTTTGAAGAGCCCGACGAAACGCCTGATTCTTTGAAAACAAAGCTGAAAGTTCGCCAAAATGCCAATTTATTATGTAAGGAGCGTATAGACAAATATTACTGGATCGCTCAATGTTGAGTCGCTCAGGCTCGCTCAATGTTGAGTCTAATATTGCTAAATTGGTTACATATTCAAACAACTTAATATATAGATATTATTGAATAATTACATTGAAAGGCGTCTTAACCATTTTTATACATCTTAAACCATAAAAACAAAATAAAATTGCGTAATTAAGGGTTAAATTTTAGTTACAAACAAATAAAAGCATAATTGACTTTGTAGTTCAAATTAAGAAGTTTAAACACACAAAGAATTGTGATAATGTTGGTATATCTCTATATTAATGCATATTAGTTGTTCTAAATGTGGCCTTCATCCGTGCACACACGTGCGCAGTAGGTACATATATTCAGCCATTTAGCATAGTACGTCCTCGGTTTTAAAGTTACTCCACGGGTCTTTATCGCCTTGGTTTTCAACGTCTACTTACTTATAATGTTCTAAAATCCCTTTCATTGTTCATCTTCCCATTTTATACTATTTACTATTTTATACTATTTACTATTTTTTTAAGATTAGCTAGAAGTTTAATGGTTTAAGATAGGGTAATTAAGTTAAAGTAGTTGATATAAAAAAATGTTTTATAATACGGACATTGAATAAAAGCTTGTTAAAAACTATCTTTATTTTAAATTAATTTAATAAAGAAAGTGAGTTTGTTGACTCCGGTGAAAGATAATATAATATTCATTTCTGAACGAAAACCTGAGTAGTCAAAACTTGACAAAATATTTTTCCATAATATTCAGTTCAATATAACAAACATTCTAAATACATCTTGTAACATACTCCTGATAAAGAAATTGTAAATATAATTATATAGCAATAAAAAATATCCAGAATTTTGATTCATAACTCGTATATTGAAATCGTGTATCGTATTATCTACGGTCATACCTACTTAATCATATTTTTAAAATATATAGCTTAGCTATGTTACTTAAATAATTCAATTATCTTTTACTACTTTAAAATAGTTTTCTATCTATATTATTTTTCACCAATAAAATATCAGTACAAATGTCACATGGTAGCTGTCACATGGCAAGAAGTGGGGATATACGAGGTAAATGAAATGAAAGGATTGGCTTACAGTTTCTGAACGTTACGTCGAAATATCATAGTGGCCAGTAGGTGTAGTTTCGGCTTTCGTTACAAAGTGTCAACAAATATCTCGCCGCGAAGTCGGTACGTTGGCACGTAAAACTTTATCTCGTGAAAGTGAGGTGTTGTGAAATAATAAAATGGTTATTGTTCATTGACTTTTGCTTCTATATGTGAAAAGTGGACACACTCTGTTTAATTAAATCTGCCGATAGCGTAAGTAACCTTCCGAATTTTTCGAAGTTAGCGATTACTATACTTTTCTAGTTACTTAGTAGAAAATTATTGCCAATCTATGAATTTACATAATGACGAAATACCAGCATGTTAGGAAGTATTTCAGAAAATTATTCCTATTTTCGATAGCTTCATTAAGGCCGGTGAAGTATGTTAACACGTCCTAAATTCAAATAAGATGAAATCACATTAGAAAATGGTGTATAAAGCAAAGCGGCTTATCGTGCCGATGAAGAAAAATTCCTCTAGTCAAAATATTTTTATCGTAAAAATATTTCAAATTTCATATAAGACAACCTGAGACATGCTATAGGATAATTCGTTAGCAATTATAAATTAAATTCTCGAATGGAGATTAAAATCATCTTTTACTACAAATGAGCTGTTTCCCAACCACAAGCATAGATGCTATCTATACATATTTAGATTGTGATAGCTTTGTTCCAAATGGTGAATACCTATTGTTTTTAGTGATTAAACATTCAAATTTCAACACTTCTAACAGGGTTATTCAAATAAACTATTGCTAGTTTTGAAAACTTAAAAAAAAATCATTTATTATATCATGATATTCTATTTTAAATGTGAGCAATGAGCACTTTAATAACTCTTTAGATTATAATTGATTATGAATTATCAAGTAAATTTCTCTATCTATTAGTATAATGTTGTTTGTAAAATATAAATTGAAGAAACTTTGCTCGAGACAAATAATTTTAATAAACAAATATTTCAAACACTAATCACCTTAAGACCGTAAATGAGTTTTTTGTTATGAATCACATTTTAAACAGGTAATGTTAGTGTTGAAAATTTACCTTTAAATAATTGACTTTAGTCTCAGTATAAAAATAACTGCAAGGAAAAAAGTCGTCTGTATACCTCATATAGCTGATCAATACTAATCTAATGAAATACATTAAAAACTAATTAGATAGATATGACATTATAGATTTCTATAATCAATTACTAATTATGACTAGGTACACAGTCTGAAATTATCCACAATACAAATTATCAGTAGTGTTATTAAATAGCTGATAAGTTAAAAAGATCGATTGATCTAGAACATTCTATTTCTGAGTAATAACGTTCTTTACAAGTGATCTTTTGTGAGTAATATTATTAATTATTACTGTATATTGTATGGGAACTCTGGCATTCAATTATTTATGTATTTCAAACAATGCAGTTTTATTATTATTTCTCTTTAGGAAAAATTTTTTTCACTATTGTATATATCCCATTTAAGTTTTTTGACAACAAAAAAAAGTTATAGTACATCTTATTTTTCATAAAAAAAAAAAATTTAAATGTTTTTAAAAAAGTCCTTACACCTGTTTTTACTTAGAAGTTGTGATATATATTTACAACTTTACATATTAAAATTCAATAAAAATATTTATCACAGTCATTGTTCTGATTTTTGTGGGTGCAGAGAATATGTTCATATTTCCAATACACCTAAATGAGAATAAAAAAAACTAAACAATATAATATGAAAATTGAAATGATCTTTGTTACTCTTTACAGTAAGCATCCTCAAGTAAATGTGATAAATTATAAGTAAATTGACTATTGTTAAGGAAAAAGGAGTCTAAGATCCAAAAACAATAAGTCACTTGATGATTTTTTCACTTACTTGACTCAATATCTTTATTTTCGTATTTATATACGCTATTTATTTCTATATGAGACTTCGACAGTTTTGTTTGGAGGTACTTTTTTATATTTCACAGAGAAAAAATACAAAAAAAACAATTTTTCATCCAATGATACTCAATGTCTGACATCATTTTCCTTAAAGAACTGCAGTATTAATTATCAGTAAATTTTTTAAGTGATTAGAAATAAATCGTTTTAGTGTGAAACGCTAGAATTCCTGTGAAAAGCCAAAATCATAAAATAATATCATTTGATAATGAGTGATAATGTTTAAAGCGGTAACATTTATGTATAGATAAATAATCGCTATCAATCGTAACGTATTGGTCATGTCCATGATATTGAGAGGTGTTTTATCAAAAACCGTTCAGTGGCTACGTGTCCGCAAAGCTGTCAACACAAGACATGGCTGAATACCGCGCAGGGAAAGCCGGCATCAACGCCGAGGCTCAGGAGAGGATAAACAGTAAATACAACAATGACATAGCCCATGAGACGTTAGAGTGGATCAAGAAAATCACCGGGGAACCGGAGAACACGTCCGGTGATGCGGAGAATCTTTACGAGGTGCTCAAAGATGGTACCTTACTTTGTAATCTAGTTAACAAATTCCAAGAAGGCGCCGTCAAAAAAATTAATAAATCCAACATGGCTTTCAAGTGTATGGAGAATATCAACGCTTTTCTTGAAGCCGTCGTCAAGTTGGGAGTTCCATCCCAAGAGACATTCCAGACGATCGATCTATGGGAGAAGCAGAACCTTTACTCTGTAGTTGTATGCCTGCAATCATTAGGCAGGAAAGCTGGAAATTTCGGTCTACCGTCCATGGGCCCAAAGGAAGCAGAGAAAAATATAAGAGAGTTCAGTGAAGAACAACTACGAGCTGGTCAGAATGTAGTTTCCTTGCAGTACGGAACCAACAAAGGACAACAATCCGGCATCTCGTTCGGTAACAGGCGTCAGATGTGATTTAATGATGTTTCTAAATAAAAATATATATATTTTTTAAGATTTTTATACTTTGATTATTATATAATTTTAATATTCCAACAAGGTGTGGTGGAGATGGATTATATACTTATAAGAATGCATTGCAGCGATTAGATAACGTTTTAATACTCGACGTATTGTTCAGTAATTAAATGAAAGATATAAAATTATATAAGTATAGCCTTTTATTTATCGACAACCAAATATAAAAAAAAAAAATCATTACATTTGTGATACTTTGAGACGAAATGCGAATGAAACCGAGAACTTTTTGTAAGAATTTGTACATAATAAGGACAATACTCTTTTGACCTTTTAATAGAAAATTTTCACCTAATGGCACTAGTGAGGAGTTGCGTCACCGACAGCGGTATTGATCTGACCTCGACACAATACCTTTCATGACAACGCGAATTTACATTTACACAGGGAAAGGTAAATTGAGTTTCAATAAAAACATTAAAAACGTTTTATTTCTGTCGATCATTTTATTTTTTTATATATCTTATTGATATACTAGTTCCAAGTTTAATATAACTTAGCAACGCTTCCTTTTCTTGTAATCGTGCTGCTGATAAAATAGTTACAAGTACCGAAATATCAAATACCTAAAAGATAAGAGAATATGGAAGAATTTAATTGCATTAGTATTTTCTTTTAAATCATCAGTTGATAAACAATTTAATAAGAACAACACAAGTGTCTCTGATATGATTCATCCATGACATAATTAAAATAACAGCGATGTATTTATTATAATGTAGGATGTGCGAGAACATAATATAATTACGTAGTTCGGTTTTCGTTATATTTAGTTACTAGAATGAATTGTTAGGGCTTCCTAACTTAGCGTATATATAGTAACTACGTTGGTCTTAATTAATGTTCCTTTGTACATTTCTATGCAGAGAATTTTTTTTTAAATAATAATAAAAATATTACGTCATCAATTCCAAATATTTTTTTCTTTGCTGTGGTTCGATACATTATATGAAATATTTTACTCTATATATTTTCACTGCCGTTGGTATAAGGATTGACCTTTAGGGGCTGGTAGCGGCTTTATGACACAGGCCATATAAATAAATTGTCTTGAAAAATAGGCGTGCCTTAGTACGGTCTTTGCGGACAATTTGCTGTTCCAGACAACGTATTCTATTAACTGGCACAAAACCTTTTCGTCTGACGAATGTCCAAACTGAGTTTAGATGCGATACTGTAGTACCTTATATTTAGGAATAGTGCTAGTACTCTTAAATATTTTTTTTTTTTATAAATTAAGCTACTGTTTTGAAGTGAAAGTTAAGTCATAATCCATAAGGCTGTTTCGTAAATTAGCAAAAAGTGATAAAATGTATCCGTTCATCAAATTTTTGTATATTATAGTCAATTTGCATAAAACAATTCACATTAAATTTTTTTGTTAATGCAACACTGCATTTAATTCTGTTTTAATGTATACCTGCATATAATTAATGTAGTGACAGCCACCAGCCGGACCACAACCCTGCAACCGGAAGCTGAGGTCACGCGTCGCGAACAACGGAAACACGCCTATACGAACCCCATTTTGAATGTTCGTTTTCTAAATTTATCTCCCAATTCTAAAACATATCCTAGGGTCAGAACTGAATGGTCATTTCCACCTGTATAATTTATAAATGTTATGTTTCACATTTGTCACGGGTTTTGATCCCAATGTCATATTTAAACAGATATTCATGGCTAACTAAAATGCATGATAATGTGTATGATGTCTAAATATAAGGTAGAGAAAAAGAATTTTTTAAGAACGAATGTAATAAAAATCAATTTATACTAAACATTTTTTGCAAAATATTAATTTTTATAATAAAATCGCAATACAAAATAATATTTCTATAGACATTATTATTCTTAAACGCAGTGAAAGCTATGTGAAGACGTTTTAAGCATCAGTAGTCATCGTCGTGATTCGGCACATTTAACGTTTTATTCGTAATGTTGTATTAGAAAGTTATAAAGTACGGTCTACAAGCTCAAATAAATTCAATTTTAAACATATAACTCTTAAACTAACTCGAGGTTCCAGGTGTGAGTATTTCATAAAACTTTTTATTTCATGTCATAAAATATCCAAAGCCGAAATGATATTACCTAGCATTCCCACATCACAATATATCGATCGTGCTTGCAAGGCTTCTGTCCGACACAAGACTGACCCCGCTTACACGCTTTCCATATAAAACTGTACATTAATATCATTATAATGCTAACTTAACATAATAATAGTATGAATGTAATCTCATAGTTATTTTTATATGCACGAAGAAGCCGCTTCAAAGAATCTCCTTCGAGTCTTATGTTCGCATTCGGTTTGATGTTGCATTAAATCGGAATATCTCAGCGTTCGTACACCGTTATACAAACGTCCAGAGATTATTTCTCACTAACGGAACAACATCCGTCGCATAATGAGGCGAAACGTTGAAAGCAATTTCGCGTAATATTTGAAATATTTGTCATGCAATCGTAAAACTGACTACTGAATGCGATTTTCGTTTTCATGAATATAAAATTTTGTGTTATTAACTCGCTGCAAAAGACATTTCTCAAATGAGCAACAAGAGTTTATTGCATGAAGTGGATACTTTGTTAGACAGCTATTGCGAATTAAACTCGGAATATGTTTAGCTACAAATATTTAGAAAACTATTAAAAAAAAAAGTCAATCAATCCTCTCGAATATCAGTTTTATATTCAATGTTCTTACCTTAGCATAACTTAAGTCAATGGATAACAGCTATTCTAAGTGGATTTAACATAAAAACTAATTTTCATACCATTTAATTCGACGAGTAAGATCTTAAAGTAGGCAAACGCTATAAAGGTGTATGCCTAGACCGCACCACGACTTATATTCCTAGTTTTTAAAAAATAAATACGTAACTGGTTCATAAACGAGTTTATCCTTATAACTTGGAACAAAATTTAAATGCTGCCTCTGATATTCATCGAGTTATTTTGAAAACTATCCAATATATCCTTATCTACCAGTATCGGGGATCAACTCGCAGTAAAAGCTCAGATAGTAGAAAGCTATTAATTTGTATGCGTCTGCTTATTCTTATGTGATTGGTAATGCACACGTACTCTTATATTGGATAAGTTTGAAAGTTAAAGATGTCAAAGTAAAACATGAATGTGATTAGTGTTTGTAAATTTCTTTACTTCTAACTAAGTATCCATACAATCTCATATAATCTAACTCCTGACTCCTCGTAAAACTTTACATTTTGTCGTTTAGACTGAATTAAATATATGTACTTTCATGATAACGATTCGTATGTATTAGTAGTATGTGTTCATATATACAACGAACATCTGCGTAATACCCGTCCGTCGACACGTTTCCGTGTAACTATAGGGGACGGAGTCAATTCATATGGCCCTGTAAGCCCCCGTGACGATTTATTTATTAACCTGCGATACAGATATAGATTGCTTTAATTGGTAGACGTCAATCGTGAACGAGATCATTCCATTGTAATTATCATCAGCAAAATTATACATAGCTCCATATTAACTGATGCGCAAGAATGATTTTCACGTGAATCTATCATCAGTGTGTTGAATTTTCATTATACGTCAATATATTTCCTTGGAATATATTAATATGAAATAATGTTCGTATAAAAATTTACCTTCATATAAGATATATGTACAATATATTTTTAATTTTATTTTTTTTTATCGAGCAATACAATTTCAGCATTTAAATAATTTTGATTAGTTTCGAATAAAAATTTTGTTCTAAATTAAATTTACAGTTTTATTGGTTACAAGGTTTTTAAAGCCTTGATCCGTTTTCAATGTAGGTATTTACAGTAACTTTTATTTTTATACAACTTTATATACTTCATAGACAATTTTTATGTTATATATTAAATTATTCTACCTTCTAAATGTCTATACTCACGTACATAAGTAAATTAACATTAAATAACTCCAGTAGTAACAATAATACATAAATCAATACGATTTATTTGTTCATCGCCCTTTTAAAATTTTAATAAAAAACATAATACGATCTTACGAGATATGCACAGACAGTATGTAACAATGCAGCTTAAGTTAAATATGTTTTGCATTTCAATATGCCGGTTGCAAAACCGTTGGTCGAAATGCCTCTGACCGAGTTTAGGAAACCAGTTATCTCAGTGAACCAGCCTTGGCATTGGATGACTAATGTTTGGTTCCCACAGATTAAATTATATGGACTTTTAAAATTATTCAGCATCTAATCACTATACATATTTATAATATGAAATCTCTTTAGAATTATATTTTATTTATTATTATTTGCATCTCTCGGTTTTGTGTATCGAAAAGTAAAATTTATTTCAACTCTGTTTAGTAGTTATTGTGTGATTAAAAAACATTCATTTCTATTTTTATAACATAAGGAGTATCAGAATTATTTATAAGAGTCTAGATCAAATCAAGATAACCAAATTAAAACGCGGTTCGTTCAGGACGACTCATTTATATAATGTAACGGTATAAGCCATTCTATAAGTTTAGTGGAAGTTCGTTATTTTGTTTCTAATAAATAATCATTATATCAATGTTTTTTTTTATAATTTATTAAGTTAAATGATTGGTCAGTTTAACGCTTGGCTGTCAGTTAATGTAAAAAAAAAAAAAAAGCGTTATTAACTCAGCTGAGTACCCAATAAAGACTATGAATATTAATATATAAATAATAATAATAATTAAATGAACGCCTTTATTCCATCCGACAAACTCCTCGTTACTCCACATACTACTTAAGCACAAATGCAAGAACAAGACGAGACTTGGCCAGTCTTGGTCTTGGTCTTGCATCACTACACCTCTCCTGGTATTGCGCTCCCAGTCTTGGTCTTGCAACAAGAGTCCGCAAGTCTTGCAATTACCTATTAGCCTGTCGCTATTTATTAAACGTTACTTTAAATATTAGTACAACGCAACAGAGTAGGTACATTTTGAGCTTGAATTAACATAGAAATGGTACAGACCAACCAAATTAATAAATGTCTAAACATTAAATGAGAAATTAAAGAAAATGAACTGACACCGGTTGGGGTTTGAACCCATGACCCAAGCGATCAGATCAGATTACGCATATTCCATATATTTTATTTTAATACTTCAATTAAGTGTCATACTTGCTATATTTAGTCTATTATTTTTTATTTACTTATTCAGACTGCGTCAATTATTGCTATCAAGTCATTTATATTATATCAGTACTTTACGTCTTTCTACATACTTTCTGTCTATTTTCTTCTTCAAAATTCTATGTACTAGAACTTTACTTTAAGTTTCGTTTGTTTTCTACGTGTCAATTTCTTGTATTCAATAGTATTAGTATGTGTATAATTTAAATTAAACTTGTCCGGTCTATTCTTGCTTAAATTAGGCGGTCTTGCATTTTTGCAAGAACAAGACCAAGACCGATTTTGGGCAACACTAATAGTACTCAAGATTATAATTCGTCCAATAAATAAAAACGTGGACATTTGCAAAATATAACACGATTCCAGTGCGAATGAACCCACAGCATAAAAAAACTGTGAGTATAAATTTGAATGATAGATCTATACTTATGACTCAATAGAAATATACTAAACATATGCGGTAATTTCTCGCTTGAGTTCATATTCGTTTTTATGACCGGCGCCATCTGTTATGTATTGAATGGATCTTTGCACTGTTTATATCAAAATAGTTATTATATTTAATATTAATTCTCAATGCATTTGCTTAAGGAGCCTAGTATTTTGAAGCAATTAGTAGCAATTGTAAGCGCTAATTTAAAGTTGTTGGACACACAAGTTAGTATATTATAAATAATACAATAGTATGTCACAACCTTTATAATTTATGTTAATATAGATTAAAAAAAAACCTGTAAGCGGTTTTTATCCAGCCGAATTAAACAAAGAAAATACTTAGACAATCGCGTCTAATCAAATCAATGGTAATATTATATGTAATAATATTATAAATCTGAAGAGATAATGCTATTTTATTGAAGGGTTTAAAAAAGAAATTCCGAACTCGTGTACTTTCAGAGATTTTTAGTTGAAGATTTGATAATATCTTAACATATACATAACTATCCAAATGTTGATTTTAGAAAATACGTACGAAAATAATACTAAGCTATAGTAACTAGTATCTACATACCTACATACTTATAAGACTCAGTACTTTTAACGAACTTTCTGAATATCCACCCTTACTTTAGATCGTGATACACCTAAATGACTTCAAGCAATGGTAACGAAACTGACTTATTACTTTAAAACTAATGATAAAACATTTGTCTTAGTTATGTGTAATTAATGATAGGTATCGTAAAACTGACTTCAGGTTTGGTAGCATTATTTGTTTTTCAACGATATCTTCATGATACAGGCCAAGATCAGAGACGATTGAAATTCTACATTTGCCTTATAGAATCGTCATTACAAATATTAGTATGAAATACAAAGTTTCGTTTTATTATTATTGGTAATATATACTTCCCATATGTTAGTATAAATTTATATATATAAAAAAATTTCTTTGTCTATGTTAAGTTTGACGATGCATGCAGTATACAGAAGTGAGTACTTGTGAATATGTGGAGTCACTAACGCAATTGAATTACACATTTTCTTAGCAAGCAATTTTAAATATTAGCTATTGTTGACTGCGTTTCTCAACAAGGTCGCGTATTGTTACAGATAAAAGAGAAATCGTCTCACTCTCTCGTTGTAACCAACATGAGATTTTCAGCTTAATCCATAGTATACCCCATCCAGTTGTCAATATCTTTGTTTTATAATTAATATATACGTCATTTAAATAAAAAGTTTAAACGGTACGTTTTCCGTGATATGTTTTATTTAGTTTATTCGGCATTTTTTATTGAAAAACTGTTTCAAAAGAATTACATATCTCATATTGTCTCTTAGAAAACCTAATAAAGATTTAATCTTATATATGAGTGGGATTGAAATTACAAATCAACACCCACCATCCAGTTTTGTATACTTCATGCTTGTTCAATGATTTCGTAATACTTGCTATAACATTTGTCTCAATTTTCCGTACAAGTTTTAGCATATATATTTATATTCATATAAAAATTGTTTGATTCGTTACACGTTTACATGCAGTTATTAAACGTGAAGTGAGAATCCGGTTTTTCATCATCGAAAACCTATTTGACCTTGACTTAGTGACGTAAATCCGGTCACTTAATAACGTCATATTATTTTCCTCAGAACAAAAGACCTGTAAGTTGTTGTACTCGTCTAAGAATTTTCATTGTTCGCCTTGAAGCGATAAGATAATGTAGGACGTCGCAGTTGATACACGTTTTGTATTATATTACTTTTATTTAGATATATCGGTTTTTTGTTATTATATTATAATTTTCTTTGTTATACGCTAAGGCAAAGTCAGTCACATGCATCACGATTCCGATACGTGAAGAAGTCAGTATTTTTAATAAGATAGACAAAAACTTATATTTAGTCAAAATATATAGCATTCACATGGTACATGATTTTGAGTAAAACATATTTTCACAGCATCATATAACAAACAAAAAAAAACATAGTTCATTTAATTTAATTATTTGTTAGGTCTCCCTAAAATAAGAACGCTCTCAATTATTAAGGTATTTTATAATGTTGTATTAATTTAAATCAGCACAACTATCGATAAAATTTATTTGTATCTATTTTTTTTAAGGCCACTTTTACAAAAATATTCTTTATAGCTAAAAAAATACAAGAACAAATAATAAATAATTTTTCAAATGCCAATTTAACATCGTTTGATAACTTAATTCAACAAAGGTCTGTAAATCGCAACTCGACCCCAGAGGTCGCGTGTAATTTAGATGCTTTCTGAGTCATCGAATCAGCTCCATCTGGCTATGGTTTTGTAATTCTCATCGAATTATTAATATCCCGTCCAACATCAAACATTCTCGACTTTTTCTTTAATTAAATACTAACCATTAAGTAAAAAATTATTAGAAAAATATACCCACAAATTTTTTTTAAATCCAAAATCAAAGTACCTACCATTGATTAATTATTACAAATCTGTCTGAAAAAATTTAATTTTACTTTAAAATACCTTTTACCTTTAAGATACCTCTTACTTCTCAGATAATATTTAAATAGTCTCGGATCGACATATTAGATTTATATTCGTGGTCCAAACCATTTACATTAGCTCATTGTATTGTAAATAAGATATTTCACACGTATAACTGTAAAACATCTGTATATACATTATAAATGTTGGTTAGTTCCCGTGTGTTATGAGTCAGCGTCGGGTCAAGTTAATGCCATATATGTAGAATATTTCATTAGTACATTGATAGATACGTATTGCATTAGACATGTTACTTACGTCACTGTACACACAATTTAATTGTAGTGACGTCAGTTTTTTTATAAGTATAAACATCTTCAAAACAGATAGAAGCTTCAATATATTGTGAGGAAAGAATTATAAATGTCCCTAGCCTTTATTCTAAGGGCGTGTCGCGTATTGTTCGCTATAATGTATAAGCCGAGGTCTAAAGATTTTTTCAATCATAACTAATTGTCAATAGCATCTTTCGGGTTAATTTGTCCGAAGGGCGAGGTTTGAGGTTTTCAGGTCAGGCTGTTTTATATTCTTCGAAACCGCAACCATCGGCTTCATAAGTTAAAAGCTTTATAACTATATGGCTAAAGTTTAAATTTGTTTAACATCGATACATTAAGAGGATTACTTTTTTTTCTATCTATTTGTAATCTCGCTCTTAAAATGTCATTCTGGTCGTGAAATACAATTGTCTATGGTTTGAACTCGACATTGAATAAGATAATATAAACTATAGTAATTGACGAAATGTGATCTTTAAATAATTTAAATTATAATTCAATGCAGTAAATATTGTAATAAATCTAGTGTTAATAAAATCGAAAGTATCCCGGTAGACTCACTCGCTTATAACAATGACCTCCCCAAAGAGTACAATGAAAGTCAACATTCCCAAAGACGTTTGAATCATCTTTAATTCCCTTATTACCTAATTTATTCTATATTATAATGTTACTTTATTCCGTACGCTTTCTCTCAATCTTTTCCGTCTTTTAGATCGTGTCCATTTATTTCCGCTAGGCCTTTGTTTGTTGTTTCGTTTTGATCTATTTCCTAGATTTTGTTTATTCTACTGGGCTTTTTGTGGATTTTTTTTTTTGTTGGGTAATTCATACAGATTGTTTTCTGCCTATCGAATAACATGTGTTATGTAATATATTTCAGGCGTTTAACATGTCCGCGGACGTTAGGCTTACGTGTTTCGAACATTTCTACATAACGCGCTTTTATTATGCAAGATGATATCTATTTCGATCCACTCAATTACCGGTGATATTAAAATGTTTTATGATAGTACGTAATGTTTCTTTGTGATTTATTTTGAGATACCTGCTCCTTTTTTTTAACTTTCACTGCAACATGAAGTTGTTCATATAAAGTTCTATAAATCCTATGTTTGCTTTATTTAATGTTAGCTCGTGAATGACATTCTGTTTTGATGTTCAAAAATTTGAGTTAAATAAAACGTTATTTAAATAGAAAGTGTTTTTTTTTTATCTAATAACAATAATCAACATATTCCCGTATATTTTGAAGTTTATTGATTGATATGTGAAGTAAATTTCTTTATTAAATGAAACTAATTTTAATTCAATGTTCAATATATTAATATCTTGAAGTCTCCAGACGGACTTTTATTTCGTATCAGATTATAAAATGATTGTATTCGTAATCGGTAAAGTTAAAGCAGATAGCCCTAAAGCATGTTTTTTCAAAGCTAAAAATTATCAGCTGGTTCAATGGAATAATTTTGAAACGGAGCAATAAAATTCATAAGTATTTGATATAATAATATAATTTATAACACATTTCATGACATCACTTCTATATCTAACAAATCGTCTTTCTTCCTTTCTTCGTTATTGTTGCTGTATCTTTATAGAATTAAAAATTATTCTACTTCGTTTGACTATGTATGTGTGAGTTTGTAAAAGCACTTATCACATAGAGAAATGTTTATAAACAACACAGTTGTTTAATTTCAATGGTAATGTATGTGTGTTTTTTCGGAAGCAAACACCGGAACGCAGCTGTGTTGTCACGTTCACAGCCAGTTGTTTTTAAATGTATTTATTCCCTTTGCCGGTGTGCACTATTTATAGACGTCCGATCCAAAGCACCAATGATAAAAGCAATTTAAAACATCGCTCCAACGACCAGAGCGGATCTCTTCCGTATAAACTTACGGTACATTTTATTAACAAGGAAATAGCAAAAAATGCATACAGCAATAACAAAGCGTATTAATTACGTAACTCATGAAAGTGTTACAACGAAAGTGAATTGTCGGTCTTTTGATGTCTGTTTTATGTTACTGTGTGCTGTAATACATTTTTACTTTTATGTAATTTGACACGAAACTAAACTTTTTCTATCCCATAATTTATATTATAATAGCGTACGTTATTGTTAGAATTTTAATTAGTATTCGTCGCTTTATTTCTCTGTCAGTTAGATGGATTTAGATCGTGGGGCGAATTAAAACTTTGTGTTTGTGAGTCAATGTTTATATTACAGTAACAATGACAATGGACAAGCAGTTGATATGGGTGAGGGATCCCAACGAGGGTTTCATCCTGGCTCGCCTCCACGAGCTGATGGGTGAAGAGGCGGATGTCCTTCCCATCGACAACAAACACACGCGCCGCCTCGTCAACTTCGATGACATACTGCCAGCTGGAGATCCGGCTGTAGACGTCGATGATAACTGTAAGTTACTGCAGTCTATACAATAGAATAGATTATTATCAAATATATATTATAATTAAGATGCGTAATAATGTTCAGTTCGTAACATAAGTATCACTGACAATGTTTGATTCTGTGTAACGGTACTATAACCTTATGGATTTCATTCTCTGTGCATCAGCTAAGTCAAAACTTTATATGGCTAGTTTGTATTTGTAATTCAACCGTCGCGTCCGAGCTATGAACGTTATTGTCTGACAAAAACTAGTATACCCTTACTAATGTTTGATATGCGAAGATAATTACGAATAATTCCTATTCACCAAGCCCGGGATATGTTTCCTAGTATGGCTTTAAATTCATGTTACAAATACGCTTATAATTTTTTTTTTTTTTTAATATTCAAACAATATTATCTATCTATCTTAAAAAATGTATAAGAATCTACGTATATAATGAAATAAATCTACGACTTTCTTAATTATACATTTAATAAAACTTTTTTTTCGTTTGATTTATTTGATCATTTTAATTATTATACGTTTCGTTTAATTCGCAATAAATATTTTAAAATCATCTATGTACTAAAAAAGTATTAACAAAATTATATAAATGTAATATTTATAAGAGTGTAAATATTAAATTACAGGCGAACTAATGTTCCTGAACGAGGCTACGCTTCTTAATAACATACTCGTCAGATACAATAAGAAAAAGATATACGTAAGTATATATTGACCTATTTATATAGTATTTAATTATATTACCTAAAATCTTTGAATTGTTTTTCAACCAAATTTCCCATTTCGTAGCTAATATTTGATAGATCCATCTCAATAAATTTCCCTGGATTCATTGTCGAAAAGTAATCAGTATAGTATTTCAAGATTATGGAAAATTTTATCAAAAATCTGTTCCGTGTGAATTTGTAACAAATACACGAACACGCAGTCTTTGGAATTTATATTCAGTTAAAATTTCCGTCGGAATATCACGACGCTTCCAACGATCATGTTTATATTTGTTTAGTGAATAACGGTCTGCGTAAAATATCTTATAGTCTTTCCAAGTTTGTAAAACATTTTGTAAATATTACCCGATCAGAAAATTTATGAAGTAATATGAAAAAAAAAATCCTACTTCTAATGTTCACTCGTCTTTATGACTTGAATTAACTGCACGCCACCTTATCGTTTAACACGGACTTAAAACATATAGAAGTGATATTGAAGACAAGAAATAGGAACAGGGTGATTTATTAATAAAATAAGCCATTTTTCTTTACTTTTGGACTCGTCCAACCTCCTTGGTAACATTTAGTGTGACCTTTACCCCCTCTCCTGAACGTGAGATTTACAATCTCATTGTTATAATGCTAAATTAATTATTCTCATTCCGAAAGAACTTTTTTAGAACCGCCATAAGATTTTTTTGTATACGTTATTAGAAATGTGAAAGTAGGTTTTAAATATATATTTTTGATGCGTAAATTATCAATATTTTTTTAAGTTGATTTAAATTTTCTATAATAATTTCTACTTTAACAAAAAATCTAAGATATTTTACTGGATCCGTAATTTGAAGTCAACTAACTGGATACAAGTATATTTTTTCTACATACGGTACGATAATATAATATATTTCAGACGTACGTAGCAAATATTCTGCTAGCAGTGAATCCGTACGAAGATATCCCGGATATGTATTCTTCGTCTACCATCAAGAAGTATCAAGGGAGATCGCTCGGTGAACTGCCGCCTCACGTCTTCGCTATAGGTACTAATACAAGTTGCTATAAAGAATTTGCATATAATTTTATGACTTTCCTTGTATAACACTATGGTTAAACAATCTAGATATACTTGTAGTTTAAGTAAGATTTTTAACAATAAACGACGACTAAGGGGTTTAAAATAAAAATACTGTATATACTGTGTCTTACAGCTGACAAAGCCTTCCGTGATATGAAAGCGTTGAAGCAATCTCAGTCCATCATAGTGTCGGGAGAATCAGGCGCCGGGAAAACGGAATCAACGAAATACATACTGAAATATCTCTGTGATTTGTGGGCGAAGGGCGCTGGGCCAGTTGAACAGAAAATATTGGACGGTAAGCAATTTATTACATAATAATTTGCTTTTTTCTTTTTAGTACATTATTGGCGTGAATTTTATTGGTATATAGCTTTTGAAATTCGTGCGCTAGAATGTTGCCAGTATATTAGTTGTCTTTGGCAACGAATGTGTCATAGACAATTTTTTACGGTTCAAACATTGGGATTCTAATAAAAAAAATGCGTTCTAAATAGGATTTTTTTTTTTAAATAACATTTCAGCCAATCCGATCCTTGAAGCGTTCGGTAACGCTAAAACAACACGCAACAACAACAGTTCCCGTTTCGGTAAATTCATGGAGGTGCATTTCTCCAACAAATACCAAGTGGTGGGTGGTCACATATCGCATTATTTGTTGGAGAAATCAAGGATATGCACCCAAAGCGCCGAAGAGAGGAACTATCACGTGTTCTACTTACTGTGCGCTGGAGCCCCACAGGAGCTACGGTCCGCCTTGAAAATAACCAAGCCCGATGATTATTTAGTGAGTTAATGTTGAAACGCCAAACACTAACAAATAAACTAAATTAATGCCTACACGATTTCTCGTTTCTGTCCCGACTCTGTTCTGTGTCTGTTACATTTCATTTATATAAAATATATGTATATATTCGTTTGTTACGTGGAAATCTTTGGTAGGAAGTAGAATTTAAATTGCTCCCAAATATCTCCTTTCAGTAGACTCGTATTGTTATTTAAATAGATATAAACGTTTTATTTCGCTTAATGTTTTAGTATCTGAAGAACGGTTGCACTCAATACTTCACGTCGCCGCAATCTGAGAAGAAAATAAATGCAAGTCAAAAGAGCAAGCAACAACAAGCCAAAGGTGGTCTCCGAGACCCCATACTGGATGACGTGGAAGATTTCCAAAGACTCTACCAGGTGAACATTAAGTCATTAATTATAAGTTAAATTTTATTCATCTTATATGACATTTAAAAAAAAATTGCCTATCAAATAGTCATCTTTGCTAATGGTAACCAGCATTTTTCAATATTTTGCAGGCCCTATCCCACATAGGTTTATCAGAGTCCGAAAAGAAATCGGTGTTTTCTATAGTGGGGGCCGTATTACATCTCGGCAATATAGAGTTTGAGGAGGAGGGTGGTGCTAGAGGTGGTTGTAGAGTCACACCAGAATCTGAACACGCTCTAGCTACAGCCAGCGAACTATTGGGTGTGGATGCCGGGGAACTGAGAATGGCTCTGGTCTCTAGACTTATGCAGAGCTCTAGAGGAGGAATCAAAGGAACCGCTATCATGTAAGTATATATTTAAGTTTGACTTATATAGTAATCTGGGGATAGTGTTATGAAGAGTGTGATCAGTGGTGAGTTGAGACGGAAATATAATTTAATAGAGAAAAAAGAGATAGAGATCCTTTTCTTCCACTTCCACTTTATATATATATATATATATATATGGAGATAAAGAAGTTTTATTTTAAAAGCTCATTCGTAATGTTCATATAAGATTTCACTTACCATAATTCCGATGTCAGCTATATGTCGTAGCTACAAGTCGTATTTGTACTAACAAACGATCTATATACAGGGTGCCCCTCAAGACGTATGAGGCTTGTAACGCTCGCGACGCCCTGGCTAAGGCTGTGTACAGTCGGTTGTTTGACTCCATAGTGAGGAGGATCAATGACAGTATACCCTCCAGCACTTCCGCTTACTATATAGGAGTGTTGGACATAGCCGGATTCGGTAAGACATATGACATCATATGACTCTGTCTGTCTTTTCACGTTGGCCATTTATTAAGCGTCTTACCAGCGAATGGTATCATAATATTTTGAAACCTTGAATATAACTAAACACTTGACTTGACTAATATCTTGCACCGTGTGTCAGGTTGTGATGATTAGATTTGATTATAGTATAATATGTTTAAAAAGATTTTATTAACATTGAAAATATTTTAAATGCGCCAATGTGAGAGTTTTTATCAGTAGATCATCTGTTTATCGATAGTAATCTAAATAATAATTCACAGAATACTTCCAAATGAACAGTTTCGAACAGTTTTGCATAAACTACTGCAATGAGAAGCTGCAACAGTTCTTTAACGAACGAATCCTCAAGAACGAACAAGAATTATACAAGAGAGAGGGCTTGAACGTACCTGAGATAAGATTCGTCGACAATCAGGATTGTATTGGTAAGACAACACTTTTGTTGACGAAACTTCTCAGCACTTCACGGATTCACCGTGCGGGTGGCGGGTCCGTCGTTGCAGGGGGAGGAGCTTCAACAGTCCCTGGGACTTGCGACCCAGGTGTAGGTTTAAGGGGCCCTATCTAACGCGCGGTAAACGCTCACCTCCACCGTCCAAGCTCCTCTCTCGACCTAACCAAATATGAAACGAACCTGCTAGGGCTGCCTTCGACGCACGTTCCGAGAACGAACTGATGTTAGTTCTTGGTAGGCAGTCTTTTAGCAGGTTGTAGAGAGATTTGGCTGTTATTTAGGAATTATGTCAGAAGCTCCTCTCATATAATTGAAAATGTATTATAATAGTAATATTTTTTTTCATTTCAGATCTAATAGAAAGCAAAAACCACGGTATCTTCCACTATCTGGACGAAGAGTCCAAATTGCCGAAACCAGATTTCGGTCATTTCACCAACTCAGTCCACAAGGAACTCGGCAATCAGTCCAAGTGATTTTACACTTATATTAATATTTTCCATCCTATTAGCGACAGTTAAACCCGATACAATTACTTTGGTGGTATCTGTATATCTTGCTAGCTATTGCTTGCTTGCTATTGCTCGCGACTTCGTCAACGTTGCAAAGAACAACAAACGCATTCATCTCTACGTCCTCATAAGACTTCTCATTTATAAACTAATAATAGGGTACCCATATTATTAGTGACCCGTGCTTACTTAGTAACTTTCAAAACTGACTATATTACTAAAAACCTTAATAATTTCATAAAATACAATAATTTATGTGATTCAATTCATTATCGGCCTTAATTTTTGGGTGATACGGTACATATTTGAACAACGAAATACCTTAATCGAGTCTCGTGCAATCATTAGTCTTAACTGTGATACATACGGTCTATTTTCCCAGTTCCCGCCTGAACGCCCCCCGCGCGTCCCGCCTGAAGGCTCACCGAGCTCTTCGCGAACACGAAGGATTCCTTTTACGACACTTCGCTGGAGCGGTTTGCTATAACACGGTACTATTAAAATTTTGTACAGATAGCGTTTATTATTGTTTATTAACGTTTACCCCATAATGTTATTTAAGAATTTCGTAAGTATTTTAATGATATGCTGCATCATTTAAAAGTGTACTTTTTCGGATTTACATACTTTATGATTTTATTATTCATAATTTTTTCCCCATATTTCGATTACTTTGCAGTGCGGTTTTCTTGACTTCAATCTTATAAACTATATGTTGTATATTAAAAACATTGATGATATAGTTAATATTCGTTTTTTATTTTTCTAGAGTCAGTTCATAGAAAAAAACAACGACGCCCTTCACGCCTCGCTGGAGTTCCTGGTGCAGGAATCTAAGAACACATTCGTACAACAACTGTTTGAAAATACAGACAACAGCAACGCTAAAGGGAAACTCAACTTTATATCCGTGGGCGCTAAGTTCCAATCTCAACTGTCACAACTTATGGAGAAATTGAAAGAAAACGTAAGCTCCTAACGATTTATATTTGTATTTTTAAATCTTTTATACATAAATGTATGACAGTTCATCTTTTTTACAACAATTTTATAAGCCATCACGAGATAGATTAAAATTTTTTTGTGTGTTTTTCGCAATCTAAAAGTCAAATTTGTTTCCGAATTAAAATGACAAGTAACTTTTAATATCATACATTCAATTAACAACTTTCATAAATCATAAAGAATCGTCTTCCGTCAACATTTTGGAACAAAATTTGCCCTAACGAAATACCTGGGCTCAATGCCATTAATTAATTAAAAAAAACTTTATTTAATATTTCACCTATTTCCAAGAACGTTCCTATTCCAAAACTGTAATATAACGACTTATTCATGTATACTTGTGTATATAATTCTCAGGGCACTAACTTCGTCCGCTGCATCAAACCGAACTCGCGTATGGAGGGTGGCTCGTGTTCTGGCTCGTTAGTGCTGACACAACTTCAGTGCAGTGGAACTATCGCCGTTCTATCGCTCATGGAACATGGTTTTCCATCCCGGGCTCCATTCGCAGACTTACACCGCCTCTATTCTGACTACCTACCGCCGAAACTGGCAGGACTACAGCCCAAAATATTCTGCCAGGTAAAAAACAATATTCTGATACCTATGGCTACAGAGTTTGCTAAATACCTTCATCCAATACTATATGTAGTTAGATGCCACAGGTAATCGCTGCAATGTAATCTATGAAGGTCTACCCAAGATTCATATAAATTCTGACACTTACTCAATAATAATAACAGTGTTTTTTTTTAAATAAAACATTAATTGTCTTCCCACAGGCAATAGTCCACAGCTTCGGTCTATCAGACAAAGACTACAAGTTCGGTATAACGCGCGTGTTCTTCAGACCCGGCAAGTATTCGGAGTTCGATACTATGATGAAGTCGGATCCTGAGAACCTCAAGGCTATAGTCGACTCGGTGCTGGCCTGGCTCGTCAAGTCGAGATGGAGACGTTCCATATTCTCTGTGCTCTCCATTATTAAATGTCAGTATATACAGAATAGTATGTATGAATAACATTCAAACGATTCTGACCTTTATTCCATTACAGTGAAGAACAAAATCCTTCATCGCCGCAAGTGTCTGCTGATTGTACAAAAGACGATCCGCGGTTATCTGACTCGTAAGCAACACATGCCGCGTTACAAGGGGATCGCTAAGATCAGGCTGCTAGAGAAGAACCTCGTACAGATGGACACTGTGACGTCACAACTGAAGAAGGAAAGAGACAGCGCTAAGAAGAATATTGAAAACCTGAGAAATAGTATCAAAAACGCCTGTCATACCATCAAGGTAGGTAGATCTAGTGACAATAAAACATTTATCTTAACTACTTTTTTTAGCCTATACATCTAGATTTAAATTATTTCTTGGATACTAGATTTTTCGCGACTTCCTTTCCGTGGACTTCGGATTTAGGCTCAAAAAGAAATGTACGAGGAGTGTTAAGTCAATGATAACAGATAAGACTGTTATAACATGATCCCTCAGAGATTTTGTCATATATCATGGTCCATATCTTTATCGGACGTCTCGGCAACACTACTGTGAAATTCACATGAGATCCGTTGAATAGTTTTTGCGCGAAAGAAAAAACAAAAATCCATGCAACCTCATAGACTCTTCGTTTTTCAGAGTAACGAGAGGATAACCCGCCATGAAATCGACCAAATATACACGAAGCTCACTAAAGACGTGGAAGCCCAAATGGCGGCCTTGCAGAAGGCGATGGTCGATCAGAAGAACAGGTAATGTTCTAGCGAACTAACAAAGAGTATTCACTTATACATTATATACTTTATTAATTACTTATTTAAAGTTTTTATTTTTACAATATCGATGAACAATTATATGTTTCGTTGTTCAGAGAGGAACAAGAGCGCCTCCGCAAACTGGAGGCCGAGATGCGAGCGGCCGAGGAAGCGAAACGAAGGGAACAAGAAATGCTACGGCAAGAAGAGGAACACAGACGACTGTATGACGATTAATATATATATATAGAGTGAAAATATATTCTGTCACGTGTTTCAAATATAACATGACACTTGTGGAAAGTTATTTTATAACAAGCCACTTCGCATTATCAATATTAAAGAGTTTTATAGTCTAACTAGTGTATAACGATCAGTTGAACCCCAGAAGCATTAGAGGTGGACGTTTGCTGTTTATGACCTTAGGAAAGCGGAGATGGAGTCGAGGCGGAAGACGGAGGAAGCGGAGAGGAAGAGGCAGGAGGAAGCTGACCGGGCGGCCGCGGACAGGCTGAGGAGGCAGCTAGAGGAGGAAGACCGCGCCGACCAGGAGAATAGAGAGAGGTGAGGGGTCCTCGGACACTGGACATCGGAACATGTGATGGGTCATCGTTGAATGGGTGAAATCTTAAAGTAGTATAAATTATAACCCATGATGACAAGAAGCTGCGATCGCGTGGTGGTGAGTGACACCGTCACTAAGAGACTCCAGCTCTGCTCTCGTTTGTCCAACAAACATAAGAGAGAAAATATCGCTATTGAAACACTCGAAGATTCAGAATTCCTGTTAAATGTTAATAATAACTGTAGCAGTCATTATATATACTGTAATACAAAAAATCTCATAAAACAAATTCAAGAGAACGTCATTTAGAATAGATGTTGGTTCCTATATATATATATATATTTTTGTTTAATTTCGTATCTTATTGAGAATATCAGTTAAGGCATTATTATTACTCTTAAAGGTTGGAACAAGAGCGGCGCGATCATGAAATGGCCGTGCGGCTCGCCAACGAAACGGACGGCCACGTGGAGGGCTCGCCGCCACAGCTACGCAGGTTATATACGTACTTATATGTAGAATATATATTGACATGTAGATACTATAGGAAATGAAACGAGATGAATGAGCCTCTCTCACTTATTACTTTGTTAATTTTCATAAAACTCTTTGATAGGCAAACAAGTATAAATCAGTCCTCACAGTATTAGCAGAAATTATCATATATATCACTCGACGGACCACACAAAACCGCGTCCGTAGTCGCCGGTTACGTTGTACGTAACATATGATAATTAGATATTAATATTATTCTAATAAAATTTGAAGTGCACTCAAAACTTGTTAACGATAAAGATAAGAACCAGTGAGCGATCTGATAGGGATTATTATACATATATTAATTGTGCTTAGTAAGATAAAATGAAAATGTACCCACACTATGTCATACGCTCGTCAAGATATCTATATTAAATGTAAGTGCGTATCTTCTGTACAAAGCTTGTAAACACTACGGTGATATTGTCTGCACAGTTTCCCAACACTGGACTCGATGAACGGAGAGAATAAATTGAACAGGTACCAGAGACTATAGAGTTTGTCTATCGCCACGCCTTCCGTCCTCTTTCAATATATTGTCTATGACGTTATTAAAAAAAAATTAAAATCTACTTTCTTCTCACAACTACGAAGAAGCTATTTTAATTTTTTTTTTAAATTTTCAAAATATATATTTAGATTATAGTATTGAATTTTCAGTATTTATCATTTATATATCGTAGTTTTTTATTTTGCAAATTTTTGTTTATCTGTATAATATTGAAAGAGGATTCCCTAACCACACTAACTTCTAACTTCGGCTATAGCTTCTATTTCTAATGCACGTTTTTTTTTTTTGTCGATAACGCTATTAAAAAACTTAATAATATTATTATGCAGTACCTCGTGTAGTATTAGTTTTACATTATGTTTAGGCTCCAGTAGTATAATAATAGAAATATATAGAATTGTTATTAACTAAGCATGTATCTCCTATTAAGTAGAATCTGTATTTGTTATAATTATAATATTTAATTTTGAAGGTAAGCTGTTGTGTATTCTGCACGTTATTACAGTGTCATAAGGTTCAAATTGGATATTTGTATAGGTCGGAACGTGTTCGTATGCAACAAGCTCTCCAAGAAAAGCAGAAATACGACCTCTCCAAGTGGAAATATTCCGAGCTGAGAGACACGATCAACACCTCGTGTGACATAGAACTGCTTGAGGTCTGAATATGTTATTTATAAATAAATACCAATAAGTAGACGCGCGTAACCGATACACGGCTATGTTGTCCCAAGTCTTTGTTACTTTTACATTTACCCAATGTTTTTTTTTATGATTGTGAAAAGGCTGAATATAATACGGTGATAGTTGACGTTTTATAAAAAAATAATAAAAAGACTTACCTAAATGCAGGCTGGCGCGGAAAGTAAGAAATAATATATATAGAATCGAGAGATGAACTTTCCCAAATGTTGCCGCATTATAATTTCTGAACGCGCTTTATAAATCTAACCACATAATTAGGTCTACAATATTTTTATATCGTTTTAAATAAACTAATATTTTTTTATTACAAAATGATTATATTATTGTTTATGCAGGCATGTCGTCATGAGTTCCATCGCCGTCTGAAGGTGTATCACGCTTGGAAGGCAAAGAACGCTCGCAAGTCGACCTTGGAACAGGAACGAGCTCCGCAGTCCATCATGGACGCCGGTGAGTACAGTCACAGACAGGGCTTACATTAATACTAGTGTTTGTTACTTTAAAGGCACTTGCAGGTTGTAAGAAAGACTGAATGCGATGGTTTTGTCACGTGATGTCTACAAGCTCAAAGGCTGATTAGAATGGATAGTTAAATTTTTAACCATATAGCTTGATCACCAAAGTGATTAATTAGTGCGTGGCGTCTGCTCGACGAAGGTTTAAATATAATAATCAGATCTAATATAGTAGGATATAACGATAGTTCGCAGCAAAATATCATATTACCTCTTATTACCTCCGTAAAGCTATATAATTGTAATTTTTTTCATCCCAGCCAAGGCTCCCCGAGTCACCACGGGCGCCATATTGGGTGCACGTCATCGTTACTTCCGCATCCCGTTCGCTCGTCCCGGCAGTGACGAAGCCCGCGGCTGGTGGTACGCCCACTTCGACGGGCAGTACGTGGCTCGTCAGATGGAGCTACACCCGGATAAGACGCCGGTACTACTCCAGGCTGGGTTGGATGACATGCAGATGTGTGAACTCAGCTTAGACGAGACAGGACTCACGAGGAAACGCGGAGCCGAAATATTGGAGCACGAGTTCGAGCGAGAATGGGCCAAGAACCGCGGACCGCCCTACAAACCAGCTCGTTAATGTGAGTTCATAGTCCGCGAGGCTCTGTTAGTGTTCAGTACTGTCTGTTATGTTGGCATCACTGAATGCAATGTGTTCGGGGACACTAAATTTAAATCTAATGATATTTTGATAGGTAGTACTATAAATGTGACGTATAACATATAGCTATAAACTAACATTCCACCCATAAGTCTCTGGCTATCACTAAAAAACGAGTAGAGTAAAGATGACCGTTATAAATATATAGTTATTATATGTATATTTGTCTTAACAACTTTACCAATTACTAGAACCATTTAGTATTTAATAAAATTTTGGTTGACCATAAAATTCCACAAATTTATCAATTTTATTTACATGACATGAAATTATAAGAAGCTAATAGACTCTACAATATCATAATATAATATTTAATAAATAAATAAATAACGTCATTAATTAAAAATAATGTTTTTTTTATATATATTTTTTTACAGACGCAGATACAAGCACGAAACTACTACAAAGAATTTTGTGTTTTATATAATAATATAGTAGAATTAAGGCTATATGAAATTTAGTGCTTTCAGATGTGCCTTCACAGGTTTTGTAGTTGTATAATATAGTGCAATATGTATTCAAGGGATATTCCACCGTAGATTTATATGTGATTGAAGAACACAATTTAGTATTAATTACACGTAGTTATGGTAAGGAAAGTGGACTTGAAAATAATATATACGCTTCATTAAAGAGAACTTTTTAATATATTTGTGATAGAGACATTCCGGTTTATAGAAATTTTCATACTTGACATACATTGAATATTGCCATATCAAAAAATATGTCGGACCACTTTCCAGGCCTACATGAATTTATATTTATAAAAATGAAATAAATATTTGGAGTATACATACTTAAACGACGTTTAAAAATTATAATATTTTTACATAACTACTTATTCATTATATACCTTAGCATAATTAGCGAAAAAATCTTAACTGTGATTAGTTTTGGAATGTAAAGATGAAAATTATTATTGCAAAGATTATTTATATTGGCATTCCATGTGCGACGGAGAGACTGGTTGATGGCAGTTGTTGTATTTAGAATTCAGTATTCACTTCAAGTTTATTCCGAACAGTATTTGAACATTCCTATATAATATTTTTATTAAATATTTAGTGTTAATAAGAAAACATTGTTTTAAAGTACAATTTATTGAGTACAGAGTAATCACGAGTGCCTTTATCATGCCTTAGTACATGACTTTGTGTTATGCTTTACCAAATAAATATAAGATGTATAACAGTTTGTTTTATTTTTTTTATTTGGCTCTTAACTGAAACTGGCCAGTTTAAATACAGTGAAACCTGGTTAAGTGAGACATCAAGGGACCTGCAATGTCGTTTCACTTATAGAGGTGTTCCACTTACCCAGTGTCTCAGATATACAGATATAAATAAATATCTGTCTCATTTACAGAGGGTTACATTAATAGAGGTGAGAATACAGGTTATTTCAGTTATACTTCCGCGCTTATGTCATCGTCTTCTTCTTAATTTTCCAATGAAGAAGACGAGAAGGCATGAACAATGTCGCTTTCATTAAGTTCTCCTGAAACTATTAAACCGTCATCGACGTTCATAAAATCGTCGAATGTTGGTTGTTGCTGATGGCTATTTTCCAATCTTCAGGATCAGTTTCTAAATTTTCGTCCTCCTCTTGTGAGCTTTCAGCTACAGTTACTTCAGATTTAAATCCAGATTTTTTAAAGCAGTTTGCTATAGTAGTTTTGTTCACATTAAATTCGGCACAAACTTCTTCGCGTGTCTTCCCACTTTCATAAACGGATATTAACTTCAGTTTTTCACGTAATGATAACGGTTGTTGCTTTCGTTTTGACATTTTTCAAATAAACATCTGTATGATAGTAAAGCGAAACTAAAACTTAAGGTAATTGAAGATCAAAATTTGTACTTGCGTACTTGGAATTACGTGTGGAATTTGTGGGTAGAATAAAAATGAGTAAACAAACAATGTTATCTCAGTTACAGAGGTTTATGCATATAAAATTTATTCGCTGTCTCAGTTATAGAGGTAACTATGATGATAAATCGAAAGAACAAATCCAGGATATAGAGGTTTACCTCGTCCCACTAACAGAGGTAATTCAGTGCCAAAGTGTTGGGACCTCAGCACGAGTTCCAGTTATGGAGGCTTCTCACTTATCCAGGTCCCACTTAACCAAGTTTCACTGTATTTATATTAATTACTTTTTCATGACGATTCTCTTTCTATTGTTTGAAGAAAGAGAAGGTACGACAGATAAGATACCCAAACAGAAAAGATTTTATAAAAAGTTCTACTCGCAATCAAAAATATCAAACTAAAAACAGTAAGGGAAAACTAAAACGTTTTTTTTTCAAAAACACAGAGCTCAATTTAAATAGTTATCCTACTATTTCTACATTTTTATTCAGAAAAAAATTACATACAATTTCAAATTCGAAAAACACGTCAGGTTTTAAAGAGGAAATAAAAATATATTGTGTAAAAAATACTGAGGTTTCTAGAGCTACAGATGATTTAAGAAAATTCACAAGTCACCTTACACTTAAAATGCAGTTCAAAAAACATTAAATTCCGCTGATGGTTCAGTTTCAAATATTACTGCGCTTTTTTTAATAAATATATGCCTACATAATCCCGACGTTTCGTTTCCTTTGCAGCAACTGTCAAGGAACCGAAACGTCGAGATAATCCAGTTCTAAAATAATAAAAAACGCGAAGTGAAATCCGAAAATCGTAGTTATATTTAAAAAAAAATTATCTGTGCTGTATAAGGATTCTATTATCTTTTTTATTATGACATAAGCTGTCAAACAATGTTCAAAGTTTTCTTTGCAGTACTTGTACCTAAACATCTTACATCTTCAATATTTACAAAGCTTAAACATTGATTACCTGTCGTTTAAAAAATAATATTGTTAAGTTTTTCCTACATCGCATATAATAAGCATGAAAATTATTTGCTTTTCCAACTAAGAATGGAAAGGATTTTTGTATTGTTTTGTTTATTGTTATATATCAGCGAAGTATTCACATTACCTTACGACGGTAAGCTTATCACATAAATTTAATTGTTTTATACGATGCAACACTTAATTTAAATATATCTATTTTCATTGTTTATCAATCGGTTCAATAACGGTTACTTATTCTGTTTAGTTCACTGGCTACATGGCTCTGCAACTATAGATCGTGATATACAACCCTTAAAGCAAAATGTAGATGTGTATTGTTACCCTGGTTCACCAAAAAATTTAATGGCATTATGGCAAACAGCAAAGGTATCTTACTTAACAATGTTCATTAACAACCTTTTCATAATAAAATCTACTATAAATAAACCTATGACAATATTTTCCAGTTCCATATAAAGATAAAGGATGATGAGTTCAGCCAATATATCGGCAATACTCCTGAGCAAGTGTACAATGACTATAAAGAGGATAGCTTTAGCTGGACGGTTGTGAATCCCTTTCTAAAAAAATCCTACAGAACGGTATCACTTGACATTTTCACACCGACCTGTATGGCAATTAATACTAAACAGAAGCATACCATTGAATTGCAGATACAAAGTAACTAATGTACCCATTATTTAATAGTTAAAAAGAAATACTTTATATTGTAATTTTAACAAGTTATTTTTCATAAATCCAGGAATAGATTTATGGAGGGTTCTGATGATGGTAATTGGTATAAGTGCTATATTTGCATCCCGATCACTAAGTGGTAATCCTGTTTTCTTTTACCTATGTGGTATTATTGTTGGTGTATCAGCCTCTTTTATGTTGCTTGTGTACTATGTCAGCAAGCTACTGCCAAAAGTAAGTGACTATTAAGTAACCATTAGTTTATTAGAACTCCTCATACATATGTATCGTATATAGATTATTATGTTATACACAATACAGTAACGTTTTCAGAAAACCTTAACATATGGTATATTAATTGGAGGTTGGACGGTCGGTGTATACATATTCCAACAGATGTGGGAAAACATCCGCAGTATTGTTACAACATATCAGGCATATTTATTTTGGTACACTCTACTGGTGGGATTCATCAGTTTTGTGGTCTGCTATAGGATTGGCCCACCAAAGAATCAGAGAAGCAAGAATCTTGTCATGTGGACATTACAAGTAAGTATTAATTCAAAATACTACTACAAGTGATCATACTAATAATTTAATCCCGAGAGGCTTGAGGGTGTATGGATGTTTGGTAATCTATCACTCGACAGTTAGTTTTCAAATAACAATCAAATCGTAAGTTTATTATATTTGTTATATATATTTATTACATATATTTATATTTTAATTGATCATACACGACATGGAATATTTTTATGTTTGAATTAAATAATTTGTACAAAGAAATTGTCAAAATGTCTAATATTAATCTAATGAAGATATTGGGATGAATTCTTACTATACCTTTGGTGATTATTTTACCTTTAAAGATATTTAAAATATTTTTCTCAAATTGTAAATATTCTAAATGTATTATTACTACTAAATTATAAGATAATTAGAAAATCTACAAGGTAAGCACTATCCCAGGACAGCAATAAGGTATTTAATGTCCCAGACCATGCTAAGTTGTTATTGTTAGTGTTAATTAAAGTCACAACACTGGATTTTAAAGTGATATTCCATATTTAATGTAGTTGCTAAAAATATAATATATCTATCCTAAACCTTTTTTTAAAGTCTACTTACTAATCTTAAAATTTCAAACAGGTCTGTTCCATTTTTTTGTTTTCCTGCCAGTGTCCCATTTTTAAAAAGAATTTTTTTGTATTTTCTAACCTGCCAGGGCTTGGGTGCATTCACTATTTTCTTTAGCAGCCAGTACCAAGAGGCTTCAGCAGCTGTAGCCGTGGCCACTCTTATCGTGAAGTACTTCCCACAGTCGCTGATCGTAGCTGTACAGGGATACTGGTACACACGTGATAATTTTCTTACATAATATTAAATTACCTTAAAATATATTGCCCAATATTTTTTTATACATATTTTTATTTGATTTATTTCGTGCTTCCGCCATAACGTGCTGCACTGTATAAATTTACGCGGGATAAATTTAAACTGAAACTAGTGTTTCAGTTTTGATTATTAGTCGCATTCTGCATTAGAGTAACATGATCATAAAAATATATAATTTTGTATTTATTAGCTTAACTTTATATGAAAAGTCATTAATTTTAGCTTAAAGATTTATAAATATTGCATTTTAGGCTCTAATACTATTGTAACATATCTATTTATATTAACTTAATAATAGGCTTCGTAAGTTCCCGCCTAAACCGAAGCTACTCACAAGTGAAGAGTATTACGAAGAGGGGGCTCGGGAAACTAAGAAGGCCCTGGATAACCTTAGAAAATACTGCTCTAGTCCGGACTGTGCTCAGTGGAACATAATGCTTAAGTTACACGACGCCAAAAGGTAGTTGATGATTAAAATCCACTTAGAAATTAAGCGATTAAAAATTAGTCAAATCGTTTGAGTTTACCAACATATTTTCAATTAAATATTCCTCGAATTAACATTGATTCCTATGAGCAGTTCCAAAAACAATAAATAATATTTTTTATCCCTGGATAATAAATATATATGATTTTATGCATGTTATAAATTGCAGATTCGCAAGTTTCGTAGAGGGCAATTCTCATTTGAGCGACGACGAAGTGTTAGGTTATGAATCGTATGCGTTCTCAATGGAACGTTCAAAATCGATCTCAAATTCCACCAGAGATCACATGGAGATATCCGATGATGATTCCACGGAGTACGACGAAGATGATTGAGGGAAAAAAAATATGACCCAAATAATGTTTCGATTCGGGGAGAATTAGTGGATATGGCAATAAATTGTCGCCAGTGTAAAGCGCGCTTCAAGTTAATGAAGTGCATATATTTTGGATGGAATGTTATTTTGTTTGGATTCTTTTAATTTAACCGACCCCAGAAGTAATGAGTGAAGTGAAGTCATCAGTATAGTTTCCTTCTCAACATTCTTTATAAGTCATTCTATGTATTATACCTTTCTTTTATATAAGATTTTCTATTAATTTTGCTGTGTTATTTTTATCAGTCTTCGGTATCAACATCGAATAAAATTACTAACAAGAATCTTCATCGGGATATGTGAATGGCTCCGATTGATTAAATTATAAGAAAACAATTGTATGTTAGTAATAATTTATTTTATATAATTCATTATGTTAGCACCATATAAGTTTGGTTATTCAAGACAATTAATTTGTATGATTTTTTTGTGTTCCTTATATTTAAGTCAAGTTTTTCAAATAAATTTGTTTCAATAACATATATTGTATTTATTAAAATCTTCTATGGCACATTTCAATATGTATTTAAGGCACTTAAGTTAAAATAAGCATATAAATATACATGTAATATCAGTTTTAACATTAGACACATTTAAACATTAATGTTACATTGTATTACAACAGTTTTCTTGTTACTCTATTTCCTAACATTAGTAAAAGCGTTTTCCTTGTCGGCTTAGTTCAGGAACGAGCTCTGCTTGCTTTCTTGCTTTTATCCAGGGTTTGTGGTGGCGGTGGTGGTTTCGCAGACATATGTCTACTGTACAGACTAAAATATATGTAAATTTATTAATTAATAAATAATTTTATGTAATATGATATGAAATACATGAAAAATTTAAAATCACATACACTTTATATGTTTCAGACTTTAAGTAGTCCAGGACGTGCGATGGCCCTAGTTTGAGTTGATCTTCGATGGGTGGAACCCAGAAGTTACCCTCTAGACGTAATACTGATTTATTGCTGGCTAAGTCCAAAGATCCTGGAAAGATTATTATATATTATGTTTCCATTTCAATACTAAAAGATTTCATTAAGATCTGTAGTATTTTAAAATGGTCTTTAGAATATAAACTTAGAATTCACCTATTTCAGGTGGCAATACAACAAGTCGATTCCCCTGAAGATGTAATTCCCTTAAGCGGGCTAATTGACCAAGTTCTTTTGGTACTTCAATAAGATCATTTTCTCTCATAGACAGCTGAAAGAAAAATAGATTCAACTTAAAATAGAAAATTATAGTTATAATATTTGAACATACTGAAAAATGCATACAATCTGTAGATTCTTCAGGTTTCCAATATCTGGAGGTAAATATTCAAAATCATTGTCGCCCAAGTACAAAGCTCTTAGACTTTCTGAAACAGTCAACCTTTGTTTTTAATATTGAAAGATGTTTGTAACATTCTTAGACACAAATGCACTAAATAAAACTAGTAAATTGCAAACCCCCGAGGGCATACACATTCATAAATTTAATATATGTTTGACAAAGAGAAATGTTTATAATAAATTGATCTCTGCACATAAAAATAAAATGAATTATAATCGGGAAGAAGAAAAAAAAAATTATTAACTATCATTACTTTCTCATTCAGCCTTTAAAGTTTAAGACATAAGTTTATTACAATTGCTTTCACTGTTGTAAGACTAAAGTGTTTTGTATACCTACCCATCATGAAAAAGTTTCCTGGTAAAGCGGTTTCCTTTAAATTGTTATATGTTAAATCCAATATTTCCAACACAGGAAAGGCGCCAAAGCCTCTCGGCAGGTTGTACAACCTGTTGAGTGAAACATTTAGTATCCTTAGCTTTGGCAATGATGATAGACTAACTGGTAATTCTTCAATGTGATTGTTGGCCAGATTCAGAATCTCCAAGTTCATCAAATTCGCAAGCCCAGCCGGTACAACTTGTATTTTGTTGTGACTCAAAGTTAATCGAGTTATGTTTTCAAGACTAACTGAAAAGGAAAAATATTTTCAGTGATGATATCATTCGTAGAAATATTTTACTGAAACAAAATCCGACTATTTATTTTTCATGTTACAATGGAAATATTATACAGTAAGATATATAATAAATAAACCATACTGAAAGTTTCATATGTATTTATCAAAATATCAACAAATAAAACCACAGGTGCAAAACTTGTACGCACAGTTGTTCTACCTATATAAGGCAAAACAAGTTACATAGATACTTACATAGTCCAGGAATTTCATCTAAACTTGAAATTCCCTTATCTACTAAGTCTATTTCAGGATTATTTATTTCTTTAGCTTCCTCTATAACTTTTTTAGCTTTCGACATTTTGGCAGTGTTTGGAATACAAGAAACAGGCGGAGGATGACTCATTGCAGCAATTCAGAAAAACTAGGAATATTATTGAAATTTTACCCAATCGAAAGCGATTTGAAACTGTATTGTAGTTCATGATTGGTTAAAATACGAGCAAAAAGAAACAATACAGATTAAAAATATTATTAAAGATAGACAGTACTAAGCAAAATATGAAATAAGTTCCAAAAACATTTCTGTTTAAAAGTTAATTCTTATAAGTCTTTAATGGACTTTATATCTATGTAGCACGTATTATCATAATTATATATATATATATATATATATATATAACCGAAAAAAATAAAAACATTCGTTTACCGTCATACTTTTAGTTAATATTACAAAATTAATAGTCTTTCAATTATAATTTTAAGTTTCTAATATTAAGATTTCCATTTTTGTTCGTTACTTTATTATTTTAAACTGGAAATGGATGTAGTTCCTCCTGCTTTTTAATAAAAAATTTAATTACTTTCTAGTAGAGTAATCAAAAAAATCTTTACAACATAAAGTTTATTCATATCAGTCGAAAGTCTAAAGTCCTCTTTACCTTTTTATCATTATTCAATATTAATTTCTCATCTGTCGTATAACAAAGAAAGACTCCATTTATTAAATAAGGAAACTCTGACATTCCTATATAAAGCCTATACCGAAGAGTAGTTCTGATTCGTAGTTATAATATACAGTATACACTATACTAGTCAGTAGTCGATATAAAAACCAACGTTGAGTTTGTAGAGTATTTGACTATACCAAACGATATTTATGTGTTATCACTTATCACTACATGAATTGTTGATCTCCGAAAGTTGCTTCATTAGAGTTGAAAATTAGTGACTATTGTTTATTGTTTTTAAATTCGTCTTTATATTGAGTAAGAACAAATAGTTTTTTTAATGAAACTATTGTTATCTTTGGATAATTACGATAACTAATGTCGTGTAAGTGATTGAATGAGATAAATAAAAAAATAAATACATTTTTGATAAAGTAGCAGTATTTAAAAGATAATTAGGGGTGGCGGAAGACAGGAATTAAAAGGTATTTATCACATTAATTTTTTTTATTCAATTAATGTAGTATTACTACTAATAAGGTCATAAAATTAGAGCTTAATTAATAAGTCGATTAATTATTTATAAGTCTTATTCATCTATTCATTTTCTCCACCAAATTTAAAATCCAGTTTATGAATAATAGGTATATATTTTTTTTATAACTTTTTAATTAGTGAAAATAATATCCAAAGATCATAATATGTGCATGAAGTTATACTTGATAAAACCTGTAGTTACGGAAAAGTTTTTGATAGAGAAAATTTGAACAAATATTACAGTAAAAATATGTTGCTTTCCAGTAAGCAGTGCATATATTGCTCGCTGTTAAATTTCCTCCGTATTATTATTATAAAGACATGCTGATTGATCCATGCAGGCATTTATTTTTGATTTGATGTTTATTAATGTTTTGAGCAATTAATATGGCCAAGGTCCAGTAGACTTTCTATATTTGCAAAGGATTAAGTCGATTCTATATATGAAGTATTGAAAGGGCTTATAAACTTGAAACCACTTAACACTTCTAGCCATGAGTGAGAGACCACAACCATTGAAAGCTATCAACCGTTTCTTTGAGGGCAAGGAACCATGGCAGATAGTTACCATGACTGCATCATCAGTACTTGCAATAGTGTGGGCCCATAGTCTATACAATGCTAAAGATCGTAAGTTTACACTAATATACAATACATATAAAAAGATCGAGTATAAAGATAAAAAATCTATTTTTGTTTCTAATTCTGTTGCATACTTCAACAGCTACATAATATAAATTTTCTCGAACATATAATTGTAAAATTTTATTTGTACTTTACATAAATGTTTTGTACATCTCAGTTTTACTCAATTACACTGTATGTATCTTTCAAATTGATGCTGGCTCTCAGTACATACTAATTTCCATCTTTAACTGTTTAAATTACTGTTAATTTACAATGATCCAAGTGATTTCTGTTAGGAAAATTGTTTTTAAATGATGACCTTCACTCCATACCATATTTTGCAATTGTTTGCTATGTAACTATGTTTTAATTACAAATAAATATAGGTGTATTTTTTATTTAACCGATAGCTGTAACTGTGAGGTTACGGAGGGAATTCTTCAGGTGGCTTCGCTGCGTTCCGATTGTGAGACGTAAGATAGAAGAGAAGATGACAGAAATAAGGAACGGATTTAAGAAGGATGTCAACAAACGTCTGGCCGGCATGACCATATATAAAGAACTGCCGCAGATTGGTTTTACAGCTGAACAAGTTGCCGAGGAAGTGAAATTGCATCTTAGTTTGGGTAATTAATAATTCATAATCCTTCCTCGACCAAATTTTTATTTTCACTATTGTTTTTTATTTGAAATAACATTATCAATGTGTTTCAGTTCTAACACAATTTTAATGTTGGTGAATAAATACATAAAATTATATGTAAATAAAATTATTTATATTTAAGAAACATTTATTAATTAGGCCGGTTTAAATTTAAAAATATTCTATATTAAAAAAAAAAAATAACATAATTTGCTTTTTTAAAATTGTAATGAATTCAATTTCATTATAATTGTAAGACTACCGGCCTCTGAAAATAGATTGTATTAATATATGAGTGTATATCTTATAAGGGAGGAAAGTTTATAAAGAGAAACCGGCTCCTATACACAAAAATTTTCCTCTTATTTCAAATAATATATTGTGTTTTTGTTAAGGATCTTACGACTGGAAGGGAGGTAACGTCTCCGGGGCTGTTTATCACTTGGATGAAGACATATGTAAAGTCGCCTGTGAAGCGTATTCGTCTACAGCCTACACAAACCCCTTACACGCTGATGTGTTTCCCGGAATCAACAAAATGGAGGCCGAGATTGTTAGGATGACGGTCAATCTCTTCCACGGGGATGAGAACTGTTGTGGAACGGTAAGTATTATCATATATTATAACTAGCTTTTGTCTGCGGCTCCGTCCGCGTGGACATCAGGGTTGATCTCTGCCATTACGGTCACCGAACCCGAATGCACGTCATGGTTCCACCCGTGTAGTTTTGGTTTCGGGGTCGAGATTCTTGATCAAACGTAGCCTATGTCCTTCTCCAGGGTACCAACTATATCTATACCAAAATTCGTCAAAATCCGTTCAGTGGTTTAGACGTGATAAGGTAGCAAACAGACAGATAAGAGTTAGTTTCGCTCTTATAATATTAGTAGGGATTAATACTCATATTTTGATAAGTACAGATGTATAGTATTGGTTTCTTGAACTTTGATTTATATGTGAATGTGAATGAGAATTGATATAATAGATATATATCATCATTTTTATGATAACTATTTCCGAGTGACATCTATCGATTACGAACTAAACAAACCAATATTGGAATATTTCTAGTACATTATCGGATATACAAAAATAAGTATAACAATACTCAACAATAAATTCGCTTGGTTATTAACGAATAACGGACACCATTCCCTTGATGGTATAATAAATTATTATTAGCCAACGTATGCTCAGAGCGCTTGTACTGAGATATGGAATCGTTGGTGCATTTGCACTGAGCCACGTGACCTTGCTGTGCCGTACAATTTGTTTAGTTTGGTTTCGCTTTACATATAGTTTAAATTTTTACGTCAGATACTTTTACGGTTGCTGATAGAATGACGTGAATAATTTTATCACGTTGTTAAAATATTTTAACTTTGTGCTTAGCAAATCATTCCATAACATGCTTTAATACTATCATTAAAGATTTATGAATGATAAACTCTTAACGCTCCGTACGTAGCGTGACTACTGACAATACGAACTTGGGTAAAAAATATTAAGTTTATGAAAACTAATAAAGATTTCCTTATCTATATGTTTACGTGTTTTGTATAATATTTATTTGATATAAGTACAGTACATGTATATAATGATTTGTTGAAGCTAAAATTTAACGGTTATCGATACTGTTTGTTTTTGTTTGAATTAAGAGAATTAGAATGATGATAGCTTAATTTATTTAAATAAATATGTATATACGGCCCTCAAATATTTGAAACGTAATTATTTACATCTAAGTACAAAGATCAGCACGCGTAACACAAGTTCGCAACTTCACACTATATACGAGCCGTTTCCTGTGTCTCATTCAATAGTTTACGTTGATACTACATACAATGTTCGTTGATTTATGAATGATAAACTATTAACGATCTGTTTGCTGTGTGAAACTTGTGATAGGGATGTGACAAGGAAAATAAGTAAAGAAACAATTTGACTCGAGTCATCATGACACTGCGTTTTTTGTAATTAAAACATGTATATATATTTTTATATCTTAAAATTTTGAAATTGATTACTGAGATCTGGTTGCTCTATCAGATTTGAAAATATTTTCGTCTTTAACGAAGACAGCCTTTACGTTTCGTCAAATCATTATATGTATATGACATATTTTATTTGTATAGTTATTTTAATTCTGGTGTCATTGAACTGTTGTCATCTGGTGCCACTCATCAGCAACGTTCTATCAAATGGATCGCATGTAAATTAACTTCGTTCTCGACATAATTATTTTTATTTCGATGCGAACATTTTTTTATTCAAATATTATTGAAAAAAATATTTCTGATAATTTGATCGTTTTTTTCTATAAAATTACCAATTACTCTGTTTAATAAATAATCTCATTTTGCTATCCTATCCTATGTCTATGTGTGTTTTACTGACCTCGCTGCTGAGCGGAATAAAGAATGTCGTTATATGTTTCCTGTGCTTATATAAATATATATTACTTTGTAATATTAAAAGGCATTTATTTAATCACTGTTCCTACTTTTAATTTTTTTTCTATATATGTGTTTATTTATAAAAGAAAATTTTAATGTAGACTATATATACATAAACGCCAAGACTTGTATACCATGTACTGTTATATTCAATATATATATATATATATATATACGAGATATAGCGAGAAAATCATATACATATAACATACGTAACGTTTATAAAATGTTTAATCATCTTATATAATATTCTAGGTAACGACGGGTGGTACGGAGTCTATAATGATGGCGTGTAAGGCTTTCAGGGACCTGGCATATAGCAAGGGTATCAGCAACCCTCAGATGGTCATACCTACCACCGCCCACACAGCCTTCGACAAGGCCGCCCAGTACTTGAACATTTCAGTGGTAACAATACCGGTCTCGTCAGAAACTTATACCGTTGACATAGAGGCTGTCAAACGAGCTATAGGCAGAAGGACATGTATGGTGAGGAATTATTAATTACTTAAGAAAATATTTTGTTGTTATTTGAATACGTAACTAATTTAAGTAATTGGTTCCCAAACTTATTTTGTCTATGGCCTATTTTGAGAATAAATTATTATTTAGTTCTCCAATATTTTCATTTACTGAAAAACTACTATAACTTATACAAGCTAAACGAAAATACAAATGAGGTCTCTACAAAAAACCCACGTTTTTTTGGGTCGTTTACCGTCCCTCTTTAGAGTTGCAGCACTTTGGGAAAGGCTGCTTTAAGTTATTTATCTTTGTTATTAAAACCCCCTAAGCACAGAGCATATTAATATTTCGCTTCTAGGATATTTATTAAATAGGCAGATATCGTAAACCAGTCTCCGAAGATAGTAATTTCGAACGTATCATACATTCTATTCGCAATAATTTTCTTAATTTTATTTCCCGAACTAAATGTAACAAACAAACAAACATTCCAGATAGTGGGTTCAGCTCCGAACTACCCGTACGGCACCATGGACGATATAAAGTCGCTGTCAGACATAGCGCTGGAGTATGACGTGCCGTTACACGTAGACGCCTGTCTCGGTGGGTTCATAGCGGCCTTCATGACGGAGGCTGGGTACAATGTACCCGTGTTCGACTTCAGACTGCCCGGTGTTGCCAGTATATCAGCTGACACCCATAAGGTGCGGTAAACCCAATTATCCTATTAATATTACGAGCGCAATAATTTCATAAGAATATTACTGAATATATTTTAATGTAACTCATGTTACTCAACTATTATACAGTTCGAATATTAGAGTATTTAAATATTTAGCCTGAAATTAAGTAGCTTCGGTGGTCACGTGACAAACGCTAGATGGCGCTGTCTAGTTACCATATATAAAAATACATTACCGTGCGAGCTACGCTCGACATAATTGCTAAATAATGTAAATGCACGCATCATCGTCTTTGTTTCATTGTAAAATTATAATAATTGTAGTATTTAAATCAGTCCGCATTCGGTCATCAAGCATTCCGGGCCTTCTCATACATCAATCACATCCATCATATATGTACATATATATATATATATATAGGACCATTATATAGAGCATTATAAATGAACTTCATTTTATTAAGCCTATGGACAGACAATTGTACAATAATAGTAATCGTTGTTATAGTATGGATACGCGCCCAAGGGTACGTCGGTGATAGTGTACCGTAAGGAAGAATACAGACATCACCAGTATACAGTGAGCACCGAGTGGCCGGGAGGGGTGTACGGCTCGCCCACCGTTAATGGTACCAACTGTATTATATTACAGACTATACAAGCTTGTGTTTTATAATAAATGTAATATATATGTTATGCGATAAATATGATGATAAAGAAAATGAATTATGAAAAACAAAATTAAGGATAATAGAAAAATAACAAACATTGTGTATTTTTTTTTTTCAATAAATCATTGTGGAATAGATTATAAATTAATATTAATAGATTTTTGATTTCTTATTTTATGTAGGTTTTATTAATTTAAAATTGCTGTATTTACCTAAACTATGAAAAAGATAGATAAATTTTGGCTACGTATTTTGGAAGACGAAATATATAGTAGCTAGCCGTAAAAATAAAACAATTAGTTCAATATGTCGCACTCAATATTTGAAATAAGAACGAGTTCTTCATTCAAATCCTCAGGCAGTCGTGCGGGCGGCCTGATAGCGGCGTGCTGGGCCACCATGATGTACGTCGGCCGCGAACAGTACGTGCGGATGGCGGGCGAGGTCGTCCACACGGCCAGGAGGATAGAGGACGAGTCAGTTACACACACACACACACACACACGCACACATTGATAATGACATTTGTATTTTTGTCTGTACCGAGCCTGATAACTGGCCGGTTTTTTCTTTTCACACTTTTATTTTTTATATCACCAATATATGTTTTCGTACTTGGTTTTTAATCAGAATGACAGGCTTGAATCCGTATCCTTTTTTTTTCTTACATATTGAGGTATAACAAAATTTAATTTATTCCAGTTAATGTGATTGGCAGTGACCGCTCACGAAATAACTCACGTTATCTATTGCTATCGCTATTCACCGATAGCCGGAATTTGTAGCGATGTTTGTCGCATAGGAAAATATTCACTTCTATAATGAAGTACTAGATGATTTTACATAAAATCAGTCTCAACCGATCTTGTTTGGTACTGGAAATATAATAATATGTTATTTATATCCCAGGATCCGTAAGATTAATGGATTGTTCATATTCGGCCAGCCCGCGACCACCGTGGTGGCGTTCGGGTCCAACAGCTTTGACATCTTCAAACTAGCGGACCTCCTGCATCAGAAGGGTTGGAGCTTGAACGCCTTGCAATTTCCTTCCGGGTAAAATACATTTTATGTTATAACAAACAAATAACAATTGAATTTATTACAAACAAATTTTAACTTTAGTCTTAGTATTTATCACAAAAAGTAATTATCGAATTTAATGAATTTATGATATTATATGTTTATAAGACGTAGGGCCTACTTATATATATCTATATGTATATATATATATATAAGCTTAATAAGCTTATAATATGGTCTCTTAAATTATCAACGTTAGTATAAATATTTATTATTGACAGATTAAAAATCTTATCTACATGTCTCAATATGACAATTCTCTTTCGCGTAAGACACGAGATGGGATACATTTTTTTAATCTATTAACAAATCTTCTTAACTCATGACATCACAGAGTATCAATAATAAAATTATGTAACTATTCGTTCCAGTTCTATATAGTTAATGTTTTTGTTCATAATGGTATTTTTATTCTAGAATCCATATTGCGGTGACTCATGCTCACACTAGAGCTGGTGTCGCTGACAGGTTCTTGGCTGACCTGAAGGAGACTACAGCTGTTTGTATGAAGGAAGGAAGTGCTCCAGTAGAGGGGAAGGTTAGTATAGAGGAATTAGAGACCAAACCTCTCAGCGCTTCATGGATCCACCGTGCGGGTGGCGGGTACATCGTTGCAGGGAGAGGAGCTTCAACAGTGCCTGGGACTTCCGACCCAGGTGTAGGTTTAAGGGGCCCTATCTAACACGCGTTGAGCGCTCACCTCCACCGTCGAGGCTCCTCTCTCTAGCTAACCAAATATGAAAAGAACCTACTAGGGCTGCCTTCGAAGTACGTTCTAAGAATGAATTAATATTAGTTCTTGGCAGGCCCAAGTCTTTTAGCAGGTGGTAGAGAGATTTGGCTGTTATACCTCTCGCTCCCACTTTTACCGCGTACATATTTACAACGAACCTATTCCTAGTGAGTTCGTTAGTGAGCTCGTGATACTTGCTGCCCTTGATGGCATGGTTTTAGTAATGTTATAAATACGAAAGTCTATCAGCAAGTGAGGATGAATGGATTGTTACTATCGTGCCAAAAAAACCTAATACATTTTGATGACAATTTATGGTAATGTAGCCTAGACAACAGCTTCAGGTGTAGGCTATATACTATGCAAGAATCTCATGTATTTCCCGGGGAAATCCCTTACCCTATCTATTGTTTTAACAGACTATACTATTCTGTCTAAACTCAATTCCGATGTCAACACGGCCGAGGTCGTGGACAAAAACTAGTAATCTAATTTTATATAAAATTTTATAGAAATTTAATAAATAATTGGTACTGGTTATTTGAAAAATAATTGTCAGTTATTTTTGGATATCAGTTAGAAACGATTTGTCAAACTCGTATAGCAATACCAACTTTAAATGTACTACTTAAGGTTGGTATTTGCATGTCTTGATGTTTTCTTTGGATTAAATATTTCATATTGTATTTATTTAACAATCTGCTTGCTAATTGAAAGATATTTTGATTGTATAACTCAAACGGTGATATTTAATATCAATTAAGACAGCTGTGAAGGGAAAGTGAGTCTTGCCGTAAAGACATAAGGTTGACAATCAGATGAAATGCTTTGAAACATAATAAGATATTCCCATGAAGCAGTAAATTTATATAATCTGTTTTACATATGACTTATCATGTATATTTTTTTCCACAGATGGCTATTTACGGTGTGGCACAGAGTATACCAGATAGAAGTCTAGTGTCAGACATCACTAAATACTTCATCGATTCCATGTACTATTTACCCAAGCCCGGTGATGATGTGGAATGATTTCATAATTGTCACCAAATAGCCAATCAGTTTACAGTCGCTTTAATATAAGTGATGTCACTTTATATCTATCACAATTTGTATATATTTTTTGTGTAGGAAATGTCTTTAACATATTTTTTTTGGGTCTTAAAGATCATATGTATTCCAAGTGTTTTTACAATCTTACATATGTAATTTTTTTATTGTACTAGTTTAGTGCTTCCAGTCTGTTTATTATATAATAAATGTTTAAAATGTTTTGTTTTATTTAAGTAGTATATGATATAAGTATATGTAAAGAAATTGAAGTATTTCTTTGTGATGATAAAATTCCTATTTATTGAGTCCATATTAAACTTGTTTGTTTAATCATTGAAATCAATGATTTTGAGCTGCTTTTTAAAGATTTTATAGAAAAAACTTAAACTAGTTCAATTTCAACAAAGATCATTTATAATGACGGTCCTATATCATGGGTAATTAATTTATTGACAATCAAAGAATTCTTTCATTCTTTTAATTTCAACTTGGAGGAAAGAAAATAATTCCTTAAATTAAAAAAAAATCAAGAAAGTCAAATTGTATTTTATCTGTAATTTTCTTCTTATGTCAAAATCAAGCGTGTCAAAATTAATTGGTAAAATGAGATGGATCCTATTTATATTGATGGCTCTATTAATATCACAGACTGTACGTTGTACAGTAAACTACTGCGGCTCCAGAATGTGTTCACATACGAATGAGCATACATTTTGTCGGTATTCTGTTAGTATTACAATATCAGTTTGTTTTTGGTCAAAACTACATAAATTTATATTATTTTATGTAACAGTAATTTATTTCGATAAGAAAGTGCATGAAAGCTCTATATTGAATGTAGTCTGTATTTCTTGTATATTGCGATTCTAAAATACTTTTCTTCTCACTATTCGTGTTCAAATTTATAATAAGGGTTAGGATAATAGGATGAATATCTTTGTGATTGTGGAATGAGGGGGGAGGGGGGTGTCTACGAAGTGGTCCAAATTCAGGTCGATTTTTACAGTGCATTTATCTCGGTATGGCTTCCTCATGGAGAACCTTTGAGGTTCAATTAAAATGTTTTAATTTTGATGTACTAAAATGATTTTTAATTTAGGTCCTGTTACTGTGTTGTTTGTTATATCATATCGTAGAGTTGAAGTTCTCACTTAGGTATCCTTAACTTCGTTTAAATTACTAACCAATCTAACAGCTGTCATACCTCAAATGCCTTCAGATAATGCAAGCCATTTTGCACATGAAAACGATTGCGTCTATGTATTTATAAAGAATAATAAAAAAAAAACAAGTTGTCATATTATCTAACGAATCATTAAATGGTGAAATTTTTTATTATGAGTGGTGGATGGACTTTAGATTTTTCAAACAAACCGTTGATGTAATAATTGAATTGAAAAATAATTAATTTAATCTGATCATAACACATGGCTGGGTGCAAGACACGTCAGGGATATAAATAAATTCTGTTCAGTATTCTCGTTTAGTGACAGCATCTAATAGTTCTGTTTTATCTATATAGATAGTGTCTTTTAAGTGGAAAATAAGAGATTTTTAGTATTGACCTTTTATTAGTAAATATAAATAATTTATAGGCTGGGCCAGGTCCAAATTGTAGAGGTTATATGGAAGCTCGTCTGTCATCGGAGGATAAAACGCGTATTATAGAGCGCTTGAACCGACGACGCAGCGAAACAGCGGTGGGACTGAGCAAGTTACCACCAGCCGGGGATATGTTGAAACTGGTTATTTGGTTTTACAACAGTTACATTAATTTCATAACAGATTTTATTAATGACTAGAATAAAAGATAAAATCCCCGTGAGAGAAAATTTCTACTTTTTTCTTGAATTGAATTGAAATGACAATAAGAATAGCTAGTGATATTTTTGTTAATTTTGTAATTTTAGTAGTAGTAGTAGTAATACATATTTTTTATTAAAATATCTTTTCTACGTTATAATATAAAGGAGATAAGATATGAATTATTTTCTTCACAAAGCGTTGGGTGGAAGAGTTGGCTCGCGAAGCTGAAAGATGGGCGAACCAATGTCGGCCTCCAAACTCACCAGAAGAACAAGACTTGTGTCGAGATTTGTGTACGTTACATTATAATATTCATCTGCATACGTAACATATCACTTAAACTTGTCAAAAGCAGTAATTTTTAACAATGGCCCTTAAAGTTTTTGAACTGTGACATACATATGACATATTGCTTTTTATTTCCCAATTTAATTCGAAAGAAGTTTCTTTAATGATATAGATTCCATAACGGTTGGTCAATGCGTCGCTTCCGTTGTGGGCGAAGCGCCAGGCCTGCGCCCTGAAACAATGGTTGATATGTGGTTCATGCAGAACAAATACTACAGAGGAAATGTCACTTCATATTTGCCGTAAGTATCAATAGATATAACAAATTAGTATGCTGCGTTTAATGTAATTTGAATCTACCCTCAGATCGGAGGACGGCGCTAATTCCTATGACGATTTTGCCCAAATGATTTGGTCTCGGACTTATATGGTGGGCTGTGGACGAAGCAGATTTATGGTGATTAATAAAACTAAATATTTCATATATATCTGATTATTATGTCCTGGGTACAGTTTAAAAAGAAATAAAGTATAAAAATAATATAGACGGATTGGCGGGGACGTCTCCGGACTGTAGAGCGCTTGGTATGCAACTTTGCGCCTCGCGGCCCTGCAATCTATAGACCGCTGTGGAGCCCTTCAGACCCGGCCACCGCGTGCCCTCCTCGCTCTAGACCTGACCCAGCTTTACCAGCACTGTGTATTTATCGTAAGTTCCTTTTACGATAAATAATTGTTACATTAATGTCAGTCGCTATCTGTAAGTAGGTCGCCCACGATAAATATCCGCTTTATTATAAAATTGTGTCAATGTCAGAGCGGAGTTTTTATCCCCAGACTAAAAAATATAAATATTTCAAAGAGACAGAGAAAATCTTCAGTAATTAAAGTAATAAGAATTCCTGAAATCCATTTATCTATCTCACAAGACTTTCCACATTTTCCTTTCGATTCGTATTCCTTTACAAAATGTTAGGCTGTCCTAGGTTCGAAACAATTTAAAATAGCTCATTTAAATAAATCCAGTGGAATAAATAAAAATAGAAAAACATGAGCCATATTTTAATGGTTTGAAAACATGAGTTTAGTTCTGTGAATTAAGTGACAGAAGTAATTGTAGAAATCTTCAATTCCAACTGAACATTTTAAATAGAGTGTACGACTGTATATTTTATAATTACCACAGAAAAAAATATGAATGAATTTAATGATGAGAATAGTGTACTCTCACTCGAAGATAACTTATTATTGGACTCATTGAATGATATCGAGAGAAATAAATCGCTAGATTATATCGGAAGCTTGGATGAAATTTATTTGACGAAACTCGCTATAATGACCATGACAAATAACGATTCTCCAGTATCGTCTCTTCATTCAGTAGAAAAAAGACATCATAATATGTTAGAATATAACAATAGTTCCGTTCCAAGTAAGGGATTGGATAACAATACATCAAGTATACGGATAGTAAAGAAAAAGGTGTATTTCGTTGGCCGTCCGAAGACTTACAAGGTGGAAGACTTAAATGATTTGAATGATGTAATAAATGAGAGTAAGTACGCGGAAGAATATGTAATAACTCCGAACGCACCTTAATAAAATAACCTGTCGTATGTTGCAGATAGAATAGAAGTAACTACCAGAGATATATATGACTACTATGAGTATAAGGAATTAGATGATTTGGTAGAAACAACTCAGAGTACGATGAAAACATATGGAAATACAGTTGAAGGTGCGTTGTACGATTCAAATATGAAATGTATTGAATTATTTAAATATAACACATGATTGCAGAAACGAAAATATATGAGAGAGACGTTCTTAATGCCACTGATATTAGTGTATCTGCTAGTCCAATAACAAGCACATTGGAATCAATAAGCAATAGTGAAAATATAAATGTTCAAATTCATCGAAACAAAACTGGACTCGAGTCTGCGGAACAAGTTGTCGAAGATAATTTTATAGACGATTATCTCACAGATGGTAAGTGGAAAGGATTTACGAAGGTTTGAAGGGAAAAGCACAAAGAAAAGAATTGTCTTGAATGATATAATACATACCTAACAGTTTTAATTAATTTGTTGTTTTCTAATACTACTTTATATTATATACCTATAAAACACTATATGATTTCTGTATTTAAAATTGAATATTCAATTAGGGCTGATTTTGAATTATATTTCCCAGCTGAAACGGCTCGTCAGCTGCAAGAAGCCTTGGAGCGTATGGAAAGCAAATTAGCTACACCTTCATCTACACCTGGAAAGGTAACAAAATATTCATTGAAATGAAAATGTAAATAGACTTGTATTTTCCGGACGTTTCATTTATTTTTTTCTATGTTGCTACTCCAATGCAACGTGTGATATGCAATAATTCAATATTTGTGATAAATAGAAGACGTGATAAGTCTCTGACATTTCTTGTAACAATTTATATATTTTTGTTCGAACCGAAATAGGTTCGCAGAGAGTTACGTAATTCAAATGAAAGAGACGAGGATTATAGAGTGGAAACGGAATCTCCTGTACACGTCGAGAAGAATAAGACAATAGATAGAGGTCCGATGCTCAGCATGGTGTTGAAATATATGCCGTACTTGAAAACGTATGAAAAGACCATTCTAGGGGATCCCAGCGCCAGCCGCGCCTCTCTACTAACGCCCTATTTAACATTACATTTTATTACGCATCTATTATTTTATTAGACTTTATTTTACAATATTATCAGATATCAATAGATATTTTTCGGTATATTTTTATTAATAAATGTATTATTCAGGTAATTAAGGTGCTTTTATGTTTTATTGATTTTCCAAATAAATCTGTATTTATATGTTTTATTACACGGTTTTGTTAGTAAAGTTCATTATAGTTTTTCGTATAGACGTGTGCATACTTTTGATTGCAACTTTATTTTTTCTATATGAATGGTTTCCTGGGGCCAATGTTATTATGATACATAGGAAGGGTAAGAGCCACAGTCAGTGTATTGGCTATTTAACAATTAGGCCAGTACTGGTGCTCGCGAGGTTATCGTCCGGCAGTCGGAATCGCGTGGTGTCGCAGGCAACTCGTAGAACATGTAACTTTAGACATTTACGAAGTCACTATTAGGGTTAAAAAATAACGAATGTTTTTACACCGTCACATTATAAATTCGATATTATTATCGTTTACCGATTTTTTTTATTCAGCAATAATATATTTAAAGTTTTAAGTAATTGAGAATCATTGAAATAAAATTTTTTGTAAATCATTTTGATTTACGTGATTCATCCAAAATTAGTTACCGTTATTTTAAAGGAACACTTATGAATTATATTGTTATATAGAATTGATGTTTAAATAACAAAATGTCACAAGATATGAAGTCAGCTTCCATGGATCTTAATTCATCTCGTTCCTGGTGTCGGAGGGAGAACGACGTTAAGATAGAGCTCGGCTTCAACGTGCCTCTGGGAGCGATGTCGGCACACCCTGTATTTCATTCCTCTTGGGATATCGGATGGTAAGAAATTATTAATACACCTGTTTAAAGTTTCATCCGTCAACAAAGACTTTGCTAAAATAGTATTAAAAAAAAAATACAATTAAAATTAAAACCGAACTTTTGATTCTGAAGGCTTCTGAATTTCGGTATTATTTATAAGAATTGTAATTCGAGTAACCTGTAACTTTTTTCTTTTTTCTTTATTTATTTATGCTAAGGCTTCATTTGCACTGGAATCGTGGAATAATTTTGCCAATATCAACGTTTTTATTTGTTGGACGAATTATAATCTTGAGTAGGTACTTTGTGGAGGAAACACGAAGTAATTTGTCGAATAGAATAAAGGGGTTTATTTAATTATTATTAAAGCTCTAATTATTAAACTTTAGTTATAAATAAACTGTGAAACAAAAAGTTTATAATAAGACGACAATAAAAAGTATCCTTGAGTTGAGGGCAGTGTTTTAGTATTTTTATCATATTTTGTTATTATTTATAGCTTGTTCTATATATTTTTTAAAGCATTATTTCAAACTTTTAATAGAATTAACTTATGAATATAGTCAGCATTATTGAAATGCATATTTCTGAAAACATTTTTTGCAATAATTATTTAGGGTTTCGAGAAGCTTATATTTACATTGAACATATACTCGTATAGTTGCGCAGCAATTAGCCTTTTAGCTACACGCGATATTTTGTCGTCTAGTTTCGGCTTTAATGATTACTTGTAAAATTGATAACATCGATGTAATGTATTAAAAAAATAATAATGTTAGTGATGAAAAATATGTTTTAAAATACATTTATAAAATTATGTATTAAATTCTATTTTTTTTAAAGTTTAGTTAATTCTTATTCATTTGTTTGTGATGAGATTTTGATCGTTATCTTTAGTATTTTTTGTTTAATTGTTTTTATATAAAATTCAATACAGAAGAAAGAAAAATCTCTATTTACTACTTGGACTACGTATCCATCATTTCTTTTAGAAGTTTACGTTAGAACTGATTTGGTTTCAAATGTACTGACACTCAGGGCAGCTTCTCTGCAGTTTTGTTAATGTTTAATTAGCACTACTGAGATACTGGTTAAAGTATATAAAACTAATATTTTTCGGATTACACTACGCGTATTTTGTTATCATTTTACTTGAAACAGCTGAAATAATAATCCCGGGTCGCTTCATTAGCTGCAAAAAAACTAAAACATCCAGAACACAGAGGGAACACAAGTATCTTTCTTTTAGAGACATCTTTCCTTTGTTGCTTGTCAAAAAAGAAAGGGTAACTCCTTAATTAGTTTTACCTCTACACACAAATCTGAATCTCACTTTTTTGCTTCTATATAATTCAACTTCGGCGACTTCGGTAATTATTACGACCCTAAATTTATGGGCTTAATACGTTGGACATAACTCGCGAAGTGCTTTCTATGGACTACTCAGGAGGAGAGAGGATTAACCTCACAAGTCTTCCCTATATTTTAAAAGTTCAGATATTCTGATGAAATTTCCTTCAAATTGCTAAGACCCAGACATTATCTATTGACCATGTCTTTGATGCTCCTATTTTGGTTTTCGTTTTCGGTCGGGTTTTTGCACAAGGCCGGTTTATCAAAGCATACAACACCATGGCGATTCGTATTAATTGACATATTTTTTAATAAGGTTTTTATGATTACCATGCCAATGCATTTTTATAGACGGCTCAATCTAATATTTCTCAGATACGTTTTCAGAAATTTAAACCTATTTAAAGAATAAATATTTTTAAGTTTAATTCATCGATGTTTGTGAATGTATCACTAAGAAAATATAGCGAACACCATCCAATTTCAGAGTCCGTCATCCATTTCCGCGTCGTTGTCTGAATAAACTAACTCGTTTTACTTTATTCCTTATACCTGACCATCGTGATTAGCGCTTCATACCTGAAAACTTCTTATTACTACGTAAGGCACAAGTTCATCTCCATATAGGCTATTGTTTACGTCTCTGGTTTGTTGTTCTGACGTATATACTTCTTTAATTTAGTTCCATACTCTAAGAAGAGTTTGTATTAACAAAGATCGATTACTCACAGATAATCAAGAACGCTTCTGATTCGATTTATGTCTCCTAATAACTGTAAAATGTTAGATAGGTATGGTTCTGAATAATTGTAAGACATTACAGTACACACCGTTGGCATGGTAGTCGTCCTATTATCTGAAAGGATCATATCCTTCGACTGTGTACAACGAGGTTATTTTCACGATGCAATAAGGTGAATGATCTTCAATTCAAGTTCAAATGTTTGGTTCTTAAAAGTTAATTGTGCAAATCTATTTTGAAAAACAACTAATACTGAAGGAAAAAATTAAAGCAAAAAAGCTTGAAGACGTTCTTGTGACAGTAAACACTTTTCATTAGGTCGACGGACTGTTAGGGAGGTAAACCCCGAGTAATAAAACAAATTGTTTTAGTTTTTTGTTTATTGTTCTAACACACAGTTGACGGGCAGTTCGAATCAGATGTAGATGAAGTTGTAGGTGGCTTACCGACCTAATTATTTTATTTATTTAGTTGAAACAGGATCACGGGTACCAAATTAAATATTTGCTTGTTATATTTATTATACATATTCTTTCAGAATTAAGATATCTTTGTACGTTTTTTCTTATCTGATTAATTATTACATTTAAATTTTAATAGGTTTTTTGAAAAACAAATACTTAAGTATGAAAAGTGTGTTAAGCTATTTATTCATATACTACTCTCTTAACAAAAAATATAAAATAGCCATTAAATAGAATAAATTTAATAATTAAATAGCTATTTAATTTGAGAATTATTAAACGTATAATTATGATAACTTTCAAATGGTACGCCCGATTTAAATTTTTTAAAAAGTAATTTACAGATAGTGATGTAGGCATGAAAACGAAGTAATTTATTTTGATAAGACTTAATACCGTATTTATGTATTCACATATAGCTTAACTCTTAGGGAGCACTTAACTCTTAGGGATTTCATAAACAATAAATTACAATGTGTATTGTGTTGGGATTTCAATTAACTAATAACTAGTCTAGACAGTTCATTGCTCATTGCACACAAGCATAAACATATTAATTCATTGAACTAACAGCGTATTTTTTACTGTCAAGGGAATTTTAAATGGCTTACAACGAATCCGATATAAATATATAAACTGTATATTTCATTTTACACCATTTTTTAAAGTTATGTTCACCCATGAGAGATTTCACTGTTTTATAAATGACTTAAATTTTTGATATTTCAGTAAATTTCAGGCGAGATTTGTTATCTCGATTTATTTTGTAAGTACAAATGAAAAATAAATTTTATGGTTCTACTATATATTTTCAGTATGTGATGTCCAAATTCTTTCAAAAGTCGAACAGTACATGTTTAAAGGCTATACTGGTAACTGTACCAGATCGGCAATAAGCTTACTGAAACTTATTACAGATCTTATAATTATATGTAATTAAAAATGCATTTCGTTTGGTTTGCTAACATAAATGTATCTTTCGTTGGAAAGTTTGGAACATTTTCTCCCGTTGCGTCTTTTCCTTTTTGGCTCCATATATAATCATATAATCAACAGAAAGTATGCTTACTCGTTTGCTTTACTTACTAAAAAGTGACGCCAATCTATTAAATAATTATAAATAGTTTAAGGTTTCGTATGTTAAATTACTTGTACCAAATAAATGCTGATATAAAATAGAAAGTTCAATAGTCTTTAATTGTATAAGCAAACTGCAAACCACTGATTCAGAAATGTCCTTCTGAAAAGTGGGCTGCTAAATATCTCAATTTAAGATGATTGACCTTAAAGAGGCGACGAGAGTAAAATAAATTTTAATGCCAATGTCGTTTTAACAACTTCATAAAAGTTTGCTCGTGTCGGTTATTCCATTGAGCTAAATTGTCGCGTGGGTTTTTGATATGATGCCTTGAATATCAATTACCATTATCTAATAAGAATCGTTGTTAAGTATTTTATCATATAATTTAGTTCACAGCACGGCAAATTTTTCTTTCGCTCTATTTACTAGGAGCAGTTTGATTGATAGATGGATATTTTACTCAAAGCAAAAAAAAAAAAAATTAAAAAATTAAAGCAAAAATAAAACAGAGACAAATTGATACAACCGTCTCTAAATATTAAATATCATAGCAGACAGAAATTAGGATAAACGTTTCAAATATAAAAAAGCCAAAAGTCATTCACCCACATGAGTAATTCAAAATACAATTGTTAATAATGTCAGTCACCTGATAAATTTGATTAATTTTAATGACTATGGCCAGTTTAATAGACAATGACCACAGATCCTGAAGTCTTTCACTTCATCGATTGTGTTCTAAGTTCGATGACCTCGTAGGCAACGGCCTTTGACACACATCCTTAACCTGCAAGTCTTACCCCAGTTCCGTGAATGGACAAACAAAAAGTTGAACAACCTTTACTTACAGGCAGTAGTTTGTAACTCCATCAACAGGCATTTTTTTAAATATTTTATTACAAATTGGTTTTCAATATTTTAAGACTTATTCTGGATTTAATTTAAGGTATATGATAGGTAAATGATTTCTCATTGTTTTGTATTACAATAAAAAAAATGGATAAATAATATTTTTCAATAATAATAAATTCAAATAATAAGCAAATATAATATTATAAGTAACACACTTCTAATACCTTTGAAATATCTGGGTCAGTGAGAAAAATGATTAAAATCAGCTTCATAATGTAAGGTCACAGTGGCCTTTCATTCGAAAGGAATTTTTTAGGTAAATGACAGTTCCATTTGGAATGGAATATGCTCTGTAAAGAGTCTGTACACAGTTGAGTTTCCTTTGACGAGAAAACCTTATTTAGGCTACGCACAATATGGCCGGCAAGTGTTTCCGGCCGTTGTCTTGGAAACGAAATCAAAACAGTTGCCAAATTACACCACTTTTATACCCCAACAACAGCTGATAATTAATTACAAAAAGATTATGAATTCGTAACAAAATTACCTTTTTGTGATTACATATGTACTTTCTATAAGTACACATGTACATTTCAATTGCTGTCAGACTATTAAAACGCAAAATGGATTTTGGTTTTGGGGATGCTTTGATCCCTAATGTCAGAGGATTGAGGCAATTTTTCGAACGTGATCCTTTTTTTGGGTATGTAAATTATGAAAAGGTTCTGTAAATATTTGATTGTTGAGATATAGGATATGATTAGTAATTAAAAACGTTGTTAATAAAGTCTTTGTTAATTAATATTTAATGATAAAATATAATTTTTATTAGGTTATTTTTATATGCGTTCTGCGTATGGGACAATAAAGAAATATGAAATATGTTACTATGAACAGTTAAAGTAATTTGGGACGAGTAAATAATAATATGTTATGCTTTGTTAACCAGTCCTAGTTCTGGATTTCACCAAATGGCCAGAATGATGGATCGTATGATGTCTGAAAGCCTTCAGCCGTTTGGATTTGCAAGATTCACAACGCACCGGAGTGGAGATGACAACGGAAATTCTATGCCCAGAGATGGATTACGGGCTGAAAAAAGTGATAATCGCAGAGAACGGGCGAGAAACCCTCAAACTCACGCTGGTAATGGGACAAGACATCCACCGACACAAGGTAAGATTCCTGTAAAGACATTACTTATAGTAACATAATCGAGAGTTCACTTAACGTATAATAGTACTTATCGCGTAAACATCACATGTATTATTGTTTTAGTAGTCAAACCAACTCCGATCAACTCTTTTCAAGACAATGCATCTGATCAGTCGAAACCAACAGACCCAACGACAGAGAAATGGGCTGGAACATTAAGAAGACGCGACCCTGACATACAGCCAACTTTACCATCGATCATTCGTAAAGCGTCTTCGACACATTCGTCTATCAGTAGTGGAAGAAAAACCCGATCTGTAGATAGAGTACCAAGAACGAGGCGGCAGTTAGTGCCGATTAAACCAACCATAAGACCGCGAGATGTGCCAGCAGAAGGAGATGTTACTATGCTAGAGAAAGATGAAAAACTTTTTAACGCGACAGGTTATGAAGTGCATCTCGTTGAAACGTTAGAAAGGGATATTTTACAAAGGAATCCAGATGTTCGCTGGAAGGACGTGATTGGTTTAGACGATGCAAAATCTGTGCTACAAGAAGCAATGGTACTGCCGCTAGTGATGCCTGACTATTTTAAAGTAAGTCTTCATAGTAAAAGTGTTTTGGTATTTTTAGACGATGAATGAAATTATTTTGCAATGGTTTTATTTCAACGATTTAAATAATAATAAATATATTATTAAATTTTTGTCGAACCCTCTTTTTTATTAGTTCATTTTTCATTATATTTCATAAAAAGCAATAATTATAATCTGGTAATAAAAAGTAAATCCAGTCTAGTCTAGATTTATTATTCGCGTGAGAGATAACGGCTAAGCAAGAATATATTCACAACATTAAGTCATAATACTATTACAAGGCAAAAGTTCGTCTAGCTAAGTTAAGGGAAGGCCATCTTAATTAAAGAAATGCAAATTACATAAAAGATTGCGATTACAAGCAGTAAGAAATAAACGGTTTTTTAAAATATTGGCCTTCAAGCAAAACTTTTTTATATATATAAAAAAAAATATCTAATATTAGGGTAATATTGAGTCCCTTGTACTATTTATTGTTAAAATTATTTTTTTATACTAAATGTAATTTGGTTTTTGTTGGTGATTACCAAAATATACGTAAAATATGTTAGCTTATTTATTTTCCAGGGTATTCGACGTCCATGGAAAGGAGTTCTCTTAACTGGACCGCCGGGAACTGGTAAGACACTCCTAGCGAGGGCGGTGGCGACCGAGTGCAGGACCACATTCTTTAATGTATCTTCCGCAACCCTTACATCCAAATATCGCGGTGATTCAGAAAAACTTGTCAGGCTTCTCTTTGATATGGTAAGATAAACTTATCCTAAATATTGTACACAATAACATAATCTCAATACTCAAAAGGAAAAAAATCATAAACGTATTCATTTTAAAGTTTTACTGCCTTTGCAGCAGCAGTGTTGTCGGGTATCTAGGCATTAATCCTTAATGCACACATATCTAGCTTTATTTTGTAATGTTATAAAACTTTGTTTTAAGTAATAGATTAATTATTAATACTTGTTTCAGGCTGCGTTCTACGCTCCTAGTACAATATTTTTAGATGAAGTTGATTCTCTTTGCGCCGTTCGTGGAGCCGATTCAGAACATGAGGCGTCCCGACGTTTTAAAGCTGAACTACTTATACAAATGGATGGATTAGCTGCTGCTTTGTAAGTCATACTGTCATTTATATAATAAACTATTTGCGCTCATTATTCGTAATAATGTTTCTTTTTCAGCAATCAAGATAAAGTTATAATGGTGTTGGCTGCAACTAATCATCCATGGGACATCGATGAGGCGTTCCGAAGAAGATTTGAGAAGAGAATATATGTTGGTCTGCCTGATGGTATAATATTAGTTTTTTCAAATTCCTTGTCAGTTTATTGCTTAATGAAATTATGTTATTCGTCTTTCCCAAATACGCTATCCAACAATTTGTTACTTTTAGAAGTTACGGTCATAAAAAGTATATTTTAATTACAAGCTTTTTTTGAATCGGATGTGTCTACTGTATTTTTTTTTTGTGTAATTCTCATTTTCTTCTTGGCTTTTTGTTATAAATTATGTCTTAACATAATTGCTTGAATTGCATTCTAGAGCCGACGAGAGTCAAATTACTAAATCTCTGTCTCCGTGAAGTCATTTTAGGAGATGATGTTGACTTGAAAGATCTGTCGACGAAGCTGGAAGGATATAGCGGATCTGATATAAATAATCTATGCAGGTGATAATTTTTACATGAATTAAATAGATATTTTTATTACATGCTATTTATTTAAAACTCTCTCCCATGTAATTTGTAGAGATGCAGCAATGATGACAATGCGCCATAAAGTAGCAGGAAAAAGTCCGGAACAAATTCGTCGTTTGAAACGTTCTGAGTTGGAAGCACCAGTCACCAAAGCTGACCTCATAGCTGCCATGGACAAAACGCGACGCACAGTCACTCAAGCTGATGTAGCGCGTTACAGCAACTGGATACAAAAACATGGCTGTTCCTAGCATAGGGCTAAAGCGCTTAAGGCGCTTTTGAGATGCCTTAGATCATAGGCGTCCCATTTATGGCTTTGACGAAGTTTTGCCGGATAGACTTTTTCAATAAATATAGTGATCTGATGAAGAAATAATAGCTATAAAATTTATGTGTTTCTAATATATTTTCGAAAGTATAGTGCCTACGAGATTAATAAAAGTGTTAAATAAGGTTTTTTTTATTTATATATGAAAAAATACATATTGAATATTAGTACAGATCGTCTCGTTCCATTTATTTTGTCAACCATAGATTTAGAAGAGTACATTTTTTTATATTCAATATAATAGATATTTATAACATTATTTTTAAATATATCAAAATCGACATTTACATTCCATTCATAACTAATATACGAGTATGTAACGGTTATAGAAATCGTTACAGTTGAGAGTTAAATGGTCTGCAACTTTTAAAATGTAATTGACTAATACAGATATCACCTGTTCATTCTAATATTGAAAATAAGACTTTGTAGAAAATAAATTAGATTTAAAATGTCAGTGTTACCATTTAAAATATTTAAACCGTTTTAAATATCACAGTTCTATGTATAAAAATGAATGCATTAACGTATGATATGTTATTAAAATACGTTCAAAAGTATATGGTAGCTAAACTAAAACTATATTTGTTACTTTTGTATGTGAAGTATCCTGATTAATATTAAGGTAGTGTTACTATTGGTTAATCACGTACAGCCAGAAACGGAGGAGGTTCTATGTTATTTAATCCAAATAAAATTAATCACGTGGTGTTGCTATTTTTTCAATAGCATAATATGTAATTTATATAAAATGAAAACAACATAGAATAATAAAAGTTTATTAAGGAATGGTCAAGCATGTCTCACGATTGTACATTCAATGTATGTAAAAATGTATGATTCAATAAATTATTTGCTAATTTGCTACCTGATATTCGTTTTATTTCATATTGATATTATTTAAAGGCCACATTTCGGTCCAAACGTTTTCTATACATAATATATTGCTTAATATTAATTGTGACAATCTATATAGAAAGCGCTTTTGGCTTTGTTTTTGCTAATATAATATTTTTTTATCTGTTTTGTAAATCAAGTGCTCTGTTTTTTCACAATTATTGCTCGGCGAATGCTACGTGTTTTGTGAGTCTTGAGTTAAATCGACGGCTCAATAATAATAAAGTCCTGTGAACGATAATTTTTTTTGTTTCGGATATTTATGTGACGTATAGAGAATATCAAAGATTTAGATTAAGTTTCGACTGTTAAAGACTCGAGGTCTCCGTGGATATTATAACAACGAGACATTTGATAACGCGATATTTACATTACAACAATAAAACAAAAGAAATACAACAGATCTTTGGCTACAAACGAGTGATGACTATTCGAATAATACTTATATTAAGTTTAATTATTCGTATTATAATAAAAATAACATATCAATATAAGCGAAATATAAAATTTTACACATAATCCTTACATAGCATCCATCAGTAAAGTCACCGTGATATCTGTTACATATATCCTAGGAATAACAAAGAACACAATTAAAAACGAACACATGATTCCGTAGATTATATTTAAAATAACTTTTGTGTTATAAATACGGCTTGGAAACTCCATTACTTGAACTTTATAATACTTTATCCTAGTCGTAGTGTTTGATTTCTACTTATCTAATAGAAGGCACTGAAGTGTTAAAGTTATACCGAATGAGTTTTTTACAATATAAGAAGGCAATCTGTGGTTCAAGCGTTTTGTGATTCATTTTTTAATTTATAAGACGGCTCCGTGTGCCATATACGTCTCACTTCCAAGCAATGTTCATAGTCGAGTTGAATTTTGCTTGAATCAAGGTAATGTCACTCAGGTGGTCTACCGTTCGGCTTGGCTGGAACCTCTTCTTCATCATTTTCGAGAATGGCCGAAAAGGAGAACGGGAAAAACGAATATCCCTGCCCATCGTAGAATTTGCTCATGAACTCAACCCTGGCGAAAAATAATATTAAACTAAGACTGAATTTTTAGTTAGTGAGATTACAAATCTGAGATATTCATTTCATATGTTCTTTAGAGACAGAACGAAAATCGCAAAACGTAACTCAGGAACGTGAAGAATGTCGAATACTTGTATATATACAAGTTTTAACAAAGAGTTGATTACTGAAAATGGCTTACTGAATTAATTATCTGTTATGAGGATTGATATCAAAATAGCTTTGACCTCACCAATGTAACCGTAGGGTGTGCAAGAACGCCGATAGGCCTTCCATCAGAACAAGTATGGCGAGAGTGAAGAACGCCCACACCGCGAATATCACGTACAACATGATGGCATTGACTGGAGAACCACCACTAAGGCCCATGCGAAGAACGCGCTGCCACAGAACCGCTGATAGTTCTAAAGCATAAAATCAACTACCATCATAAAGATCTGTTTCACATCGCAAGCAATATCCGTATAAAACATTAAAATAAAAAGAGGTTTTATAATTTTCGTTACTTCATAATAAATGATTAATGTAGACAAACGTCTATAACCTATAGTAACCTATACCTCATATAAGCCAAAACAAAGATAAATTAATGCACGTATTTTATAAATATCTTGGAATCGATTTATACGTGTGTGATGCTGGCACAGTTAAAAATAGAAATAGTTGACTTGATTATGCATGTCATATGAGTATTTTAGATATGGCATATGAAATATAAACTAACGCGCATGCGCCAAAGACAGAGCCCACAGCCGTAGGTAGGAGGCTGTGTGTGAGACGGTTCCCAGCACATACTCTATGGTGTGAATCGCTTGAGTGATGAGAACTTCACTGAGACCGCCGTCGTCCTCACTCGGTTCAATCTCCCCACTCTCGACACCTTGCTGGGATTGCTGGCGGTGATAACTTAATTAATTTTATGAGATCTAATACTCTCGCGAGTATTAATTTAAATGAAACTAATATTTTCGGACAACTACGCGTTATTTTATTATTTTTAAAACTACATGCTCCGGACGTTTCGGTTACTTTGCAGCGGCGATGATAACGTGTAAACGAGATGTGTCTCGTAATAAAATACGCGTAGTCATCCGAAATATGTAAGTTTCATTTAATTTATTTAGCTCGTTTTTGTGCATAATTTTCACCTAAAGGTATTTTTTCTTTTTTGTATTGCTTATATCTTCTGTAGTGCAATGAATCTTGTGTTTTAATATGGTTTAAAAATGACAATGAAAATTACGATCAATCAATAAGAACGAAGAACGTCGCTGGTAAAAGCGTTTTGTTGTATAATGATCTATAAATTTCCTTCTTAGTATAACGACAACGATGAGGTCATATTATTTCTTTGAATTCAATCATAAACTATTATAATATATAAGCGAATGTTTTGTATCTGACATGACAACGGAATCTTTATTTTTTTTAATGACTTAAGCATTGTTAAGCTTATAAAATTAAAAAGAAAATCTTCAATAATTACTAATTGCAAAACTGTTTGGCAGCGAAGTGATATGTCACACGTTAAGTGAAAAAAAAAGCATTAAATTAGTTAACTTAATGTATACAAACATAACAAAATACCTTTTTTTTCTTAGCAGCGATTATTTGATAAACTGGTTTTCCGAAGAGCATAACTGGCACACATAAAAAGGCTATGGCTAGGAAGGCTTTTTGTATAGCGTCTTGACCATCGAACATAAAGGTCCGGCAAGGAGGAGCGGTTTCTGCTGGCTTCAGGAGCATCATGTTGATGAAGATGATTAACACTGACGGAGCACAGGATGTGCCCAGTGCTGGATCTGGTACAAAAATAAAATCAACCTTAAAAGAATTTTAATGTTTCATTGCTAGAAACCGTGCTGACAGAAAATAAGAAGAGTTGTCGTCAGGTAAACTTCTCGAGGAAAGTTTTATGCGTATAGATTTGTTTTTATAAATGTTAATGAAGTAAATTATATACGGATTTCGGTATAAATAATTTGAGGGTATGTCGGAAGGTGAACATATTCGGGTTATATTGAAGCATAGTTTTATTTATTGATAATTATTATATAATAATTTAAATAGTACCTGTCGCTATCGCCGAATACATGAACCATTTTATGAACATTAGTATACAGAGATACCAGAACAGTAGAAGCAAAAACAGTATTTGTGGTAAATACTGTAGCAGTATCAGTTCAGTTTTCTTAAAGAAGCTGCAATACAAAATATTTATATATAATTAAAAAAAAAATAATTTTAACGTAATATATATAACAATATTGAAATATATTCTTTAATAATTAAGTAATTACTTGAAGTTTACCACACTCAATGTTACCCCGAACGCCATATGGATGACACCAAAAATTATAGACAGTTTCATCTTGAAGGAGTTTAGGAATATTATATTGTTAGCTGCGAACTAAATGAAAATAAAAATGAGATTACTACAATATACTGAGTGCTTAAAGTATTTGTTCGTCAGAAGACCAGTTCTATCACCTGCCAAGCCGGATCTAAGCCGAGAGGGTACGGTGTCTGTGTGTAAGCTACAGCCGGGTCCAAATCAAAACTACTCCTGTTCGTCAACGTGTCCAGATCGTAAACATTCTTCCAACTGCTGCCGAATACGTTTAATGATTTCGAAAACAAATCATTGTATATCAGACCGGTGTATATAGAGAATATTCCCATCAACAGCATTATGTAGCGCCCACCGAAAAATATGTTCCATATTTCGTTGTCTGTTTTCTTTTTGGCGAAGTTTCTTTCGTTTATGACGAGCGTTGCGGCGAATATTGTTATAATGAGACCGTGGCCCATGTCGCCGAACATGACGGCGAAAAGGAACGGGAATGTTATGATCGTGTACAACGCTAGAAAATAATGGAAAATAAATATATATATTAACGATAATTGATGAAATGAAACATCTGTATACAATTTTATTTTAATTTCAGAAATGTGTAATTAATATATTTCAAATAGGTATATGACGCGAACTTTTTTTTTGCATCCCAAGATAGTTTGTCTTTCTATTATTTAGTTCAGTTTACGTAAACGAAAATATAGATATTTATGTTTTAAGTTTTAGTATTTAATTTCAGTTAATTATATATGTATACGTAATATTGACCGTCGTAAGTGGTATCCAACCTGCGGCCTTCTGTATACACCGCAGTCGCTTATTTGGTTAGCGATTATTTATTATTTATTTGTGATTTCAATCATAATTACATCGCTCAAATGTTTCCGACCTAATCATAGACATTCGAAGCGCTACTGTAAAATTTATAAGTGGTTTTGTATTGTAGCTAAATAGCAGACGATGAAGATAAGGAATGTTTTATAAACATTATAGTAATGCTTGATAATAATAATAATTTCTTACCTGGATTAACTTCCCTATAGCTAGCGATTCCATAGGAATCAATAAGAGTTTGGAAGCCACGTGTAAATTTATTGGTTCTGTTAAATGTCGGTGGGACTTCTCTGGTCGGTACATGATGTAGTATCGATGGAATCGGACTGCCGCTTGCTTTCTGATGACAAAAATAACCCATTTCACTAAAGTTTTTGCAAGAAAATAACGAAATTAATTGATTCTTTTATAGTGATAGATCAGAAAAATTGCCAAAATAGTAAGTAAGTAAGAAATAGTTTAGAACTATGGAGGTTAGCTATTTAATCGCCAAAAACATACCACACCATTGTCCAAGGCTTTCTGTAGGATGTGCAGGTCCTGTCGAGGGACCCAGCACTCAGCAATCAAGCATTTCTTCACAATGTCCATACTGAACATGTTCAAGGTGTGGTAAATCGCTTTCTCCTTCCGAACTGCCACCATCCAAGTGCTTATATCTCGCCCGATATTGGCTAGCACTAACCTTCTGTGCTGCTCCGTCTGTTCTAGTACCTACAAAATATATTTAACGATTATTTTGAATATAATCTTTTATCAGATTGAGATGTTAGACTTATTCATATTTTCAAACGCCCTTAGTTTTGCCGTTACTGGTTAACTATGGAGATTAATTTTATATGGAATTATTGGCATATATTAAATAAATATTCCAATGATTTGTTGCAATGCATAAATGTTAATGATACTTAAAATATGCTGTAATATATATTACTGTATCACCGGCACCCGCACGGTGAATCCATTGAATGCTGAGAGGTTTCAACTCTTAAACTAACCATCTCTAAATCTTTGATTCGGGATCCAATTCCTGCAATCATTTCCTGTTGTTCCTTGTAAGTAGCCGGACATGGGTACAGCGTTGCTTGGAAACCGTGACAGACTTTCTTCACTCTTAACTTAATTTGTTCTCCGTGAAAGAATACAACGAATACTGTCTTTTGCAGCTCATGTCCCTATAATGGAAAATTTTTATTTCATTTCTCTCATGTCATATTGTTTTTATTCAAAATTTTGACTATTATCATAGTTTTTTTGCATCACGTGACCTGTTATATCGAAAATGAGAATAATTTCAAATCATCTATTTGAACTTACAGTCTTGGAGAAAATTATGTACCGCTTTATAACTACCAACAAGGAAATCAATAAACATGCCAATGACCTTTTGGCATTTGCTTTTTACCTAAAACTTTAATAAGGTACCAGCCATTTAGTTTATCAATACATGTTATATTATTTAAAATGTGTTTGTTGCTTTTTGGTATGAATAAATATTTTTTTACTTATAGTAAACGTTGCGTAATGAACAAAGAAATTTCTTGAAGTAAGTTTTTAACATTTATTGCTTACTGTTACTGGATCTTTGAGTGGTTGATCAATTTGTGCCTGTTTAAAGAAAATATTCCCGTGCGATATTCTCCATAGCATTCTCTCAAACGAGGCAACCCTGGGAGTAGCCACGACACCTGCTATAAATCCTAAGTGGCCTATCGCCCCTTCGTTATTATATACTTGAACCGAAGCGGATATCTTTCTATGAGCGCTGTGATCTTGAAAAAACGTTTGCGTCTTCTCAATTAATAGTTTCAGTTCTATCAATGCAAGATAATCTGTCTTTAGATTTTGAGCGTTTCTCGTAATTTCTTGAATTTCCGACTCTATGTAGTCAATCCTTTCCTGAAACAGATTTGATTTCTGTCAAATTATTATTCAAATGTGTAGTTACAAAAATGTGGCAGAGAATGGTTATTCTGGATAGCACTATTTAAAATAAGCAAATATTACCTCTAGTATATTAATTTCTCTCGGCGTCAATACTCTTGGTGAATGTTTCGGAGGTGGTGGCGGTTCTGGTAGTTCACCGCTCACCCAACGCAACTTCCTCTCCATTTCACTGCATCGCCTCACCTCTGACACATAACGCCGTTGGAAATCATTAACGTGAGGGTTCAACTGTAAAAGTTTTAATTTTTTTTTATCTTACCATCGTTTAATATTTCCAAACTTCATGGTTCAAGTGCCCGGCATTTGAAAAATGGTGTGATAGTTCGAATAGTTCGGATCCGGTTATGTCAAATGACATAGTTGTTTTAGGTTTTATATTTTGATATTCAAAACAGGCCTTATGAATAATATCAAATTAATGCCATTTACAGAAAACGTGCGAATTTAATTTTGGTAAAAATATAATTATGTATTATGTAACAATAAATCGTATTACTCGCAAAGGGCGCACCTAAAGCCAAAAATAGACCGTCAATTGGTCATTCTCTGTATCTACGTAACTTTTATTGGATCCATTTATAGCTCGGGTCGTCATGCATCTAATCTATCAATATACAACTCATAATATTAAATGACTTTTACACGTTTTGTAGGCTACATTATGTTTTTTATTTTCTTTATATACGAATAGTTTTTCGTGTTATTATATAATTTAAATTCACCAGAGATACTTTAATTCGTTACGATTAAAGGAAGGATGAATGTCTCAACTTAATGGTGATATAGCGAAGACTAAGTACTTGCATCCGTACGCTTTGTCTTTCGTCTAGTAATTTAAGAGGAGTCTACGGTAGGATTAACGGATGTGCCAAGTAACAATATTAAATCTAAAAATACTTCATAATCCTAAAGGTTAGAGTTAGAGATACATAAACTAGAATTCCCGGGTAGCGTATATATAGAAACGATAACATTGAAAACATTTTTTGGGATAAAATCTTTGACTTTGAAATTTCTCTGGTAGTGGACATCGATATAGGCTTAGTCTGTGTTTAAATGGTTATTCAAAAACGGATGGTTTCTAAGTTTTTCATCTAAAAATATCTGTATATTTTCTATTGTCATACAATTTATTTAAATTAATTTAAAATCGATGTTTATTTGAAAATAAAAATTCGTCCCTAGTTGAGGTACGTATGTATTTCAGCCGTTTTGAAATAAATGAGCAATCAATATATGATTATTCTACATGATTACTTATTGTTTTGTTTTGTTTGTCACTCACAAACAATATAACGAATGATTAAATGCAACTTATATTCAATGAGGTGCGGTTGTTCTCATTTTCTCCTTTTATATAACATGTACAATGTAATTATTTTTAATTGAAACGGCAATGAGCAATGAGACACATTTTATCACGCTTACGTAACGAGATAAATGAAGTGTTTACTTGTATAATTCATTGTTCTGTCACTTCACTACGGATTACTTGCAATAACTAGGGTTACTGGGTTTTAATTTTTTATCTTTCGTATAAAGATTGCTTTGTTATCATTATTAATTGTGCCACAATCTTTACATAAATTTTCCCATGTTAGGAGACTGATGTAATAATTTTAGTATAAACTAGATTTACTACGCGGATTTTATTATTTTTCCGTCATTCTTGTCTGCCCGTGATCACGGTTGCTGAAAAGTAATCGAAACGTCGGGATTATGTAGTTTTAAAATAATAAAATCCGCGCAGTATATCCGAAAATATATTTATTTCATTAAATGAATAATACTCGCGAAAGTCTTAGATCTCATTATAAACTAGATTTTTTGAAAAAATGTTTTATCATACAACTTATATGATACTGATTTTTTGTACACATAATATAGGACAGTATTTTTATTGATACATAAAACCATCTTTAAATTAAAAGTACGTTAGAAACAAAAACCACAAATCAACCTAGTTTTGATTACGATTCAAACCATGCTAACTTCAGTTATAACTCTTTTTGATTGTTAAATAATATATTTTTAAACATTACAAACATTACAAACCACAATGTTTGGAATCCATTTAAATAATTCCGATCTCCATTACGTATAATTATGATTATAGATTAGACAGTAATGACGTCTTAATAGACGTTTAGTGAATTTCTGAACGTTATTAAAGGAACATTAAATATTGTTACAAGAACCTATGTTTATTTGTTTATTAATATATGGAAGTTAAGATGTATTTACAATATTTATTTTTTTAGATGTTGTTGCTTTCAGGTTATTTTATTCTCCGTTCAAGTTTTATAACTAAAAAATGCTACGTTTTACTTTATTGCTCTTGAGAATAACAAGTAAATTTTGAATATATTAAAAAAATATATGAAAATTTTTCTTTAGTTTTTGTTATTTAAGTTACACAATAAAATAGTTTAATTGAATAACAACATGAATGTTTTATTTTTTGCGAATACTATATAACAATGTGAACATTCATATATAAAGTACTTTCCAGCTCTTAGCTATAAAGGAAGGATTATTACACTCGGCTATGACATGAAATAGTTGGTACTGCATTAACTTATTAAAAACATGGACGCACACAGAGTGTGTTCTTTCTACGCATGTCATAATATATTTTGAATATGTATATCATAAATCGATTTTGTCATGACTTAAGGCGCTCCCTTTGCGTTATGATGGCACGCGAATTGGGGGAAAGTCCGCATAAATAATGGCCACTCAGTTGAAATATTTGGGAATCGGTATGATTTTCGTTTATATTACAAACCTTAAGATATGTGCAAAAAATATACTTCAACAATTAATATATTACAGACATTTAATAAATAATTGTATGGATAACATAGTCCTAAAAATGTTGTGCCTTCAAAGGTTTTGTATAAACATTTTCCTTCAACTGTCGCGGTCAAAATACTTCGCTTTGTTAAACGCCAACAATAAAATTTATTACTTCACGTCAATTAAGATATCGATTTCCTTTTGTTTCTCATATATTTATGAGATTTATATCATATATAATAAAGATTTAAATCGATAGTAGGATCATAACATTATTTTCAAGAAGTATAAAATAAGAATATTCTAATAAACTACATAATTACATTGTATTATATGTATGTATATCCAAGTTGTTTTTGAGGTGATAGAACCTAGATGTGGTCAAGTTACTAAAGCTCGAACATGGGCCGGCTCGACCGGGGAGGTACACCTCTCACGAGCGTGAAGTAGCCTTTAGTGGCTGCGTTTCGTCCGATGAGTAAGAGAGCCGGTTGCCCTTTCCCTATTCTCACCCTTTCCTGTCATTTCCTAATTCCCACTTCTCCCTTATTCTCAACAATCAAGGTTAGCAACACATCCGCAACATAGATGTTGCGGATGACCATGGGCGACAGTCACTACTGCCCATCAAGTAGGCAGTCTGCTCGTTTGCCACCTTTCACATAAAAAAAGTGATAATATTTTTGTCTTCTACGTTCATAAAACTTTTGATTCTAATTGGATATCTTTGGCCTATCATTTAAATTTTTTTAAGTGTAAATGAAGCTGAAGTTGGTAAAAGTATATCCCGGTTATAACTTTTCACTTTTGACTTTAAGACGTCTAAAACATAGGTGGGATAAAAACCAACTCAGGTAAGCAATCCCAATACTTTACTGGGCGCTTGAAAGGGGAAGCGTTAGTCATAAAACTCTTACTAATACATATGAGATTCGCAATGTTTGTTCGTTTGTTCATTCGCTAAACTTATATATAATTTCCGATGAAGAGGGTAATTTTTTTAATAATTTTGTCTAACTATAATTTTTCCTTGGTGTTTCAATAGAAGACACTGTGTGTAATAGCTATGTTTAAATAAATCAATAATAGACTTTGGCATATTTACCATATTTTAGCAATAGTGACTAGATGTAATGGACATATACGTTTCTATTTTCTGCTCAAATAATCTGTCTTAATCTGTTCAGCCAAAGGGTTCCCTCGTAAGTTTGGACTCATTCCAGAACTATCCCATTCTGTTATTGATGATTTGAAATAGATTTTCATTACCATGACTTTGTTTTAAAATAAACAATGATAAATCATCTGATGATGATTTCTATTTCAACTAAAATTTTATATAATTAATAATAAAATTTTATTAAAATGTATAAACATACATGTACATTCATAAATCATTTCTTAAAATCATTAAAGTCATATCAATTCATTGAAAACAAAACTCATTGGCTGAAATATTGATATCGGAATAATTTTATTACAGATTAAGTAGGGTAAATATTAATTTGTTTGCAAATGTTTTGTTTTTTATTTTGCGAATCTTTTAAGGTAGATTATCTTTTCAATGTATGAAAGAAAAGGATAGATGTAAATAGTTTATAAACAGTTGCTTACAACCGGTCTCCGCTGGTAGCTAATACTCTTAATTGTGTTAGATGATATTCTAACCTTGCGGCTCTACGATACTACATAATCATTCCATTTTAAATAAGGTGTCTCGTATAATAACATACAAACAAAAATACTGTAATATAAAGGATAAATTTCCTTGTACACTACTTGTGATTGTATGTTATAGAGATATTTGTTAAAATACGGTCTAAAAAATTTTGTTTGACGTCCGTTTGTCCTTCTGTTTCGCTTTATGCCTTAAAAAGAAATATCTTATTTGAACTCTTATAAAGGACATAAATTATCCCTCAAAATGCTGATGCATTAATGATTTAATGCTATAATATTTGTTTGTAGTAGACCTATTTTAGAGTAATAAAGTAATAAATTAAAATTAGTAATATTACTATAAATACTCAACTCAACTAATGACACCAAACTAAAGCATGAGATAATAAAATTAATTTGAATGAAGGTATACGAAAATGTTTTTAATTAATCATCATTGTTTCGTATAAAACATATTTTATTAAGCTCACGTCTCTGAACTGGGCTATTCCTGCTTCACCGAGCTCGTACATGGATACATAAGCTGCTTCTGGCTGAACGAACAGCTGGCATAGCACCATTTCCTCGCTTCTAAACATCGTGCTGTCAGGACCTGGACCTGCAAAAAAGTTACCATTACAGTACACGTATATATTAAATATTAATATACTTCAGTAACGATAAAGATCGTAAGCAATTGTTATGTAAGGTTACAATATCGCTGTATAAAAAAAAAACATAGTCAAAGAATATGTTAGTTTATATGTAAATTAATTTTCACATAAGCTAAAGAACAATTACAGTGTCAGTCACATTGACGAGTGAGGTTCAAGGTTGAGTTAGCTTTCGTAACGTTTTAATTTCGTTCCAGTACATTTTTATAAAACATATTGTTGAAAAAAATCAATATAAAATATCTTGCTCTGAATTATGCTTACGTTTATAACCAGAACATGTAACTCATTATTGGAATTTTTAAATTTCGCGTTGTTATCTTAAGTGAAAGTATTATACAGAGTAATGCATTAGTTTCTTGGTTGGAATACATAATAACTCACACGAGATGGTGCTTGGAATTCCAATGGATTTTTCCTTTAATATTTATAAGTAACAAAAAACGTAGTAAACTGATTCTAATATGTCAATCTATCTGACCTTCGATTTCATTGTTTAACAAAATTTTACATAATTTTTAGTAAATAATAAAAATGTTGAATAGGAGGAAACCGTGTCAAATCAGTTGGTATTTAAATACACCACATTATTTTAGTTTTCATACGCTGTCAATAGATTTTTCGTTAAGTAGGGTTAAAGGAATTTCGGAATTATAATAAAAATAAACGAAGAAAAAGAATTAGTCCCGAGAAACACCTAGTAAATCGAGGCTAAAACGGTTTTAACGACAGAGTGTACAATGTGAAAAAAATGTTAATACGTCAATAATAGTTACTACGATGAAAATAGTTGGTTTTGACAACGCGATTATTAGATGTGTCGAATTTTGAACATTCCATATAGATTTAAACTGTTTGTCAAGCTATACACTTCACCTACTGAGCACAGTTCTAATGATCAAAAACTATTTCGACAAATAACAGTCATTATAATCAAGGAACACCCACACCGTTTTATTTTAGTACTACATCATAGTCATCTTACTCGATGAAGATACTGAATGGGTGGTTATTTACTTATTTATGTTTAATTGTTCTTAAGGAATTCGAGATATGTAGCGACCGGGCGATGCGAATCTGGCAGCCCTGTGCACTACCCAGCCAGACTTGCATTGAGACGCCACGAAGCCATTTTTACACCTGGACATCTTCCAAATAGTACGAGTTATCGAAGACCATTTTATCGGTGTGACATTCCTCCTATCTTCTTGACGGAGATAACTGACTGACGGAGACTGTATTGATGCAGAATGAAGTATGCCTTATTTATTGAATCTTTTTTCAGATTTCAAAGACGTTAAAATTTTTGGTACATTATTTACACTATCAAATACTAACTAACAATTTGTGTTAATGGAATATTTTATGATTTATAGAATGGGTTTTGGCTAAAGCTTGGTCAATAACAATATTTTCATCAACCTTGTTATACATTGAACTTGAATACATGTCTGATTTATACATTTTTAAGTTTCTAGGCTTCATAATGAACGTGACAGCTATACAAATTTACGTGTTAGACATATCGTATTAATAATTAAATCTAATTTCAAAAATAAATAGACTATTATCGGGGAAGTTAATAGCTTTAACAAGAATAAGGACACTTGAAAAATTAAGTAAATAATATTTCATATTTATCTTGCGCTGAGACGATCAACATGACTGTTTTAACTAATACAAATTATCTTTATCACGCTTAAAAGTTCAGAGTTCATAAGATAAAGAACGAGTCCATACTTAATATTTTGACTATAACATAAATGTCTATAAAATATTAAATTATGTGATAGTACCAGGTTTCCGATTTAAAATTTCGTAGCTAATTTAGAAATATTACAAACATAAAAAAATTATATATAATTAGCTATTCCAATTTTATGGTTTTTCCCATTAAATAAATAGCAAAAATGGTGACTCTATTATAACGTTCATAAGGTTAATGGAGCAAGATGGTCTAAGATTATAATTTAGTTACAAATACATTAATCTGATAATGTCATGAAAAAACCTTTTAGCACTGCGAAATACATCATTGTTTCTTTAAAAATCACCATAAATTTCAGTATTTTATCATAAACGAACATTATTTTATGAGTTTCGTAAAGATTTACTTCAAGGTGATGTTTCCGATACAGTCCGTATAGCAACCAATAGTTGATAGCTGTTAACAGCCTTAAGATTAAAGTTGTTATTCAGAGTCAATGTTTAGAATTTCACACACAATACCAAACTTCGTTAGATAACCTTTCGAATGTGTTAGACAAGGAGTATGTCACCGCGTCTATTTCTGCTGTACTATTTTTATATTGTAAATATTTGACCGCCATTTGGATTGTTTATGGTCCTAGTTATTTGTAAAATATCATTAGTCTAATGTTGTTTACTTTCGTAGGCGTTACCTATTTCTTTGTTGAGAATTAGCACAGTAATTATGTTTGAAACATGCGTTTTATTTGAACAAATAAAACATAGAGATTTATTGTTAAGTTTTTTTTTTTTGTGTTTTACAATTTAATGTGCTTAGATTATAAAATATTATTTTAAACGCTATTGTTGTCAAGGCTGTTTAGTGAAAATTTTTGCCTTAGATAATATATTTTGATAAGGAAATTACTTATTTTTTTTGTCCAATATAAAATTCGTGTATTGTAGATTTTTATGTAAAAAAAATATATATTTTTTTACTGCAAAGGCACCGGGGAAGAGAAATTAAATTTAAAATTTGACTCATAGTTTTTATTCATACGTCTATCTAATAATTCATAAATGAATTGGCTAATGACCTCGTTGCAGTAAATTTTTTTGAACTTCGAACTTTCAAACCGAATCGATAACAAAGTTATCGTTCTATTAAACAATTATAGATTAGTTTGACATTTTACTTGTTAGATTAAAATTGTCGTCTTACCGTTGATAATAAATATATATATTTAACACAAACAGTCACTATACACTATATATTTAAACAGGCGGAACATGACGTGCACTCAAACGTACGAGCGGGCAGTTCGCTGTGCTTGTGCTAACTGGGCTTGGGAGCTCTTGGCGGTATTGTGTTGCCAGACACAACTGTCACTATACGATATACAGCTAGTTATAGTTAACATTACATTTTATTGTAATCTTGAAACTGCAAGCTTAGTGTGAGATTCAGCTGAAAGGCGTTTTGGATTTGAATATTTTTAATATTTCGAATTCTCGTGAAAAGTTAAGTGTTTATATTTAAACTGATAATTAAATCAATTATTTCTGATATTTCTATGTATGTTTAGTTCTTGTTCCTCATTGTTAAAGAGATTTTGATTCTCATTGTTAAAGAAATTAAAGAAATAGTTTCAAGGACAATATCCGTTAAAATGAGTTTAGAAAAAGTATTTCTAAGCGTAACTTCATACAGTTATTTTTTTTATGAGTTTTATATTTATAATTAACACCGTCACTTTAAACGTTTCTTATTCGTAAATCATCAGTGATACGAATATATTTTATGTATACATAGTAAATATAAAACAAAAGCTTCCTTGCTATGGTAACAAACGAAAGCTCTTTTGAAGTGTAATCGGTATTCTGACTACATTACAATATAAAATAAGCGTATAATAAATATTACATATTAATGTAAAAAAATGTTAATGTATTTTTGTTTGTTTTTTTTTTTATTATTTTTAACTGAAGCCTAAACTTATATTCTTAAATTCAAATTCTGACACTAAATTTGTAGTTTTATTTTGAACGTTGTAAATATGCGTATATAATGAATAAATATTTGCTGGGTGTCGCATAAAGAAGTAAGTTGCGACACTGTTGTTAAGTGAATTTAATTTAAGGATGTCAAATTGGATACGATTTTCAAAAATTTTGTTATATAAATGAAAATAACTAGACGTAAAAATTTAATTGAATTACAATACATAAGTCTATAATCAAATGAAGAAATTTTGCATAAATTCTTATAAGAATTTTCTTGTGTACTTCACTTCTACTGCTGCTTTACTTTTCGTAATTTATGTAAGAATTAATTTATATTTAATAGTACGATAGAAACGCGAGCCAGTAACAAACCTAATGCTATAAGTACCAATGTCCTGGCCTGTTTATTAACGGACCACATGCAGTTTAAAGTAGACGTATGCTTATGAGATACATATGTATAGGTAAACTATGCTGATGTATAAATTTATATAAAGGTGACTACTCAGTAATGAGTTCCTCATATATATGCAAAAGTAAAAATCTTTTTTATAAACATACAAGTTTTTCTAAGTGTTCATTATGAGAAGACTTTGAAGTATAATTTAAAATATTTTCTCCTCGTTACACATTTAATAACTGGTCTAATATGAGATTCGTAAGTAATAGATTTTTATTGAACTCAAAACTATTAACATTGTTACACTATTCGAAAGTTTATATTACATTGAAGATCACCTATTTATTATATGAATTAGAAAGGATTAGCTATCTAGTAATTTGCCCTTCGATTTACTAGGCAACAAATTTAGAAGTCAATAGATAAATTACATCATTAAATTCAAAGCTACTAACTGAGACGTAGCAGGTGTTTGTATAGAGGGCATAACGAACGATTTAATAGGCTGTTTCTTTTTAAGATAAACAATCAAAAATCGCTACGCCCACGATCTAACTACAAGTACAAGTTGGGATTTAGTTCAAATGTAACGTATTAATATGCTAACAAGTAAGGACATATTATGGCTAGTGTACGAAGAAGTACAGTCATGATGTATCAGTCTGCAGAGTACAACAAATATTGTAATAATTTTTTACTTTTTCATAGCGGTATTGATTTGTATGGAATAGTGGAAAGAATGTTTTACAATATTATATTAATATGAAGATTATTTTGTAGAAGGAGAGTATATATATTTTAATATATAATTAGTATTCTCAGGCTTCACTAGTTATAATAGTAGTAATTATTATTATTATGTTGTTTTTATGTAATTTTTACGTAAGTTTTTTAATATAAGTATTTTATTGTTCGCGTAGTCATGAAGTTCATGAACTCTTTAGGACGTTTTAAGGAGATAATCTGTATTGAAAAAATTTCTGACACCAACGGTTTAATGGACTTTATATAGGATAAGGACTTAACAATGAGTTATCAGAACACAATGCTGTCACCAAGTTCTTAACAAAGCACTTGTGTTTCTAGTTGATAATGTCGAACTAGGCCCATTCTGTTTTTCTTATGTACAGGACACTTTACGGTAAATAACCTGACATTCCACAACACCTCATATGAAATTTTATTTTATATTTATAAATTTGGTATTTATTAGCAAATATCACAGATTAAGAATATTTTGTTTTTGAAAAATGAGCACAGTACAGTCTACTGTAAAAAACGTGTTTTCTTTTGAAGATTATTCTCATTATAAGCGGTAATTATTCTATTTATAACGTAAAAATTCTAATGAAATGTAAGACTATCGCGAGTTCTATTCATTTGAATGAAACTTATAATTTCATCAATTATTATAACACCTTATTGGTCGTCGTTACTATTGTTAAAATTAAAACGAAATCAAAGAGAATATAACTATGTTTGAATTCTGGTATAAATATGACGTCTGGACGCACGACAGCGGACTGCAGAGTTCAGCGAGTGCAGATCATGAAGAATGTGATTATCAAGAACCTTCGAGAAATACAAGAACATTTAGAAGAATTGAAGTTTCATTTTAAAATATCTGGAACGTACTGAAACAAGTGACATTAGTGACGTCAGCGAGGCCGGCGTCCTGTGTTTAAAATAATGAATTTGTAATAAATCCTATATATATTATGTCGATTAATCATATCACATTCACAGTCCATAAACGAAACGTCGTGGTAAATTAAAATTATTTTATATGTTTGTTCAGACTTAGCGATATCTAAGTATATAATTTGTTAAATTTCTTTATTTTTCATGTATGATTTATTAATTATAATTTAAATTATTTTGATGTAGTGAATCTTTTGTCCGTAGGCGGAATTCTGCTGGTGCTATTACGCTCCAGTTAGCATCGACCCCCGCAGTTAAACTGGCTTCGCTAAATTCAGTACATTTATAACGGTTATTTGTAAAGAGTTCAGGTCTACACGTGATGGTTACAAAAAATTACATAGCAATTTAATGAATCTGTAACGTATAGAAATAAAAGTTTTTGGTCGTACTCGAATTTTAGTACTATTCTTTACAAAAAAAAAATAAAAATTTTACTCTTTCAAGTAATACAGCTAGTTGGAAGAGAATGGACAAATAACAAGGATATTTGTTATTCAACTTTAACCTGTTTGTAATAGAATTTAAATTTATTTGACATACCAAGATCATCTATTGAATTCGTTGTTGCTTCGTACATTTCCTCCACAGTGTCGTCTTCCATATTTGATAACTTTAATGAAACAAATTTATCAAAACGTTTCAAACGAACACGTCTCTTGCAATGATGCTCTTGATCTAGTAAGGTTTAATAGAGCATTGGTGTTGGAAAATCCTATTGATTAGATAATTAGATACTTATAATAAGTATTCATATAGAAATATTCCTTTGACAAGAGGTATAATTAAAAAATTACCTTGTTTACTCACGTGTTAAATATTAATCAACTGAGGAACATATTCTATAACTTATGCGCCTGTCATTTAGATTTATTTTGAATTTAAATTTTATTTATCTAGTATCAATGAAAATATATAAAGCTTTATAAATAGAATTGATACCAAAATTGCATTTTAAATTTTGTTAGACTGTATTGCTGCTTGTTCAGATACTAATAATGAAATTTTTATTAATAATCGTATTGTAAATTGTAATAATAGGAATTTTGTAATGAAAAAAGATTTTTTTTATTTCTATATATCATTTTCGATTTTTTCCTTATGGCGGATAAAATTTTTTTACTTAAAACAATTTAAAACTCGGTCAACTGTAAAAGGTTTTCAATTAGGTATATCATACAAAATGAAATGAAAGGAAATATTATGAAGAAAATGTAAGCGATTGGGGAAGAAGTATGACATAGGTTGTTATCAAAAAGCTTATATAAAAATTTGTGCAAGTACAATGATATTTACGTCGATATAATATGATATGATACGATATGATACGATCACGTGCAATTCATTTGATTAAAGAATAATGTCAAACGTCTTGAGTTCCGTCTACTACAATAGTAAATAAGGAAATGTGTCTGTCCGTGTCCCAAATTCATATCTAGGGTTGTCTAGCTTCTATATTCAGATATAGTTTTATTATAAATTATTGCAAATATTTTTATTTGTAATGAAATTGAGAATGAAATTTGTCATATTTAATGACGAAGCAATATGTATAATTCTTTTTAATTTTCTATGGAGTTTGTTTTGTAATGTTTCCTGTAATTAATTATACTATAACTATAATTAAATTTATAATTTTTAAATCAAAATTATAAAATAAATAAGGAAATAATTATATTAATAATCTCACTATTCAAAGTAACATTTAATTATAATAGCTTACTAGAAAGTTCTGCAACTTTGATTACAGTGTATTAAAGTTTTTTTATTCGACTATAAGTTGCTATATGTTAGAATTATTTACAAACAAACATTTTATCTAAAATTATTCTTCATATATAATCTTTAACTTATAACCATTGTACAATATTTTTAAATGATCTATATAAATGCAAAATTTACAGGTTAGTTTTAAAATGGACGAATTAGTATAATTATGTGCTTATTATCTAATACAATAGAGTTAAACTTGAAATACTTCAAAAAAGCGCTATCAAGTATTAGCAATTGTTATATAACTGCCATCTATCGGTAAAGAATGGAACTTCAGAGGACTTCGCTTGCCTGTTTTATGCCTTAACCAAATAACATAACGTCTTACTTGTCATTGATAGATGGAAGACTTATTATAAATAGTAAATAAAATATTTTTTTTAATGTTGCCTCTTGTTCTAAAATACAGATTCATATATTACCGGTAAAATGAAGAAGGCAGCAGTGACAACTTTGATAATTTATTAAAAAAATAAAATATACGCAATTGTCTAATATTAAATATATATATATTTACGAGTTTCTTTTATCTAAGCTATAAAATCTTTAAAACTTCATGTCAAAATTGTTTAGAAACAAAAAAAAATTAAGATGAATATATCTGAGACTAAAATCATGTTGACATTAAAAATGTTTGGTCAGAAATAAAAGAAAGATTTCTGACTTTTTCTAATATGGTTATATTTTGAAATACAAATCATAACAAATAATTTTAAATTATAAAAGTTGCGTTGCATAAATAAGTGTATTTAAATAAATACTGAATGGTTCTCTGATGTAAGAAACATCGAATCGAAACGTCCATTAATAAATCTCCATTAGAATATGTTTTTTTTCATATTTGTCTCATGTTTTCGCTTATGGTTACTTACAAAATCAATTTTTTTTAACACCAAATAAAATTGTATGAAATTGATGCTTTCATATATTTTTTGATTAACAATTCGTGTCAACAAGTAGCAAACGACTTTTGTTCATGAGAAGTGTTACCAAAAATTACCCATGATCGTTATTCTATGGCAGCGTCATCTCCGAATTGAAAAAGGCTGTAAGTCGATTCCGTGTCCATCAATCTCTTATCCTATGTCAAGCCTTGCGAAGCTGGGGCAGTATCAAATGAGCGTTGCCCCTCTACGGACGTGTCGTGTAAACTCGCTTAACAATGGATGTGTCGTGCAAAGGTAAACCTAATTTTCTTTACTACATAACGTGGGAATTTTTTTCTTGCTCCATTTGTATATATCATTACTGTATTTTTACGATTTTCATGTGTTATGCAGATAACGCTTAGTGACCGATTGTTTTTCGTTCTTCGTTTGTATATTTTTTTTATTTGTTTAGTGATGTTTTATTAAATGTATAATACTCGTTCGTGTATAGATAATGTAAATTTTGTTTTTGTGCCACTTCAAATTGTTTAAATTTAATTTATGTTATTAGTTTATTTTCATTTTAAATGATTCATAATCTTGTCACATTAAGTAGCGGTTATTCAGAAATGGACAACTGTAAAATATAAAACTATTTTCAGTTTAGTTTCAGCAAATAAAATTACAAATTTTACCCCTATGTGTTTTCTCCAATTTTAATTAAAGTCATTGAAAATTATATACCATAAACCCTTAAAATATATAACTTATTATTTATACACATATATAATAAAAAAATCACTTCATTGTATGTTTACTCTTGACCTTATGGTGTATGAAATTAGAAAGACGTTAGTCGGTTTTAAATATTAAAAAAAAAAACATCTAACGTCATATAAAATACTTCTAACGGAATTACCAGCTCATCTAAACTGTCACCCTAACATTTTAATTCAGAACGGATCATTCAATTCGGTTATTTTTTTATATTGCATAATAATAGTAAACTTCGGTTGCCCATTGTACGCCTCACGTTCTGTTAGGGGAGAAGAGCCCTTTGGCATAATAAAAGGATAGTGTAACACGCAGGGGACTGCCGTTCGTCTGCATTAAAAGTTATCGCTTAGATTGTACAGATTTATTAGCTGTGTTATTTGGTATCTTATCTACAATTATTGGGTTCTTTATATAGGATCACGAACGTTGAACTTCGTTTAATCAAGGCTAGAGAGCTCCCTCCTGATACAGTTATAGCATTGCTTTTTTTTCATAAATTATAGTCCTTTATACAATAATGAGTTCTGTAAATAATTTGTAGGTACAATTCTCACAGTTCATTATATGTGCGCCTGAAGTCGATAGAGCATTTTCTAAAGCTACATATGCTTTACATCTCCCGCTGTCTGTTTACATCTGGGCTTAGAACTATTTTAGTACCGCAGTAATTACAATTATCTGTTTTAAGGTTCGGTGAAAAACAAGAAGTAATCATTAGATCAGTGAAAGATGGTACGCAGATTTTTTTGTTATTCTTTTTTTATTGTAAGCAAAACTTTAAATGGAATAGCTGTTAAAAATATATTTACTTTTAAGGATAAGCGTCTTCATATGAAATAATGAACAACTTATCATAATACTTAAAACGCTAAGTTGTTTAACAAATCAAATAAAATTATGACAGACGTGTCACTTCCATTTACATGAGAACTTTTATAATATACACAAACAAACAATCTGATTTTCTTTAAACACTGTTTAAAAAAAAAGTACATTCCCTCATTACTACAATATCCTATTCCTACAGCAAAACGTAATGTCAACAGTTGAATACACACAATTAAAACGCATCTATGTCTATTCGCACCCAGATTTAGTTTTGAATAAGCCAGGGGCCAGATAAGCTGCATAGTATTCTAACCCTTACTGGATATGTATTCTGTTGCTGTGACAAATGGGGTGTCAATTGATTATCATCACAAATATCATGAAGAAATATGTGCATAGGACATATTAAGTACGAGGGTATCACTGTATGAAATTATTAACTATGAGCGTGAAACGTTATACCATAAATCGTTTGTTAGGAACGGGCCTGATAAATATATATTGCTTTTTGTTAAAGTTACGTGTAGCTCCGGATGACATAGCACATGTTCTTATTATTCCTTTTACAAAAATAACATTATTAAGGAAACCTATGAATGAATTTAGATGATAATATAGTATTTTTATGTTTTGTACGCTATACGATCTTTAAAGCAAGAGTGTTTTTTTATGTATGTCAGTCACTCAGAATTTACCAAATATACGTTTATATAAATTCAAAGAACGTTCGCTCGAAGCTCGCCGATGGCCATATGTACTTCTTAATCCACATTTTATTTATTCGCTTCTTTATTTCATTTACTTATGACATTATTATTTTCTCGTTACTTGGTTGCGGGCCTTATTGTTACGGCTGACTTAAACAATGCCTATTAAATTCACAATTCATCAAGATCATCAAATCATTATAACGTAATTAAATCATCACTTATTTAAGCTATTTTAAAGTTTCATAAAAAATATTTTTATATTCTATCCGTGAAAAAACAAATAATCACAAATTATTTTATTATAAATATGAGTTGAATTTGTCAAATAGTATATATAGTCATGATTTTTGCAAAGAATATTCTTAAATTTTACGTGTTTCTCAGTCTGATATTCGGTTTCAATACTTAGTGAGTCAGTTAATTCTAACGTACTTATTCCAGTTTCTTCTCATATTACGGGTAATATAGCGAAGGCCAGACTAGGTTAGCGAATAGCACATCGAGTAAAATTTGCGATTCAATGACGCGTCTGTCCGTCTGCTTGTGACAGTAATTGTATAAGATCGGTCCATTGTGTGGGTCATATTCAAATAACGTAACGTAGGTGATGATTTGTAGGAGTATACCTATGAATTTGCTAGTACTACAAATACAAGTAGTAGTATTTTGTGAGATAAAATGTAATACATATATTAATATTTAGTACATTTTATCTCACAAAATACAATGTAAATGTTTTTTGATGTTCTTTTTAAACATTTCTCCATATAACCAAAATTTTTTTGTTTGTTAATTGATTTTTATACTTAAAAGTAAATACAATCTTAAAAGAAACCATACTGTAATTATAAAATAGTCGAGAAATCATTCAAGAGTATACAACGAAGTAATTTATATGAAAATTGTGTATTGTATTGTTAGCATAAAAACGATTTTCATAACATTTAACCTTCTCTACAAAAAATAAATAAATAAAAAATAAATTAACATTGAATTAGATTAAATTATCAAATATATATATATATATATATATATATATATATGTATATATAATACCTTTTTAATATATTCAATAAGAACCCTTGCAATAAGACCGGTTTTATATTTCAATAAAAATTAATTTTATTTAAAATGGTAATAACACAAGTATATATCTGTAAGGTCATATTAAATACGTATGAAATGACTGGAATTACTTATAATAAATGATAGTATTTAAATGTTTAAAAATAGTGTTTTTTTTTCAATATAATCACAAATTAAACTATAAAACGATAATAATAAATGTTCAATTATATTATTTTAGTTTTATTGTTGAAAAATTAATTTATCTTTGCGATCGTCGTGTGTTCTGATTGCCCTTAAACATAGCGAAGGTAAACCGGCAAGTTAAAGTGAATATATACTCTTGTTTGTAGATACAAATGTGTGTTAGTTTACACTTCAATAACTTGTTAGAACTGTTATATCAATTCGCAGCATCTTCTGTGCAAATCTATTTATTACAGAGTTGGAGTAATTAAATTTTATTACCTGAGGCGACTTTCACGAAGTTTAGGAGGTCATGTTCTTTATTGTTACTATTAAAAGTTAAACTCTACTTTGATATACGCGTACGATAACTTATTTATACATTTTAGAATATAATTTTCCCTTTTGTTAGTACTGTTGATCATAATTTTGTATGAAGTTTGCTAAGGCAAGTCTGCAATATAGTAATGTTAGCTACAAGCGCGTAATTGAATCATATTATCCATTCTCGGATTTATTTAATTGTGATTTTATTTCTTCATCATGTTAGCGTAGACGTTAAATAAAATTTTCATAGCTATAACATGGCCTACACTATATACAATATAATTCGTATAATGAATATAATTCTTATAAGTATAACGAACTAATATGTTTAGTAATACCAATAAAAATATTTATGAGGGCATAATATTATTTAGCTTAAAATAATATGTTTTTATACTGTATTTCGTACGTACACGTTTTCCTTATTTTGGCAATTTAGCTCCCGAATTCATGAGCACATATTCACAAGGCTTGTAATGACATCACGTCCGTGGGGATGCTGTGTTATCGCCTTTGTCCTTGACGTGATATATGAAAAATTTAAGCTTTGCCCTTGACCGCAAAGCTACATATTGATAATATACATGAATGCATATGAATTATATAAAAATGAAATCCAAAAATATGAGTACAACAGTTTTAAATGAAATGTAAAAAATATGGTTTAATTAATTGATATTAGAATTATAATGAGATCTAAGACTTTCGCGAGTGTTCGTTTAAATAAAATTAATATTTTTCGGAGTAGACTGCGCGTGTTTTATTATTTAAAAAAAACTACATACTCCCGACGTTTAACGTCGGTTTTATGACGTTTTGCGTCGTTTAACGTCGGGAGTATGTAGTTTTTTAAAATGATAAAATACGCGTACTATCATCCGAAAAATGTTAGTTTCATTTAAATATTAAAATTGCATTGAATAGGTTAAATATTAATTGAATTTATTTCTCTTAATCTTAAATGGAATGCACAGTTGAATAAAAAGTAAGTAGCAAGTACTTATGTGCTCTAAACGATATAATAAATAGCTCTGTGCAGCAATCAGCAAATGGCTTAGAAAGCTATTTCACAGTAAAACGTGCTCCGTTTTTGTAATCTAGACGTTGCATTCGTTTTTTATATGTTTGGCTTCAGACTTGTACACAAAAAAAATATGTATATATATATTTTGTCAAGATGTATACTAATACGCTGAAGTACCTTTGTAACAATGGGCTAGTTAATCACGTGGCGGCAATTAATATAATAGGAAGTAATACATCGGAGGAAGTGGCGCGTGAGTGTGCGGGCTTAAGAGGCCTCATATCCGGTGAAGTTGGAACTTTTTAATTTTTATGGGATTTAAAACCTTAATAGCAATCCTATAAAATCAAAACACTGATGACAGTATTGTGAATGTCCATAAAATATATTATTTTTCTAATGACGAGTCATGAATGAAGAGGATTTTTATTTTGGAAAATATTCAAATTTTTTGAAATCCACTAAATGGAGATAAAATGATAACATTTTTTTTTAAATAATATGCTAGGTTTCTTATCATTTTTTGTAAAAAAGTTATTTCTAAATAGAAATATAATATTATTTTTTATGAATTGAACAACGTCGATAAAGTGTTTTAAGAGGTTTATGTGTCCTAACGTGTCCATTGGGCAAAGTGTTTTAGGCAATCGCAACTTTAGATGTGCATTTTCAAGCTACTTTCAAGAAGAGCAATGATTTTAAGTTAGTAAAGTAAATTTAAATATATATATATGGTACTGTTATTTATTTGAATTTGTTACAATGCGTGTTCCATTGTTTATCGACTAGTTTAGCGTCTTTAAATGCTAATGTACTTAGATATTGTATATAGTATATAATTTCACGCAACGTCACATTATTGTTGTAATATTTTATCTTGTACTTGTCTCTTTGTTAGAACAGTTGTGTTTTATGGTAACTAAACAATGAATTTTATGAGGTTAAAATATATTTTTGCTTTGCTGTTTACTGAGTTTTACATTAAAAAGTGGAGTGAAATTTTAATAATACTAAATACGGATTGTGCTCTACATGAATTAATTTATATGTTAGTAGGGATAATAAAAAAAATCATTTGAAAGCTCTCACTGGTCGAGTACGAATGATTGCTAAACCACTCTGTGACCTATATGATTGGTTCATGTCGTAAGTTAAGAGCGTGAAGCGTTTTAAAAAATGCATTCGTAACATTATAAATGTGATAATTTGATGGTATTTGTTACTCACAAGTACGAATTCAATAAAATTGTATTGAAAATTAGCATCCAGATTATAAAATACATTCAAATAAAATCATATGTTTGGATTAAACTTAATATATAAAGTCGATTATAGCTAAGATGAAAATTTAGTTAAGATGTTTCTTTTTACATTATAATTTAAAATATATATTTTTTATATATAATTGCATATTTTATTTAATTGTTCGTCTTCTTTTAAAAGACTATTTAGAAATTGCTTAACTTAAATATCTTCAAAGTATTTATAAGATTTTTTACTTATGTAGTTTGTACTTCTAACTTAAATACGCGGAGCACTGATTACTTTTACGCATTTCAATCAAAATCTATTTGCCATATGGAAACCTTGTTTCATTGGTTTTTATACACTCGCTTATAGTATTGGTATTGCTGTTTTTTTATATAAAAATAATATTCCTTTAAATTAAAATGTAAACAAAAATGAAAGATAAGTATAACCTTATTATATAGGTTTATATATAATTATATTATTATTTTTCGTAAATGGTTCTGAAAATATTGTTAATACTTACATATATATTTATCTTTAAAGTATTTAAAATAAAATGAATAAATGAAAAATATGATGATTATAACTGATTAGTTTCATATAAATATGTAATACATATATTGAATTGCACAGAGCCAGTAAAACTTGTATAAATTATATTTTGTATGAAATACGCACACATTTTTTTTAAATGAAAAGGCGTTTATTTTTTATAACAATCGCCAATATAATATATTTTCAAATATGTGTACAAAAAATGTTTTATTTATTGTAAAAGGGCTATATTATTTCCTTTTATTTATAAGAAACATACTTTACGGGGATTCGTTTAGAATTTTTCCCCTCACATGGCATGAATTTGGTTTGAAGCAATTGTGTTCACGGTCGTCACAAAGGAACAATTTGGCAATACCCTTCGTTCTTTTGTGGCGAAAAATTAAGGAAATTGAGCGGTTAGGCACGGTGATCGCTCTCACACCTCACAGCTATTTGGGGAAGAACAAAGAATCCCATTGTGAAGCAATGTTTTTGTTTTATACATGTTAAATGTGATTTATTTAAAACATTATTTAGAAATAATAACTGGTACTAACCAAGCACTAGTTTTCCTTTTTATAATATTGATATTTGAATATCGAAATAAAAAGAAAGTGTCATTGAATTTTTTTTAATTTTTTAATTTTGATAGAAATAAAACATGTAACACTGTTTAATACCGGATATTTGTACATATTTTTTCATCATTTATCATTTTATTTCAAACACATTGAACCATGGGGACATTAAACTTAGCATAAAAATATATGTATTGAAAAATAATGAGCACTTCACATAGAATAAATTTAAAACAAAATGTATTTGTAATATAAGTCAAAAGTAAATACTTAGATAATATTTATTTTACACAGACAAGACGCTGATGTGATGACTCAAGGTCACGAACCCCTGTCTATAATGGACGGCAACCTTCAGACAGATTTCTCCACGAAAACCAAACGAGGCATTTTCCTGTCCAAGAGCCTCACCCTTGTGATTCTCATCATATTCGCTTTAGCACTCGTCGCTACAGCGTTCATAGTGTACAATTTTGCTGCATGCCCAAGAACTGATCATTTAGCTAATGTCACCAAATTAACTTACTGTGAACAATCTAAGTTACTAGTTATACCTCTAAATACTGATAGTACTACAAGTGTTTCTATTGAAAGTACAACCAGTTACACAGAAACAACCACGAAAGAAGTAGATAACACTGTGACTGATGTTAGACTTCCAACCAATATAAAACCAGATAGCTATTTGTTAAAATTAACTCCTTATATAATTGAAGGAAACTTCACATTTGATGGCGAAATCAGCATTGTTATAACTGTGAAAAATAACACGAACAGAATAACGTTTCATGGTGTAGAATTAAGTTTTAATAAAATAAATTTGTACAAGAAGGAAGACAGAAAAGAAATTAAAATAATAAGAAGGACTGAAGATGTCGCTAGACAATTCCAATTTCTCGACGTAACAGAAACTTTGATAGCGGGACACCAGTATGTTCTTAACATAACTTATGTAGGAATCTTGAACGACAATCTTCATGGATTTTATCGAAGTTCGTATGAAGAGAGGAAAGTCAAAAGGTACTGTAGCCTATATAATATAATACAGAATTAAAAATTATCAGCCTTTGAATAAAATCCCAGTCTTAATACTAAAATGTGCATACGATACGGAAATAGTGCTATTATTAAATGCTTTAGTATTCTTTCTGGGAGGTCACACTATTCGCTTACTATGCATTACTCGTATCCGTGTAAGCATTTGTGCTCCATCAATGAATCGCTGTTTGGCATCTAAATGTAGGATTAATTATATCTTTATGGGCATATAGTTCCATTATGTAAATTAATATTCTGTTCGAAATTGTTTTTATTCAAGATATTGAACTTATTTAACTTCTGAATTGTATGTTAGTCTCTAAAAATTTGTATATTCATTTCGTTTCTATTCGTCTATTCTCTTAATCTTGCTAATAATTTTGATTTAAATTTCAGATGGATAGCAGTGACTCAGTTTCAAGCTACAGACGCAAGACGTGCATTTCCATGCTGGGACGAGCCTGCTTTGAAAGCCAAATTTACTATCAGTATAGCGCGATCAAATAATATGACTTCAGTGTCTAATATGAATATGGTTAGACGAAGCCCACAGTGAGTAATTATTTGAAGATTAAAATAGCTAGCAAACATTAATTTAGATTGAATTATAAATGTGTTGATTTGGCTGAACCATTGTTGATAATTTACTACCAAAACATTCTTTTTCGACCAAGAAAGTCGCTCTGAACTAAAACAATAAAATTGTTAAAAAAAACTATAATCTTTATTTGCGTATGTTTTTTGTTCATATTTTTTTAAACATAAAAAAATGGTTTTGGGGTTACTTATACTTCGATGTAAATGGTAAGTTTTGCAAATATTAATAAATTTTAGTAAAATACGCAATTTATTTTATTCGTATCTGATCTTTCCAGTGAAATTCTGCAGGACTATACTTGGGATCATTATGCGGAGTCACTTCCAATGTCGACTTACTTAGTCGCCTTCGCTGTGACAGATTTTGGAAACATGAGTGACCATAACTTCTCCGTATGGGCTAGGAAAGAAGCTCTACCCTCAGCGGCCTACGCGCTTGAAATCGGACCAAAAATATTAAAGTTTCTAGAGGAATATTATAAAATTAAATTTCCATTGCCAAAAATAGACATGATCGCTTTACCAGATTTTAAAGCAGGGGCAATGGAGAATTGGGGCCTACTAACATTTAGGTATGATTGTTAATGAATCTTAAATTTAAATTACTGGAAATAAAAAGTGATTTTAATAGAGAGAAATAGTTTGTGTATTGTCTTGGCAAAGATTTTAAATGTCGTAGTAATCAACATTTTTATATATATTTATTATACTCTAAATAATTTTATTATTCAATTTTCTAAAAAGAATCAAAAATGTTTTTATTACAAAAATATGTTAATCATTTACATGCATGTTTTTAGAACACTGATACAAGAAAATACTTTTTTTATTCAAAGCCAGTCTTATTATGACAAATAAAATATCAATAAACTTTAGAAAATTTTAATGTACAGCCTCCAATCTATATCTCATATGATGTAAAGTGCTATTCTACTTATTTTAAAGTTAATTACGTTGACATTTTTTAGAGAGATTGCTATGTTATATGAAGAAGGCGTGTCCCCTACAACGGCAAGGGCCCGAGTAGCTTCTGTTGTTGCTCACGAGATTGCCCATCAATGGTTCGGAAACCTGGTGACACCAGCTTGGTGGTCGGACATATGGCTTAATGAGGGTTTTGCTAGCTATGTGGAATATGTAGCTGTGGATGCTGTAAGTAATAAACATTGTTAATGACTCTTATATGCTTAAATTCTATTTTACAAAAAGTAGTCTGTAAATACTGTGTAATTTTTAGGTTGAAAAATCTTGGAAGCTCATGGAGGTGTTTGTTTTAAATGAAGTTCAAAGCGTGTTCAAATTAGATGCACTTACATCATCTCATCAAATATCGGTTGAAGTCGGAAATCCGGAAGAAATTGGAGCTATTTTTGATAAAATTTCTTATGGCAAAGGTATAAATTATTCAAATAAAATTGCTTACAACTAAACATATATATTTATATTAAATAACTAAATTGGAAAAAAATTTAACGCTTATGTGTCATTACTTTCTAAGGGTCAGCGATTCTTCGTATGATGAACCACTTTTTAACGGACGAGGTTTTTAACTCTGGCATTACTGATTACTTAAATGCCAAAAAGTACGGGGATGCGGAGCAAAGAGATCTTTGGAGTGCACTTACTAATGCTGCAAGAGAAAAGGGTTCTTTTGATGCAGATGTAGCAGTCGTTATGGACTCTTGGACTTTGCAGACTGGGTTCCCGGTATTATCAATAACAAGAGATTATAAGACTGGTTCCATTACATTCAGACAGGTACCTCACTTTTTCAAAAATTAAACGAGTTTCGAACTAATTTTTCTCTTAAAATGTTCTTGAAACGTGTTATTCTTTTTTAAGGAACGTTTTGTATTGATAAACGAAACAAGTGAGTTGCATAATTCTTCAGTTTGGTGGATACCCATATCATATACAACCGCAATTGAAAAGGACTTTGAGTCTACTCGGCCTAAAATATGGCTAAGAGGAGAGAGATCCATTGTTGTACATAATATAACCATTAGTGAAAATGACTGGCTTATTGGTAATATTCAACAAACAGGTTAGTATTTTATAACTGTTAGGTCCGCTCTATGACTATCAATACATTCGAGTCAATTAAGACATAATCAAATATTTTAAAAATATAACTGCTGTGTCTGAACCATTTTTTACGCTTTTGAGTTTTGGTAATTTCTTATATCTTATTAAATAAAATTAGTAGACCTGTTTAAAAAAATATATGTAAACTTCTATCCTTCTGTAATAATAACAAACGTATAATTAAAGTGTTTATGTGTTCCCAGGATTCTACCGTATAAATTACGATCAAAGAAATTGGGCGATGTTGGTTCAGATTCTTAACGATAAATCTCGTTTTGAAGAAATACATCCGATTAATCGAGCTCAAATTGTCGATGATGCTATGAACTTGGCATTATCTGGCCGCTTGGACTACATGACTGCTTTGGATATTACAAATTATTTAGCCCATGAAAGAAGTTACGTGCCCTGGAAGGCTGGACTCGTGGCGTTAGGTTACATTGATACCATGTTGTCTAAGGGCGCGTACTATCTAGAATACAAGGTAAGTTTAAACTTTTAATCATACTTACATTAAAAGATGGCGTTACTAGTCACAACTTTCATTTATGTTATTGTAAATTTGTATTGATTCTTTTTAAATAGTTTATTTTGCTTAATCCCTTTGATTTTTGTTGCGTAAAAATGGTAATTTAAATTTCACCTTCTTCCTGCCAACCGATTAATATCAAATTTGGCCTTCGGTTCTGGTGACGATACAATTATGTATACTAAAAATTTATTTTAAATTCAAGTCACGGCCATATGGCTACAAAATGGCGGATAACCTATTTTTTAATCTCATCAATATTTGTATCAAATAAAAGGGACTAGTATAAATTGTCATGGGCTTCCACGGTGCATAAAATGCAAGGCAGGACTATGGATTATTCAGTCTAATCAAGCGTAAAACTACTTGAGGAAGGTCATGCTTACATGGCTCTTAGTCGAATGAGATATTTGGGGGGATTATGTATCGAGGAGTTAGAATTTAATAAATTAACGGGTAAAAACCTAGCAATAATGAGGACTTAAATTAATTAAATAGAATAGGAAATAAAAATTAAAGATTAAAAAAAACAGGATTTATTTAAATGACACGAGTTTATTATGAAAAGTCATGTTAATTTCATAGATAAATGTATTAAAAGATTAAAAAAAAATTGATACAGCCATGAGTACCGATATGATAACATTGTTATATTTTTCGAATAAAGTATTTCATTACTAATAATTATTTTTTTTAAATAAGTATATTCACATAAATTCCTGAAAAACTAACATGTTCTAAAGATGGTATTTTTGAACAAATTTGTAATTAAAAATATATACATATATGAAATTAACGTGGACAAACAGCGTAAGTTTTACAAAACCTCACTAGATGGCAGGACTAGTCTTGAAATTCTAATAACAGTAGGTACTTTACACAATAAAAAAAATATTTTTATTATTATTTTATTAAAACCTACTAAGGTTATTTAAGATTTTCTTAATGTCATTACCGTAAATATTAACCGTAGTTCTACTTTAACGTAACTGGGTCAATTAGGGTACAGTGAATGAATAGTAAATTGCAAAACATAATATTACTTTTAAAAATTAAATTAAATTATCAATTTGATTTTCTTTAAATGTAAATACAAAAACAAGCCATGAGATTTAGTCAGTTTTTTAATTTTCCGCATAAAATATTTTGATCCTAGAAAAAAACAAACGTGAGTAAGCTAAATAAAACAATTTGGAAATATTATCTTTTTATTATTGAAATGTTGTTTCCATTACACCGAAACACGATGATATCTTTATTGGCACAAAGATACTGTCTACTTATTAATTGTGTGTGATAAATAATACTTACGATATTTATTTATATAATTAATATGTATAATATATACATTGTAAATATTTTAAAGCGCTATAAATGACTGTTTATAAATTTATTGAAATTATACGTAGTTCTAGGAGTACGTAGGAGGATCGCTGTTTTTTAAATATAATAAAATTACTTATAAATTAAGTATAAACAACCTGTGAGTAAATTAATGTGGAAATAGAAAAATTGTATTAATTAATAGTCAGAGATATAGCCTTTTTGGATATATAATAGGCCCTCCACAAACACTTGTTTTAGTAAAAAGTCTTAAGGAACATTATAAGAACTACTGGGCTAAATTGTATGTATTAATTTTAATGAAATTTGTATTGCATTTATCACAAGTTTGATTTTATTTTAAATGAGACAGGAATACTTTTTTGCAACGAGCAAAGGAACGTGGACATTTCAGATAATATATTGTTTGCTAAATAGATTGAATTAACTAATAATAATAATAATTGAATTAATTTATATCATTAAAAAAAAATTACCTTTGTTATTCCCAAGTGATGATATATTCGGTTATTAAGAGAAATTGATCTCAAATTATAAGTTTAAATTTTATGGATGTATTATAAAATATTGAATTCCAGACTGTTGAAGCGAAATGATGAAAATTATATAACAGAATATATGTGTTTGTAGTGATATTTTAAAACCATTACATTGACGAAATTTGCAACCCGACATATTATAATCTTTGAAATCATTTTGCACATCTCCGCCTCAACAAGGATCAAAAAGACCCAGTTCTCCAGACTCTGAAATATTATCATTGAATTTAATGAGATTATGGAGTCAAATAAAATATTATACTTTGTTTTTACTAGGAAATTTTGTTATATAACATTTCGAAATTAAGATCTAGGCTTAAGATGAATGGTAACGCTTTCAAACCTGTAAATCATTTTTCCAAATTTGTGCAGTGATATAAGTTTATCATAATTTTTAATTTTGTATCATCCTAAAGCAAAGTTGGTTTAAATGTTACTTAATATTATATCATTTATGAACGTATTAAACAATAACGTATCGAGGTGAGAGCCTTGAGGTGCCCCTTGTGCTATAAGGACAAAATTCGAATCACAGTTATATGCCTTATTAGATATTTCATTTGTAAATTTTATTGAAAAATTGTGGACACAAAACAATGCGAGTGAAGTATTCGGATTCCTAAAATCCTAAAAGTAAACATCATATATTTTTAATACCAATTGGAAATGAGTTGTTAGAACGTATAAAACACACTTATACGCTTTGTGCTCTATCAAATGGGAAATGCATACGTTTTTCAGCGGTACGTTTTAAGTCTCTTGAATGGAGCTGTCCAGGAGCTAGGTTGGGAAGTGACGAGTAATGAAAGCGTGGTTCGAGCTCAGCACCGAGTCGATATCATATCTACAGCTTGTCATCTACAGCATGTTGAATGTTTGGAACATGCTGTGAGGTTGTATACTAATTGGATGCTTACACCTAATCCTGACGCGTATAACGAGTAAGTCTATTAATAGGAAATAATATTAAAACATATATATATATATTGGTTACGTATTTATTATAGTTTTCAAATATCTTGGTTAAATTCTATTGTACATTTTTAATATTATTAGACATTTTTATTGTAAGTATTGATTAGATAGACACATCTAAGTGGTACATATTAAAGTAAATATGTAATTGAGGCATTAGGTATTATTGTAGGCTCACGTGCCGTCGGACGGATCGTAATCGTTGATTTTTTTATCTAAATTGTGCGATTTAAAATAAGATAATATAGAGCACGTGTAAAAGATATATGTATATAAGTTTTATTATTATATTATATCAATCGGATGACAATTATATCAAATTGTTTTTATGAATAGCAGACGGAATTGATAGATTGATTTCTTGAAAATCATCTAAGATCGTAACCGCCAAGTAAATTAACTGTCTGATGAAAAAACGCGTCGTAAACGGTTCGACGGTTTTTCAGACAAAAGAATTGGATGATAATATTTTTTTCTTAATTTTATTATAAAAAATAAACTATAAAAAAATTCTAGGATACATGCTGATATTCGTAGCACTGTTTATTGTGTGGGCATTCAAGCTGGAGGAGCTAGGGAATGGCAGTTCGCTTGGGAGAGGTTCCTTGTTGCAAGCGCGCCTTCGGAAAGAGAACTTTTGCTTTCTGTACTAGGCTGTACAAGGGCGCCATACTTGTTGTACAGGTTAAAAAAAATGTTTATCAACATAATATTATATTACTGAAAAGTTTTTTTTATCTGGAGTTGATATCAGGAACTGCAGACTATTGTTTTTCGATAATTGAATTATTTGTATACTCTTATTACATACAACTAAAATTATTTAAAATTAATAATGACCTTCAGTTTAATTAACAATTTAAATATTTAATTTTATACAATTGTTTTAATGACGCTCTTGTAATTAAGGATTTAGATGTCGCTTTTGATATCGTATCAAAATATATTTGAAAACGAGTAGAACGGGTTTTTAGAATTATTTAGTAATTAATAAGATTAGTATAACAATTATTGTTCAGTTGTTGATAACTATGCTATTTGATGGATGTAAATGTTTTAGGTATTTGGATCTATCGTTAAGGAACGACAGTGGAATACGTAAACAAGATACGATCAGAGTTTTTTCAGCTGTCGCCAGTTCTTCTATTGGGGAACCGATTGCTTTTAACTTCGTCAGGGCTAACTGGCTCCGACTTAAGGAATAGTAAGTCAATTACTATAATGTAGTTTAAAAAATAACGAATTCTTTCGCTCCTGAAACTATATTTAAGTATGACAGTGTCTGAGACGAGACAAATTTTGAGATGCCTTTTATGTTTGATTGTATTAAGAGTTTTAGTATGTAGCAAAACTATAAATAAATGCATATAATTCTGTTTGGTATGAATGGATGTAATAAAAAAATATCATCATTAAAATCTCGTTTCACAGTGTCGGCTCCGTGTCCACTTTGAATTCTATTTTGAAAGTTGTAACAAGAAGATTAAACGAAGTTCATGAATATGAGGAGGTAAATATGACATTATATATATAAGAAAACTATACTACTGATATTTCTATTTTTCCGAAAATGATAAAAAATAGAGAAAAATAATAACTCAATATTATTATTTTCTCCGTTTTACGTTTTTAATGGAATCAAAATCAATATGAGGAAGTGAGGTAAATTTAAATGTGTAAAATTTTGATTTCTTATTATGTTACACAGTATTTATTACTAGTAATTTTGTTTAATCCGGGAAATATTTTTGTATGATCGTGTTCCCCGGTCCGCGGTAACATGTTAGAGAGTGTCACAATATTATTTGATTTACACAGTTGAAGAGATTTGTCGGCGAGTCTGCAGTGATTTGGGAAGACCAGTCCAGCAGGTATTGGAAAGAACAGCTGCAAATGTCCAATGGATGCAAAAGAATTACCGAAATATTGTGGACTGGCTTCTGGCAGCGGAAAAAAATAAGACCGCATAAAAGATCTGCAACATTTTTATTTATTGTGGACTAATGTTTATTATTATAAATATTTATAATTAAATTTAATTATCATTTTAAAATCATGATATAACATATGTATTTTCTTTTTTAAATTAGTTATTTAATAATACAATAAGAAATAGCAAGGACATAATATAAATTTCACAGTAATAATACAATTTTACATGTAAATTATTTAAATACATTCATAATGTTATAATTATTAATTATATTAGTTATGATAATGTAGTTTAATTTTATAAATTGATAAAAGTATATTTAACGTTTCATAGACCCAATTGGTATTGATTTTTAGTCTTTAATGTAACTTTCTAATTAAGCGATTGATAACACTATATTGAAGAGTGATTTAAAAAAAAATATATATATACTTATATGACAAGTTATTCATGAACACATCCAAATACTTATATTGACTATTCAAATTGCCGTGTTTTTTGACTAAATTTATTGCATATATATTTCCTTTGACACTATATAATCTTATCATTTATATAAATTGTTCGACTTATAGACGACTGATGGCGTCTATGTAATCTGGATTCGTTGGTACTCGCTTTATTGTCCACTGTAATGAAACCTTATGCGAATAACAATTTTCTAAATCAAACGAAGTCATTTTATATAATGGAACTTTGCTTCGTTATTACTTATCAATACTCTTAAAAAATTTTTTTGTTTAATTTTACTTAAATTTAAACATAATAAGTCTCAGCCATATCACTTATTAAATATGTAACGACAACGTGTTTATTAACTTAATGTATAAAAATTAAATTATAGTAAATTTAAATTTAAAACTTTTTATTATGTATGTAGTTTAATTTTAAAAATACTCTTGATCCTGTTAATAAAAGTGATCTATGTATATTAATATTTTAGGTTTTTTTAAATAAACAATAAATATTTCATAGGGATTTCATTAAACTTCCTTTTTATAAAAATTAGGTCGTGCCCGTGACTTCGTTTGTTTCAAATTAATAGCTAACCGGGCAAACTCTGTTCCGCCTTAGAAACGGAAATTTTAGATTTGATTAAGTAAATTTATTTTCCTTTTTCGGTCGAATGGCGTGAAAAATATCCTATGTTCGTCTCCTAAGCTACCTCCGCACTTATTTTCAGCCAAATCCGTCCAGCCGTCCTTGACTGATAAAAAGTGTAACTAGCACGACTTTAAAAATGTAAGAGTATGTATATATATATATACATGTCAGGTATGTCAGTTTTACACTTTTAAATGTAAACGAAACCATAAATAATATGTAATGTGCAATATTGTTTACAAAAATCTATCGATTTGGAACTTGATTTATTGCTTTGGCTGTACAAGGCAAAAAATTTAATAAATAGAAAGCATGTTTAAAAAAAAAATATACTCATATAAGTAGTATTGCTTTAATCTTAGTAACATACTAATGTAACAGTGAAATGATTAATGTCCTGAACTTATCGATTTTCGTATCGCATATCTGTAATGATACAATAAACAAAGACAAAATGATATCATATGACAATAAAAAATATATATCATGTAAGGAAATCCAGTCGCCAAATTATCGGACTATTTAACTGTCGCCTGTGATATCAGGGTAAGTTTTTTTTTTTTAATAAAACGATTATTCTGGTCTCAGTAATCTAGGACAATAGTAATTATAAATGTTCCTTTTTTGTTTCAAAATGCATGTACCGTCTTAGAGGAAAATCTCTGTTACAATATTCACTTTACATTTGTAACCGTGAAAATATATTTTAAACATTATTAATTTGATAAAAGTTATGAAGTGAGTCGTTTCTAACAAAAAGTCTCTACGTAAATGTAGATTAGTTGTCCTCAATATTCGAATTTCCTTTAGCAATGAGACATTCAATTTCTAATATAGTCCTATTTTTCGTTTCTGGTAAATATTTGTAAATACCTGTAAGGAAAATGGATGCCGTGATAGCATAAAATGAAAATGCCCCATGACAATCAAATGACCTGAAAATAAAAGGTGAAATTTTTATAACAAACCCTAAGACAGATATTCCCAAAATTCCAAATATAATTAAAAATGGGGTCCTATGTTTTAATGGCGTGAGTTCATTCAAACAGCATGTAGCTATTATCATAGGGCCACAACTGAGGTTGATTGAGAACCCAATTAAGAAAGCCAGTGAAATAAACTTGTTTTCGGTGATAATATTTAATTTAATTGAGTACAAATAAGCAGACAAAATAAAGAGAAAGCTTATACCTATTATAGAAAATGAAATGAGTTGCGTTCGCCTCTTTAACACACGTGTCAAAAAACATCCTACGTACGCACAAAAAACTGTAATACCATCCATTATGAGCATCCCTTCGTAAGCTGTTTTTTCACTCAAAGTCATCTTTTTAATAATATCTATTGCATATACTGCACAAGCTAGTTTTCCAGAAAAATGAAACAGACAAATTAATAGCATGATATTAAATAAAGGTCTGTAAAAATTTTTTCCTGTGACTACTTTATACATTTTAATCAAAATGTTTTTAGAAGTTTTGCTTTTCGTCGATTTTTTATACAAGTATTTTTCTTGGGTTAAAATAAGAGTGCGTAGTTCCTTCTCAGAATCTGGGCTGGTTCCCTTAATCCACCGATGAGTTTTAGCACTTTCTTCAAATCTTCCCTTCATCGCTAACCAGTATGGGGATTCTGGACAAAATAGTATTGATAGATTGAAAAAACAGCATACGAAAATGAGAATACCAATTGATCTCCAGGGTAGAAATGTTCCAAGAGTGTTGGATATCCATATTCCCCACAAAAAAGTAGCTGATTTGATCGTTAAAATCATTCCTCTGTACTGCGGCGAAACGTATTCTGTCATAATCATGACGGCTATGGTATAAGCAGAGGAAATTACCATTCCTTGAATAATCTGGCTTATTAGTAATCCAATATATGTTGTGCTTCTATAAAAAAATATGTTTCCAATAAACGTATTGATAGCTAACAGTCTAAGGCAAACTCTACGACCATATCGATGAGCCACAAGGGGTAAAATAATAGTCCAGGGAAGTGAAGAGAAGGAGGAGGCTGATGCTGAAAATATATTGTTAAAAATGAAGTACGTAAGAGAGTGGTAATAGGAGCTAAAGGTGTTCAGATAAGAAGTTACAAACTACAAAGGTTATAAAGTAAGGATACATGAGTGTTTTGCGTTATCTAAAAAAATTATCAGGGTAAAAAATAAAGGACAAAAGAACTTTCTGTATTTAAATTAAATTATTTTTCTCTGTGTCAGAACTTTTTGTATTTTTTTGGTTTCTACCTTATGGCCCAAAATGTAATGATGGTGGTATAAACAAAGTTTTATATCTTCAAAATGTCACGCCATTTTTCGAATAAATTTAAAATAATGCACGTATTAAATACGCATATATTACGTTTTAAATTAATGAGAAGTTTGATTTATTTATAAAAGATCTGTAGCCAAGATTTCTAATTCATTTTAATGACCCAAAATTTATAGGTTTGATGTTGTCAAAATGATATATAATTCATTACTTACCCAACCAAGAAACCATTTCCGATGTGATGATATTATCAGAACCAGCTTCCTTCCTCATTTGAGGTATTATAACTGCAGGAGCACCCATATACAGTCCGTATATTAGGAAATTAAATAAAATTGAACTACACGCGAACATCTAAAAAAAATTAAATCACTAACTAAATGCTTAGGAAGACGATTTATAAAAATATATATATGTTCTTTCAAGTTATAAAAACCAAATAAAGATTAAAAACTATACATACTTGTCTTAAAAATAGCACAAGGGAGCTGGTACTTCTGTCTTTTTCAGTTATTTCGTTATTAATCTCTAGCGTCTGGAAAGTCTCCATTTTCTTTCATCTAAAGCGCTTGAAATACTAATAAAGATATGATTTTTTAAACAATTAACACGATTTCCTTCAAACTCAAAACTACTACTTTTCGAAGGGTTTGATAAAAACAAAAGTAATGCTTAAGTTGCACGATTATATGCGAATACAAACGTTATAATGAATGTAATTAATGATATCATCGTATGTTAAGATAATTTTTAGGTACGTAAGTATTTTTAACGACCATAAATTAAAATAAAACTGTCCATCACCAACATTAGTGTGTAATATTGGAGACCTGTTTTTAAGAATGTTCCTTGATTTCTTTGCTCCTGTATCTCCTTTATGGTGAAAATGTTGTCCTAGTTCTTTACTCAAATGCTCTGTACTCTATATATTGCCCGTAGAGTATATGTACGAGTACGGTTAAAAATGTTGTTTTCTAGGCCTCTCATATTTTCTGATGATCTGTATATCTATAGCAGTCCTAAAAGTCTCAGATAAGTGTTATATTTAATTAAACATACTACTTATTTTGAGACAAGCAATAAGTTGTTGGTTATACATATAATTACTAGTCGTATAAGGTTGAATTAAAATTCCAAAACATAATTTAGAATGATAAAATTTTGCTTCACTTTGTTTTAATTTTAAAAACACAATTGTACTATTTGAGGTGAATGGAAAATGCTTTCTTTAAATTCAAGCATTTTCCATTTAAACTGGAATATAACTCTTTGAAATTAAATTTCTGAAAATTGATTCCGAAAACATTAACTGTAACTAAAAAATCATTTAACTGTCAGTATAATAATTTATTTTTGAGTTTGTAAATGATTCAAGTCCTATAGTTTTCGCTGCATATATGGGGTTGTTCGATATAAAACATTCTTCTTTTGATTACATTAAAATAACTTTACACTATTATCGTAAAAAGTGTGAACGTTTAAAGGAAAAGAAAAAAACACTTAAAGGTCAAATAATAACGTTTTACTGAATACTTAAAAAGCCAGGAAGCCATATCATTTGAATCAGTTTCCTTTCTTAATTTAGATACCTTAATTATACTGTCGACCGTATTGTTTGAATAATAATATAAAAAAAATTGAATTACGGACAAATATTGTAAAGGAAAACATATAAATTAGACATTTGAATTCATTATTTTCATAATGAGTACATTTATTGTTCAATGATAATAATTTGTTGAAACTTCACTCACTAGCTAACTTCACTCACCAACTTCAATCACTAGCTAAGAGATAATATAGAACTAATAATAAAAATAGAAGCAAAGAAGATTTTCTTTCAAGTTAAAAAAATATATACTTGTAAATAATAAGAATAAAAAAAAAAAATGAAAGTTGAAAACATAATCCACAATTCTTTTCTCAACATTTCGTTTCTTTGACAACTATAGTAATATTTATAATAATTTAGTCTATATTTAAGGTGTCAATATATTTTATATTTTCTGAGTTGTTTTAAAATCCTATAGCTGACAGATACATCAAATAAATAGGTCCTAACTTATAAGGCCTTGATTTGTCCAGTTCGTTTTTCTTTCCATTTTTTTTTTGTGTTTTTACTTTAATATTTTTTAGCAAGCGTAGCGGTCAACATACCTTATTACTCATTGTCATTGACCCTTGATAATAGGAAATATTTATTATTATAATGTTCTTTTTTATATTTAAAGGAATAATTATATTTGAGACAATAATTCATTCAAAATGTATTTAATTTACTTTGGAAAATAAAGTATTAAATAAGTAAATACAATATTATAGGTCATATACTTACCAAACAATATTTTATATACAAAAACCCTGTAATAAAAAAGGTGGTTAATTTCAATCTTTTTATTTTTATATAATTAAATACAAAATCCTTTATAGTTTTATCTAAAATGTCCTTGACAAAAATGGTTAATTTTCTATGAAAAACATCAAATTCGTATTTGGTAAATGACTTTTAAAGTATTCGAGACCTTTCTGAATAGTTCAACAGAAATATAGTAGACAGTTTTTTACGATGATGCAAAATCCAAAATTAAAGTCCGTCAATACATTTTCTTTTATATAAAGATGATCTAGTAACGAGAATACAATATTTTAAGATACTATAAACAGACGCTTTGCGTAATAAGAACTAAAAACCTACTACTGAATTATATATAAATGTATTAGATTACAACCACATCTATGTATCACGAAAGTTAAAAAAAGTTTGCAATGCAATACGTGTCAGCAAAAGACATCAAGAAACCGATTTAAGTGGTATAACCTCTTTTAAACCTTCACTTAATGAATCTTCTTCTTCTTCCTCTTGAGCAGTAACATTTTCTAATTGTTGTATTATTCTATTTTTTGATTCGGGTAAATGTTTGTAAAGTCCAAAGAGGCAAACGGATGCTGTAATAGCGTAAAATAGGAATAACACATGACTGTCGTAAGTTGTGTATATAGCTGGTGTAATTTTTAAAACGATCGTTAATACAAGAGATCCAATAATTCCTGTTAAAGTCAAGAATAAGTTCCGTTCTTGTGTTGGTATAAGGTCGATCAAAAAACTAATACCGATTATCAATGGACCACAACTGTAGCTGATTGAAAATCCCGAGAATAGTATTAAATAGATATATTCATTTTCATACACGATATTTAATTTAGCTATGTATGTGTAAATACTAAGCAGATACAGGAACAATATTCCAGAGGCTAAAAAAACAAGTAATTGTGTTCGTCGTTTTAAAATACAAGTTGTATAGCATCCTACATATGCACAAAAAACTGTGACACCGTTTAGAATTAACATTAGATTATAAGCTGCTTCTTCACTTTTAGTTATATTTTTTATAATATCACTAGCGTATATGGTAAAAGTTAATTTTCCTGAAAAGTAATACAGACAAATCGTAAGCGCCGTATAAAATAATGGCTTATAAAATTTTTTACTACTAAGAACTTTACGCATTCTGCCAATTATATTATCAGCATTTTTATTATCTTTTGTGAATGTATTATTTAAATTTGTTTTTTGATTTGAAATAAGAATTCGGAGATGATTTTCAGCGTTTGAGTCAGTTCCTTTTATCCACCGATGAAGTTTGGCACATTCCTCAAATTTGTTCTTTGTTGCTAGCCAGCATGGTGATTCCGGAAAATTAAATGCGTTGAATATACAGCAAAAGCCAACAATATAAATAATATTTTTCCGAGCTTCCATTTTTGCAAGAAAATTTGATGTCAATGTTCCCCAAAAAAATGCTGCCGATATTAAGGTTAAGATAAACCCCCTGGATTTCGGAGATGCTAATTCACTTATAATCATAACAAATACTGTAAAAACTGAGCCTACTAAAGTTCCTATTAAAATTTGACTTATTATTAGTTGAGTCAATGTTTTACTATAATTGAAAATGATGGTTCCTATTACTGTATTTATATTTACGAGATGGAAGCTAGCTTTCCGACCATAACGATTTGCTATAAGAGGTAAAATTATAGCCCATGGAAATGAAGATAACGCGGATGTGCAAGCTGAAAAAAAAGTATCATATTTTTTATGAATGTTAAAAAAAAAGAATCATTAAGAAAGGTACAAAATATACAAAAGATAATGAGTAGGTCATCCAAAATTATATCTTTCACAACAAATCTTTTGCATATATTTTTTTAAAACGAATGGATACTAAAATAATTTTTTGAACATTATTTTTTAAATGAAGTTGGCATTTATTACTTTTGCGGAAATCTAGAATAAAAATATTTGTTAGAAACTTTAAAATGAGCGAAAAAAAGATTATAAAAAGAACGTATATTGTATTAGTAACTTACGGAACCACGAAGCCATTTCCGGGGTGATGATATTTTCTGAAGATTCCTTGTTCGCTTCACTTAAAATATGCATTATTGGAGCACCCATGTAAAGTCCTAATATAAATAAATAATTTACCATAGGAGAACATGCAGAGACCTAAGGAAAAACAAGATAACATGAGGATAGTTTCTTTTATTTCATAAAGAGATAAACAAGATAGTTAAATTTAATATTTACATACATACTTGTCTAAAATATAGCACACATTGACTTGGTGGATTCCCAATTTCTTCTTTTCTTTCTTCTTTTGTATCTTCCATTTTCTTTGATGTTTCCATAACAGTGGTGTAACTAGCAAGAAATGCTTTATGATGGTTCGGTGACGGTTAAAAAAGTAAACTTATTGGCAGAGGTGGTAGTTGATGTAAGCGTCGTTGACATTGTATTTTTTTCCTTACATAATGATTATTTAGTTTAACTTTGACAAATTACACTTTTGTTGTATAATCAACAAGTATTTTATGTTAAATGTATTTTGAATTATTCCGCTTCTATCGAAGTCTTTTACATATTCTTATTAAGATAACAGTAATCTTCGTACGTATAAAATCATTTATTTCTTTTTATTATCAATGTGACAGTTGTAATATATGAAAAATAAAAAAAATAAATGATATGAAATTATTAATTCTATAATGATATGTCGTACAAGATGGGCAGATAGGTTAGGTAGGTAGTAATTAGGTGTTAGGTCGGTGGCTTGGTAAGCAATTTTTTTGGAATCTATTGAAAAAATAAAACACTCTTGGGGAACTAGGACTTTTTTCGTTAATACCTTTTTCCCTTCAAATTGTTAAAATTTTTCATGCGAACTAAATTCATTTGTAAAGTCTATTAAGATATTTAAAATATATATACCAGACAACAAATCTCCATCACATTTTGTTACTACTGTTTCTTAATTGTTGAACTGTACTATTATGTAAGATTTCTTCAAATCTTTTAATTGCAATTCTTTTAATACATTAAAAAGATTAAAAACAGACATTACTTATTCTGAGCAAAAGTAAAGCCGTTTTTAATTCACACGTTCACACGTTCACACGTTCATGGAAATCGATATTTACGCTTTAAATATTTACTTAAGTAAATCTGAAAAATATCCAAAAAATTACCTCCAGCAAAGACAATTTTCGGCTCATTACGAGAGGTATTTTTCAATTTTAGTTAATTAGAAAAATCTTATACAAAATAATTAAGGATAAAATATATAAAAAGCTGTCTCATAATTGTATTATACAGTAATCTACTTTATATACTTATCTAGGTTAAAGACTTGATAATTATGTTGTGTTAAGTTTGGCACTATAAGTTTATAAAACGAGTGAATATTGTTTTTTCTGGATTTTATTTTTAAATTTAATCTTTTGTTTTAGATGGCGACAATGAATGTGATCTTTTTATTTTTAATGTGGACCTACGCTAGTGGATTATCTAGTCCACCAGTTACAAGGAATACAATTTTTGGCGATGAAAAACAAATAGGAGAAATATTTGAAAATATTGACACTGTTAAGGATGACGCTGATAATTATACGTTATACCGACTTCCTACAACCACACGCCCAAAACATTACGATATTTTATGGACCATTGATACCTACAAACGTGTGTTTGATGGCCAAGTTGATATAGAACTATATGCCACTCAACCAAATGTTAGTGAAATCGTAATTCATGCCCATGAAATGAATTATTCCTTTGTGGAACTAAAATATAATGACGCAATTATATCACGGCAATATAGCTTACTACCTGAGGCACAGTTTATGAGAATCATACTGCAAAATAGTTCTATGGAATACAATGCGTCTAACCCGGTCGTATACGTACTTAGCGTTGGATTTAATGCAGCTCTAAGAAAAGATATGCTCGGAATATATGAAAGTTGGTACAGAAACCCTGGAGGAGAAGAAAAGTAAGTGAAAGGGATGACTCTTAATTATAAATTAAAATTCATAACATATCAATAATTTTTATTCAAACTGTAGAAATTAAAATTTGTTATTTTTTTTGTCTCAATAATGTTAGTGAAATGCTTAATGACAAAGACTTGTACAATTTTTTTTATTTCTGGCAAACCTAAGAGCGGAACAAAAATGAAGATGTTCAAATTATTTTTAACATAACAGAAATAACCAATTGTTTTAAAATTAGGCGTATAATTTTTTTTATCAAAATATAATTTATCTAAAATGATTATCATAAACACTGAATAAGGTAAATTAATTATTTATCACCAATAGAAAAATACCTTTATTTAAACGAATATCATGACGTAACTAGCAAATTCTATGATATGATATGTAAATCACAGTCTTCTTGTTATTTGTAGATGTTAGAGTAAAAATAAGATTAACGCATAAGCCGAACGTTACATTTTACATATTTATATTTAGGTGGATGGCTACAACTCAGTTCCAAGCAACTGCAGCTCGAAAGGCTTTTCCTTGCTATGACGAGCCTAGTTTTAAAGCAACATTCAACATAACTATAAGACGTCCAACCGAACTAAAAAGTTGGTCACTTACACGTAAATTGTATACGGAGAATGCAACTCTAGCGTGAGTATTCATTCGTAATGTTTCAGAATATTTTCACCACTTTATAAAGTGCTTAGGACAAATTAATAATAATGAATTTATAAATTTAATACAACCATGAGTTTTGTTTCTGAAGTTTGTTTTTTATTGTAGAGGTTACCAAAATGACGTTTATAGTAAGACACCAGTCATGTCCACTTATCTCCTTGCTTTAATTGTTGCTGATTATGACAGTATAACTTTACCTAGCAATGTGAGTGAACAATTACATTACGAGGTTATTGGAAGAAGATCAGTACTTAGAAGTCAAGGAAACTATGCCCTGTACCTAGGAAAGAATCTAACTGAAGTTATGGGTATTCATACGGGCAAAGATTACTTCAGCTTGCATGAGAATCTAAAAATGACACATGCTGCTATTCCTGATTTTGATGCTGGTGCTATGGAAAACTTCGGACTTATTACGTACAGGTTGGCTGATATTACAAAAGTATGGCCATCAGTGCCTTTACTTTTCATTATTTATGGGTTTGGTTTAGAACAGTTAATATTATGAATAACCAATCTTGGTATTATGTTTCAAACAAAAGATTTTTTTCAGAGAAGCGTACTTAATGTATGACACAGAGCATACAAATGATTATTTTAAACAAATAATAGCTTATATCCTGTCCCATGAGATAGCTCACATGTGGTTTGGTAACTGGGTTACCTGTGACTTTTGGGATAGTTTATGGTTAAACGAAGGTTTCGCTAGGTACTACCAATACTTCTTGACACATTGGGTAAGTATGGAAAACGTGCATTCTTTATTGAAGAGAATGAAAAATTATAATATTATTTATGTTACACAATAATAATTGAAACAAAATTGATTTTGTATTTTGTTTAGAATATAAGAATGTGAAAAACAAAATTATACATTTTAACTTCCTTATTACATTTCTTTAGATAAAAATTAATTCATTTCATTTAGTTTGATAAATTAATTTTAATATTTTGTTGGATTGAATAAAACAAATCTTTACGTATCTAAATTTATTAAAATTCTAGGTTGAAGGTTATATGGGTTTAGATTCTCGCTTTATTAACGAGCAACTTCATACGTCGCTTCTAGCTGATTCGTCTGACACCGCCCATGCATTGACCAATCCAAAAGTTGGTAGTCCGAGTTCAATACGCGGTATGTTTGATACTATAACTTACAACAAAGGTGCATCTGTGATACGTATGACTGAACATCTTCTCGGTTCAGAAATACTCGAAATGGGCTTACAAAAATATTTAGCTGATAAGTAAGTTGTGTTTTTAATAAAACTTTTCTTTTGAAATAATTTATTGTAATGAAACTAGTATTATTCGGATTTACTACGCGGATTTTATTATTTAAAAACTACATAAAGTACTGCAAAGTAACCGAAACGTCGGGACTATGTAGTTTTTAAATAATAAAATCCGCGTAGTAAATCCGAATAATACTAGTTTCATTTAAATGAATACTCGCGAAAATCTTAGATCTCATTATAATTTATTGTAATTTGTTAAAGTTAATGAATATAATCATATTTATTTGATTACCAATGATTGCTTTAACGTCAACTGGATAGAGAGGTAGTTTGAAAATAATGTGTTTTATTGTTCTTTAGTGCATATAAAACCGCACGACCAATTGATCTTTTCGAAGCACTGCAAAACGTGAGTTTGTCCACTGGCGCAATTTCTCAGTACAGAAACTTCTCGTTTATTGAATATTATAGAAGTTGGACTGAACAGGCTGGGCACCCGATAGTTAATGTGCAAGTTAATCATAAAACTGGAGATATGGTGATTACACAGGTAAAGGAAGTGAAAAAAAAAACAATTCATAATATTATAAACAGCAAATCTAAACAGTATCTTTAAAGCAATTCTAAATAAATGTGTCATTGCAGCGCCGTTTTAACATAAATACTGGTTTTTCCCGCAATAACAAACAGTATGTTATTCCGCTCTCATTCACAAGTGCTGACAATATAGATTTTAATAACTTAAAACCGAGTCACATTATGAGGGATGGTGTTATCGTGATTAATCGGGGTAGTGTAGGAAACCACTGGGTCATCTTCAATAAACAGCAGACAGGTATATTATAATGGATTCATGTTACTCTCAATATGAGGTATTGATAAACAAATATCGTATTTATTTTTAGGATTTTACAGAGTCAACTATGATGATTACACTTGGGATCTCATAACTGCTGCCCTCCGGAGTTCAAACAGAACCTTGATTCACGAATATAATAGAGCACAAGTATAATATAAGTTCATTTTATAATTATTGCGAGATCGTCCAAAGATATTAAAAACAGGACACTATTCTTTTCAGATTGTAAACGATGTGTTTCAATTCGCAAGATCTGGCATAATGTCTTATAATAAAGCTTTCAACATTCTGTCATTCCTGGAGAATGAAACTGAATATACTCCCTGGGTTGCTGCAATTACTGGCTTTAACTGGCTTAGGAATAGATTCGCTGGTACCAATTATTTAGCACCACTCGAGGTCACTTATTATTATATATTGGCTTTATTCAAGTACTGTTAAAACTTTTCTTAGGCACATAATTGAGAATTTTTTTTAATTTAAAGGAGCTTATCACAAAATGGGCATCAACGGTCATGAATCAGCTCACATACTATCCCCGACAAAATGACACTTTCATGACTTCATACTTAAGATACCAGCTTGCACCATTCATGTGCAGGATGAATGTTCGACGGTGCCTTGACGCTGCTGAATCACAATTTCGTGCATTAGTTAACAATCAAACGGAGTACGTATATCTTGGTTTCAATTGTGTATAAGTACTTTATTATAGAATTCAACTTTAATATAATAGCTCATTGGTAACAAACGTGATCTTCGTATATATTTTAAACTAAATTATGCTGTATATCCAATTAAATGAGGTTTAATATAGCCTAAAATTTCCAGGGTCCCAGTTAACAGTAGAAACTGGGTGTACTGCCATGCACTAAGGCTTGGTTCTAAGGCAGATTTTGACTATCTCTGGCAACGTTTTAACACGCACAATGTCTATACGGAGAAGATTTTACTCCTCATGACCTTAGGATGTACAAATGATGAAGAATCCTTAAATACGTAAGTAATAAGTATTTGCTAACTAGCTACACTTTCTGGGATAAGGCTCTCAGACCAAATTTAAAAGGTTCAAAACTTGACTATCTCACTCCAAAATGGGTTAGTGTATTACAAATATTTTCATAGCAAAGTGGTTTATAAAACATAATTTTTATAAGGATCATAACACTTATGATTTTATAAAATCAACATTTAATAATTGATGCCTAGCTAATGAATAATAATGCAATAACAGTTGTGATTTCATTATAGTTTGCTGAATAATATCGTTGAAGAGAATTTCGTTATACGAAAACAAGATTATACAACGGCTTTCAACACCCTACTCAATGAAAACTATGAAAACGTACGGATTGCCTTTCGCTTTATCCAAAGAAACCTCACACAAGTACTGAAAGCGTAAGTAAAGTCAAATCATAAACGAAATATTTTTTTTTATCGTAATCGTTAGTTAGTCTTGTATTTATATATGTCGTTTTATAATATATGTCATATAATTTATTTATAACTGTTGCTGTTTCTGATGGAAATTAAACATTAATTTGTTTTATTTAGATTCGACGGTGCAAGTCCGATTACCAACATAGCCTCTAGATTAAGATCATCACAAGACATCAATGCTGTAAGTATGACATTATCTGTATGTTCAATTGAATAGGAATATTAAGTAATAATAATTATTTTTTATTTGTGTGATGGAACAATAATGTCATTATTTTACAGTTTAAAAGTTGGGCTTCACAAAACAATAATACACTGGGAAATTATTACAAGGGTATTGTAGAGCAGGCTCAGTCTACCCAGAGCAGTTTGGATTGGGCTTTTGAAGTTCAAGACGATATTGGTCAGTATCTTCAGGAAGGTGATACAGAAATTACCACGACAACATTTGCACCACCAACGACACCACAAATATCAACAATTTCTCCCCCACCTTTGGTTGAACCGGACTCACCCAATTTACCGGATTCCTCCGTCACAACTATGATATCATTATCGCTTATCATAATAACAGCAATTGTTCATTACTTGATATAAGTATATAATAATATTTATAATAGTCATAAAAATAAAATTAATCTTTATAACTAATATTTTGAAACAAGTTCCTGTATTTGCACACGACCTTTGGTCTGATAAGATTAAAAGATATATAATTTTGTGAGTTTTAAATATTTATAACAAAACAAGTACATTTCATGCTGTATCTACATCTGTATTTATGAAAAAGTATAGAAAATATGTTTTACCTATTATAAATAAAATCTTTCATTTAAAATCCCTTACCTTGTTAAATTATTAAAATCTATTTAAATGAATTAATCGTATACTTGAAAACTTTCCTCATGTTATGATGAGTGTGTGAAAATTAATCAATATTTAAGTTAGTAATATATTACCTAGTTATATAAATGTTACCGGAAATGTATGGAATCAAGGAATTGTATAAAAATCCTAGGAAATGTGTACAATTCCGATACTATTTAGGAAATGTATAAAATATTGTTTGAAAAACTATTTAATGCAATGATATCCTAGGAAATGTATAAATTTCCTCGGAATTGTACATACATAATTCCAATATCGTATTAAGAAATGTATAAAGTAAATACTTTCTGTAATAAAACTTGTAATATATTGTAACTTGTTAATAATATTTTTTTTATTAAAACACTTATTGAGACAATCGGGTAAAAGTCATACCGTAAAATAATAATAATATAACCTAACCTAACCAATAATCACGAGAAGTCTTTCTAGCATATGTTTTTGCCGTAGAAACTTCTTCAATTAACTCTTTATAACGTGCATCTTCAATAAAGTCAGTGTTTTTAGCGTTTGTTAATATTCTTAATGACGCCAAGGTCCTATAAAATCGCTCTTTCATAAGCGCGATGTGTGATTCGGTAGCCATTTTTGGACAATAGCGACGTGACAGTTTATAAGGCACTGAGCGATCGCCGGATCAGGCGAAGCAATACCCTTCCCTCGTCCCGCTGTCCCCAAAACCAATATCTTAAATGTTTTACATTTCGTATTGCTATTTAGGAAATGTATAGATTTCCTTGGAAATGTGTATTACACATACGATTACACATTATAGTATAATAGTGTAAGTATAGTATAATTTATTTCATACATTTCTTTGCGATTTTAGGCATTACATACATTTTCTAGGAGTTGTATACAATGAAGGATTATATACATTTCTTTTAATATATATATATATATAGTTAACCATGTATATTTTCAACCAATTACAGTAATTGTTCCATATTTTCAATTATAAATACAGTCTATACTGATAGTAAATAAAATAACAAAGTCTGTTGATTTAATACCAGCAATAAGTTTCAAGTTTCAATAATTGTAATAGATTTTTTATTAACAAAAAGATCTTTATTTATCAGCAAAGAGATTTTCATCTCATATTCTTTGAAATAAGATTAGCTTTTAAGGACCAAAATATTATAATTTAGTACTGACAAATAATTTATATATTTACTTCATTATCGTTTATATATATTTTTTTTAAATAAAATGTCTTCTTATTTATCAATTAGCTTATGGGAGTAAGATTAAATGTATTGTTTTATGGATAATTTTATATTATTGGCTTGTTCTAATCGCCATTTATAGAGCAGGTTATCTTATACGTTAAATACGATAAAGTTAACTTACGTAAATGGTATCAAATATGATGGATAGTTGACGATTGTAATAAAAATTATTTATTGATAGTACAAAAGGAAATATCCATGAATTATATTTAATCTTCAAATTTCCCTGAGATGCACATTCGTCACTCTACTTAGATAACTTTAGTTATTTTAAAAGGTCCATCCATCTCAAAATCGTTATGCACGCAAAACCAAAGAAAATTGTTTCAAGACAAAAATAAGAAAGAAAAACCGGGAATCAATAAAAAATCTACGTGTACCCTTAGGCAACAAACTTCTTAGTCATCGACTAGCTAGGGCGTTAAAATCAATTCTATAACAAACTCAAGGAATATCAAATCAAAAAAAGACAGACTATATGGGGATCCCGATGGACAAAAACTAGAAATTCTTTGTATTCATTTCCACGGCAATCAACCAACACTAGAGGAAAAAAGTAGTCAGATAAAGAGAAAATCGTCTAAAATTGTTCTTAAACATCTCATTAATATATACGGCAAAATCTGGTCAAGAAAATCCCGAATTGTCTTTTTGTCCTCATTCCGAAAAAAGATCGAGTTACTGATCCGAAAGATACTAGACTGATAGCCTTAACAACAACAATATTTATAAATATTTTTCTCGGTTCGATAAACAAGAATAACAAGATACATGCTTGGCAACAGGCCATTTTAGGTCAAATTACCAGAAAGCGTTTTTACCCGGGATTTTTGGATGCGTAGAACACAACACTTTGCTGTTGGAGAGTTTAAAAGATGCTAGGAAAAGCGAGAGGCAAATTACAGTTTGTTGGACAGACTTAGAGAATGTGTTCGTATTACTCAAAATTAAAGTTTTCTATAACAACTAAAGAAGGTTCTTCAAAAATTGTTGGTTACAATGTATGACTATTTTAAGGCTGTTGTTTATCTCCAATAGTATTCAATATTGTAATTAATATCTTAGTAAACTAAATAATTAACGAGAAAAAGTTTAGGACATGAGTTGAAGTTTAATAAAAAATACACGGAATCCATTTTAGCCTAATATTACGTCTGAATTGGCCTTTCATTGTCTATAAGTTTAATAAAACCCTTTTGTCAAAGTTAGATGCAAGCGTCATAAAAGTGTTGAAGTTGTGGCTCTTGGATGGATTCGTCAGCTTTATTCGGAGGTCGCAATAGTTTTGGGATAAGTCTTAAAAGACTGTCGGAGCTCTTTAATCACCTAAGAGTTTCTTAGAGATATATCCTGGGGAAAATACCCTAATGATGTCGTTACATCACTCCCAAAAGACAATGATGCCCCAGATTTAGAGTCAAGACTTCAATAACATGAACGGTTTATGTTAGGAGCATAAAGTAATAGAGTAAGTAGGTTTGAGACCAAGTGAGTAGGCCCAAGATGCGGTTATATTAAAGTCTTTTATTCGGCAAGACGAGAATGCTAAATATAAGATCCACGCAATAAGTTATGAGATGCAGAACGAGTGCTTAGACATAGGAGAACTTTGCATCTCATTAGCACTAAAATGGCGCACTTGAATTTATGATTGGTTGAGAGGACTGCTAAAATTTCATTTCAATGCGTTCCAAATGACGCTCCCAGGTTACGAAACAAATAATAAATTATTTGCACAGTTCTCATTTTTAGGAATTCTGAAAAGAAATAAAAAATAACAAAACAGTTCATGATGTTAAAGACTTTTGCGAGTATTTATTTAGAATTAATATTTTCTGTTATACCTACTAGGGAATGGAAAAGTAAAAGAAATTTCTTGTTACTTTTAGAAAAAGTAGAAATACTTTGGTATAAGTATATGTTTCATCACTTTATCACTTCTACGTGATTTTTATTTTGTCAATGCAGACAACAACGAAGCCAACATTTATTCAATATATTATTGTACAGATTCCTGCATAGTTGGTAATTGGTTGGAAAAGTTTTGATTTAACTTTGATTTGATTTTAAGTGTTATATGTTACGTTTTATATTTTTAATTTTAAGGTAATCTTGCATAATCATGTCTCAATAGAATTCAAATAAAATTTCCACGGTATCAAAACAGAAATGAGCCGCATTTCTTTGTTTAATTGTGTGATAAAATAAAAGGATATTTAAAAAAAAATCAGGGTTTTTCAATCTAGTTAAGATTAAAATAACAATGAGGTCTAGACGATGCATTAAAATATAATACTTAGTATAATGTTATGTTATGTTATGTTATAATAGCATATAATGTTTCATTATTATTTTATTATTTATTGTATACGTTACCTAAGCAACAGTCTGAAGAAAAACCAAAACTATTTTAAACTAATTTTGATAATTAAAATAAGGTACACTCAATAATACTGGTGTACGATCTATTAGATATAAACTTGTTCAATACAAAGGCTAGTAAAATTGTAATACTGAATCTACATCAGAAATCTTTGATGACTATTAGTGTATTAAAAAAAATACGAAATTACAGAGGTAGTATTTTTAACTTTTTCGAACAAAGTATAGGGGATTTCCGTACAGATTACCTATATATTTGTACATATAATATAATATAACATTGGTAGCAAGTAAGCTAATGTAATTTAATAAAGATAAGATAAAATCCTGATGATATTTTTAAGTGCCCATTACTTTAATACACACACTCTGAAACCAGCAAAAATGGTAAGCCGACTTTTTTGTTAAGAAAATTATATTTTTATCAACCTCCATACACAATTTTTTTTAAATATATTATCATCTGCAAATCATATGTTTTTCTTACAAATTCATAATTTGATATAATTGCTTTATAAGTATCGCTACAAGTAAATTAAAGAACGTTTGTCAGTATCAATTTTTTACAAAATAAAGTAATAGTAAATGTAAATAATAATTTTAACCACACTTTTTGACGAATCCACTCATTTTGCTAAACTTGTTAATAATAGCTATATAATGTTTTCTTTGATTCTTCTTCTTTTTTCTTTGTTATACTTAGTGTTCTCCAACGAAGCAATGTTTTTCAGAAATAATATTTTACTTTGGTCATTATAGAATGATCATTAATTTTTTTTAAAACGTAGCTAAAACATTTCTTTTTTCATCAAAACAATCACCGTCTCATATAAGTCTTAGTCTTATCGATTTGATATCCATTAATTTACTATTTATGGCTTATCACAGATAAAAAAGTGTGTTAGTCTTAATTTTTAGAAAGTTACTTATTCATGGAAGTCTGTTCAAGCAAATCGACGTTTTTCAATTTATAATATATTTACTTAAACGAATACTATAATTTAACGGTTGTAGAGCCTAGATGTGGTCAAGTTACTTCGGCTCGAACATGGGCTGGTTCGACCGGGGGTGTACCACCTCTCATACAAAATCGGCGTGAAGTAGTCTGTAATGGCGGTATTTCGTCCTATGAGTGAGAGAGCCGGTTGCCCTTTCCCTGTTCTCCCACCCTTTCTTGCTTCCTCAAAAACGAAATCTTATGTAGTAGATGTCCATGGGCGACGGTGTCTACTTCCCATCAAGATGACCGTCTGCTCACTTGCCACCTTTGATATAAAAAAACATGTTTTCATAATTTTTTGTCACTTATTGACCTATCTGCCAATTAACGCAATATTTTCATTCGTATGTCTGAATTAATATAATGAAGCCAATGACTCTCCAGTCAGTCTTCTCGAAAGAAGTACTTATATTAATGTACATGGCAAAAAATCCGAGTATAAATTCTAACGAATGTTAATGTTTTTCAAAGCAAATATTAGTTTTTAACTACTTTTGTGTATATTCCGAAACAATACAATTCCTGATACTTTCGAGATTAAAACGTATGTAAGTAAAAAATCATGCAGTAGAAAAGACAGATTTTGCAAAATTGTCATCGCCAGTTATATACATATACATACCTATATACATATAGATAGGTATATCGAACAAATCTTACACAAATTTATATTCGCTGATACAACTTATTATTAATAAAGCAAAGAACTTCTCTGAGGCGAATTCTTAATCGTTGGATACTTCCAAAGTAATTGAAAATTTTGAACTAAAAACAAATTCTATATCGCTGAAACAAGAAAGGTATTTTAAAAGACTGCAGTCAAATCAAGAACGTGCCATCGGGAACAAAACTGATGTTATAATACATATTAATAATCGAATATCCACAACATTCTTATCTCAGATAAAATTGAAAAACAATGTTTTGGATAATTAGCATGAACTATTTGTTACGTATCAATTTAATCTGATAAAAGTAATAATCTTGTTTAAACTAATTACGACTGCTAAATAATGACGACGAAGACGATGGAAAGACCGAAGCTGAAAAAAAAATTAATAATAGTATCATGTGTCATAAATACTTAATGAAAATATTTAAAACTTCATTTTTTTAATTTCAATATATATTTCTAGGAAAACCGCTGGTTATCCCTTGTATTTGGGCTCATATTTATCCAGGGTTTACTAGCTCTAAGCCCAATCCCAGTTGCCGATGATGAATGGGAGGAATTTTCCAGAACCTTGCGGAGCCCTGCTTACCGCTTACCAAACACTACGAAGCCATCAAAATATGAAATAAGTTTGATTCCTTATTTCGATGTTGTTCCAACACCTAATATTCCACCATTTTCTTTCGATGGCCAAGTATCAATTTGGATACAGGCCACACAAGCTGGAGTTCGAGAAATAGTTATGCATTGTAATAGTTTAGTCATTAATAGCGTAACAGTTTCGTTGAACAATACTGCTATGAATTTGACCAATTCAAACTTTACTTGTGAAATGCCATATGCTTTTCTTAGAATTGGTACTAATGAACCTCTTCAAATGGGCCAAGAATACCTAATACATATAACCTACAGGGGTTTCTTCCAAACTAACATGCGAGGTTTTTACCGGAGCTGGTATAGGGATTCTACTGGTTTTAAGTAAGTTTATATCTGTATGTATTATTAAAATCATTAAAACAAATATTATTCATATTTTACTCAATCATTTTAATAATATTACATTTTAAGGTGGATGGGTACAACGCAGTTCCAGCCTGGCCACGCTCGTCAAGCTTTTCCTTGCTATGATGAACCCTCTTTTAAAGCATACTTTGATATAACCATTCATAGAGAACGTAGTTTCAGTCCGAGTATTTCAAATATGCCGATAAAATCGATTTCAACGTGAGTGCGGATAAAATATTTTGTATCACATAGGTATTCTAACAATAAAAATCTTAAGTTTAAAAATATTTTAGAACAGCTGTTCCTGGACGTATCTCAGAGACATTCTTCACGACGCCTCTAACTTCCACTTACTTGTTAGCTTTTATTGTATCCCATTATGATCGCGTTGAATCAAATGGTAGCCCTAACAGACCATTTGATATTTATGCACGGAATAATGCTGGTATTACTGGAAACTATTCACTAGTAATGGGAGAAAAACTCCTAGAGGCTATGGAAAATTATACTCAAATACCATATTACACTATGGCAAGAAATATTACTATGCAACAGGCCGCTATTCCTGATTTTTCTGCAGGTGCCATGGAAAACTGGGGATTGTTAACCTACAGGTATTTCTATTGTTAAGCTTTAATTCAATTTCATCGTTCTATTTGCATTTTTCTTTATTATCTTTAAATTACTTTTAGAGAAGCTCTTATTTTGTTTGATCCTCAAAATACTAATAACTTCTACAAACAGCGTATTGCTAATATTGTATCTCACGAAATTGCCCACATGTGGTTCGGAAATCTTGTTACTTGTGCTTGGTGGGACAATTTGTGGCTAAATGAAGGATTCGCAAGATTTTACCAATACTATCTAACACATTCGGTAAGTCACTAAAAATAGTATACCTTATACTTGTTACATATGTATCTATTTTTAATAAACATCTCACTTAAATCATTCACAGACATTTGAAAGGCCAGTAATTACTTAATTTTACTGAAATTAAAATATTTTAGGTTGCTGAAGATCTTGGATTTGATATTCGGTTTATTGTGGAACAACTCCAGACTGCTATGATTTCGGATTCTATTGATTCTGCGCATGCTTTAATCAACCCCGATGTAAATGATCCTACTAGTGTGTCTAATCATTTTTCCACTATAACTTATGCTAGAGGTGCTTCTATATTAAGAATGACGCAGCACTTCTTAGGTGAATCTACATATTTAAAAGGTCTCCGAAAATACCTTAGGGCTAGGTATGAATTGAAATGAACATGAAAATAACGCTTTTTTAGCAAAAGGATTGCAAGAAATTTGGATAACTATTTTATTGATCGTTACTTATAGGCAATTTGATGTAGCGGAACCACAACATTTATTTAATGCTCTGGACGAAGCTGCACGTGAAGATGGTGCTTTGTCAGCATATGGTGGTATCACGATTAATTCATATTTCCGATCATGGGCCGAGAAAGCTGGACATCCACTTCTCACTGTCACTATTAATCAGACTTCTGGACTAATGACTGTTACACAGGTAAATTTTATTTTAATTGAAATGAATCTTTGCTAACATTTGTAATTTTAAAGTTTAAATACTTTAGTAAAACTAAATAAAGAAAATTTCTTGTTGTAAAACATCCATTACGCACTTAGTTTTTAATGAAAATATGAAATTTTAAGTAAAAAACATATATTAATAATATCAGTAGAAAGGATATTTGATATCTAGTATTCATTGCTAGTATACTCGAATACGTTACAATGCTAGTAATGTCTATAATTTCATTAACGTTTAGGCTCGCTGGGAACGCAATACTGGTGTTTCGAATTTCACAAGCATATGGGAAGTGCCAATAACATGGACCAGAGCAGGCGCTCCAGATTTTAACAATCTGAAACCGTCTCAAGTGATAACAGCTGATGTAACTAATATTGAACGTGGAACACGAGGTCTCGAATGGGTAATATTTAATAAACAGGAATCAGGTAGGATATTAAGGATAATTTTTAATTTTTTTTAAAATATTTAGTCTTTAGATATTTATGTTAGTAAATCTTTTTAGGATTCTACAGGGTGAATTATGATGACGTTAATTGGGCCTTGTTAACAAGAGCTTTGAGAAGTTCAAATAGGACCGTTATTCATGAATTGAATCGTGCACAGGTAATTTTTCAATACTACATCAAGCTCCATATATTTTGTAATAAGTTATTCGAATTTTTGATATCATGTAGTATAGAAATTATGATAAAGTTTTTAGTATAAGTTTACCAAATTATTTCAGAAATGATATTTAAGATTTAGCTATTTTCTTTGTTATAATTAATCAATTTTATTACAATTTAGATCGTGGACGATTTATTCCAATTAGCAAGAGCTGGGGTTATGACATACAATAGAGCTTTTAATATACTCTCGTTCTTAGAGTTTGAAGATTCTTATGCACCTTGGATAGCAGCGATTGCAGGCTTTAATTTCGCCAGGAATAGACTTGTTTATGATACTACTAATATGCAAAGGCTTCAGGTAAGTTATTAAGATAAATAGCTCTATATCAACATATCTAAACAAAAAAACACACGAGAGATGTGCAATTTATCACTTTTTATAATAATGATATCAGAAATCACTAATTTTTAATTATCTTTCAATTAGAATTTGGCAATTAAACTAAGTGCTGCAATAACTCGCCGTCTTGGGCACGTCGAAAGAAATGGAGAATCTTTTATGGATGGTCTATTACGCATGCATGTTAATACCTTCCTTTGCAATGTAGGACATCCTGACTGTTTGGAAGCAGCAAGAGTAAGCTTTGCAAACTGGAGAAATGGTGGATTGTACGTATTGCTTTATTAGAAATGATATTGATAAATGTTTATATCCTATTTTGTTAAAATTCAAAATATCGGTCTTAGAAATCGAAAAGATAAAAAATATATTTATATTATCATTTAACTTGATCGCCATTTATAGTATTCCAGCAAACATGCGACAATGGGTATATTGTAGCGGTCTGCGACAAGGGAATTCTTCTGACTTTGACTTTTTCTGGAATGAGTTCCTTAAAGAGGATCTGGCCAATAACGCGGTTATCATGATTGGAGCAGCTGGCTGTACTAACGACGTCGGAAGCCTTGAAAAGTTCTTGGACGCTATTATTACTGTGAATAATAGCGCAGAGATTATAAGGCCTCAAGACAATTCCGCGGCTTGGAGTTCTGCAGTGACTGGAAATAATGCCAACCCCATGAGGATGCTTAATTGGCTGAGACGCAATGTAAACCTTTTCATTGAAAGGTATTTATTACATACAACAACGTTATACCAACATATTTATGTTCCAAAATAGAAAATATTCGTTCAATAATGTTGTAACATCAATTTCATAAATTTGTGTGTAAAATTATTTTAAGTTATCTTTTACGGTAATTTATCTATTCCAGAAATATTTCTTTACAAACTCCAATCAGCAATATCGCAAGTCGATTAAGAAATGAAAATGAAATTTCGGAGGTAATTGTTACTAATATTTGATTCATACTAATCAATTAATATATAATTTCAGAACCATGCATAAATTAAAACTAATATTTTTCAGATTTAATACGCGAATTTTATTATTTTTCACATTCACATCTCGTTTGCCCGTGATCACGGTTGCTGAAAAAGTAACCGAAACGTCGGGATTATGTAGTTAAAAGAATAAAATTCGCGTTGTAAATCCGAAAAAAATTTTTAGTTTTATTTTTGATGAATACTCTCGAAAGTATTAGATCTCATTAAAATTAACTTCTACTAGCTATACACACCAAACGATTTTAACTAGATAACTTTTTCAGCTGTTGTCTTGGTTAGAAACGAACAGAGAAATTCTCGGAAGCTCTTATAATACAGGTATTACTGGCATTGCTAGTACCAGATCTAACATGGCGTGGTCTAATAGACGTGTATCCGAATTTGCTCGATACTTCGACACTGGTTACATTGAAGATAAAATTGATGATGACAACGGTCACGACTCGGCTAATATTGCAACTTTGAGTATTGCCACCTTATTAGCGACAGTTGCAATCAGCCTCAACTTTTAAATCATGTCATATAGTATAGAAAATAATCAAATTTAATATATATATAAGTCATTTATTATATTTATATTATTTATTAAAATGGATTTTAGAGATGTGTTTATTTTATTTCTTTTCAATAAGATTAAAATAAAGTGACAACATTTTTAAAGGGCGTATTTTGCATTCTTTAACTTGTTCAAAGTATTAAAGTTACAAAAATCTTTAACTATAAAATTTGTAGAGCATTTCATTTTTTATACTATAATAATCACTTTGGAAACTAAGGTTTTGAAATTAAACTTTCATTACATATTGATAAGGAATAAAACTTTAAGAATCAGATCAGATTGAAAGAGTTTTTGTGAATATGAATTCCTTTTCATATATTGAACTCTCATTTTTGTGTCACTCTATATTATCTTGAACAAGACAAAGTTAAAATAATTACAATTACGTTTTACATCATTTTGTTGAAGATTTTCACAAACCTAATAAATGTCACTGTCTGTGTCTCGATGCGTTTCTGGAGTTACGGAAAATGCTTCATCTAAATTTCTATGTCGTATAGGTCGTATTATCTCAATAAGGTAGGTAGAGAACTGACCTATCAATAGCGTAAAAAAAGCTTAGATCTACTTTAATAACCTAATATCACGTCTATATTCGCCTTTCCACGTCTATGATTTTAATAAAACCCTATGGTCAAAGCATCTGCTTGCATCTGCAAGCGTCATAAGCGTGTTGAAGTTGTGGCTCGGTTTCGCACCACCGGCTGATTCGACAGCTCTAAACTGCAAAATTTTATCTCAATGCATTCCAAATGACGCTCCCAGATAAGATTAACTTAGTAATATGGGGTAACGGTAACGAAAAACTTGCTATATCTGCGAGAAGGCAGTTGGAACTGCTAAGCATTTTCTGGTGAGATTTTAGGTACTCCTGGAAAGCGGTCAATACTCGCGTCGTCACGATAAGATTTTAGAAATTATACTTGAAGCGGTTAGTCTTTCTGTAGACATAATACAAAAAGAAATAACCACAAACGATCGATCATTAGGTTTTGTGAGAGAAAACACTAAGGCTATAAATCAAAGGTCAAGCTTTACTACATCCTTAAAGCGGCTCCTTATTAAACTAAAGCATGGATACAAATAAGAAATAATATACAATCCCAAAGGATATTTGTGCGTAGACGTCTAGACCAGACTTTTTCGGTAGTAGCGAATTTTAAAAGCGCATTTTGTTAATAGGAACCATACTTCAATTAATAACTTACTGTTCCTTGGAAACTGACACCCCCAAAGACCATCCCATCAAGGTCAACAAGTATTACCAGCTCACTAACGAATTCACTAAGAATAGGTTATTTGTTAATTTGTACATGGTAGAAGTGGGATCGTGAGGTATAACAGCTAAATCTCTCTAAAACATAGTAAAAGACTTGTTCCTCTCCAGAACCAACTAATTCTGAGCACTTACTCCGAAGGCAGCCCGAGTAGATTTGTTTAATATTTGGTTAGCTTAGGTGGTGGAGGTGAGCGTTTAACGCGCTTTAGATAGGGGCCCCTTAAACTTACGACTGGGTCTCAAGTCCCGGGCACTGTTGAAGTTCCTCTCTCTGCAACCCGATAGACTCGGCACCCGCAGAGTGAATCCATGGAATGGTGAAAAGTTTCATCTATTCGGTTTCTCTAGATTGGAAGGCTAGAGGATTTATTTACTGATCTATCAAACTTATAACTTAATATTTACTAGCTTGTCCTAAGTAACAATATTATTTAAATAGATTCAATGCCTTCACCTGATCTAGTCTCAAACATATACGAGTTCTAATAAAAATATTAGTAGGACTGGGCACTTTTATTACTCGTATTTAAAGTCTGTTGTTCTTTAGCAGAGCTTGTTATTAAATACGTAATTACATAAGTATAGACGCAGAATATCTTGAGTGTAATATTTTTATCTTTTTAATTAAATACATATATAGCTTGACTAACATGTTTAACAAATTTTATTTAAGATTTACTGATTTCTATTTCATATTAAGACATACATACATATGTAATATAAAGACAATATATTATAATCTAGCACAAAAATTCTGCAATATTTTTATCAGTTATTCTTTATTAACATTTAAAAATAATATTTTTATGTAGTACAGATTTTTAGTATTTCACGTATAACTAAATACGTAATTTAATATTTTGACAGAATTATAAACATCGTTATACCTATTCCTTTAAAATATTACTTAATATTATCTGTTATAAAAAGTTTGTCGGCATTATATTTATCAAAGCATGTCATTAAGATATTATAATATTATGATTTGAGCTTGAAAATTAATAGCTAATTTTATTTTTACCTGACCTTTGTATGAAAATAAAAATTCCCTAATTTATAAAGTTCCTGTTATTTATCATAATAAAATATTTATTTCATCATAATTCAGTATAGATAACTTAGTAATAAAAAAAAAACAACAGGGACTTAAACCCATATAAACGATCTCTGTGATTTTAAAGACGTAATCCACGAGAAAATTTTAAAAGCAGTAACAAACCGTGACAGTCAAATGATATTTAATAGTTTTAGTATATAAGAATTTCGCATGTAATTATTTAAATAAAACTCAGGTTTTCGAATTTTCCTCTTTTTTATTTTATGAACTATAATATACATAATCAAGACATTTCGATTGCTCTCACTTTCGTATCGTCTGCCCGTGATCACAGTTGCTGTAAAGGAACCATACTTCAATTATATATACATTTTTATCCCATGTTTATTAAAAAATATGTTAATAAAGGAGTATTGGTTTCTACTACTTTATGATTTTATTATAATGAAGTAAAATAGGATAAGGATAAAGGGAAATTATTATAAATGGAACTGCATTGTTTCCAATTACACGTGCTATATAACTAGAACAATAGAGGTGTTTTAATCAAATTGATAAAATATTATCTTCAGACATCTTTAAATATTAAATTTGTATTTATTACCTACTTAAGAGAAAGAGATATCTCGATTGGCTGTGTTTTGTAATTAGCTATGGCAATTTTTAGCCATCTCCTATTACAGGCGAGCACTAACATCAATCCTCCATTTAATTAAATTACTATTATTTTAAAGTTTGTCTGGTGCCTTCCATCGATAGATCTTTTGGTCATTTATATATCCTACAAATTATCCATAAATATTATCAAGTAAGCTTAAGAGTTTTATACGAGAAGTTTTTATTAGAATTTATCTAGTTCAAAATAATCTTATGTTGTCAATGAAATGTCTGTTTGTATGAGATACATGAACTAATAAGATACTTTAAAATATAACTGTCACTTGTTAGTTACTGCCAATAATTGAAAAAGTTTTTAAACTACGGAATCCCAGTCAGTGAAAAATTTTTAATGTTTTTTTTTTTTAATATAATAAAGATTAATTTTTATCAATGTGATTACAAACTGGTTTCTAAAATAATATCAGCAATTATGTCAGATATTTTTTTTAAATTATTATACCTTATGATACTTAAATTATGAGTGATATCAGAAAATAGATTATAATATATGTATTTACTTAGTCCACTTGTCACCGTCACCAAAATGGGTGAGTTTAAATTCAGAGCTAAAATAACTTTGAACAAATTAATTAATAGTTTAAATACTAAAAAATGTTTATGTTAGCCTTTTCTTGCTTTAATTGATTAAAATATGATAATCCTGCTGACGCTATAGAATATTTCGTTTGCATATAGTATTATGTAGCAAAATCTTTTAAGAAAAATGTATTTATATTATTAAAATGCTACTTGAGAATGGTATATAATTTCGTCGATTTTACTATTGAAACTTAAGTGGCAATAAAACAGTAAGAAGCAACAAGTTTTGTATAGTTTTCACATAATCATTATAAATAAATATTATTTAAAACAGGTCCCAAAATAGTAGAGACGGCACTATGGCTTTTATTATTTGGTATTGTAAATGCTCTCCCCGACGACATGCCGTCAGAATTTGAATTTATGGATTACTCTACCAACGTTGACGACCCAAAATACAGGTTACTAGACAACGTGAGACCGACTTACTTCTACGTAAACCTTGATGTTTATCTGGCAGAATCTCGATTCGATGGCTTAGTTCAGGCTCATGTCGAGGTAAGTTATTACAAAAAATTACACTAAACTTATAAACTGTCATTGATTGACGTCACTGATGATAGGGACTTACCATTACAGTGCATATAATTTTTTTATTAAGTATCATAATTATATAGATTTTCAGGGGTGTACAATTAAATAAAAGTATGAGTTTTTTGAGATACTACGAGATTGATTATATTCGATTTTACCCTTGACTCTTTCATCTGCCCGTGATAAAGATTACTATGAAGTAATAGTAACCTCGGGTAAATTACAATAAATCTAAAGATCATAGTTTTATTTTATTTACTATTTAATCTCTACTTAAAAAAACGACACATAATCTTGAAATACAATGTTATTTGGATGTACAATGAAGATAAAAATAAAGCTGTGTGATATTTTACACTACGGATGAAATTAGTAGTACCACCGTGAAAAAATATACAATTCATTTAAGTATACAATATAATAGAATTTTTTACCTTAATTATAAATGTAAAAATATGTAAGGTATACATTCAATATTCACTAAAATCTAAAGCAGAGAGAATTAAAAATCAAGTTCAGTTGTCATGTTACATTATGGCTATGTAATAAAAAAAAATTGTAGCTTAATTAGAAGTTTAAGTCATATTATACTCATGCAGGGACAGAAGAAATGGAAAGAAATCATAAAAAAACAATTATTAGTAATGTGGTAATATTTTTAAAACGTGAGGTCTTTCAAATTGTATTCAAAGGTGACTCGACGATCGTCTTTTGTAATTAATATCAAATTATCAACGGATTACGATATGTTTTATATTACCGATAGTATATCATATATTTACGACAAGCTTTATCTTATGTAAATAAGATAACAGCTTTTTCTAGACATGTTTTGTTGTATAGCTTTCATTAAGAAAATGTTTCTCAAATCCATAAATATCATAAAATTTGCTATATCATGATATTTTTTTTAAACATTTTTAAAATACAATAAATTTTATAACTAGGCATATAATTGTATAAAAATACACAGGGTTTTTTATAACCGTAGTTATTTCAAATTATAATAAAATGAAAACGATTTGGCAAACTCCGTCGTTTTTAGTTTACCTCTCCAGTTATCTTGACTTTAAAGGTTAAATCGTTTAGTTAGGAAACGGTTAAATCAACATAAAATTCTGCAATACCTGGGAAAATCCCTGTGATACGCGTATCAATTTAGGCTAAGGTTAATCGAGTTTTGTATCTGATTGCTTTCAACTGAAACATAAACTAAGCCATCTTGTGCGTCCCTCGACAAGTTTCCTTTTGACGGAGATGGTTCCAATTAATATTTTGAGAAACTAGAAACAATAACACTTAACCGAATTTATGACAATTTACAAAGATAATTATATGAAATATATTATTTATCATCCATTTCAGGTTCAACAAAATGTCACACAAATTGTTATGCACCAAAAAGTTGTATCTATTCGTGCTATAAATGTCATTGACGGAAGCGGTAGAGCCGTAGCAGTTAAAGATTTTGATACCGATTCATATTATGAAATATTAAATATCAACTTTGTAAACGTAGTTACTCCGGGAAGTTATATTATAACCATTAACTATCTTGGCCGCATCAATGAAAATCCACATGACCGAGGATTTTATAAGGGTTACTACTACTACGGCAATGTAAAACGGTAAAAAACTGTAACTGTTGTTTAAAAGATTACCAAAACGTTAACTATTCCTTAAATTTCGGATTTTTTTAAGGGAGTATGCAACAACACAATTTCAACCTTATCATGCGAGAAAGGCATTCCCCTGTTTTGACGAACCTCAATTCAAATGCCCTTTCGTGATTTCAATTACCAGGGATTCAAATCTTAATCCATCTTTTTCTAATATGGCTATCAACCAAACCCAAGTGTAAGTAAATTTTAGTATACATGTTATATGCTGCTTTTCAAACTACTTTAAAAAGATATATAAATCTTTCAGGTTACAAAATCGGGTTCGAGAAACATTCCTTCCTACACCAGTTATCTCTGCTTACCTCATCGCTTTTCATGTCAGTGACTTTGTTGCTACTAATTATACAAGTACTGCAGAAAAGCCATTCCAAATCGTTTCTCGTGAAGGTCCAATCGATCAGCACCACTATGCTGCTGAAGTTGGTGTGAACATTACGAATCAAATGAGTGAGTTCTTTGATATTGACTACTATGGAATGGGTCAAGGACAACTTATGAAAAATGATCATATTGCCCTACCTGATTTTCCATCTGGTGCTATGGAAAATTGGGGAATGGTAAATTACAGGTAAATAAAATTTTTATTTATTATTTATAATTTTTTTTGGTTTTAGATAATGATAACTTTATATTTTTTTTTTTCAGAGAAGCTTATCTTCTCTACAATGAAGACCATACAAACGTTATTGATCAGATATTTATCGTATCAATAATCGCTCATGAAATGGCTCATAAATGGTTTGGAAATCTGGTAACTTGCTTCTGGTGGAGTAATCTTTGGCTAAATGAATCTTTTGCAAGCTACTTCGAGTATTTCAGTGCTCATCTAGTAAGTTTCAATGAAATTTTATCAATTTGTCGATTGGTATCCAATGTAACATTGTAATAGGTGTATATTTCATGCTGAATATTGTGACTGATAAATTGTTTATGCGATATCATATTTTGCTAATGTGCTATTTATTTCAGGCACAACCAGCATTAGAAATAGCTGATCGTTTTATTACCGCACATGTTCAAAGAGCTTTAACTGCTGATGCAAGTGCATCAGCAACTCCTATGAATTGGTCTGAGGTCGCAAATACCACAACAATTACAAATAATTTTGGTACAAGCAGTTACACGAAGGGATCATCAGTGTTAAGAATGTTGGAACATTTTGTTGGCTATGCTACCTTCAGAAATGCTTTGAGATATTACTTAAAAGACAAGTAAGTGCTTCATTAATTCCTTTAATAAATTATTAACATTTTACACAATATTTTACTAATTTATAGTGATATAACTTACTCTAACAATTTCTGTATTAAATATACAATACATGACAGTTTCTAAGATATTTTTTTTGTAGTCTATATAGCATTGGATATCCCGTTGACATGTACAATGCATTCAGAAAAGCTGTTGGAGAAGATTCTTCTTTTCAAACCTCTTATCCAAATATAGATATTGGAGCAGTATTTGAGAGCTGGGTACAAAATCCCGGATCTCCAGTAATTAATGTTGATGTCAATATGAGAACTGGTCGTATAAATATAACTCAGGTCAAAGAAATTATTTAATTTTATTTTAAATAATACTTTATAGTTGAACAATAATGTATAATAATTTATTTTGAACAGGAGCGATTCCAACTTAGCGGTACTCCACGTGATTCAATTTGGCAAATTCCAATTACTTGGACTCATGGAGGAAACCCCAATTTCGAGAATCTCAAACCAAGCCTGGTGCTCACAACAAAGTCAACTACCATCCAAAAAGAAGCTGGTCATCATTGGGTCCTCTTTAATAATCAACATTCAGGGCTTTATCGTGTTAATTATGATGACCATAATTGGGAAATGATTGCGTCACAGTTGCGAAGAAATAAAAATGTCATACATAGACTAAATAGAGCACAGGTATTTAGAAATATGAAGACACTTTTAGTATACTATAATGGCTTTATTAAGAAAATATTAATAGTTTTAAAATAACATTTTCAGATAACCAATGATGTTCTATTTTTCGTCCGTGCCGGAAAAATCAGCATAAGGAGAGCATTTGACGTTCTATCTTATATGAAAGATGAAAGTGATTATTATGCGTGGAATAGGGCCCTTATTCAACTTGATTGGATTCGAAGAAGATTGGAACATTTACCTGCAGCTCATGAAGAATTTAGCGTATGTGTAACGAAATTTATCCGTATTTAATGTGAAATCATTCAAGACTATGATTTTTTTTACAGAAATACCTTTTATTACAAATGCAAGGAGCAATCGATCAACTTGGTTATGAAGAACGTTCGAATGATACAGCTTCTGATATTCAAAGTAGAATGCAAATAATGGACTACGCTTGCGAACTTGGGCATGAAGGATGTATCGCTGACAGTCTTAATAAATGGAGACAGTTTAGGACGAACGCTAGTTACATGTAAGCTTTGAAATAATATAAAAATAAATTTATTTGAAGAAGAAATGTATTGATGAAAAATATTATTTCAGTGTACCGAAGAATGCACGCCGTTATGTCTATTGCACTGGTCTACGTGAGGGGAATGCAGAGGACTTTGAGTTTTTGTTCGACAGATATAATAGCTCAGAACACACTTCCGATATGGTTGTCATGCTTCGGACCCTAGCTTGTACGAAGCATCCGGCATCATTGAGAACGTAAGTACAATATATAACTTCGTAAGAAGTAATGTTTTGTACAAAATTATATTTAAATAATAATAATATTATGGTACCCTTAAAACTTGCAGATATTTGCATCAGACATTGCATAATGACAAAATAAGAGTCCACGATAGAAACAATGCATTTAGTTTCGCGCTTCAAGGAAATAGAGAAAATCTTAGAACAGTCCTTGAATTCTTATATAGTAACTATAGAGAAATAGAAGAAAAGTGAGTACATAATACAATTACCTTAGTTTTATTTCTGTAAATTATTATGTATGGTGTCAAATTATAATTTAAAACGCTGCTCAAAGGTATTGTTTTATGAAAATTTCTATAATAATATTTAGATTTTACTTAAAAGCTCTTCGACAAATAAATTAGAAACTATTTTTAAAGCTATTAAATAAATATAAAAATTATAAACGAATAAAAATAAGCATATAATTGTATTTCAATATCTTATATTGAAAGCTGGACTTTCTTCTGATATTTTTGTCTGTTATTCCAGATATGGTGGTCGAGTAAGATTGTCCACGGCTATAGAAGCTTTGACAACATATTTGACTGATTTTAATGATATTGTTAATGTAAGTGAAAAAAATATTATATTTAAAACTTTACTCTTTTAATGAGATCTAAGACTTTCGCGAGTTTTATTCATTTAAATGAAACTAATATATTTCGGATATACTACGCGGATTTTATTATTTTAAAAACTACATAATCCCGACGTTTCGGTTACTTTTCAGCAACCGTGATCACGGGCAGACGAGATGTATGTAGTTTTAAAATAATAAAATCAGCGTAGTATATCCGAAATATATTAGTTTCATTTAAATTTTATTTTTTTACTTTCCTATTTTTAACAGGCTTAACAAATAATTTAAAAGATAGGTTATAAGTAGTTCAATTACTCTTTTTTTCAGTTCCAAGCATGGCTATACCGAGAACAGATCGGATTAGCAGCATCTTTCCCTAGAGGCGTGGCAGTCATAAATAGTGCTCTACGTAACTTAGACTGGGGTAACAGCGTCGCTGTAGAAATTTTTGAAAATATCCGGAGTACTAATACATCTGCCTCCTTGGCTGCTTCTATAGCTCTTTTGATTATGGCACTATTTGTTCAATTACTAAGATAATTCATATAAAATAAAGAAAAATAGTTTATAGGCATTGCATTATTTTATTTAAAATTAATTTAAAATATAGAACACGAAACAAATAACAATTTATTGTATTTTGTCAAATTTTGCTTCCTAATGTTTGTTTTATTTTGCCAGAAGTGTATATGTTAAAACATATATTTGTATTTTTTTATATTTTTAGTGTATATATATTATATTTTCTACAAAAACAAGAGTTAATTTTTCAAAACCTACGATTCAAAATACATCGAGAAAAGTAGTTGTTGAAATCCGTTGGTATTTTGTTAAACTACGTAATGTGGTTCGATTGAACATTGTCAATTTCATAATCCATATTCCATACTAATATTATAAATGCTATAGTAGCTCTGTCTGTCTGTCTGTTACGCAATCACGCCTAAACTACTGAAACAATTTGCACGAAATTTGGTATGGAGATATTTTGATACCCGAGAAAGGACATAGGCTACTTTTTACCCCGGGAGAATGACGCATTCTCATGGGAAAATTCAGGCGGGCCACTCACTTTTACGTCTAAACTGCTGAATAGATTTAAATGAAATTTGGTCAGGAGATAGTTTGAGACTTAAGACAGGACATGTGTTACTTTTGACTGAGGAAAAACAACGCAATCCCATGGGAAAAATTACTTTTCTGGCCAAGGAATGAAAAACAAAAAACATCGTATATAAAAATGTATTGCAGTAACCTATCTTCTTCTTAAAATATATTAACCAAACCTAACCTATGACAATCACACTTAGTATGGTCTCATCCCATCTCGGTACAATTTAAACATACGTACAAAAAAGTACAGCTCAGGTTTTTTCATACTACTATACAAAAAAACTATCCAATGCTGACAAAGTCACGGGTAAAAGCTATATATTAGTAATTCTGAAATTTACGCTGACGTAGTCGCGGGCAAAAACTAGTAGATATATTAAACATATAATTATTCTATTTACACAAAAACATTAAAATCGTTCGGTATTTGTAACCAGCTTTCATATTTTTGGAAAGAACAATGGAAAAAGAAATAGTTTTATTATTTTAACTTAGTCACTCACTATTTATATTAATTAAATAATTTTTAGGTAAATTAACCTCTTAGCAAAATGCAAAGCTCTATCTGAATGTAATCCAAAGCTCCATCGTGCTGATTGGCAACCGAGCAATGAGACGAAATGACGATCACGGGTGGGAGTTCGAGGACATCTCCACGAGATCAAGAATCACTCGGCACACCGGATCCTCTTGTGTTGTTATTTTATAATTTAAAAGGTCTCCTCTAATTTACGTCATTTATATTCATCATTCACTTTCTGCACAGACAGTAAAAGGTTCAAATAAAAGAAGTAAATATGTATAATGGGTTCCATAAGTGGGTATGTATCCGCAAATCCGCAATGTCCTCTGATAAATTGTTGATATATTGATATCAAAAGCCCCTCCGTTAACTTGAAATAAAAGGTCAGAGCGTCAACGATAAGGAAACTTAGTAGCCATACTTATTGTCAAAGATGTCAGTACTTCACTTCGGAACAGCTTCTTTGTCTCTACAATGTACAGGTCTAGTCCTGTAAGGAATTAAGGAATACAGTTGTTATATTTGGATAGGTCCTGCGAAATGTCATCTCACGACTTTGAATGCGATATAAAGATGTAGAAACGACTGAAGGTGATCACAAATTGGTTAAAACCATTCCGACTAGCCTTTGGGGAGTTTGAGCAGGAATTGCACGATTTTATTTCATAATTTCCTTTATTTTATCGGACAAGTACACGCATAATGAATATCCATCCTTTTGCTGTTATAACAGACGCAATATGCCTCTCTTTGTTAGTATACAGTAAAACGATTGGAACAGTTCGCCAGCGGCTGTATTTTCTTTCATTTACAATTTTGAAACCTCCAAGGCAAACCAGCTACCTGATGGTGAGAGTCATTACCCAATTAATCAAAAAATTATTCAATTCGTATAAATATACATTTCTGGTAAGGTTCAATCAATGTTGCGATTAAACTTTCATTAAAAAAGTAATATGTAATAAAAACGATATAAACATAATTAGAATTGTAACCTGCTGCTTTCGGGACAGCGGTTCGAAACTCGGATCTTCAATACCAAACCGAAAAAATATGATAAAACTATTCATACAGAAATTATAGCGTTTTGAAAAATACATTTTGAAAGTAGCGTTTGTGATAGCTTCTGAAATTTTGGGGTGGATATACTCCATTGGTAGATAGTATCTATGCAAAAACGCAATGATGATGATGTATGTATGATGTATGATGACTGGAAAAGTTGATATGATTTGCGATGTTGCTCACACACATTGGATGTAAGTAAAAGTATAAGATTACAATATTACAAGAGGCGAAGATCTTTGGAAGCGGAAAACATTGCGCCAATCCTAAATAGTTTCGAATTGGTTTGTCATTGAAAAATTATGATAAAACTTAAATAGCAATATTTATCTGGTTCATAATATAGATTGACTGTATAAAATTTAATCATATCATCGAGTAATTTATCAATTTATTGCTTGTACTATATTAAAAACAATAAATTTTATTCATTTAATTTTTTTCCACCTTGGCGATAAATCGGTTTTGAAGTAAGTGAAGTTGAAACTTTTTTCATTAAAACTAATACTTTTACGTTATATTTATAAAAATAATTTTGCTAGTCCTAATATTATTATTATAATAAAAACATTTTAAAATAAAGGATGATGTATTCAATTTGCCTATATGATACGTTTTATAATAGTGAAAATTAAAAAGGCTTAATAGTTCCAACACAAAATTATAAGTTGATTGATATACATATAAGCAAGTTATAAACAGGTACACATTTAAATTTTACCCCACATTTCGATTACTTTATAGTAAACAGTAATGACAGGCAAAAAAGAAACGTTATTTAAAATAGAATGTATAATTATATAAACAATCGCGCTGTACATCCGAAAATCGTAGTCTCATTTTAATTACTAAAATTTTATCAATCTCAGTCTTGTCAATTTTCTTTCTTATTTCCAGTGATGTCTTTATCAGTTCTGTTAATACTAATAACCGTTACCGCTGTCACCAACGGAGATCATCCAATATGGTTATCTGATATAGAAGAAGAAAATGTCTTTTCCGCTAAATCGTCCTCAAGAAATTTAGAAACAGTATATAGACTACCAGTAAATGTGATACCACTAGACTACGACGTGTACATTGATTTATATTTTGCTGAGAGATCGGACAGGCCTTTTAGCTACGATGGTCGAGAAACGATTATTATACAAGTATGGAAAAGGATAATCAAATACATAATTTTATATTATTATTACTATTCAAATATGTAATTAGAAAAAATTATTAAATGTTTTAGGCTGTTGAAGCAAACGTAACTAGCATAACATTACATTCTAATGTTGACGAGATAAGTGAATGTAGATTAACAAATAATGGTGTTGCGGTAGCGGTAAATGAAATAATTTACAAGCCACTGTATCATTTCATGATATTAAATTTGGAAGAACCCTTGAATGTCGGACAAAATTACACACTTTTTATAAGTTATATGAGTACTATGAATGAAGGTCCTATGAAAAGAGGAATCTGGCGAGGTTGGTATACTGATAATAATGGAAATGAAAGGTAAGTAAAATCTTTTAAAATCTATGAAAAAAAAATTATAAAATGTTGACAGTTTTTATTTTTATTTTTATAGAGTATACGCCACGACCCATTTTCAACCGTATAATGCTAGACAGGCATTTCCATGTTTTGATGAGCCTCTTTTTAAAGCTGTTTTCAAAATTCACTTGTCCATGCCTAATAGCTATACGGGCACGTTTTCTAACACCGGCATTGAAACCAAAGAAACGTAAGTATTTTACTTAATTCTAAGCAGATATTTAATTTTAAGTTATATTTACTGATTTTTGTTTTTTTTTTTTTAGGTTAAATAATACTCGTATTCGTTACAACTTCTTTGCAACACCTAAGATGTCCAGTTATTTGGTAACATTTTTAGTTAGTGAAACATTTACGGTTATAGCTAGTGATGAATCTTATGAACCAGCTATAAGGATCATAGGTAGATCAAACACTGTTGGTCTCGGTGATCACGCTTTGGAACTTACAGTGAAAATGACTGAATATTTTAATGACTATTTTAAAATACCGTATTCGAGTCTTCACCCACATTTAATGAATGATCATATATCTTCTCCCGATTGGGCAAGTGCAGGAACTGAAAATTGGGGGATGGTTAGCTACAGGTAAGTGATAAAACCCTCGGAAGACAATAAAATATTAAGGAATTTAAGGGATTGTATGTTTTTAGAGAGTTGTATTTAATTATTGACCCCCGGGAAACCATTATGTCCGTTGAACATTACGCTACAACTCTCGTGTCTCATGAGCTTGCTCATAAGTGGTTCGGGAATTTGATCACCTGCTTTTGGTGGAGTAACACTTGGATCAATGAAGGTTTTGCAAGTTATTTTGGATACATGGCAGCCCATCAAGTGAGTAGAATGCTATTTAATGTTTTATTATTATTTTTAAGTTGATCTTAGGCCTACCTAAATATATACATATTATTTGTTAAAATAAGTGCAGAAAATGAAGTAAGAAACTATAATTTCAGATGTTTCCTCAATATGAATTGGACAAACACTTCAATTCTCGTTATCTCCAGACAAGCCTCTCATTTGACTCAGGCGCTTCTACAGTTCCTCTCAATTACGAAGTAAATACGCCAGCTCAAGTCACTGGTCACTTTGGTACGATCAGTTATTCAAAAGGTGCGGCAGTGTTGAGAATGCTGAGTAATATGATCAGTCTCAAGACTTTTCAAAAAGCATGTCGTTACTTTTTATTGGACAAGTAAGTCACTTGTAGTACAGTAATTTAATATTTTTTACAATCACACAGACTGCTCTCATTGATTCCTGAGTGTAATTGACTATAAGCTGGGAGTAAAATATAGACTCGATTACTCTTCCAATATGTGTATGTATGTATATCATTTTAATATTAGTATCAGTAATCCGTAGTATCAAATTAAGTATGGCATCATTTTTGGTACACCATTTTTAAAAGTATTTAAAACATTTTTTTCTTATTATAATTGTTGATCTTTTTTATTTAACGTTTTAGCCAGTATGAACCAACCGATCAATATCATTTATACAATGCTTTTAAAAAAGCAATAAATGAAGACAGGTCTCTAAGTGAATTCCCTAACTTCAACTTTACCGATTTTTATAGAATTTGGGTTAATGAACCTGGTTACCCTATTTTGCTTGTAAATATTGATCGTAGAAATAGCGAAATTAGTTTAAGACAAGTAAGTGGATTTCTAATAATGTAAATTTAACATTATGACTTCACAAAGAACTCATTAAATTGAATAAAATACTTATTATAATACAAAGCTCTTAGAATATTTTGTTTCTTTTATTCACAGGAGAGATTTTATATTAGTCCATCAGTTGCTCCAAGTACGTTAATTTATCCTATACCCATTAATTACGCCACTAAATCGACATCAAACTTCACAAATTTGAAACCTACGTATATGATGACGTCTAGTCATGCTGTTTTGAGTGAAGATGTTGGTGAAGAGTGGGTTATATTCAACATTCAGCAACATGGTAAATAGTTAAAGTTTTTTTTTTCAACATACGCGTACTCTATAAATACATGAATTACAAATTAGTTACATTTATAAATAAGAACTAATTTATTTAATTATAAAACATATAAAACTAAAAGAATTTGCTATACCAAAACTGTCTTATTTATAAGACATTACGAAGATTAAAGTGATAAATAGAAATTATTATGTTATAAAATAATGGATATGTGTCGATAACTTTATTTTAATATATTTTCTGTCTTTGTTTTTGTTCCTACAGGACATTACAGGGTACATTACGATGAGAAAACTTGGAATTTAATATCAGAGGCATTGTTGGCTGACCCTGATTCAATTCATTACCTCAATAGAGCTCAGGTAAATAACCAATTAATGAATTCAGGAAAATAACAAATTAATAAAGGCACACATACGACCCGAAGACGGGTACTTCCCCAATTATAAATAATCGCAAAGTAGCTCCATTGTGTTGGTTGGGAACTGGATGAGAGGTCCCAAATCGGGACTCCCGATGGGGATTTCTAGATGTCTGGACGTTCAGACATTCTCACAGTTTCCAAATCAAGCCCTGACGGGCAAAACAAGTATGAGCGTGTTGTTGTACTATAATTTTTAAGATCTGTTTAACTTCCATCCTACATTTTAATCTTTTTCAAAATAATTAAAATAGTAAGATAAGTTTAGGCAGTTCATGAGTCCAAAGCTAAGACAGCTGAAAGGCAACTTGATATTATGGTGAAAGCACGGCAGTAACTTATTCCGGGACAGCTTTTTTATCTTTACAAAGCAAAAGTTTGGTCATTTGTAGAGTACAGTTTTCACGTTAGGGCAGATGTTCCCAAATGTCACCTTATGAGTTTAGATTCTGTGGTGAAACTAGCAAAAAACTTATTGGTGAAAATGGTTGCTTAACCCCAATATAGTCAGAGTTAAATGCAGGCGTAAAATAGCCAGTCTTTCGTTACTTTTTAAAATAAACTTTAAAGGGATCCGCACAAAATGATATTAGTCCATTTCATCAAAAGTTAACCGGACTTCAACAACTCCATTTAATATCTTCCTAACATAAGCATAAAGCAATAATTTTTTCCTTTTACGAGGCCACAATAATGAATTCAAATAATTTCCCTGAATCAATTTTGTCCTATTTCCAATCTGAAGGTCTTCAAGGAAATATTGAAAAGGCTTTTACTGAGATAATGTATTTACTATATAAGGTTACACTACTACTTATCACGATAGGAAGATAACAAACCACTATTCAGTTTTAATAAAAAAAAAAACAAATAAAGAAGATGAGTTTTATAATATTCCTTTTTTATATAGGTGGTTGACGATGTCTTTGCTTTAATGAGGTCTGAAAGGATGACATACAGTTTTGGTTTTAAAATTTTAAGATTTTTACGGCACGAAGAAAATTATCATGTTTGGACGGTGGCCATTAGTGGATATACTTGGCTTAGAAACAGAATGAGAGAGGTTCCGGAGAGTCAAAAAATTTTTGATGTGAGTTTAAGTTTTAATTTCATATATGGGGTTTTCCAATAGGGACGCTTGAACTTTGACAGCTGATTGCGGCCATGTTGTTTGAGTGACAGCTGTCAAATGCAGTGTGTTATATTCAGTCCGTCCTCCCAAACCACCATGGCAGGTTACAGTGTCGAGCAGCACGTGCAAATCATAAAATTGTTTTATGAAAATGGGTCTTCAGTTCGAGCAACGTTCCGCGCACTTCGCCCGTTTTACGGTCGCGATGATCGTCCTGCCGACTCGACTATCCGTCGATTGGTGGACAAATTCGAGTCAACCGGGTCAGTTAACAATCAGCCGGTTCCCGTGCGTCAACGTAACGCGAGATCTGCCGAGAATATCGCCGCTGTGCGCGACAGTGTCCTCGAAAACCCGCGGCAGTCAATTCCGCGTCGCGCACAGGAACTCGGCCTTTCGCAGACGACAACTTGGCGAATTTTGCGTTGTGACTTGAGCCTGCACCCGTACAAGATCCAGCTGACCCAAGAGCTCAAGGTTAATGACCATAGACAGCGCCGTGTGTTCGCTGACTGGGCATTAGAGCAGTTGGAAGTTGACGCCGATTTTGGCAAAAAAATCATCTTCAGCGACGAGGCGCATTTTTGGATGAATGGCTATGTCAACAAGCAAAATTGCCGTATTTGGGACGAGACCAATCCACACGAGGTTCACCAAGTGGCAATGCACCCGCAGAAAGTGACTGTTTGGTGCGGATTTTGGGCCGGAGGCGTGATTGGTCCGTATTTTTTCGAAAACGATAATGGTGTGGCCGTCACCGTCAATGGTGAGCGATACCGGTCGATGATAACCAACTTCTTTTGGCCTGAAATCGAGAATATGGATCTGGACAACATGTGGTTTCAACAGGACGGCGCTACGTGCCACACAGCACACGCTACGATGGAAGTTCTGCACGAGCAATTTCTGGACATGGTCATCTCGCGCGGAGGCGACGTGAACTGGCCACCGAGATCGTGCGATTTGACCCCGCTGGACTTTTTCTTGTGGGGTTTTCTTAAGTCGCAGGTCTATGCCAACAAGCCGCAAACCACCGATGCCCTCAAAGTCAACATACGCCACGCCATCGATCAAATACAGCCCGATTTGTGCGCCAGAGTCATCGAAAATTGGACCTTTCGTGTGCGCGCCACCAACCGAAGCCGTGCCGGTCATTTGAATGATGTCATATTCCATACATAATGGGGTCGATAGACCTTCCAAATAAAAAAAAAATATCTTTCCTACATGTATTTTTTTTTTGCATTTCAAAGATCAAGCGCCCTTAATGGAAAACCCTATAGATTGGAATCGAATGTCTATTAATGACTTGTTGTGATTTTGACCATGATTTTGAATAGGTTCTCATGCATGTTATCTTGTTTTTCATATTATATATTTTAAATCAATTTAGGAGGTATTACCATCATTATTACACTTTAATTTTTTAGTCACACATCCTTAGTTACATGGATCATGTTATTAGTAAAATTGGTTACGAACCTTCTTCTGACGAAACCACTACAGTCACTTTGTTAAGACAAGAAGCTTTACACTTTGCTTGTAATATTGGCTTAGAACAATGCGTTCAAGACTCCCGTGCTAAATTCTTAGCTATGAGAAATTCAAATGCTTGGTAAGTACGTCACACGCATCTTTAAAAGCTATCTTTTAGAAATTTGCTCTTAGCTCGATATTTTTTTGGGGCATTAACATAAATATTTTTTATAATTTATTAAAAGTGCATTATTCTGGCATTCATTACTATTTCTTAAATATTAAGTAAAAAGCAAATGAAAGATCAACATTGCGTCTATCACAAAAAATCCCATTATATGTTAATTACAAAACTGCAGGATTGATCCAAGAATTCGACGTCACGTTTATATAACGGGTATTAGAGAAGGAGGACAGGCAGACTTTGATTTTCTCTTAAACAGATTCCGAACATCGAATTTTGCTAATGATCAATTGGAAATGCTCAGAGGCTTGGCTGCTACTAAAGATCAAAAACTTTTATTTAGGTATGTCTTAAACCAAGCTATACAGAATGTCAGAGGGAAACGATAACAAATATGTTTTTATATCGATCATTATAATATTTATGCTTTTTTTAGATATCTCGAATTGACCTTAAAAAAAGAAGTTCGCGCTCATGATAAAGTGAATTCATTTAATTATGCGCTTCTTGGCAATAAGGAAAATGGTGCAGTAGTTTTAGAATTTGTGAAAAGCAATATTGAGGCTGTTAGAAAAGCGTAAGTTACTACAGTTTGTATTATACAATAAGGATTTATTATTTCATTATTTTTTAATTTTTTAGTTATGTTGAGGATTCTCCTGCCACGCCTGTACATACAGCTCTCGTCAATCTTGCTGCTTATCTTGATGAATCAGGTTTAACTGACGTAAGTACACAATTAATGTATGTATATGAAAATGTTCAATTCATTATTTAAGCTTCTAATAAAAACAATAGTATTCTTATTGTATTTCATTTAAAAAAATATTTAATTATATCGCTTGTTCTGCAACTTAATTTGATCTTATAATCTGTATAATAATTTTTATAAAGTTATGACTTTTATCATTAACATCCAACTAAAATTATACCAGATAAAACTTTTGTAAGTGGAAATTTTTTCTCCTGAAGCAGATTTTTAAAAATAGGGGAATTTTTTTTGGTTTATTTACATTGTGTTTATAATAAAATTATCATGTTTTTAACAATACCTAGCAATTAAGATTATATCAAAAGTCGATATCGATAAAAAAAATGCTAACAGAAAACAAAAATAATATGTTTTAGGATTTAATTTAAATAATATATATGTTATGATTATCACACAGATTAGGACATTAATACATTGTTTACTTTTTCACAGTATGAGAACTGGCTTCAAAGGGATCAATATAATTCAAGTCAATTTAGCCGAGCTATGGCTGCTATAAGATCAGCTCGTAGCAATATTGCTTGGGGGAAAACAAACGCTGAAAAGATTCTTGATGCTGCTAGAGACGGAGCGTCTGCAATAATTGTATCCACATTTTTAATCGCGGCAATGTTGCTATTGAGTGTGAATGCATAAGTTTTTCTATTTTTGAATATAAACCCAAGTTTATTTTATAATAAGACCCCATAATTTATAGACAAAGTATAGCAACAATATAAATATAATATAAAATTTAATCAATCTATGTATTAAAAGTGAAAGTTGTTAGTATGATATAATAACCGAAGTTTATTAGAAATTTAGCTTAAGTTATCTATTAAATTATTTAAACTATTTTCGAATGGACCGAAATGTATTTAGTTATTTAATAAAATATTTTAATATATAGGTTCTATATAAAAAATATTCTACATATTCCACGTTTTGCTTGTAAATACATATATAAATAAAATTACTTGATTTCTATTTTTCATGTACCACTAAGGTTATCTGCACCAACCATAAAAAAGACCAAATAATTTTTATTAATTTTTCAAAAAAAAAAATTTTATTGTCATTTATTATGGCGTAAAAAAATCATGTGTGTGTGGCTACTTTTAAAAGTTCAACTGGTTAAACTAGTTTAATAACTAATACTTGTTTTATGCAAACAAAGTTATTTCTCTCTATCAGGTTTCCCTTCATCACCTCAGAATTATGACTTATAATAGATATTGATAAATTGTACTCTTTTGTCCCTTGCATGTAGAGTCAATAAAAAAATTCAATTTGTTGAACATTAATCAAATAGAACAGCACATACTTGAAATCATGTGTTCCATCAGATATTGCATAATGATATGGTACTGAATGATGAACTAAAGTATTTCGCTACTATTTACTTTTAATAAAACAATGATCAATAAAATTCTCCTGGAAAGACAATTGATATTATATTTTATAAGCAAACAATTAAAACCAAACTATAAACCCGTTAGTGATCTAATGAATCGAAAAAAATGTAGCAGACAACGTTTGTTATCTTAAAAGTTATTTCAATACGTTAAAAACAGTTACCGATACTAAATATTGACTAGCTTAAAATTATTCTTTGACTTTCTAATATATACTGATATCGATACCTGGCACTATACGAGTATGTTATGTGTACTTCTGAGTTAAATAGTGACCCTCAGACACAGTTATAAGTAAAAATACATCAAGAATCATCAGCAAAAACTAAGAAAAAACTGATTCCGTGACATAAAAATTGCAGCGTTCTAGCGCCAAAGAACACTTAAAGAATATCGGGTAATTGGGAGGACAAAAATTCTGTAGAACTTGTTTTATATCGCCAAATTTATTTGTGAAAAAAATGTGGATGCTAAAGCAAATAGTTGGTGTTATTAATATATATAAGATATGAATTGTTTTATTATATACATTTTCTGTTAAGATAAAATAATTTGACTTTTGGTAGCAACGACATGACTTAGTTTAATTTTGTGATATCTATAAATATTTACATGTTTTTAAGGTGATTTATAGGAGATATTACATATTAATTATTGAAATATTGATAAGATAGTGAATGCGGATGACTTTCAAAAGGATCGTTTAATTCTTTTTATTGATATAATTTTGATAAGTTCACTATTTTATATAACAGTAAAGTTAAGTAGATAATTTTTATTTTGAATTAGCATTATTATCGGCCGCAAATTGAAGGAATAGGTATATTACTGTTTATAATTGTTAAATTGTGCTGCATTACTTTTGGACACCTGGAAGATTGTACACTTATCTTCTAATAATTTTTCAGGAATGGCTTTGTTGTATAAGCTGGTTTTATTACCAGCGATGATTTCTTTAGTGAAATCTGATTTTCCTTTAGATTTCGATGAACCGATCTATTTTAGTAATACCGACGAAGAAATATATCGTTTACCTGAAGATTTGGATCCCGTTAACATATTTTTGGAAATAACACCTTATTTTGAAGATCCATCGGCAAGCAAGGCGTTTACTTTTGAGGGATTTGTTTTCTTAACAGTCAAAGTAAGTTATTCAAATCACTAAATAAAAAAAAACTTTTTGTTTTCATAATATATATGTTTATTATATTTTAGGCCGTCAGAGACAACATTTCCACTTTAACTCTGCATGAAAATGTAAGAGATATTCTATCAGTAAACATTACCGACGAGTCTGGTATAACTCTAGCTAGTTCTTTTAAAAGGATTCGTGAACAGCAATTTTTAGAAATTAGTCTCTTAAATGGAACAGTGTTGCAAAAAAATCAAACTTGTAAGATTGGTATTTCGTATATTGGAAATATTAATGAGACTCCACTTTCTCGTGGAATGTTTAGAGGAAGTTATAGAGATAATCAGGGGAGGAGACGGTATGTATGTTTGTTTCTGCTTGGCTTTTTTGTATGATAAAATATACTAAGCCTTTCTTGTGTCTTTATAGCTGGTACGCAGGAACCCACTTGCAGCCGACAAATTCCCGCCAATTATTTCCGTGTTTTGATGAACCAGGGTTTAAATCAACCTTTGACATAATTGTTAATCGACCAATTAATTTTACTGAAACCTTTTCTAATATGAGAATAAAAAGTCAATCTCGGTAAGTATATGTATGTATAAGTCAAAATATGATTATGGCGAAGAAAAATTAGTAAAGTGTATTTTTATTTATAGTGTCGGAGATCGTCAGCAAGAAATTTTTCATACGACTCCTAGAATGTCGGCGTATTTAGTGTCTATTCATATAAGTGAGGAGTTTGAAGTAATTGCTGATAATAATAACTATAATGCATCATACCGCATTATTGCTAGACCCAATGCGAGGGGTCAAGGTAAATACGCTTTAGAAGTTGGTCCACCCCTAACAAAATGGTTGGACGATTATTTCAATATATCATATTATACAATGGCAAATGATATAAAAAATGACCAGATCGCCTCGCCAGATTGGGCGTCCGGTGCTACTGAAAATTGGGGATTAGTTTCGTATAGGTAAGTTATAGCTAAACATTTTACAACCATACGACAGAAATTCTAGAAATAATATGAATAGTAAATATGTTAAAAAAATTATAACAACCTTATACGTATAACTTAAAGGGAAATGCGTCTTCTTCATGAAGAAGGGGAGACAAATGCTGTCGACAAAATGACCATTGGAACTATAACAGCCCACGAGTTGGCACATAAATGGTTTGGTAATCTTATTACCTGTAGATGGTGGGACAATGTGTGGATAAATGAAGGATTTGCTAGTTATTTTGAAAATTTTGCAATGGATGGTGTAAGGAGAAAATATTTATCAGCTAACATCAAAATACAAATGCTGCATAATTCACATTATGTTGTAAATAAAAACCATTTTTTTAAAGGTTGATCCAAGCTTAGAATTAGCAGAAAAATTTATCACAGGAACAGTACAAAGTGCTCTGTCCAGCGATTCTTCAGCTTCAACCAGGGCGTTGAGACACACTGTAAATACCCCAGCTCAAGTTACTGGTCACTTTAGTGGTATAAGTTATACAAAAGGAGCTGCTTTTCTATTGATGCTTAAACATTTATTAGGAGAGCCTACTTTTAAAAAAGCACTTAACTATTTCCTCATTGAAAGGTAAAAACATTTTGTGCGAAATTATTATTTTTTAATTTTTTTAGGTGGAAAACAATATTAAGAAAAATCTGGTTGGAACAAGTTAGAAAAAAGATATTTAAATTCCCATATCAAGATAAAATAAATTTTACTGATAATTAAAATCGAAATTATCGCATATTTTTTTCATTGACGTATTGTAAATACAATTGATAACAGGGATTAACTAAATTGACTGTAGAAACTAGAAAATATTGATTATCGATTTAAAAAGATAAATTGAAACAATAACCACGGAAAGTCACAAATTTCGTTATATTTATTATTCTGAGTAACCAAAAATATATGTGACATTTGAAAAATGTTCTTTGCAGATCATATGAACAAGCACTGCCTTCTGATCTTTATAGTGCTTTCCATAGAGCAGTTAATGAAGATGGAATCATAGAAAATTTAAATATTACAGCCTTTATGAACTACTGGGTAGAAGAAAGAGGATATCCAATTCTTGACGTCAATATTAATATGGATAATGGAATCATGATATTGAAGCAGGTAAAAATAATTCTACGAGTGAACTACTTAATGTATTAAAACGCTTAGGTAAAATTGGACTAGAAAATTTCTCTTTCTCATGTTTTAAAAAATCATCTATCTATTATATAAAATAATTTATAAAATAATAAATATATTCCTGAATTATATTTGAATATCTGTTTCTCGTGTCAGGAGCGTTTCTTCATAAGTTCATCATCAACACCAACCGATCAAGTTTGGCCCCTCCCTATAACTTTTACAACGTCCCGTAATTCAAATTTTGACAATTTATCTCCAAAAACTGTTATGCTCAACAAAACAATCCAGCTCCGTAAGGATCCGGGAGAGGAATGGGTTATATTTAACTTACAACAAAAAGGTTAATATTTAAATAAATTTAAATTTTATTGAATCTCATTTAAAAACTGAAAAATGAATAAAAATGTTTGTTTAAGATTTTTATCGTGTCAACTACGATACTCATACATGGGAACTCATTGCTGCTGCTTTGAAAAATAATCGTAATAGTATCCACCGATTAAATAGAGCTCAGGTATTAACAGAATTATATAAACTTTTAATCCTGTATCTATATATAATATCCTTGTATTTTTTATATAGTCACATGTGAAACGAAATAAAAAATATTTTTATGAATTACAGATTGTCGATGACGTATTTGCTTTAATGAGATCTGAAAGATTACCTTTTGACCTTGGCTTTAGGATTCTTGACTTCCTTAAGGAAGAAACAGATTATTATCCATGGACACCAGCAATTACCGGCTTTACCTGGCTTAGAAATCGTCTTTTACATCTACCAGAAAAATTAAAAGAATTCGATGTAAGTTGATATATAATTCTAAAGGTTTGGTAATTTTTTTCTAATAATACAGTTGTAAATTGTATCTAGTATTCATAATGATGGACGTTATTTAATATGATATATTTATGTTATCCTGTTATTAGGAAATTCTTTCTAGTTTCCTCGATACAATCGTTTCTGATCTGGGGTATGATGTTCATTACGACGAGTCGATAACAAAAACCTTAAACAGATTTTACATTTTGAATTTTGCCTGTAACATCGGTCACGTGGGCTGCATCAATAATGCATTGGCAAAATTCAATTCCTTGAGAAGCAGTGGCGTACCGTAAGATCTTTATATATGTATAACTACTAAAATCAAAATACTACATAAACTGTTTTATTTTAGGATCTTTATGATATTCGTTTATTTGATAGTCATTATTATTGTTTATATTATATTAAAGTCAGGTGCGGCTAATTTCCCCTTATATCGATATTGCTCTACAATACCCTACTTGATTACGCTTCTCATAAATCTTTTCCTAATAGGTTCTATACACGCAATACGTAATATTTTGACTAACATCTATCACCTTAAAGGGAGAACAAAATGAACAGATTTTTGGTTATAACTTTATCTTGACATTTTTATTATTTTAGTGTCAATCCGAATCTTAGAAGGCATGTCTTTTGCCAAGGTGTATTACATGGAGGATACGATGATTGGAAGTTCTTACAGCAAAGGTGGTTTGATTCCAACAACCAAGCTGATCAATTTGCAATGTTAAGATCACTTGGATGTACAAGAAATAACGAAGCTGTAAAAGAGTGAGTGATAATACAAAATGAAAAATTGTTTAGCCAGCACTAACCATTACTGTTATTATGATAGTTTGGTCTAATTTTCTTATCTCCATTTAAGTCCAGATTACTTGCGATAATGATAATATTTATATGTTTTCTCATAATAATCGAAGTGATTATCAGTTACCTTCACACACATATTATTTTCATTAATTAACCTATTATTATGAAAGATAAATTCTAATAAATAACTTTCTACATGATCAGCATATTAAAGTATTTTTTTATAGCTATATAAGTTTATATGGACGACAAATCTATAATATTTTGATCATGACACTTTCAGGCCCATTGCTACTTTCTATTTCTTCCTGAGCATAATCGTATGAAGTTTTTTAGTTAGAATCTATATCCAATTTATAGTGAATGGTCGTTTTTTATTTTATGAATTAGTTCATAGGAAAATACTATTATTCATTATGTACAGATACCTTGAAATGATCTTGAGCGATGACTTGAGAGCTCAAGATAGCAGCAATGCTTTTACATTTTTGTTCATGGGTAACAGAGAAAATACTAGATACACCTTAGACTTCATGAAAGAAAGATGGGAAGAAGTAAGAAAAAAGTAAGTGTATTGACATGCAATTCTAAGTTTGTATGCACATAACATTATAATAATGAATAACTTAAAATATTCAATGATTTCTTCTTCGCGTATGATTTTATACCTGTAAGTCTGACGAAAGTTAATTAAAAGTGTCTGTAAAATACCTTAAACTAAAATTTTTACATTACAGGGTTGTTCTGCAGACATGGTTTGGAACAGTCCTGAGTAATCTAGCTGCTTATTCAAATGAAGAGGTTCTTGAAGACGTAAGTTTTGATTTTTAAATATTCTATCGTAATTATAAAGTGGAATTTTAATTTATAAGTTAATTTGTTAATAATTTGAAAGCTAAACAATTCATAAGGTAGTCATAAAAATTATGCCAAATATAATTGTTGCTGAAGACGTTTACCATCATCACTTGAAAACAGCGCTTACTTTGTAAATGTTCTTTAAAATATAGTCTAGAAGGAGAGCAAAAACATTGGAAGACCCCGTAAGCAGGGTCTTAGTTATTTTTCGATCTTCACATCCATGTCCATTTTTCTCATCAGGATTTTAAGTAACTTAACTTCACGTTAACAAAGTTAAAATAGAAATTGCTAACTTTTATATTATTATTTTCTCTTTTGTTTCTATATAAATCTCAATGTCATAGTTGTATTTTTTAATTACATATTCGAGAAACGATCAAAAGCTCTCAAGTGACATATACATGCATATGTCAGTCATGTTAATAGCTGTCGGATACATAAACGTCAGTGATTTCATTAGCAACTATTGTAAACAAAAAAGAAATTTGATAAATGAAAAGCAAATCTGAACTCAAGTATAAAATAAAAAAAAGTATATATATTTTTTTACTTATTTTTAAGCCTGCACTTATTCCGTACATTCATTTTTACCTATTTTCAGATATAAATACGCTTCTTTTTTATACAATTCCATAAAAGGCCAATCGTTAGCTAGTTTTTTTAGTAACTGAAGATGACAATATCAACCAGTCCTAAATATATTGATTTGTTTTTATATAATCATAAGTATTTAATTAATAGAAAGGTATTTTCTATGGAGCTGAAATATAAAATTGATAAATATTTAAAATTTTTATACGACCTTTAAGTAAACACCAAACAGGTATACGTTAATATTTGAAAGAACTTTGAAAATACTTACTGAAATTCCCATTTAGTTGTGTGAGACGTTTTCGTACATATTTTTTAGTTTTTATGTAAGCTTGGGATATGCTTAAAGAATTATTAAAATAAATTTATTAATGGTGAAGTTATATCTGAATATAGGTATATAAACTTTATACAGTTGAGTAGAAAACTCATGTCGTTACCAAAAATCGATTAATTTTTTTTTAAGGATTTGTGATACTAATAATACGATTAGTTTATGGATATTTTTTCATATAAAGATATAAATCATATTTGAAAAAATAAATTTGTAACAAAAAATATTAATTTAAATTTTAGGAAAATATGATTTAGGTTAAGATATAAATTTTAAGCCCAGAATGAATAATTTGTTACTGCTATAATGCGTTCAAGACCTACGACTAAATTTCTTTTTACAAACAGGTGGAATAACAGTTAAGCACTATTCACTTGTTCTTAAAAACACAATCGATTTAAAAATTATAATAGGTCAAATTTTGGAACTATATAGACGTAAGACGAAACCTCTCAGTCCTCTCAGTCCTTCGCGTTGCAGGGAGAGGAGTTTCAGCGTACCTGGGACTTGCCAACCATGTGTAGGTTTAAAGAGCCCCTATCTTGGGAGCGTTAAACGCTCACCTACATTGTCCAAGTTCCCCTCTCTACCTAACTAAATTTGAAATGAACCTACTAGGGTTGCCTTTGACGCACGTTCCAAGGATGAACTGATGTTAGTTCTTGAGAGGCCCAAGTCTTTTATCAGGTTGTAAAGAGATTTGGCTGTTATACCCTTCGCTCCTACTTCTACCGCGTACAAATTTACAACGAACCTATTCTTAGTGAGTTCGTTAGTGAGCTTGTAATACTTGTTGACATTGATGGCATGGCCTTTGGGGATGTTGGTTTCCCAAGGAACCGTGAGCTCTACTATCACAACGAGCTTTGAAATTCGCGAATATAAAAATATGTCTGGTCTGGACGCCGTCGCACAAATATCCTCTAGGAAAAGCCTAATTTTAAACTCCGTAAAACACGTTTAAATTTGTTTGATAAGCAAACGACTATTTAAGTGTTCCATACCCATGTCCCTTTAGTAATATTTCATTCACTTCATTGATAGTATTGAAGTATCAACGAGTAAATTTTTTATACGGGAGAGATTTTATACTTCTTAAGGGAAAAAAATAGAAATGAAAAAAATTCCATATAAAAAAATATAATATTATTAGATAAGATTTCGGACCTGTATTTTGTCTTGTTACAGTAATATCTGCTTAGAAACAGACATTTTTATCTCAAATTATCTGATTCAATGACTAAGATAGTTCTGTAGAATATGTCCCAGAATAATAATATTATATATAGTTATATATATCATAACATGTAGACATAATAAATATTTTATTATACAAAAATGAATATTTTTTTAATAATATACAGGTTTACATTTTAAATTATTGTTTCAGATGGAGCAGTGGTTAACCACTAACCAAGCCATAATTCCAAGCGCCCAAACTGGTTTGTCTGCTATTAATAGTGCTAGAGCTAACATGAAATGGGGAACTGAGAAAGCTGATGATATTGTTAGAGGAGCGCGTGGTTCATCTGCTATTGTGCTGCCAGCAACCATGTTACTGTTAATGTCAGCATTGATAATCTTATTATTGTGAGACAAATATAACCTAATTTCATGAAAATATAAAAATACCCCCAACGCGCTCGTTGGCATTCACTATTATAATGCTGAAATACTTATTCGAGTAATCACATGAAAAAAAATGCTAACATTATTATGGAAAAGAACTGATACTCTTAATGAGATCTAAGACTTTCGCGAGTATTCATTTAAGATAAGCTAATATTTTTCGGATTACTGCGCGTATTTTATTATTTTAAAAACTATTAACTCCCGACGTTGCGGTTACTTTCAGCAACCGTGGTCACGGTCACACATCAATAAAATACGCGTAGTAATACGAAAAATATTACTTTCATTTGACTGACACTCTTGCACTGCTGGTATTTTAACCAAATATTGCAAGAACAAGCGCAAGGAAAATTGCGCTCAAATGAAAAAAAAACACGTATCCAAATCGGTCAACCAATTTGAAAGCTGTGATGCGCATATTGACATCAAACTTATTACCCCTCTTCTTGAGTCGGGGGTTAAAATATATTGATATGTATGTATGTACATATATATACATTACATATGTTAATTGTTTTTATATAGGTCTTAGCTTTTCTGTGATACTTTGCAGGTTGAATATTGTTTAACGTTATTAATATATTTTAATTAAAGTGATAAGAAATCTGAATAAATACTTTTAATCATCCCTTGAAGTCGTTACGATATAATATCAATATTTAATTTTTAAATTTGTATTCGATACTAATAATTTAGTTTAACATCATAAAATTTATAAGGTGTTTGTAATAATTTTGTTTTTATATAAAAACTATTTATGCAAGAATCTATACTTGAAATATCGTATCAGGATTCATGGCAATGATAAGGTAAAACTTGAGATGATGTTATCTTTTACACTACAAATGCTATCAAATACATTCTGCTAAATAAATTGTCGTTGTTAACACACCAGGTATGTTAGTTTAATATTTTAGTATTAAATATTTTTTTTAAGCAAATCTGTTTTTGATTTAAGCTCATTGCATTCACATTGGTTTCATCAAATAAATTGCCACATTTTTATTTTGTTTACATAATTAATAAATATAAAATTTTAATGTCAGATATAATAAAGGATTTTTTTTTATTATTCTTAAAATAATGTTAAGGTGAAAAAAATTCTAAATAATACATAAAAATCTAGGAGCGGTATAAGATTCTTGATTACTATCATGATCGTTCGCTTCGTTCTTCTAAAAACGTACCCCTAAAAGTTCACTTTCATTCCACATATTTTAACACCAACTCCGATACTGTTACGTATTTTGACTCCAGAACTTGTTACCCTTTCTGTACACCTATCAATTCCATCAAATTCCATTTTTAAAAGTTAACTTATGAGTTACACCCATGTTTTTCCTCTAGTTTTATTTTTCCAAACTTCCTCCGCTCCGTATCTTCATAAAAAATACAACATTATATATCAGATAAAAATATATAGTTCCAATATACATATTATATCTTATGTTAGCTGTGCACTTCTCCTGTTTGTTAAAATTTTAATTCTTTCTTGTTATTTTCGCTCTTAATGATAAGATCACCTTTTGTACACTGACTTTTTATTTTGGAATATTGAGATTCCATTTTTATTTGTAATGATAAAGGTTGTAACACTACAATTTTATATTAGTTAAGAGACTTAACTGCATAAAATGTGTTTGTGGTAAGTAATAAGATCTATTATTATATATAATTTTGTATATTTTTAGCGATGATTTGGCAGACTTTATTGGCGGTGGCTTGTATCGCTTTACAGCCAGTTCACAGCGATACAAGGTATAGATTGAATACAACTATCGTGCCATCGGCTTACTCGTTAACAATAACACCATATTTTGACACCAATGATGATAGAGCGTTCTCATTCGACGGTGAAGTATCCATCACATTCGTGACCACGTCAAATATTAACAAAATTAAGCTGCATTCCCAAGATTTAATATACACTTCTGCGAATATTACTCTTAAGAATGGCAATAATATTATTGAATTAAATGAAACCAATCCTCTCGAATTTGAAGAAGATTACACCTTTGCTCATATCAATTTGGCTAGTGATATACAAGTTGGGAGTGAATATACTCTTAATATTGTTTATCAAGGACCAATAAGAACAGACCTTAATGGTTTTTATAGAAATTACTATTTTCAAAATGGTGTGAAAAAGTAAGTATCCTTTTTTTATTTATACTCAGACATTCTATTTTTATTAACAAAAATAAAATCAGCTAAATTTGCTAAATAACTAATATGGTGGAAAAAAAAAATCCAGTGGAATAATAATCTCTATTTTCTGTTCACAATTTTTAATGAGAATTTTAATTCATGATTATATATTCAATTAAAATCTGATTTGTGAATTATAAAAATAATATAAAAAATATTATTTTACTAAAATAAAAATGTTTCCATAAGATTTTTTTTCAAATATATAATTCTTGTGAGATTTGTATTGTTTCTTATCACTTTAAGAGCCAGTACCATAAAACTATTTGTTACAAGCTGATAAGATTATTTAAAGTTTTATCATATTTCCCTCTATCATCTTATCTATATGCAGTCAGAGTATAGTTCTGATACAAATAATAAGACAAAGATTAATACATTAAGACGGAAAAGAACGACTAAATTCACTAAAAATAGTATATTTTTATTTTACCAATCATACTTCGTACTTGTTATAGTTCGAGTTAAGCTATCTCAAGTAACTTATCATGTTTAATTTTTTTAGATGGTTAGGCGCAACACAAATGGAGCCCACCCATGCAAGAAAAGTTTTCCCTTGTTTCGATGAACCTGAATTAAAAGCTGTATTTACGATGTCCATTGATAGACCTGCGGAATACCAACCTTCTTTAACAAATACAGAAATTATGTCGGTTACCGAAATGTAAGAAGTTTTTTATGATACTTTTGTTTTTTTTTACGTACTTAAGCATAACGCATAATATTGACCAAAAGAATGTTACCGAAATATTATATATTTACCAGGAATAACGGATATATTCGCGAAAACTTTTACCCTACGCCGAGAATGTCAACATATCTAGTTGCATTTCTTGTGTCTGAGTTTGAGGCTGGTTCCTCAAATACCTTAGGAGCAAACGAATTGGGGATATACACCAGGCCCGATGCTAAAAATCAAACTGAATATGCCTTTGACGTTGCACAAAGAATTGTAAAAGCACTTGGCGATTACTTTGGAATTGATTATTATTCAACTAATAATCATCTAAGGCTTGATCATGTAGCATTAACAGACTTTAGAGCTGGGGCTATGGAAAACTGGGGACTCATTAAATACAGGTATTGACGATTAGAAATTGTTACTTAACAAACAGATTTAAAGAATTTTATTTTAAAGTAGTACTTCAAATTTAAAAATTTTCAGGGAATCTCTTTTGTTGTATGTTCCTGAAGAATCCACGCCATATTTTAAATACAGAGTAGCACAAATTGTGGCCCATGAAACAACTCATATGTGGTTCGGTAACCTCGTCACATGCCACTGGTGGAGCAACACTTGGTTAAATGAAGGTTTTGCAAACTACTTCCAAGATTACATGACCTCTTTGGTAAGAATAGATATTTACAAGTATTTATTGACCCTTGAGAAAGTATGTCGTTTATTGGAGAGGATTATGAGAAAGAAATTTGATTTGATAATTTAGGTGGAGCCCGATGTAGCAGCTGATGATGCACTGGTTATAGGTTCTGTATATTCAGCTTATAATGCCGATGATAATCCTGATTCTCCTGCAATCACAAACAATGATGTTAATTCGCCATCAGAAATAAGTGGACATTTTGGAACTATTACCTATCAAAAAGCTGGATCCGTCATAAGAATGATGCATCATTTAATAGGCGATGATGCCTTTAAATATGGCTTAAACTCCTATCTATCTACTAAGTATATTTTTCTATAACTTTTGTTACTTTAAAATTTAAAATACGATTTCTATAATTTTGTCTTTGAAATTTTAGTCAATTTCAATCTGGTTATCCCGAATTGTTGTATTCTGCCTTAGAGAATGGAGTAAGGAATTTTACTTCTTTGTCTAATTACGAAGGTTTTCATTTCACTGACATAATGAGTTCGTGGATAAGGCAATCAGGACATCCCGTGCTGTATGTCAACGTTGATTATGAAAATTCCTCGATTGAATTAAGCCAGGTAAAAAATAATATTAAGCAACAATCCTATCAGTTCCAGATTATAATTGTACCTAAGACTTATGTGAAACGATCTTAATTGCAGAAACGCTTTTATATAAACTCATCTTACAGTTCAGATGAACTTTACATAATACCAATAACTTACACCCTCGAAAGTAATTTTAACTTTGAAAACACGAAGCCAGCACTTATTATGGATAAGAAGACACATGTTTTGCAAATGAGCGAAATAAAAGAGAAACAAACTTTCCCTATTTTCAACATACAAGAGACAGGTAATAAAAATTAATATGTATACATTTTTGATAAAGTACACATACTATACATCCAAGTTAAAGTATACATTAAATATAAAAATACATAAAAAAATTATTGTAACATTCTTTTCTTTTAGGTTTATACAGAGTTAATTATGATATTAATACTTGGCATCTAATTTCGGAACACCTAAAGAGTAATCGAAGTGGAGATATTCATTACTTGAATAGAGCCAAGGTAAATAAAATTAATAACATATTTATAAAAATGTTTTTGAAATACTTATAGTATAATATTAAAAAATATATATATAAAATAATCTCTTAATTTGTTTTCCTGCATACTTTAAATTAATTGTAAGTTTATAGAAGAATTGAAAATTTCAAAACTCTTTGAAGTCATCTGCAGCATTTAAGACATAAAAGAAGATATCCATTTATTGGCAGTAGAAATCTTTATATAGTAATTATGTATTTTGCAGATCGTCAACGATTTATTTGCTTTTCTTTTTGCCGATGAAGTGAAATTCGAACTTTTACATAATTTACTGCATTTCCTATCAAACGAAAATGAATATGCCGTATGGAACGCAGCTCTGAAAGGTTTAACTAAACTTCGAAATTATTACATCGGTTCTGATACATTGGATTTAATAGATGTAAGTTATTTTGTTTTGCTATCAACTATGTATTTTGTTTTTAATAAGTAATAAACAAATGAACGAATTTATTTTTAGGAATTCGCTCTAGAACTATTAGATGGAGTAATTTATAGGATGGGTTATGATGTAAAATCTACAGATGACTTTAAAATATTACGGAACAGGATGCAAATATTGGAATTCGCTTGCAAACTTGGTCATCAAGGTTGTATTGACCGGTCATTGCAATGGTTTAAAGACTTAAAGAATAACGATACATGGTACGATATAGTAAAAAATTATGTGTTCAGCATGAACTCTTGTCATGTTACTAAAACTTAATAGTTTATGATTTTTGGAACTGTATTTTAAGGATTCAACCAAGTTTAAGAAGCGTTGCGTATTGCACTGGGTTGAGGTATGGAAATGATGAGGACTATGAATTCTTATGGAACAGGCTTGTCAATACAAATGTTGCCAATGAAGCTTGGATTATTGCTGATGTACTAGGCTGCTCCCAAAGGGAAGACAAACTAAAAAGGTAGGTCTCTAGAGCTATTAAATTAAATAATACAAGTGGGATATCAAGTCGAGAAATTTCTAAATGCCTTTTCACAAAATACAGTATTAGAGAGTATTCTTTTCGCTTACAGTGACAATACCTTAATATTTTAACTGTAATAATATATTTTATTTGTTTTAGTTACCTCGTATCCATGTTACTTGAGAATAGTCCGATCAAAACTCAGGATCTTACGGTACCCTTAGCGAGTGTTCTAACAAATTACAGTAATGTACCATTGGTTATGGATGAACTTCAATCAAACATTTCTCTTTGGAAATCCGTGTAAGTAGTTTTGACTTTTATATATTTAAGTCTATTGTTCCTTCGAAATAGTTCTTACAAAATGTCTTTTTTTTCAGTTATTCTTCTCTTGGATCAGTTTTGTCAAGCATTGCCTCGTCACTTCACACACAAGAAGATTTTGAAAAGGTAAACTATTAAATTAAAAGTTTATTTCAGTTAAGTTTCAGCTAAAGTTTTGATATATTTCCACATAATAATCAAATATAATATTAGCTATGTATAGCTATGTATATATGTTTTAACAAAAAGAAGAAAATATTTAATTTGAAACATTTAAAAAACTTCGAATTGATATTTATAATTGTGTAATTATATCTTAAGGTACAAACAAGAATTCTCTGCGTAATTACCATTTTCTCTATGTGTACGTTTTCGCCATAAGCCATTATCTGCCTTCCAATTCTTTCACAAACAGAGTCGATTAATGAATGTGTGCTGTGTGTCAATTGTTTGACGGATGGTCGTTTGGGTTAAAATGGCACAGCAATTAGTAAAGGTCAATAAAGGGGACGTATTAATGTAATGTAATGGGAAGTGATGACTTCACGCTGTTTTGAAACATCATTAGCATTGAGCGCTAATTGTGCAAAAAACTGAAATAAGGCAGATTCAGAACGTACTGCTAAATAGACAAAATAACTAATTTTGATGCTAGTAATCGCAGGGAACGGGAGCAAAACTATGACTCATAAAGGAAATTACGCATTTTCGATCATGACCTACCTACATTATTCATAACGACTTATAAACATTATACAAAAATATATAAAAATACGTCATGTGACACAATCTACTTTTGTTTCAACTCCCCTATTTGTGTACAATAAAAACATTTAGTCTTATAATTATATACTCTGCAATTAGCGACAAAAAATATTTCTAAATTTTGAACACATTGCAATGTACAATGCACGCCTTGAACATGTGCCAAAGGCGGAGGTGACATTGATTGTAAGGTCATTATCATGATTATAGAACGCATAATACTTACTTTGATATCTAGAAATGAAAAATAGAATTTAAAATATTTTTACGATTACAGTTCGAGAGTTTCCTGTCATCATGCAAGGAGTGCAGTGAAGACGAGGTAGCAAGTGCCAAGAACTCTTTGGCCAAAGCCAGGGCAGTGACAGCTTGGGCTGATGACCATAGGAGTGACATTTTAAGCTCTTTGAGTAACGATGCCGTAACCGCCTCGGCGTCAATAGCGTTACTTGTTGTTGGCGCTCTTTTAATTCTGTATTAAGTGTCCTCAAATTTTGTCAGATATAATTTTTTGTTTTCTTTTAAACAATTTAAATATCCATCCATCCATTTGTTTAATATTTAATGTAAAATGTCATTTTAAAGTTATTCAATATTAGTCATTTTTTTGTGATTATTAAATTTATTCATTAAAGAAGAAGAGATTCCAATCCACTATTCGATGTTAATAACATATTAATTACTACCACTACGGTCCTATCGTAATAAATTATTTTTGTTTTAAATAATCATCTTTTTTTATACGATTAAAAATAAAGGTGAAGACTCATGCAGCTATTTTTAACAAGATTATGATTTTTATGAATAATAAAAAGCTTTTCTGAACAAACTTACACAAAATAGTAAACATAGACACGTCCAGTATAAAGTGAACCACGACATATATCAAAATTGAACGGTTGCTCTTATTGTTGTAAACAAACTACAGAAAGGTTATGGATCATACGAAAATGGTACATCGAGTAGGAGACGCCGAGTGACCGCCGAGTTTGTAATTCGTTCGAGACCGCGTCGTAGTTGGACGTATCCAACGACTTGGCGGTATTTCCGAAAATCTTTAGAAATGCTAGTGAAAACATAAAAATGTCCTTTTAGTTTCACATTCATTGACTTATTAAGATATTTTTAAACAACCTCTAAGTCAGTTGTGAGTGATAGATTCAAAATGATTTTATACGCAGTGTTGCTTTTTCTCTCTTCAGTCTCAGCATATACTATAGAAGAGGAGTGCCTTAATTATACAGTGTATCCAGTGCAATATGAACTCACAATAATCCCGCATATATACCTGGATGGTATGTCTTATTATGATTGTGATATCGTAATAACTATAATAGCAAACGCGCCAAATGTTAACGTAATTGAATTGGACACGAAAGACTTGGAAATTAAAGGGGAAACTGTTCAAGTATTAGACAACGGTAGCAATTTAGTAAATAAACACAGACCATACGAATATGATGCTAAAAAAGGCAAATTGTATATTTATTTAAGAGAATCGCTTAAACAGTACAGGTTACATCGGACTCAATATAATATAAGGATGTCTTTTAGCAAACAAATTAGCTATAACACCGATGGAATATTCGTCGTGCGATATACGGAGAATGGTAAACCTCAGTAAGTATTTAACATTATTCAAGAGATATATATATATATTTTAGATAGATTTGTGAAGTATGGACAAAAAAATTATGGATATTTTTATATGCAGTGGTTTTCCATCGCCTACGCTTAAGGACCCTGAGAATTTATGTCATTATGACATAAAATATGACACTATAATTTTATTTCATATAAAATTAATGTAAATATTTCTAATACTTAATTTATCTCATCATGGTTACTCATTGAAGTAAAATTTTGGCATAATATAAATCTTAACATGATGAAATTTATATGCCAAATTTTTAATAATGTATTGACATTAGAAAGTGTTTCAGGAACAAACAAATGTAAAGTTAACTTTTAATATTAGAACGTTTATGATAATTGAAAAACCGCATGCGATAATACGGGAGTGTTTTATGTCTTAATTATAATTCACACTGTTCTCTGTTTCTGGTTCGTCTAAAATAAATATTATGAATATATAACAATACGTCATACATTAAAAAAATATGTCTTTTAAATAAAAAAAACTACGTGGGGGACGATAATTAATTGCAATCTAAATTCGATCATAACACATTGAGTATTGTAACATATTTTATATTAATTAAAAAACAATATTAGTACTAACTATATTTCTCTTATGGAACTGTCTGCACTACCAATTTTTACAAAACTCTTCGATATTAATTCTAAATATTGCATACGAATCTATCAGACTACTAAGCCTAGATTCTTAAAAATTTTAAAAAGTAGCAGTTAGTGACCTTAGTTTACACAACATCTCAAATCCTATTATGGTGATGTCCATTTGCAATGTTAACGTCACAAGGTCAGTTTAATAGTGTTGTATACCTATATTGTTAAGAAAAACTCACAAAGGATTATCTTAAGCGATGTAGCCGAAGCTAAATTTTAGTATTTCTTTTATCGTATGTGGTTTATTTTACTTATTTTGGTATATTGATGATGAAATTGTCGTATACACTGTTGCAATTTTTTACAAAAATTTTTAGGACAAAATAGCTCTTTTTTTAATTTTAAAATATTTTATACTTCACAATCGCATAAAATTTTAAGGATTATTATAAACGTCAAATTGATTATTATACAATTTTATGTATTGCAAAATAGTCTAAGATTTTTTTTATTTCTTTAAATACAATTTTTCACACTACATTAAATCGTAAGGACAATTTGTTAAATACAATAGGACAATAGTTAAATTTTTGCAAAGTGGTTCACTGGACCGTGAAAGAGTTATCGACGGTGATATGTCTTTGTACATAGTCATATAGATAATATGTTCTTACGATTGAAAATATCAATTCTAAGATGTAGCTACATGCATAATTTAGAGCCTTAATCTTCAAGTCAGAAAAAATTCACAGTTGCCAATTTGTTTTCACAGACACGTGTTGGTAACTCGCCTATCGCCAAGTAGAGCAAAATATTTCTTCCCTTGCTTTGATAATTCTCAATTTGAAGCAATTTTCAAATTCAAAGTATACGAGATGCCTCCATACCCTGGATATCAGTATTGTAATACTAGTATTGTAATAGCCAAAGAACTTAAACGACAACAGTAAGTATATTTATATATTAACAGCTATTACTTTAAAATGTTATTCTACGTATTGTAAAGACACCATACTTGTATATTGTTATTTGAGTTTCAAAACATGATCCAAGAATGTATTTTCCATATAAATTCTGCAAAATTAGATAAAATGTATCACGTGTATGTAATATATGTTTAATTTAAAAGGAAGCCGATTAAAGAAAGCAATAAAATAAAGTATTTAATATGGTCATAGGTATTCTATATATAGTAAGTCCAGGCGCAATCATAAACTTGTCCTGGCCACAATAACTGACACCGTTTTCAAACCACTTCGTTCGTGCCCTATTCGGAAGGGATTTTGAATTTGGTTAAGTAGTAGTGGTAAAGAATATGTCGATTCACGTTTGTACAAAGTAAAGATCTTGTAAATAAAATATTTTTAAAATACATATTTTGGGACTGAATTGTTGAAATCACGTATTTTTATACGACAGTTTTTATAACTACTGTGAGTTATCTTATATAATATAAATGTTGTTTTAATTGACATTTGTATCTTCTCGAGAATGGTATGTCATGTTTCGCCAACACTGAGGCCACAACTTCCTTAAGTATGAATGGTTATGTTATTACAATTTTCTATATCCGAGAATGGTGCGACCATTAAAGTTGGTAGAGAGAAACTCAAATGTGTTTAACGAGAAAGCTTACAATTATGTCCATCTATGAGGTATCAAATAATTTAAAACTTTTCATTCCGCTTCTATTAAGTGACCCCAATACTAGTAACGTTAAATACGTGGGAATTTATTTTAGATCTAAGGACAGCTATACCATAGTGGAATATTTACCATCGCCGCAGGTAGCATTACATCAAGTTGGCTTTCATCATTCGAAATTCGGAAGTCAACGAACCACAGCCAAAAACACTAATGATACATTAGTTATATGGGCACCAGTGTCTACTCTACCACAATATACATTCATACTACACTTTGGTGTAATAATTATTAATTTGATTCATGAATATTCTTCTATTAAAAGGCCTCTTGTATATGGACCGATAAATATAATTTCCGTACCAGCAATACTTAATGGGTACGAGATAGGAAGCTGGAATTTACTAACCAATGGGTGAGTGCATTTTATAAATAGTTTTCTATAAACTTCAAAGTAATCCACTCTCTTTTTCAACCTTTCCTGCTTTATAGTTTATGCATTCGTTATTAATAGAAATGTTTGTTTTTATAACCTTCATCATATATAACAAATATTTGAATAGCCAAAGTTCTGTTTATTTAGTTTGTATGAAAAATGCAAGGATGTTTTAAAGCAGCTGTTTCAATAAACGATGTAATTTAATGTTTACTTTTATAAATCTGTTTGATATGTTGCAAACCCAGGAATGAAAGGGAACGTAAAATATTTTTTTAAATTTCAGGGACAACAGATTGGCAATTATCAACGACTACACGAGCATACAGCAAATCGAAGATATGATGTTTGAGCTATCCCAGCAGTTAAGTCGCATCTGGCTAGGAAATCCTGGAGAGAGTCAGATAACTCGTTGGAGGGAAGAGTGGTTTAAGGAAGGTGTTGCTACTTATTTAGCATATTATTTTTTAACGCAGGTAAAGGTCACGTATTTTATATAAAATAATGTTTGGAAGATCATTAGGATAAAGGAAAATAAATCATCCCTTTCCCTGTTTACATTTGCTTCTATGTATATGTAACTTTTATGACACTACGAGTATGTGAATAGTTTGTTGCAAGGAATTCACTTTTTTTACAAGCAAAAATTAATACAGATGTATATTTTTTAATTAGATATGTTTATCATATTCGCTTGTATAAATAATAAGATATTTTATTACAGTCAAAAATACTTGTATAAAGATATTATAATGTTTTATTTTTAAAGTATAATCATGGTGAAGCAGCAGCTAGCTATCGACGACCAATCAGTACTTATGGTTTGCTAATGAAACACAGAGCAATGGCAAGGGATTGGCATCACAGCACACCACCTTTAGCATCTTTCAACAGAACTTTGGCTATAGATATACCATCAAGATATAAGGATCTGGTAACGATGAAGACAGCTTCGTTACTATGGATGGTTGAAAATTGGTTAGGATCGGAGAAGTTCCACCAGGCTCTGGTAAATTACATTAACAGCAGGTATATATTACAACGTTTTTAATTTTGTTACGGCTTATATGCATATTTAAAAAATAAAAGCATTTCATTCGTAATTTTTACTTACTCATTAAATATTTGGTAATATCTTTTATAGCAAATATGCAAACAGTTTTCTATTTATAGGACTGTAGTTTTTGAATGACAGACTAAGAAACAATTAAAGTTAACCAAGTCTAGTATTTGTATAATTATGTAATATACTAAATAGGATTATACCATTTTGCAGAAGAGAACAATACATATCGCTGACCGATTTCATGGCAAGTGTTGATCGTGAAACAGTTGAATGTCTTAATCAATTCTTTAACGGATCAACAACATCTAAAGTACTAAACTCTTGGTTTCACCAATCTGGATATCCTGTGGTCAATGTACAAGTACTGAGGGATAGAACTCCCAATGCTATTCAATTAAAACAAGTATGTTTATTGTAATTATTTATGTTAGATGTCTTAGTTACATGTTATCCATGTACAATTATTTTCCAGAGAAAGTTTAGTTTTACGGATCAGCACAGATTTGATACAAACTATCTTATACCGATTTCTTATATCGTTCAAAATAATCAGAACTGCTTTAACTGCTACCGACCGAGGTTCACTTTAGACATGCAAAGTTACACCTTTAGAGAAAACCTCAATGACGGTTGGATTTTACTTAATAGAAATGCTTCAGGTTAGTTTTTAGAAAGATGTTAAATATAACAACAATTTATTTGTTTATATATATATGTATGCCTAAAATATTATGTACTCATTACTGTACTATGGGAGAATGTGGAATAATTATCTATCACTCTACTAAATAAACTTTTAATATATTTTTTAATTGCACACTTAATCATAAATGAAATTATATTCTTTGCAATATTCATATTAATAAACCATATAATTAATTTACTTGTCTTGAAGTGTAAAACTTTAATTTTGTGTACTATTTAGTATAGGAAGTGAACTTGACTTCGATCGACACACTAACATCGATAGCTAAATCCTTGAGCTCGTTTATAGCAACGCTATTTCTGTTCTGCCCACACGCTTCCCACAATTCAAACATACTATGGTTTTCTTTGATGAATATAAGGAAGATTATTCTGGTTTTATGTCAATATTGTAAATTGCTTTTGTCAAGGATAACCGTAATGAATATTTTATTCATTTATATTTTATTTTATTGCAACATAAAAATTTTATTACAATAATATTAATCTACATTGCAGGTTATTATCGAGTTAATTATGATGTTTATACTTGGGGATTGATTGCAAAAACACTTGCGGATGATCACTTATCAATTAATGAATTGAATAGAGCGCAGGTGAGATAAAATCAGAAATTATTCAGCAAACAGTCAAGGTAACGTTTTTAATGAGTTTTGTGTTTGAACAAATTAAGTGTATATATGTGAGAAATCATATCTGAATATATTTTATATAAAGTTTTTATATATTTTTTTAATATTTACTTTTTAGTGTTCAGTCGCTTCTAAGTATTCGCATTTGAAAATTTACGAAATTTCTTTAATATTTAATATAAGAAAAAAATATAAATATTTTGTTTCAGATTGTAAACGATATATTCGCTCTTTATGCAGCTGGGGATATCCACGAGAACGTCGCTATCAGTGTTTTGAACTACTTGAACAGCGAGTTTAGTTTTGTGGTGTGGGAATCCGTTGTGAACGGTTTCGAGATGTTGAAGATAGAGGGCGCTAAAATGACCAAAGTTTTGTATGGGGAATGGCAGGTATTATAATTTTAACTCCTCTCTAATGAATAATCTTCTTTTATACATTTAAATTAATAATTACAAATAAAATGTTAAAAAATGAGTATGACCACATACTGATGTTCCATATCTTAGTGCCTAAGTGATTAAATACATATGCTTCTGAAAAGCGAAAGAATGCTTGCAATTGCAGCAAATAAACTCTGATGTGTTACAGGTTTTCATGCAAAAAAAAGTGGCCACGGTCTATAAACGACTGATGGCAAACGTGGATCAAAGACCGTGGACGAGACGATTTAGAAAATTGATTGTCGATTTTGCATGTGCTGTGAAATACAGACGTTGCCTAAACGAAATGAGAAGATTTTATTCAGATCATAGGAATTCTAATATGAAGTTAATAGTTTTAAAAGCTTATCAAATTTATCAATACCATATTTGTGTCTAAAATTCAAATATAACATTTCAGATTGAATCCTGATTTTCGAGAAATATGTTACTACGTGACTATAAATGAAGGCAACTATGACATTGGAACAGCTTTAAATAGATTCGAACAAGAGGAAAAAACTGTTGCTGAGCACAAAGTGTAAGTTTATGAGCCGAATGAAAAAAAATATTACAACAACATTTACTCTCCACTTTGCTAAATTAGAATTCTAGCGTTATTTTGACTTCAAATATTTAAAAAATGAGCTTCTCTGTTATTTACTAGTTAAAGAATATATTTGTTCAATGAATGACATTCGTGATTTTAGACGAGAAGAAAGCAGATTTCTCTACCAAGTGCCCATTGGCCAACCAAGACCTTTGCCTATAATGATGTCGACAACAACAACAACAGAGGTAACATTTTAATTATAAAAGTCGGTCTGATAACAAATCAGTTGATTAATATTTGTAGACCTTTCAGTTCTGTAGACCTAGATGTAATCTTTTGAGCTAAAAATATCAAGATTTGATTTATATATTGATATTTGATTTCTCGATGAAAAATATAATAACTAATCATTTGCTTTGCACCAAATGGAATATCTCCAGAAACTAGTATTCTTCTACTGCATACTTTCAAACGGTCGTCAACACTTAAAGCCTATGTTTAAAATAAATTTCGTTTACTCAGAAAATATGATATGTTTAAACCATATTTTCTAAGTACTATATAAGACTTCTATATTTACAGATTTCAACAACAACAATTGAAAATACTAACAACGAGGGTATTACACTGTACATCTCAAATGTTTTACTGCTAGCTGTAATAATTGAATGTTTATTTCAATAGTTTAATAATAAATAAAGAATATAATATTAAAATAACAAATGACTACTAAAAGTAAAATTGTTTACTAAATATACGAGTATAAAAAGTGTCATTTCTAAAGTTATTAATATTATATCCGTATGAATATATTAAGACATTCCTCTTAATGGTTTATATAAAACTTTTCATTGTGCCTTATGATTTTAATGTAGCAATCGATAGGAAATATGAAGATAGTTATAAAGTTACATTACATGTATTCATTCTTATAATTAATTTATAACAACGAAAACTTATTTACGTTCATATATATATCTTAATAGGACAAAAAATATTTTAATTAATCGACTGTTTCATAATAATTATATTGTATGTTGTATCGTTTGTATGGGTTTTAATAAGATTTTTAACTACGAATCTAGTCAGGTAATTTAATGATAATATTAATAAATAAAAAAAAAAAACTGTATGCTACATTATTTGAAATCGCTATACCCCCATACTAAATGAATATTAATTGGTAATACATTAAAAGACTTGTACTTATGTATACAATATAAAAAACATATTGAAGCAGGAATACGATTTCAATAAAATTAAATTACACTTTAAGTAAAAACGTATTACCTAACTAAAATGTTAAAATATAATGCAAATATCAATTAAAAAGATATCTCAAATAACTTGTAATCTTGTGTAAACCATTTATAATTAAATTATGATATAAAATATATTAGGAATATTTAAAAACAATTACAATACAAAAAAAAAATAACTTATTAGCTAAGTGCCAATACAATTTTGTTAAAATGTTTAACAAAACATGACTTTTATCTCGCTTTAAAAAAACAAAGTTACAAAAAAATATAGTCATATAAGTAGATAAAATCAACATCCAAACACATTTTTCAACAGATAAGAAGATTGAACTACGTTTACTATCTTGAAGATAGTAAAGAGTCAGAATATCTTATCCTAAACTTAAATTAAATAATAATATTATTAAATAAATATATAAAAATTCTGCGCCTTAAGACTATACAGTTCAGACCGAACTTTCTTAAGTGTTCAACTTAATGTTAAAAAATATATCCTCTATACTTTCAATGTTAAACAAATAATTACAAAATATCATAAACATTACGTGTTCAGTAAAGCAACTAACATAGACATACAGAGTAAAGTCAGAGACATAAAACAAATCGGTGCATCATTTGCGTCTATCCAGTTGTAAATTTCTTCTATGTTCCGGTCGTACCATAATAAATTCTCACGAGCTTGGTCCCTTATCATTCTTGCCAATAAACCGGAATCTTGCAAGTTGCTTATCAAGTCCAGTGAAGACACCCAATTGTCAAACTGATATCAAGAATATATATTAACAAATACATATATTTATTAGGTACTGCTAATGATTGAAATATTAAAAAAAACCTACTTTATTAACAATTGACCTCGAAACAAGATTGTCCCTTGAACCCAGTATCACTTCTTCAAGTTTTCAGGTCACCCGTAACTAAAAATTATTTGAAAATACGTTTTTAATGGAGTGGTAAACGGAGTCAAATTTTGAAATAAAATACAGCTTCATATGAAAAATCACTAATTGTGTCCTATTGTCTGTAGTCCTTACATTTAAAGACCTTATTTAAAGTTTGTGGTAAAGAACATAAAGTAAGAGCTCTGTTTGTCACACAAGACTTGAAAAATTTCGAAATAATACATATACTAACGCATTCCTAATAGCATTTGTATTGCTTATTATATATGATACTGCAATATCTGCATTTTGAGAGCTTGATGAAGCAACTGCTAAAACTATTTTTGAGCGTTCTTCCGTCACGTCCTTCAACAGTCCCTAGACTGTTTTCTTTTACCGTATCGTCAATTAGCTTGAAACCGTATATTGCAATTGTGTAACTTTTGAAACAATATCAAGGTAATAAAATATACTTTGGCGTCGTTATATTACTGTAATATAAAATCATGGTCTTGGGAACAAGCCAAAGATTCAATAATTACAAGAAGTTTGTAGCTGGATGTTTCAATATGTAAGCGATTCAATAGAGTCTCCCTGTCATTTTTATCTCCTTCTCTTATCTCAAGGCAATATATCGCTGCCCTTAATTCAGGAGGAATATTTGGATTTCTAAAATTTAAAAAATAATATGATTGGACACATTATAAATTATTATATTTCTGTCACTAATTTAAATCAAGCTAAGTATTTCGGACTCTACGCATTTTTGATTATTTTGTATCTACATAATCCCTAAGTTCGATTCTTTTACAGGTACTTTAATCACGGCATTATGTAGATACAAATTAACAAAGAAAACCGTTGTATCCATAAAACTTACATAGTTTCATTGAAAATGTGTATAAATTCAAACCTTACATATCATTCTGTAGTTAATTTTCTTTACGATACTTACACAACATTTTCGTAATTCGGATCATAAAGTCAATCTGGGGTTGCAGCAACACAAGGATCGTAGCCGGCGCGAAGGGCGTGCTCCAACACCAGCCCTCGGGTTAATGACTTCATTGCTGATTCAACATCCAATGAATTTGGAGTAAATCCTACTTCTTCTTCAAACGCGTGAATAGTTCTTTGTAACATTCTCTGAAATTTTAACCAATTAATAAGTAAGTATTGTTGTACAAACAGATCTTTCTTATAATTAATTTGAAATAATATAAAATCGAGTAATTACCTGATAAATATTATTTTTCTCTTTCATTTTCATCAACATAGACCATCAAATATTTTAATAAGAAATCCATGTTTCTTACAAATGCTTTGCAGACTGCATATTTTGTTTCATGTGCCATAGTTGAAACAAGTCTAGAGTTTATAAGGTAATCAACGGTCCCCGATCTTGCTAAATTAAGAGCATCGTCAATTAGCTGAAATTTTGAAAAAAATTATTAGATATCATTGATTTTTACTATATAGCGTATTATTTTCACAATCTAATATTCATCACACTATTCTTGATAAACCACACTTATATTATAAGGGGCTATGTTTGTTAGTATGTAGGTTATCCCTTCACACTCAATTGGCCCAATGAATTTTGATAAAATTTTATGCAAGACGTAAATATGGTTAAATTAATGGTAACTTATTCGGAAAAATTACTATTAACAGGGTATGTGCAATTATCTGTTGAGGTAAGCTACTTACCGAACCTAAAAACGTTTTGCTGAATCATAAAATATTCTAAAAATTTAAGGACACTTAATTATTTTCAACAACGTCCGCGACTTACCGATCTTTATGTTACGACTTAAAAACAGAAACTTTTTAGAGTTTTAAGAATGATAAAAAATGTTGGAATTTTTAATACCTTATTTCAATAAATTTTAGATGCTCCCTCGACATCAATAATACCCAAAATTACATTATTAATTTGTCAAAGAAATATTTGATTTCAAATGACATTGAGGAGCGGATCAGTAGCTAATAACTAATATTTGTCAAAAAAATAACTAATATATTTTTACTACTAAAATAAAATACTTACTACGCCACGATTAAGAGGATGAATAGTATTTCTGATCTCAGGATTGTGTAAGGTGTCTATCAGTCTCTGCCATAAAACATCTTCATTATTGACGCGATAAAAGCCTAAAATTTTATTTCATTGTTAGTATCACTTTAGAAATCACTTTGATTATTATGAAAACTGCAATTGATTTACCTTGACCTTGAACATCCAATCCAACCCAATCTTCATTTCAAATGTTAGTAAATGTTATGTCCCCTTCCTCTAATGAAAGGGTAGCATATATAGCATTAAAATAAGGATTCAGACTGGGCGTAAATGAAATTGGAATAGGATACTTGACGTTGGTCCTTGAGGAGAAAAGTTTATCTTTACCTGCGTAAGTGTTATCCCATTGTGTGTTTTATAGCGTTTTTTATATTTTAATCAATTTGCTAATAAAAAACAATATTTTATTTAAATACCTGCTTGTAATGAGGGCTCTTGCAGAATCTTGTACAATGTCTGATTCATCATCAGCAACAATTAATCTTAACATTCTCAAAATTGCCGGTGCTTTTATTTTTGAGAGGCCGTTTATATTCATTCTAATAATATTCTCATCATAAATGTCTTGATCAGGCTACAAAGGTAATGAATTTGAATAAGCGTCGATAAGAAGGCTTTCCCGCATGACGTTCATTGTAAAGATTGTGTTCATATCAATCATTGAGATATCTTCCGGATTTGTTTGAAACTATAAAAAATTAAAAAACTTTCCATCCATGTTCTATAATGTGACGTCACTGTCAATTTACAAGCCTTCACTTCTAAAGTCCCTTTCCAACCTTACAAATTCGTACAAATATTTAATGATTTAAATACCTAACATTATTGTATCCAATAAAATACAATCGTTATTTTACTTCTCTGGCAATATCATAAGCTGCGTAACTGCTTAAACCAGATAGGATCCATTGGTGACGCAAGTTTTCAGGAAATCTTACAAATCCAAACCATTGACGTGCCATTGACTCAGCCATTTGCACAAAAGCTATTTGTCTTTGTTTTGGATCCATTAAAATATAAGGTTCCCTTAAAAAAATGTGGATATATTAAATGTTTACCGTCATGTAATAACAATTTAAAAAATCCTTTCGTCATTTAATTTAATATGCTACAGTTTTTTTTTTAACAGAGAAAATTCAAAATTTTCACACAGAAGAATGGTTAAATTCGTAAATTTTTTGCAGTTATAAGAGACAACATACGATTGCTTAGAATTAAATTAAGTTTTCTATATAAAGTTGTCAGTTACATAGACATTTCTTTACTAAACAGGACCTTAGGACATTAGTGTTATTCTAAGCTTTATATTTGGATATGAAAATTTATGGGTATCCAAATTGTAATTGTAATTATTAGTTATAATTAATTCAAAAAAGCAAATTCCGTTTTTAATGGTCAGTAATTATTTGTACATTTGCATTAATACAAATTTTATTATAAAGTTTAAAGCGGTTAGGGGACATAGAATTATAATGGAGAATGGATATGATTTTAATTCACCCAATGGGAATTGTGGATAAGGCATACCAATCCCTTGATATATAAGGTACGGTAACGATATTCATTCTTCAATTTTGGTTTGATAGAATTTCAAAATATGGTTTCCCTGTCCATTCATTTAGACCTGTATAATAATTATTTATTGCACTCACAGCTTGGGATTCTTGGTTACTTGAGAGATCTTGACGGGAATATAAATGAAAATTATGGAGAGGAATATTTATAATGTTATTAAAATTATGTGCTAGGAGCCCCCAAAGGTGAGTAGTTTTTATACCTACAAAAACTACTTGATTTATTTGGTGATTAGATTTATTTAATGGACTTAAACGATGTGAAAGTTATCCTGTCTAAAAAATATTATAAATTAAAGAATAATGATGTCAAAACTAAAATATTAATAAATAATTTTACTCACTCATCGTTATTTATCAAGTTTTGTAAACAAATTGTTATAACCCATGTTATTGAACGTGCATTAACAGTATTATTTTTAGTGTCCATATCACTTAATTCTTCTTACTTTGTCCCCCGTTCCCGTTCCGTTAGTATAAATGCTGTCAATTGAAACTAAACTTGATGGTAATTTAATTGGATAAGATGTACTATTATATGAATTATTTAAGAGGATGTAAAAAAAAGATATACACTTTAACTTAGTCCTTGCCATTTTTTTTAAACTACCCGTCCCTTTAAACTACTTAATAAAATTGACTTAGCTTAGGCTCCTTCACATAAGATTATTTAAGAAATATAAGTCTATATAAGATGAGATAACAAATCGGGAAATAACGGTTTTACCAAACGCTCTCTATTTTGCAATCAATCCTTTCGAAAACATCATACCTATAAATACATTCGATTACTCAATGGATCTTTTATATGTAATTTTTCTTTAAGCAGCCATAAAATTTTCATATTTACATAAATATTATAATTGGTTTGTCCGTTCTGGAATTTTCCCAGTGAAGGAGTATACGACTACTTATTATAAGTTTCGTTATTCTGGACTTCGTCGCTTTACTTAGGGCAGAGCGTTCAGTTTCCAACGTATTTAAACGCGATACGATTGATTTTAACGTGTGACGCATGACCCTATCATGATCACCATTGCGATAGTTTGACAAAGAACGCGTCCTTCTTCTAGGTCGTGATCTATAGTGGGAATACGTATACTCGTAGATTAAGAGCAAGACTTGTTGCAAGGCTTATGTTGTCTATCAGCCATATTCCCACATAAGTAAGAGTTGAAAGTAAATTTTAAAATATAATTGGTGTTTTATTTTATTATTTTTTATTGCAATTAAAAGGAATTATTTAAATTTAACTCTGACCGTGGCTTTCTGAAGGGTATCCCATTTTTGAAATTTAGGATTGGCTGGTGGTAGTGGTTATAATAACCCACACTTAAATGATTTTGAAACATCGATATTTTACCTGTACACCTGTACGATGCACACTAATGAACGCAACCACTACCACTAGCCAAACAGCCCGTATGACATCCGGGAGAGTGAGAGAAATAGCACATCTTAAAATTGGTCTACCTGAAATTGTTTCTCAAAAACGTTGCTCTTAGACGATAATGTACTTACAGAATAAGAACCGGTGTTCTTATTTAAATTTAAAATTTAATTTGCAAAAACACTCAAAAATCGTGTCGACAATTACTTTCCCGTCCAAAAGTAAGCAAGCAAATATCATCAATTCAATATAATATCTCGTCTCACCGACCGACATCTCGTCTGCCCGTGATCACGGTTGCTGAAAAGTAACCGAAACGTCGGGATTATGTAGTTTTAAAATAATAAAATCCGCGTAGTATATCCGAAATATATTAGTTTCATTTAAATGAATAAAACTCGCGAAAGTCTTATATCTCATTAAGTAGGTGACATAATACAAAAGTTATTGTAGTGCGCTGTAACTTTGATCAATGTTTTATAAAAAAAATAACTTGGTTCTACATAATGTTTGTATGAACGACAACCTTGTATATGCGTTTTTTCAAAATGTATTATTTCTTAAAAACTAATAATAATATCTCGTTCAAACCAATTTTCGTTGAAATTTTCCATTGAAATCTACAGCTTATATTTTTTTTTAGTTTTTTCATTCTCTTATTTTAAAAGTTAGGGGGGGGGGGGCACAATCATTTTTCCACTTTGGAAGCGTCTATCTTTCAAACAATTGATTTTGACAAAAATATTGTATCTCATTTATCAGCAGTGCCATTACTTACTCTAATCTAACTTGTGTTTTTTTTTTAAATGGTGAAACTTAAGAAAGATTAGCTTATTTTCGGTTTATTACAAATAAAAGACTAAGATTGTTTGTTAATATTTTATTCATTTATACACTTAATGCTATATGCGATAAGAAAAAAATTAAAAATAATTTTAATAATAATATCTTATGAACTAATTACAAAAATTATTCTAGATTTGAAGCAAGAGGACGCATTTGCTTCAAATTAGAAAATTTATGTCAAAATATTATGAGCGAAACTAAAAATATACATCTAGAATACGAAATATAACGAAAAAATCACTTTGTGCAATTTCCTAATTATTATATTATAGTACTTTAAATAATTTAACCTTAATATAAAATTATATTTTCCTTATATTTTAATGGGTAATTTTAAATAATTCATAGCTTACTAAATAACTCCTTAGTTTAGAATAATATTATAAGCAATTTTTTTTAGGGTTCCTGTGCAAATGGTTCAATCTGTACAGATTTTAATAAAATTTGTGAGATTGATTATAAATATATTTTGTAACATTAGCATTATTTAATTTCTTGAAATTTTCAATCAAATCACTTCAAACTTTTGACTTCTCCTTATTATTTATCTTTATTTAATAAGCATTTCGACACTCGATGCACTGCCTCGAAGATAATGCACGGTATCTAATTCACTACACTTTATAATTATGTTTACAATATAATATAAAATACCTAACCATGAATAAAAAATATTTTTTCGATAATAATATTGACAATACAATTATTTACAAAGGAACTATATAATTTTTTGTTTTTTTTTTTTCTTGTTTATTTCACTAATTAATTATTAAAAATGGTAACGATCAAAGATAGACCTAGCAAAGCAAAAGACACCAAAAAGGTGTTTCCATTATTTTGCTCTACCCAATCGTATACATTCGACAGATGTGCATTTTTCCAACTTACGTTTTCTGCTATTAAACTCCTTGCTTTAACAGCGACCATGCTGGAATCTTCAAGGTTATTAATCACCGGTTGCGAATTCACCCATGTGGTAAACTGTATCAAAAGAAAAATAATACATTTTCTTGGTTTACAAATTTAATGTTTTTGTTATTATAATTAAAGTTACATTAGGTGTTATAAATATCTTTGTAATGTTTTTCAGTTTCATGTCTTTTAGTGAATGAGAATAGAGCGGCTTTTAGTTTGAACATTAATATAATAGACAGGTACATTCTCTAATAATTCAAAGGCGTTATGAAATGACAGTTAAAATAACTTCGGATTCCCCGGATGAGCGCACTTTCCTTAACGTTAAGTCCTCGTTAATATTGCTTTGAACAAACATTACTTCATACTTACATCTTCCCCTATCTGTTGATTCACTGCATTTTCTGCCATAATCAATATAACCTGATCAAGTTTTTCACCGCCACCGTACCTAAACAGAAAATTACTTCGATATTAAAAGCTTTATTACAAAAAATATTACGTATTAGTTCAAACTTTTGTCGTTTCTTAAAAGGAATGGACTGTTGTTAGTATTATATTTCCAATATTTTACATTTTAATATATTTGAAAATCTTACATATTTCTTATTTCATTTGTTCGTTGCCTCAAAAAGTTTAGTGCGCGATTTGTATTTCTAAAACTAGAGGAGGCGACTGCGACAAATATCTTGAACCTCTCTTCAATAACGTAAGGGCTGTTCGCCGCAATTGTATCTGCCAGTAACCTAAAAATAAAATATTCAGTGTTCGTTTAAATTCTTCTTAATATCAATTAAAAAATACACAATTATGATTTTATTATATAATAATTTGCATATTTTTAACTTACCCATCAATAAACGCAGCATCTTCTGAACAGGCAAAAGACTCCAATATAACCAGTCGCTCGTACCTGGATGTTTCTTGTTCTAAGCGTCTTCTGAGGGCTGCTCTCACTTCTTCATCTCCTTCTCTAGCCATTGTACAATATACAACTGGCCTTATTTCTAACGGTATTTCGGGATTCCTACGGCATATAAGAAAAATATATTTAAGTATACGTGTATACATATATGAGAGATTTCCACCGATATATTGACGTATGACGATATTTCTGGAACCATAAAACGTAGAGACCTGAAGTTTGGTAGGGATATTCCTTATGACTTCTAAATATCAACCAGGAACAGATTTTATGAAAGCGATGTTGTAGGGGCGTCAACAATCAAAAAGTCTCGTTTTTAAAATATAGCTGCTAAATGCTCTAAATTTGGTAGGAATTTTCTATAGGTATGTGATGTAAAAGTCATCTTTGAACCAATTTTATAATAACTAATTTATACTAATGATTGCGGGGGTGGGTGTTAATAATGAACTTTTTTAATTTGCAAGTCATAGCTCCTACAGAGTGCAAATTATGTATAAATTTTCTGTCAGTTTGTTACAAAACACAAAAATAAGACAAAAAAAAGTGTTTCTAATTGAACAATCGAAGTAACTAATATGATAACTAAACTCGTAGACTTACAAATAATTTGGTCGTATCTTTTTAATAAAATAACTCACACTTCGCCATCATTGTTTGGATCATAAAACATATCAACGGCTGCAGCAATACAAGGTTCATAGCCGGATACACATGCATGCTCCATCACCAAGGCTCTTGTGAGTGATACCATTGCTGTGTCCGAATTTTGTGGCTCAAAACCTAATTTCTCTTCAACTGACACAATAAGTTTCTCCAAAAGTTTCTATAAAATTTGTTTCCTTTTCAATATACATAATTGAGGCTTAGTTATTGTTAATAGATAAGTATATTCATCAATTTATAATCCCTAATTTTAATAGTTATTGTTTAAAGAAAATTCTTATATCGATTTTTTTTTCACGAAAATACAAGTTTTAGTCTTCAAAATGTGAATAACCTTATATTGTTGTTGTGTTTCGTTGATATTCTATTTATTTTTATTATAATCCAATGTCTGGGTCCTCACCTAAACGCATGTATAACATAAATATATATATTTAAAATAAAGTACTCAATTTATTTGAATGAAAACGAGTCGATAGGTACATGGCATATCCGATCTCAATCATTTCACTGACTAAGCGATCGTGCCAGCACTCAAGTCAGTATCCTAAGCTTTCTACATTTTTATACAGCAATGTAAGAGTCTGTTAAATTTCTTCTTAAAAACCTGAATAATGCTTTCTTACTTAGCTGTTGCGAAGTATCATTGTTAACGTATGAGGAAGAGTGAAAATAGAGAATATGTATATAGATATTATAAACATAAAATCAATATAATAATAACTATAAAACCGATCACATTTTTATATCGCAAGTTTGCTACTACTAAGTAGTTTTGAAAGTCTACGTGAATAGATAAGAAATATTATAAAGTCATCTTAGTATTTAGAGGATCTGAAAAATTCATAATTACCGCATAGGCTTGACTATCTCTGTCGTTATCGTTTGCAAATGTCATTAATCGTTTCCTTATGAAGTCCATATTTCTAACGAAAGTCTTCCAAACACCGTAATCTGTTTCCAATTCCATAGTTAGGACTATTTCAAACGCTATACTGTAATCCAATTTTCCAGCTCTTGCTAAATTAAGAGCGTCATCTAAAATCTGTAAACAAAAATTTTAATTACTTTTAAGATGTTTTATCATCCATTACTTTCAGTACATAAATTAGATATATGTTAGTGCTCTCATTTTAAATTTTTACTTCAGTTTATTTTATACACAAAATAAATCTTACAGAAGCACGATTAAGCGGATGTATTTTCTCTCTTTGCTCTTCATCCTGTAATGCATTGATAATCCTCCGCCATAAAACATCATCATAGTTAACTCGATAATAACCTAAAATATAATTCACCATGAAATTAGTAACGAAATATAAATGTTCTGTTCTTCAAAATCTAATTACTTTGGTTGGTATTCAAATTGTTGCGTTGATATTTGATTTATCTAGCTATTAAAATTCCCGTATAGTGCAATCGTGTAACTGTTTTATGAGATTACACTTATAGATTTCCATTTAATAAAACTATTTTATAAAGTTAATCAAATTCATAAATTAAATAAATTTTAATATGATCGGTGGGTATTAATATCAAAATATAAAATTATCCTAACAGATAGTGCATAAGTAGGTATTAGTAGTTTCTTTTGAAAAATTCCAGCAGTAATAAAATATAAAGACCAAGATATTCTATTTCCGCTTACAAACATACGTGCACAGTAAGTTCCGGACATGGATTTTTAATGACGTAACATTTTCAGGTGGCTATAAAATTGGTTATTCTTTTGATATCTTTTCGTTTCGGTTCCCAATTTTTATTTTGCCATCAAAAAGATAAAAGAAAAGTTATATCATAATGTTAAATCTATAATATATAAATGTTCAAGTAACGAAAGTGAGTAAGATGTTTTAACAATGTCGAGGAAATTATCAAACCCGACCAATAGACACTAATTTTCGCTAAAGGAAATACCTTATAATAAATAACTTTATAAACAGATACTTATTTTACTGAATGTGCTTAAGAGTTTATTAAGTCACTAAACGTCTGAAGTGTGTGTCAGGATTTTTTTTTTTGATACAATAACATTAATTGACTTTAAATAATTGTTTTAAATACTATTTATTTTTAAAGACGTTCTCACCCTGTCCTTGTATATTAAATATTATCCAATCATCTTCCCCAAGGTTCGTAGTAACCACGCTCACTAAATCCATAATTTCTGATGGAAATAGGTTATTAAAATTGGGCTCATTTCTTGTTGTATATGTCAAAGGAATGCGGAAGTTTGATGGTCTTGAAGAAGTCGTAAAACTAAAATGTTCCTAAAAATAGTTTGCACTCAGGATAAATTACGAATTAAAATTAAAAAACTATGGTGCAGAACGACCTTCTACTGGCAACCATTAATTAAATTTCACTATAATTTCGACTACGTTCCAAATGCAATTTATAATTTTGAAATTTTCTTTGCAATTTGTATTGCACTAAATAATTATTTGTATATTTAGCAAATAAAAATTTATAATAAATCATAACAAGATAAAATATAATAATAAAAAAAAGATAATTTTAATTACCTGCGTAACTTGAACTCCTCCTGGTCTATGTACGACCCGAATCACGGGGTAACCAGTTTTATCTATCCAATTTGTAATAAACTCCTGAGCATTATTAAGTATATTATTCCCAGAGAAGACGCTATTGACAGCGTTAAATAAACTTTGGGTAGAAACTGCCTCCAAATGACTAGTAAAAGAAGAAGTAATTTAATTATAACACTGTAGCACAATACAATTGGTTTCAAACATTTTTTGCGGCAATGTTTATGTTTTTTAACAAAAAAATTCATTTCTCTAAATTTGACAACATCGGAACACATAAAATTCGTACCTATAGCTCAGTATTTGTAACTGTGAAGTAAAACACAAGCTCGTTTATCATTCTGCTCTTAATTTAATGAAAGTATATTAAAAATATATTATTTTTTTTATTTTATTAACACGCAATCCCTTTAAAAAGCTTAATTTGTTGTTTCTTTTTAATTGTTGTGACATAAGCTGGATAACAGTTGGCTTTGTTATGTGTTATTGTTTGACAAACGAATTTTTTTACTCTAACTGTTACGTTACATCTTTGGTTTACTTACCAGCAAACAAAAATAATAATAATTTTATTATAAGTACATAAGTACATCATTAAATGAAAAAAAATATGCCTATTATGTTACATGTTTATGTTACTTACTTTGCAGGGATTAAGGCCCTGGTTATATTTTTGACTAAATCCGTATCACCTCCCAGAACCCCACTTAACATTCGTATTATTGCAGGTGCTTTATATTTTAGCAGACTGTTCAAATGGAAACGTACGGCATTGTTTTGAAAGATATTATTTCCTACAAGTAGTGGATCGTAAATGGAATAAGCATCCTGAAGAAGACTCTCCTGAATGATGTCAGTAGTAAATATTGTATTGATGTCCAGCATGTTTGCATTTTCTTCTGGATCTGACGATGTTTGGAACTGAAACATAATTGAATAGTTTTTATTAGACGGATACTGTGAAACTAATCATTGTCACACACACCTATATTTTGTGCAACTTTATAAGCGTAATTTGTGCATAAACGCTTGCTTAACGTAAGCATTGAGTGATCACATACTTTAACGGTTACTAACATGATACGTAAGTGCCTTTTCCGTAAAATTTAAAATATTTTTCAATAATACGTTATCAATGGCGATAAGTTTTTAGTGAACATAAATATATCTTCATTTGTGACAGATCACAGTGAAATCATGAGGCAATACTTATTTCAGTATTCTATTGAATATATATGTACAATCATTGACGTATGAGATACAATAGATTACATAGTTTTATCAAACACATCACGAAGAATTAAAATGACTTGATCTTTATATCATTACATGTATACCCAATTATCTATTTACTCAACAGTTTAGGCTATAAATTTAATTAACCTAAACAATTGACCAAAAGCATTATATCGAAAAGTTGTACAACATACCTCTCTTACAATATCATATGCTACGTAGCTTCCTAAACCTGTAACGACCCACTGGTGACGCCAATTTTCAGGATAAACAACATATCCGAACCAATGTCGTGACATTGCCTCCGCTATTGTGACAAGAGCAATTTTCCTTTGTTTGACCGCATGGTTGGTTGTCATAAAAATGTAGGGTTCCCTGTTAAGTCATTTTATAATCGTCACTTCAATTATTCCAGACAATTTTTTTTTAATATATAGCTTGACAATGAAAAATAAATACGATTTATTTATTATTTTAAAATCATAAAATATATGTATAATAACGGAATGACAATTTAATGATCACAAAATTTTTTGTCGTTGTATCGACTACTTCGACAAATTTGATAAATATTGACATTTATAGTGTATACTGTATATGTACAATATAAATATACTAAACTATAACTAATTGCATGAAAAAAAATTAACAAGGTTTTTCCTTGATGATTGCTAACATAGTCTTATTTGATTTCTCACTGAAAAAAACTATTAGGTATAAAGAACAAAATGAAATAAAAATATTAAAATTTATTTCTTTAAACCTATTCAAATCGGAGAAACCAAATATTTTTAATATTAATCATATGAAAATATAAACCTACCAAATGCAGATTGTAGATAACGCGTACCATTCCCTATTAATATCAGGAACAGCCATAATATGCAACCTATTGTCTTGTTCGTTAACGATTTGGAAATAAGATGTTTGAGTCCATTCGTAAAATGCATTAAAGTAATAGTTTATCGCTGCAGCCGCTTGAGCATCCTGATTTCCTATTCCTTGCCGTCCATATATTATCACATTTCCCACTGGTACACTAATGCTAACTAAATTATGAGCCACCATACCCCAGACATGAGAGGGAGTTTCTAAGGCTCTGAATGCTGTCCTATAACATAGATGGGTTTCAAATTATTACAATTAATTTAAATACAAATATAATAATGTTGAAACATATAAATAAAACAGTTTTTCATAGACGATTGATTGTAATTTTTGTGAAAACTACTCACTTTCGTCAATAGAAAACTTTAATAGAATGATAAATGCTCACTTGAAGATATAGAGACGGTGAAACGGGTGAAAACTGGGACTTGGTGAAAAGAAAATGAGCTTTTAAAAGAAGATATCTCTATTTATCAAATGAGCACATTTTTTATGTGTATATAAAAAATTGTTTTATTTAACGAATGAACAACTATATTTACTGGCTTTCAGCTTGCAATAAACTGTTTGAGACCATAGTCTCATATTCCATGTTATTGAACGTGAACGTTATCGTTGATCTAAGAGAAGGCTCGTCCATACAAGGGAATACTCTTCTTGCATTCATTGGATGAAGATTCATTGCTACATAGTCACTGAAAAACAAATTGACTAATTGTTTTATGAAATAACCTTTAACTTCAACCACCAACATTAACATCAATATTATTAACATAAAGCCCTATAAGGTGATTTTAAATTAAAATACAAATTATAGCACAATTATAAAATCGCTTTCCAGGCTCTGAAATTGTGAAGGTTGCTTGTTTGAATCCTGTTAGTATCGATGAATTTTTCTTCTTTTATTTTCTAACATAAATTTTATCTTCGTGTTAATCAACATCACTTTAATATTAAAACATACTTTCACGAAGTTGAATTAAAAATAAAACTTTTTAATTTTATTACATTACTTGTACAAATTTAAGCTTATTATATTTTTTATTTCTTACCTGTTATCATATTGTCCTAAGTACAGTCCATTACCATCTCTACGCAGCTGTCCGGTGTATTCAATAATTACAACAAAACGAGTTCCTGATTGACTTGGTTGAATTACTAAGTTATTGTTGTTTATATTGAAATTAGTATTAATAGCATTTGCATCTGTTAAGACTCCGACTTTCACAGATTGTACATTCATGTCTAGTATATTAAATCTTATAGCATTGTCCCTGGTCTGTTCAGTCAAATCTAAATCTATTCTTGCAATTCCATTGAAGTTGTTTCCATTTCTTGTTATAGAAACTGCATACGATCTTACTGTTTGGCCCGGTCTGACATTAGAATTCCGAATATTCGATTCTAGAGTTGCCTTAATAATTGATTGTTCTTTATTTATCACATTAGATTCTTCAACATTATTTACTTTCTTCTGATAAATTGTTTTTTGTTCTCCTAGCTGTGAAACACCTTCATTGGAATATTGATTTTCAGTTACTTTCACACTGTATTCACTTATCGGAAGACTTCTCGTATCAATATATAATATTAAAGACATAAAAAAAATAAGGTAACACTCAAACTTTGTCCGGGCCATTTTATTCGGTCATTAGTTCACTTAGTTAAATGATCCGAACACCACTGAAAAAATGAGACATTTGAAAGTATCTGATACTATACTGATAAAGTCTTTTTGTGAGATGAGATAAAGAAATAAATTCCGCAGATGATCATACAAACACCCGATAAATCTAATCCCCTATCTATAGTTTTGAAATGTCCACAAATAACGATTTGGGGCATATTGTAAAATGGAATATGTGTTCTTATTCATTTATAAATTTTTATCGTAATAATAATTATTAGCCTTTTAGTAATTGATTTTATTGTATATATAAATACTGAATAATATTATATAAAATAATCTGTACACTTTATATAGTACGTGTATATAAAAGATGGTAAATTCTTTAGAAATTCAAATAAGATTTTTCAACTTGCATATCAACACATCAAATTATAAACAAGAAATTGAAATTAACTTATTAGATTTGTATACAAATTCTATTGTTTGTCTAAAAAAAGTTCCTTAACTTTTCTACCTTGAATAAAGAGATCCAGCCGGCTAAGGGTACTATCATTGCACTGGGGATATAGGACCAATCTATTTCCGTGACTATTACAATAAGAGAATAATATTGTTGACTGACTCTTATTTTAGGTATCTTTAGTATGTTCTGACCTTAAGTGGAACTTCCTTGCTTTTTTATATTTGTAAATAATTTTAAGCCTAATTTATTACTTATAATTCTAAGGTATTAATATTATTCTATAGCCAGCTATTATATGACAAGTAATATAATTAAAAAAAAAATTAAAACGATTATTGTTACAGGAAATACCTTGTTTTAATTTAAAAAAAAATACCCTAAAATTCTGACTCTATTTTATACCTAATGTTAGTAATCGATAGAGTGGCCAAAAAATTAAAACATGTAAAGAACACGGAGCGAAGGTAATTAGAATTTTTATATCAGATTTTACTATTATTTCAGTATGGAAACCAGCTAGTTTTTTATATATATATTTCTTCACCTCTTTTAGGATGAACAAAATAATAAAACATATCTAAATAAACATGAAGTATAATTAATGATACTTTCCTGATGGATCGGAGGGTCGTAGTTGTGCTAATTCAACTATTTACTTCCCATCTCTCGTAGGTATATTTAATACTTTAAATTTATATACGAATAGAACATCCATCTTAATTATCTCCTTTTTTGTAATTAAATTATTAATATATAAATAAGGTTGAAATTAAATTATTTTGTTTGGTAATTGCTTTATTTACACAGTACTTAAATTTTACATTTATTTTTAAATGCAAATGTTTGTGTTATAAATTAAAATAAAACTACAATTAGTTAACAGTAATTAGTCAGTGGTTGTAAAAGGCTATAAATATAGAGACCAAGATCAATAAGCTCGATGTAATCATATTGGCGCTATTGCCATATTGGTTACGTAACCAGCCGTTAACTGCGTTATAATTATTACTGCTCCAAATGATTGAGGCTGCGATATTTTCATTAATACTACGAACGCCAGCTTCTTCAGCAGCTGAGAAGATGCTTTGGTAGCGACTGATAAATGTTTCAATCTGTAAGGAAGGGTTTTAATATAAGATGTAATAATATAACACACTTAAAAAGTAATGTAACTTCATGAGTTTAAACTTAAAGATAGGTATTTTTTTATAATAACCAAAGTAATCTTATTTTAGGATCTTTAGTTGTTTTATGAAAATACTTGGCATTTAAAGATTTTTGCAATGTCCTATTCCAAAACTGATACTCACTTTTGCAGCGTGATTTCTCGATGTTAGTCGTCTAGCGAAGGCAGTCAGAATGTTTCGAGTGCCCGAAAGTCCTGATACTCTGTTAAAAAATATTAATTTGATATGTCGTATGAAATATTCTGCTACAGAACATTTAAGTTTAGTAATAAAAATAAAAGGTTACGGCCACGAAACTAAAATTTCATCTACAAATTAAAACAGAATATATCAGCCCTGATTACAAACCTGGGCTTTATGGCGGCAAAATTTTCAATGACGAAGTCTAAAGCAGCTTCCATACCAGCTGGACTGGAGTTAATAACGGAAACAAGGATTGTATGACGATCTTGTTCTCTTACTTCTGAATTAGGTGAGATAACTTGGTTCATATAGCTGAAAATATATTCATTTTTGTTACTAAAAATAATCAAATAAAGAAAAAAAAGAAAACGTTATATTTAAAAATTTAAGACTTGTGACAAGGCTAAGTGAAACGGAAAATAAAAAAATAAACTCACAAAGAACGAAGTGTGTCATTAGAGGTGCAACCTAAGGAATTCAAAAGGATAGTCTGTTCGCTAGATTCTTGACTGGCTCGGAATTGTTCCCACAGGAAGTTGAAGGTATCAGCGTCTCCTTCCCTCAAAGCGGAGCAGTATATCGTCGTTTTAAGGTCCGGATGAATACGCTGACCTAGTTTAAGACCTCAGTTTAAGTACGTATTTATAACAACAAAGTCGGAGACACTCAAAAAAGATCTTCATTTAATATAATAAAGGTTAAATTTTCTTTGAGGCTTTAATGATTCATACTCATTTTGAATTTTTTACTTTGAGTAATACAATTAAACAAAATAAACCATTCACGGATACTTTTCATACAATTTAGGCCTTTTCAGATTACTATTATTACAAAAACAGGTATTATTAAGGAATTATACATAATTAAAGAACGATACCTATGTAGTTCAAATCTTAGTTATTAAAAATATTCAGATAGGGATAACCAGTTTAAATTATGTCATGACTGTAATGAAGTTAGTATAAATTATTTTCTAAACCACGGACATTATCACGGATGAATGTCTTTAATATGTTTAAATGATACTTGCTAGGGTTTTCTCTAAATTGCATCAGAATTTCTCGTGATTTGTTAAGACATCTCTCATTTCCAAATCGGCAATTGAAGTTTAGGATGATATTTCTCTGGTAAGGCGTAACGAACTCTTCGTTTTGCTTGGGCTCGAAACCGAGTTGATCAAATAAAGGTTCGGACAGACGAAGAATGTGACGCTGAAATACAACATTTACATTGATTTCGATACATATAACCTACTCTTCAATATTAAACAGTACATTATACTATTTAGCATAATTTGTATAGAGGGGAATTTACAATATATGATACATAATGCAATATTGCAATACCTGGAATAGTTCATAGACGGGGGTACTACTGAGCACAATGTCGAGGTAGCTGAAAGCAGCGTTGACTGCTCCCCACGGGATGTAATCAGTTTCGTTAATTAAATAACGGGATACTTCCAATGCGTGTCTGTAGTGCTGGAACAAAAATATGCAGCTATTTTAAGGGTAAATGTCAAAGGGTTTTTGTATTAACTTTATTTTAGACAAAGACCAGTGTTTTTTATTCATATTTAATTTAATGAATTTTAAATTATAATTTCGTCATTTAGTAATTTGTGTTTAATTGTGTTTGTGTAACTACGGTATATGCATGTAAGGAAATAATTTTTAATAAGTTCAATAATAAAATGTTCATCAAATTAAAATTATTCTCCAACATAAAAACTTTGACTTTTAGAATTATTTCAAAAGTATTAAAAAAAGTTTTAATACGTTTATTTAAAAGTCTCAATATAATTTTTAAACTTTTCTTGTGAAAAATATAAATTGAGTGCTATTTACTTAAACTAACTATTAATTTCAGATAAACAATTATTATACAATTATTACTAACAGCATTTTTATGTACGTATGAATTTAACAGAAAGAATTCATAATGATCTATTGCATATAAAACACTAAAATTATCATAAATATTTTAATGAATAGTGATTACTAATAATTTATGAATAATATTAATTTGTACGCTAAACTTTTATTTATAAAGAATAATCTTTCTTATAAGAGTAAATATTTTTAAATAATAATAAAAAACTTACAGTTCTTCCATTTCTAGCTAGGTTGAATACGTCATCTAAAATTTGGGCTCTGTTCAAATGGTGGATAACGTTGTGAGATCTGGCCAAAACATCAGCTAACGCAGCCCAGTTCTCATCTTCGTAGTTAACTCTATAGTAACCTGTAAAAGTGTGGTCATAAAACTGTATCCGAACAACAACAACGGTCCCGGAAATTAAAATTACCTGTTTGTTGTTTGTTAATAATGAACCATGAAGCGTTGGATAATCCGGGTATGTCAACTGCTAAAGCTGGAGAGGAAGGCCGGACCCAAGCTTGAGGACTAGTATCACTGAAGTTTGGATTGGTTGACAGAACCCAATTGATAGGTACGTGCCATTCGTAAGATGAACTCAGTGATGTATCAGTGAGGAATCGTTGCTAAGAATAATAATTAAATAATTTCAAATTTTTCATATAAGGGAAAATTATGGTTTATATACTGTTAAAAATACTATTTTCACATACCTGACTTATAGACAGAGAATTAGCTGTTGGTGCTTGTTTTCGAACCATTAGAACTGGGAAACCTCCTTGAGTTGTCCAACGCTCCATAATATTGGCTACAGAATCTGGTAGACTAGTATTCGTTTCATTGACCACTTGTTGTAAACTTTCATACAAATTGGATGGTGAAACTGCTTGCCGTACACTAAAAGTATTACGAAGAATTTTCATATTATTGTATTCATCTCTTTGTATAGAAACTATCAAAAACTCTAAGGACTTACTTATTCCTAATGTAAAGGACAAGACCCCTTCTAAATATTTCTGGGGTAAGGAAGTGTTGCAACATACGAATGACAGATCCAGCTGAAAACATGAAACATAACTTAAGATAAAGATTAACTGATAATGTTGACATTATCTGAGATTAATTAGTTTTTGTCATTTAAATATATATATTTATCTTTATTAATGTCTTTCAGACATAATGCCGATTTTAACCCATATCATGATATAAATTAATATATATAGGCTAGTTTAAGCCTTAGTAAGTATTTATGAATCATTTAATTACAAATCAAACTTCATATATGTTTCAAGATAAAATTTCTTGAAATTGTGTTTCTATACAAATTATATAACATTGTGTCAAGGTAACGAGTATCAAAGCACATAATTAATTATATTTAAATTTGGCTTCGACAAAAAAAAATATTTAAGACTGAAAAGAGAATCTTTATCTTAAAACTCTGTCATTTTGTTGACTTTATCGCTTCTGATAAGAGCTGTCGGATTGATGAAATGCTTAAAACGAATTATTAGAAAATATTTTTACTACAATTCTAGCTTTAACTTTGAAGATTTAAATTTAAAGAACTAAAATAGCTTACACTTTTGGTAAGCGACAGCATTAAAAGTTCCCATTATTTGCGAAGGAGTATATACAGGGTGTGTCATTGGGTTAACACTAAGAACGGCATCATCTTGTAGAACGCCTTGTATCAAAAGAACGTATTGATCCATCATCCGCCAGTGTGGTCGAACCTATTAATTTAAATAGTTGAATTAAATAGGCAAAAACATAATTCGACAGTAATAATCATTTAAAATATTTTTTTACCATTTCTGTTCCGTAGTTTTCGAAAAAATTCGCAAAACCTTCATTCAGCCACGTATATGTCCAGTTAAGTGGACTGACTTCGTTTCCAAACCACATGTGCATATTCTCATGACATATAATACGTCCTACATTCTGTAATGCAGAAGTTGTTGTAACGCCATCTCGTACTAAAAGAGCAACTTCTCTGAAACAAAAAAAAAACATATTTTTTACTGGTGGTTTGTAGATTTATTTTTGTAAACAATCTCAGAATTTATTACGCGACAATTTTAAGTTTATAATTTTTATAAAATAATCGTTACGTCTGAAACTTTAAAAACTTCTGTTTTGACAGTCTAAAACTAAATATTGAATATTTTTACCTCTATTCAAGTGTGTAAATAAGAAATATAAAGATATTGTAAGAAGTAATAATACATAGAAATGTATGTTTATTTATGTACTGTATTACACACCACAACCCGAATGCTTGAGAGATCGAGAAAGCCTTGGATTTTAGTTGACGGTCACGATTAAGATAATTTTTAATGTTTTAGCTTTTTACCAAGACCACTAACATAGAGTAATAACAAACAGTAGCAATTCACTTATGAATAACACTTCGATGAGAAATGATTTACTAAAGGGATCTAGTAAAACGATCGAATACTTCTTTACACTTACGCACTTACACTATACACTTAGATTCTCCAATTTCTTTATTGAGATGACATTATATTTATTTTATTTACAATTCTGTTCCTATCGGATATACCTCTCCAAATAAAGCCATTAAAATAGTTAGATAAAACTGACACTAGCTGTTAAGATGCCGCTTTATTTGAGATAAATTGAGTTCAAAGTAGAATGTGTCAGGACTTAAATGTAAAGGGTAAACATGTATAAATTTTATTAGCTTTTATTAGCTTCTCTCTTTTGGGGATGAGAAAAGTGACTTTGACAGAAAATCGTCACTTAAAAATTCTGGTTATAATTTTGGTTGATAGACATAAACCTGCTTTTTTGATAAAATCCTGCCTAATGTAAGCAACAATTTGAACTTGGATTGGAACATTTAAAGTAAACTTAAATATTAAAATTTTCTGATCTACGATTTGCTTCTGTCATCGTGTATATATTAATATGAGCCTTTTGTTAAAGGAATACCAGAATAGTATAGTCCGATCTACTAAGTTAATATTACAAAGTTTAGTTAATTAAATTTTTAAAGACACCACCTACCTATACAACACCAATCCCCAATTTTCCATTGCGCCTGCTGAAAAATCAGGTATAGCAACTTTGTCCATCTTCGGTAAATCATATGGCAGTTCAATATACCTCTCAAATGCCACCATATTCTTTTCACCGAATTCTAAAGCGAACTCTGAACTATTCCTGTATCCCGGTCTTGCGTATATTCTTAATGGTTTTGAGAATGTCATGTTGCCGATGTTAGTAATATAATCAAAATTGGATACAATATACGCAATCAAATAAGTGGACATTAATGGTGTGTCTTGGAATTCATATTTATTATATCCTAATATCTGTGGTCTGAAATAATGATTTATGTTAATAACTTTTTTCTTTCCCATTCAAAAATGCAAAATAAATTGTAACACTTTGTTTTAAATTATTTTATATACTTTGATAAGTCCGTCCTTTCCGGCATGTTAGTCCTCACTACTGTGAATTGTGGTGGCGCGTAAATAGTCGTTCTGAATTCAGCCTTATAGCGTGGTTCATCAAAACAGGGAAAAACTCGGCGAGAGTAAGTAGGCTGGAGCTGAGAAGCTATAAGATTTCTGAAAAATTTTATTATATAAAAAATTCTTAAGAGGCTATCAGAAAAAAAACTATTAAATAATAATTAATGTATATGTATAATATGAACAAAGGAATTTGGAGCAAATAATATATGCTTCCTAAGAATACAAAAAAACGGAAAAAATTAACTTAAAATAATTGTATATACTTAGAAAAAAAAAAACTTACACACGATTCCCAGACTGATCATTGTAAGAGGATAGGTACACGCCAAACATATCAGTAGATAATTCAGCAGTGTATTCGATTCTCAAAATGTATGATTGGTTCACGTTCAATTCACCGTTCGAATATACTTTCAGAAAATGGGTGTCATCTGTTGCTAGAGTATACCTCGAGAAAATGTCCAAGGTTTGATTTGCGTTAGCAAACAATTGAATTTTCTGTATGCGCATCTGATTAGCTTGTAGGACAATTTCATTTGTTGCCACTAGGGGTTGTAATGTAATTGAGACGTTTCCACTGAATGTTTCATTATTACGTGGGTCCAGAATAAGAGAGACGTCATAAAAAGATGGAATCACTGTTCCTGGTAAAATATAATCTGCATCTCGTATGCTACTAATTACATTTTCGGAATTCAAAGGTATACTTGACACCACAGCCAGAAGAGATATAAATATTAAAGTGAACATAATGTCTGAAATAGAAAAAAATACTGTATTTAATTTTATTATAATTCTAATAATCTAATTAATAATTGTCTACAGTTGACAAAGTCCAAATTTGTGATGCTAACTCAAAATTTGACTATATTATTTTAGATTTATACCATAACCATAAGTACGTATTCTGATACAAATGTTAGGATAACTTCGATTCGTAAAAAAAAGAGATTTTCACGAGTAAATAGCATATAAGTAAATAGCAGTAAATAGAGTATATATATATAGTATAGATGTAAATAACAAAGTTATTTATGATTTCATATACTATGCTGTATTTAAGTTAACCATATCCTAAGTCTATCAATAAGAGTACAAATTTCCATCTGTTTTATCATTTTATATAAAAGTAAAAACACTTATATTTGATCAAATGTTTTAGACAAATTATAAATAAGACAATGATATCAATCGTTACACATTTTATAGATAAATTAACAGTTATATCTGAAATAATTTGCGATAAATTAAAAGAAAACATTCTTATCTAATGTATAATCACATATTCTTTTACCTTTCCGTTCCTGGACTACACTACACCACCTTTTCACTAACTATCTTTTGACGCTACGTTATTACGGTCTACTGAAAGTCTTCATTATACATTATGATATTAACATATTATGATACGTACACAAAAGCTAAAAATCGTGTCTAAAACTTAATAACATGTCAGCTCAACTACAAATTTTCTCCCAATCGTTAGACAAAAATAATAACTTTGTCGAGTTATTAATTTCACAAGCTATGAAATACTGTGTCCCCCTCTCCTTTAATTTTAATTAATATTATTAATTAAACTTGTTCCGTATATTGATTGAAGGTAGATTTCAAGAAACAAGTCAAATAAGTAAGCTCAAATTAAAAATATCAAAAATGTGTTTGATATCTACATTATCAATTTGATTTTACTTCAATCTTATCCTCATACAATTTATTGCTAAATATTCTTATCATGGACAGCTAAAAGTATGACTGTAGCGCTGAAATACTCTAACAGGGACCATATACTAATTAATTTTAACAATCAATTCATATAATAAGACAGTAAAAATGTAATGTCTGTACATTAAACAATTTTGCAAAAAACTGATAGGAGGCAATTAAAGAAGAGTCATAGAAACCAAAAAAAAATTTTTGCAATTTTTGTTTGTCTGTCTGTCTGGTACGTTATAAATTCAAAGCTACTCAACAGATTTGAACGCGGTTTTTACAGTTGGATTACATATAATTAGGAGCATTGTCAAAACTTTGTTTCGTCAAAATCGGTTAAGGGAAAAAAAAGTTATGGTCAATTTTAAGTTTGTTATATATATGTTAATAGGAAAAACGACCAACACGACACAACCAAGCTAGTACCAAATAATTTATATTATTTATAAACAATTAAAATGTCCTGTAATATGCCTAAGTTATAATGTTTTGTCCTTTTTACGATCACAAATTCCGTGGATGGAAGTACTGAAATATTACTTAATTCTATTAACTGACTATTAGCTACATATAAATTGTAATTATTTTAGATATTGTAATTATTAGAATTTTTTGAATAGATGGGTGGAACGAAAATTAATGATTACTGGCAGGGAACAAAAGAAAAATCATATTTAAAAAACACGTGCCAATTTTAATGAAAAAAATATATGTTAATAAAAGACTTGCATATAATAACAAAAAATAAAAAAAAATTGAATACTATAATGTTAAAATTCCAATACATTAATATAAACTTCTATTGTAAAATATTAAAAATATTTTTTTTATTTCAATTGTTTTGTGAAAATAGAATTGTTAAATACTTTTAATATATATTTTTGACTTACCCTAACACATGTGAGCCTACGAGCGGCTAGACGTCCACTTAATCACTATATAATGCGATCGTTTTTATATCGTCTGATATGGGAATTAAAAAGAATTGCAATTTGATTAAAAATAAGCGCGGTATTACTGTTACTAAACAATACAAAAAATTACCAATCATGTAAAGTCGAATAAATTAATTGATATTTTGAAGCATAATTTGTGCCCCCGTGTTAATGGACTAGTGTTTTTCTATTGATTGCATTGGGATCATGGAATATGTATAGTTTTACTCATTATTTTGTACTAATTTCATTATTTTCCTACTTCAAACTATTATAGAAATCCGTTTTTTTTTTTTTTATATCATTACGGCTATCCATTGTTTATTTTTTATCATATATTTTGCCCTCCACTTCATTGACGCTGAATTGAAAGATATTTGAAGTTAAAGTACACTCAGCACCTATTACATAACGCTATGATCAGTAAGAAAAGGCAAGCTATTATTCGCAAGTGAAACGTAAAGTAGAAAGTTTAAAAAACTGAGTCTTACTAATATTAACGAAGTGTCTATAGATATTAGTTAATATATCAAGATATAATTTTGTCATACATACATCTTGTTTTTGAGGCTTGAACCGTTTATTAAGTTGCAACGGAAAAACCTACAAAAAATTCTCAGTTTTGCAAAATTTTCCATTGATAAGGTGAGAGTGATTTCTTGTTGAACTATTAATACTTGAAGATAGCTCAATTAACGAAACAAACAAACCATCTCTTTAGCTATATACATTGTTCATACATGACTAAGGATCAGTCAATGCATTTTATAAATAATCATTATTCAGATACGAGTAACGATTATGAAAGACGAAAGCTATTATCCTTCAATGGATTTACCATGCGGGTGCATGTCCATCGCGTTGCAGGAAGGGGTTTCAACAGTGCCTGGGACTCGCGACCCAGGTGTAGATTTAAGGGGCCCCTATCTAACGCTCGTTAAACGCTCACCTCCACCGTCCAAGCTAAATTTGAAAAGAACCTACTGGAGCTGCCTTCGAAGTACGTTCCAAGAATGAATTGATATTAGTTCTGGACTAGCCCAGGTATTTTAGTAGATTGTAGAGAGATTTTGTCGTTATACCTCTCGCTCCCACTTCTACTGCATACAAATCCACGACGAACCTATTTCGAGTGAGTTTGTTTGTAAGCTCGTAATATTTATTGACCTTGATGGCATTGTATTTGTTTCCCAAGGAACCGTAAGCTCTATTATTACAAAGCGCTTTAAAATTCGCGAATACATAAATATGTCAGGTCTAGAGGCCGATGCACAAATGTCCTCTAGGATTTTGTATTTTTTCTCATACGTATCCATCATTATAGACCACCCGAAGCCTCTTTAAGGATAGATAAAGGCTTGAATTTTGATTTTATAGCCCTAGTGCCTTCTCTCACAAAACCTACTGATCGCTCGTTCGTGGTACCGTCTCTGGCTACCGAAAGACTAACCGCTTCACGTTTTACCAATTATATAAAGTATACAAAGTATAGTAATTACAATAGGAAATATTTTTAGTATTTACAATTGAAATTTAATTTATTGGAATTTTAACATTATACTTTTCCTATTTTTTATTTTTGTTTATACTTAATATGCAAGTGCTTTATGATAATATATTAAAATTGGAACATGTTTTTTAGATATAATTTTTCTTTTATTCGTTGGTAGTAATCATTAATCTTGCCACCAATCCAATCAATCACTTTAAGGTAAAAGATTAAAATTTTTGCTTAAAATTTTAATAATTACAATGTCCATAAATATTAATAACTCATATTTATTTATAATTAGCTAATAGTCTGTTACGAGAATTAAGCAATATTTCAGCACTGTCCTACCTTTTCTAACAAAAATATCTTATTAACCTACACGCGATTTATTCTGATTGCCTTTCGAGTAAGCTTCCAAATAACAAATTGGCTTTATGAGTACCTATATACAAACATCTAAAGGGAATCTAGACCTACCATAAGTATTAATGTTAAAATATGTTTGAAAAATATGATTTCGTAATTAAGTATACAATTTTTTATACGTTTTCATACAAGATATTATAAATCAACTTATTATTTTTAGAAATCAAAATATTGTGTTGTTATATTATGTAATCATACATAAGTTTTTATAAAAAGAAATAAGTTCATTTCCAACCTTTCATTTTAAACTTGCATTGCAAGATATCAATAATGACTCTGTTATTATCTCAAAACTTTCAAAACTAATATTTTTTTTTAATATGTTGTCCAACAGATTTGTTGACTTTAAATTGACCTGAAAAGCACCTAATATTTTTCAATATAATGTATATTGCTAATTTACTAAAACATCAAAATGATTTATTGCTGATAAGTAATATTGATATGACTTTTCTGATAACAGAATATTGTATTTAATCAGATAAACACAGTCTGCGTATATTTTTCGTCAGAGCGCAAACGTTTATAAATTGTTTATTGATTTCTATTCATAAAAGTTTTTTATGGATTACATTTTAAACAGAATTTAATTAAGAACTTCATTTATAAATAAATGTGGAATGTATAATATATAATTAAACGAAATTCTTTTAAAGTAAATCAAAGTCGATTAGTAAGCAAAAGAAAAGTCATGGTAAAATAGCTATTATTTTTATTGATGTTAGTACATATGTAGCTTAACTATTAATATAAATAAATAAATGTTAAAAAAACAAGGATTATGTTCTTAAAATATCAAGTCAACCTAAAACTATTTCTATACGATGCATAACATTCTTGTGCTACCGACTATTAGCATGCCGCGATTTTTGTCCGGATGGACATGGTTCATGGTCCATGGGGCACTGAATATTGGTTAATATGTCAAATAAAATTTTATTTCATCTGAAACTGATAAGTATAATAGTTATCTAGATACTCTAAATGGTCGTTCCTGATAAGATAATCAAAATTTTTTATCTCATTCCTTCAATAATACATTTTTCTTTTTTCCTAGTCACTTCATATATTTTTGCAATATTCATGCTTTAAAAAAAAAATACTTCTTTATAAAAATCTTAAATGTATGTAATTATACGTATAACAAGACTTTATAGTAAGCCTTTACGCAAAAGTAATAAGCCTACACGACTACTTAATTCACCAACTCGACCCAGAGTACTATATATTCATTTTTTGCTATATCCGAGAAGTAGGAATGACAAATCTTTCTTAAACATTTTTCTATCTCATATCATTTGAACGTAAATTCAACATTATATAATATGTTAATAGTATGACTTGTTGATAGGTAGAAAAATCTAGGCCACTTATGACGTCGAATGTGCCATATTTTATTAATAATAAAGACAACTTTAAGCCCGACCGTTGGTTACTAACTGCATCTGTAATGTCAAAATCGAGTAATTCTTTAAAGTAAATGTTATAAGTTATAGATATTCAAGTCACTTTTTATACAAGAATATAATAAGTTTCTTTATATATTATACCTCCCACGATTCCGCTGGTAATCGGGGAAGCTTACTAACTCTTAGTACCAAGAATTAAATATAAAAATTGCATTTACAATTATTATGTTAATGAAAGAGTTATATTTATATTCAAATCTGGTTTTAAAATAACTATTACTTTTGATTACACAGGTCTCAAAGAAATCAACACATTTTTATGTAGTGATTTTATTTTTGAATATTTCAGAGTTATACTATTTTAATTCGTATAAACAATTAAAAACATCACAAACTATATTCTTTAATTACTAAATTTGTTTGAAAGCAAACATATACTGAATTTACATTTAAAATATAAATAGCATAAGTATATACTATAAACAATATAAGTAATTAAATGTAATTGAAAATCTATATTATATTTCTGACATCTCCCTAATTGTAGTCTGTATTTTTAGCGATAAAATTTATCAAAATGTAATTGTATAATCTATTATTATTAATGTCCTTAACATCAGTCTGCATAACCCGGAATCACGATAACATTATCGCTAGACCATCGTCTGGGCTGTTGCTATTTTAATATAATTTATCTTTTTTATTAAAACAACTGTCTGAAATATGACTAATGAAGCAATAAGTTTTGAAATAAGCAGAGTTAAATTTAGAGATAGCTAAAGGAAGATGAATTCGATTTATAAATTTATATTATAATTTAAGTTAAATTATTATAACTCGATACAGGGAACACACACATTAAATAGATGTAATATTTTTATTATTGTTACCACCGATGATATAACAAACCTTTAATGGTATACAAAAACAAAAAATCTATTTAAATAGATACTGCTTTAGGATTCCATCCGTTTTTATATTAAAGCAATTTGTATAGTATTGAATTACAGTCTTTTTATCTTTGAAATACCTCAAAACGATGTTTTTTAACAAAAAAGAAAGTTGCTTTCTTTTTTTACATTTTATCTTCTTCTTAGTCCTATGTCCCCTAAATGGTCCCATTCGGTCTTGAGCTTCGCCTTTCATGTCGCTCCAAGTCTTTCCGATGTTTTTGGCCTCTGCAATGATCGTCCGCCGACAGGTTTGTTTAGGGCAGCCACGTTTTCGCTTTCCTTGGGGAGTCCAGTTTAGGGCTAGCCTAGTCCCTTGGCAGCGTGTGGCAGATCCGCTTCCCCTTGCGACGTTTGAAGGTCAATCGGTATCTCACCGCAGCGTTCCCACTGATTCACTTCGTTCAGATAATTTGAATATTGGATCGGAATATTTTGAGTTTAACTCTCCTGGTCAGTTGCAGTTACTGCCATACAGGACGGAGTTGCGCGAAGGTTGCTCTTGATTTGGCGATTCTTGATGCGGTGTCCTCTTCGGTCCATAGGCTTTCGAGGTAGGTGTATTTGTAGACATTTTCCAAAGCCTCTGTGCTTATGAGCAACGGCAAAGAGGTTGTTGCTCCGCACTTCATCTCCCGGATCTTGCGCGTGTTTTGTAATACAATGAAATTTTATACTGATTTATATGGGGACAAAGTTAACTAAAGGACATAAAATCCTCACACTTCTGAAAGAAACAACATCTAGAAGTTGATTAAGTAATAGTAATTCTTAAAACTCTGATATGTTCAGTGGTCCATACTTCCTTTGTATTTGAATTTTATATATCTAAAAGCACTAAATAAATCCAATCAACAACTGAAGTACATAAAAAAATATATGCTTAAATAATTGATTTTATAAATAGTTATTATTACAACGCACGCCATACTAAACGATTATATATCATAAGCTGTGATCAATCCGTTGCTGGGTGAAATCCTTTTCCATATCATAAGACTGAGCTCGATATTTGGTAGTTCTCCTAAAATCTAACTAAGCCACCTAACTAATATCATCACCTTCTAGCCACAGGGCATCTTTCACTTAGTTTATTGGATCAAAATATAAACTCTAGAGCTAGTCAGGCAGAACAGTCGTAGATTATGTGACATATATGGCATGCCCGCTGCTATATCAGATGACCAATCCGTCGAGCTATGTTGGGTGTCTCAATTCTAAGATGAAAACTTCATTAAGAGTAACAAACTTTTACTTAACATAATATAATCTAGGAAGCACTGAAATTTATCTTAATTATTTAACTTGTTAGAAAGTTGCATAAATAAATGAACGATATAAGCTAAGTTCAAGAATCATACATAAATTATATTATAGTTTCCTTAACGTTACGTAATGTATATATACATATATAAATATATACATAGGATTGCTATTTTTAAATGAGGATTATTTTAGGTTATAACATTAAAGTGAAAACTTTTTTATTAAAACGGTGTATTTTTTATCTAAAAATGAGACTGTACCTGCTCAGAACTAAAACCGCAAGCTCTAGCTAAAGGGGAATGACAATGCCTTTAAATGTAAAGTATATTGTGGTGTCCCTCTTTGTTACTTTACTTTGTGTGCCTGCCTTTGTTTATAGTATTTCGGAGCTGTTATGAAGATGATTTTATCGTAACAGTTTGAAAAGATCTAATATTTGAATATTATTTTATTCGTGAATAGAGGTACTTAAATTATTATTTCGCATATTGGATAATTTTTAGACTACTTATAAATTTATGATTTACTACAAACAGACATCAATCTAAAACTCTTAACACAAGCAATCCTCTTTTATTATCTTTATTATATTTTATGAAAGGAGGTAACAGTTTCTCCTTATATTTGAGGTATTGAATTGTTGAAAGCAATGGATTCAAAATTGTTCTGCGCTTGTGAAACCGGAAAAATATCGCCAGCTCACACTAAAACCAGACAAAGTGAGCTTTAAACTGCATTTTTTTCCTAAATTCTTATAGTCGTAATTGGACAAAATATCTCCAATGATATAAAGATGGTTTTTCGTATTCAGTTCCTAAAATATCCTGTAGAATAAAATGGATCCCTGTCCCTAAAAGTACATTTTTGTAACTAAACTCTAAACAGGATTTGACAACAATTGTAACTCACACCAGAAGGAAGACATCCAACAAAACAAAGTAAATTTTGTAAATAAAGTTTGTTCCCACACTTTTAATGAGAAATGTTATGCGAGTGTTAAACTTCTGTCTACACTTTTCACTTACTTATAATTAAATCAGCGATCTCCTTACCTAAATCTAGTTATGTGTTATTATAATATCTTGAAACTAATAAAGTATGGTTATAGAATTATTTAAATCTATTTTAGCAAATGTTCAGATGAATATTATTGTAATGTCTAATATGACCTGCCTTATTTTTAATATTCTGTAATATTTCGGTTACTTTACCTCAACGGTTAACATAAGAATACAAGATGCGAATAATCATAGGAAAAATGGCAAATAAAATTTCCAGTCATATCTCATAATACAGCTTTATCAAAATGTGTTCGTGCGGAGTTATTACAACTTAATCCTTGTATTCTTTATTCATACTACATAAAAAGGTTTTTTTTTACACAAATACTATGAGTGTTAGCTATATTTGCAATTTTATCTTGTTCCAATTAACTAGGCCACTTCGATAATAATACGTCGCAACGCGACTGTAATATATTTTTTCCGCAGGCGTTGTCTGTTCCGCAAATAGATGTTATGTTTATCTTACCCCATTTGTTTTGACAATAATTTGAAATTTATGAACAGCTTTGAGGTTGTCTAACAAGATTGATTGATTGGAATCAATTTGGGGAAAACATTTGTTTATATTATTTCCATAAATTCTGTTTTACTGTTGGAGTTATTCAGTCTATCAAATATACATAATATTTTTTATAAACCTTATTATGATATTTAATACTAGTCATTAATCTTCCTTTACAATTCATTAACTAGATCACGAACTGTTTAAATAATCCTGACGTAAAATATTCTTTCATATTTAAACAAAGTGCTTCAAAATATAAAAATGGTCGTTTTATTTTCGGAGGTTTCGTGTGACCGTCTAACCGTAACGATTTAATTAGCTCTCACTACTGAGCTGTACAAAGTGAGAAAAATTTCAAAAATTTGAGATGTATCGAGATCCATGTACTTATATTTAGTTTATAAAAGTTTCATTTATCCTCACTAGTATTAAAATATTTATATATAAGCATATATTATATAAAATTTAAACTAATCTTCGCTATTAATGTGTCGTAAACGACAAGAACGCCCTTAAAGCTACTTAATCACTGAACACTAAACTGTAGGACCCATGAAATGGAAAACAAACAAACAGTGATCGTGTTCACATAACCAGCGCTGTAAGTCGACCTTGTTGAGTATTCCCAAAAGTTAGGAACAATGTGTAATATAATATGTATATTTTATATATATCTATACATCTAATAATAAGTTATTTATTAATAAAGCAAGTAACTAATCAATCATAATATGAGTTATATCACTTGAAAATTGGATAGTTCACTGGTAGTCTTTATGCTACATTACGTGTCTACAATAGTAATAATAAAATAGGCATGTATAGAGTGTCTGTATTATACTGCAGAAGCAGCATTAAAAGCTTGCAAAAACAAAAATTTGGAATAAACTGACAATAACGTGTAGAGATACTGGAAGTAAAATAAGAATTTAAATTACAATATCTTCGTAACTATTTAAATAGTGATTATAATTCCAATTTTTTAAAAATAAAATGAGTATAAATATCGAGCAATATCAGAGATTATCTAGATATTCCTTATATAAGATATTATGCTGTATATATATATGCTATATTCAATGTTAGATTACAATTTTGAATGTTTATCGCTTCAGGTTACAAATGCAACACAAATTTATATAACTAACCAATCTTTTTTTAAATATTTAATTTAAATGTAACAGACGTATTTTGTAAGAATTTAACACTGAAACATAATACAAAGAAAATTATAATTAATACACGAATGTTATATTATGCCAGTAAGATATCTTATTAAATAATTAATAATAAATTAAATAATTAATCAAATGTATATTTATAATTTCATTATCATCATCAGCCTATTGGAGCTCACTGAGCAAAGGCCTATTCTCACATAGAGATAGAGCATGAATCACCACGCTTGCTCAAGGCGGATTGGTGATTTCAAACTCACAATTTGAAGTTATAAGTCCAGGTTCTCTCACAATGTTTTTATTCACCGTCTGTCAGTGGTGTCTAAATACTCTCAGAAAGTACATATGACTCGGAAAAACTACATTGGTACTTGCCAGGTTTCGAACCCGCATCCTCATGCACGAAAGGTAAGCCTTAAACCTGTGGGGCATTAATTTCCTAAATTGTGTCATTAAAATATTTTAAAATCTTATTGTAAAGTGAAAAATCTAAGATAAGGAAGTTTTAAAAGAAAAAGAAAGGGATAGAATAGAAAAAAAAGAATGAGTCGATAGACGTCGTATAATAAAAATTTTAACGTGATTTATGTATAATTAAAAATGTTATCGAGATAAGCGTCACCACTTTGAAAACTATGTAAATGAATATTTATTTAATATTCATAATAAATACAACTGGAAAAAGTATATTTAAAATAAAAATTAAGAAAACTACCTATTCTAAAATAAAAACATATCTTCTCCTATTTTATTTCCTATCATTCTATTTTTCAATTTATTTCCAAACTCAAATCATTTAATAGTAATTTAAATGAAACTAGTATTTTTCGGATAAACTACGCGTGATTTATTTTTGTAAAAAACTACATACTCCCTTACAAAAATAAATCACGCGTAGTTTATCCGAAAAATACTAGTTTCATTTAAATGAATAAAACTCGCGAAAATCTTAGATATCATCATTTAATAGTAATATCGAGTTTTAAATAAAAATATGCATAATATATTCGATTTATGATCAAATATTATATATTTGATGTAATGAAAGGCTTTGAAGTAACCAATAACTATCGTAATTGTTTTTAAACTTCCAAGAACTTCCTTACCATAATGACTACACACTATTCGCTTAAGCAATTTCAACTTATAAACAATTTATAGCTAGGAAAACCATGAAGTGTTATTCAATACATGGGTCAAGAAAAACTTCATTAACGATATTATTTAAATGTAAAAAGGCAACATAATAACATTATTAATAGGAGAAAGTAGGGAAGTTGTAACTAAAGATTAATAACTGAATCTGATGATATTTACAAAGGGTTGTAGTATATAAAATCTCTTATAATTGATAGACTCAACAAATATTGTGAGCTATATTTAAGTCATCGTTCCAAATCGCACCGCTGTCTACGGCATCGGAGCCTGTTGCGTCGTAGCGCTACGACGTTGCCGTAGCAGTTATATCGCGGACGTGAGCGTTTCCGCGCGTAGCTGACGCTCCGCTCACAAACCATTTTAATGTCTGCTTACGACATTAACTGAACTTAATATCAGAGGTTTGATTTTGTTCTGAAACCAATTTGGATTCTATTTTTAAATTATTGTGTTAGTTTTTTTTTTTATTATGTTATTACCAAGAATTTAAACGTGGTAAGTACAATCGTTTTATTCTTATAGAAAATAATATTTTTACATTTATTAAAACTGACTATTTTTGTGTGTATGAAAATATTATTATCTATGTATAACACTATCACATTGAATATTGAGATTATTATAATGCTGTGTAACAAATAATATAAAATCTTTGAATGAAAGGTACTTTTATGAAACAAAATTAGAATTTTATTGATGATACATTTCTGTATCAGCAATACTGCTACATCAAACACAAAATATTTTATGTGTTCATACAATATGAATTTAAATATAACGTTTTTATAAAACCACAAATAGAAATAAAAGTGACATTCAATATTAAATTCATCAGATAGCGACATTCGTTTCTATGTCATGTCATTTCCAATACAATGTATTCAGAGTGTCTCAGTTCTTTTCAACCCTCGGTGTTGGTTTTCCAGCTTCGTTTTACGCCCGGAGATCATAAAGCCGTCTGATACTCATCTATTGTAAATTTTAAAAGTCGTGATTATTAATAAATTTAAATTCAATTTCAAAATCCTATTTTTTTAAATACGATTCTAGAATCCGTTCTATATAGTTTCTTATACAATAGTTGAGTCACAATTGTCAGACATGGTATATTTGGTGTAACTTTGGTATCGGGTAATTTTTAACGTAATAAAATCATATTACACTATGGCTTGACATAACAAAACCCATCATTTTAGCCAGTCTCCTCTTCTTATTTTTAGATAGGCTACCTCATCTTTATACTTTTCTATAATTTTAAAGAAAAGTGAGTGAACAAAGACTTTGATCAAATCAATTTTAATTCAATCTTAAGACTACTATAAATAATATTGCCTTCAGTCATAAATTACCCAAATATATAAACGCTAATATAGTTTTACATATACAATATTCTCTTATAAAAATAGAACCCAATGGAATATAGAATATACAATAAAATGTTGAAAGTATAACAATTTTTTAGGAAAAAAAAATCGTAAATGTGAAAATAATATAATTGTAACATAGAAAAACATATATTCATAGGGAAAATTAATAATTTTTTTTAATTTAGTGCTCGTATTAAAAAAAATCGTTATATATTATCATATGAATTATTTGCTTATTTTGTTCAATATAAACATAAATTCATATTTTGTAAAACGATTATATAAAATATAACACAGTGTCTAACTTAACTAAGTCTTGGGTCACAGTTTTTATCACGTACACACTCTTTATAGTTGCTTGTTTTATAAAGATAATATCGTTTCAAACGCGAACGATCGTGTGTAGACTTAATTCAACGACATGTTTAAAAATATTAACAAAATATATATATGTGTGTGTTTGTGTTATTATGCCAGGTAAAGTAAAACTTCAGCATAATTTAAGCCAAATAATATTTGATAAAAAGTATTTAACTTTTATAGGGAAAATTTACAATTTTGCTTGTTGGAAATAATTCCGTAGTTTGTGAATCGATTTTGGTAACACGTTTTGAATTTAACAAAAAATACCAGTGCTCATTACGTACATATTTTATTTAGAAGCGATAAAATAATAGAAAACGAACGAAAATATTTTCCAGAACTATTGGTGTCCCAAAATTAAAGCAAAAATGGAATCATGAAAATTCATAGTGTGGGGTTATTTATATTGTAACATATATTCTACAATAGACTCCACGGCATTGTTTGAATATACACACACTTTTACATAAATATTTCTCATAAACCTGGCTGAATTTTGTTGATACAAGATTAAATTTCCTCCTTTAACGCAAGGGTCATTGTTAACTTGTTATAGCTTTGACTTCAAATAGCCCCATGAAAAGATATGAGTGTTTTTTAGATTACGAATACATTATTGCAGAAAAGGGGAAAATTTAAATCTTGGGTTATTTTTTAACACTCTACTGAAAACTATACATTATATTGTATGACTCTCAAAATGTTTCATTTAACAGTTAACTGTTATCATTGTTTACAACGACCAAATAACTTTTAAAAAACTAAAAAATTCATGATAATGTGCTGTCATTTAAAAATATGTATTCTGCAATATTTCATTAAATCATATTTATATTTGGTAATTAAAGCCAATGCAAATACCACTATTACCTAAAATTTCGGACCTAAGTATAAAAAAAAAATTGATTCCCTTAGGACATTTGGTGTAATATTCCTAGAACTCTCTAGAAATTATTCTAAACCTCCTAATACCTTCCAATAAAACTTGTTTAAAAATTAACATATTAGTGAAGTTTCGCAATAAGTACAACTACGCTTCATATAACATAAATGTCTAGTTACCAACTTAGCTTACACTAATCAGCAATATCGTTCGACTGAATACATTAGTGCAAGTAGAATGCACCATTATTAGATTACACTTAACCAATTAATGACTATATATAGAAAAAATAGGTTTTATGAATCTAAAATATAAAAAATAAAACAAGTACATGAAATAAAAATATTTGTTATATAATTTTTAAGCGGCTCTTTCCTTATGTTTTCAAATCATTTATTTAAATTTCTAGAATTTTACAATGTATATATAAAAACTTTGTACAGCAAACACCGAGTTAACGAAAACAGAATTGTGTTGGGAAATGTAGGTGTTAATACTGTTGTGTTGATGGAAAATTCTGATCGAGTTTTAATATTCAATAAAGAGACATTGAAATTATTTTATTTTGCCTTTATTACTTTTATAATGCTTACACGTTAACAGTGCATCGAATTGTGATATTTGAAAGATTTCTATCTTGCTTTTCACAAAAATCCGTTCACATAAATTTGGTAACTGAAAGTCGGAAATCAAAATTCAGAGGCCGATTTCAATGTTGGCCAAGTAAAATTATTTTTTCTCCACGGTCGAGAACTGTAGTAAACATGGGAAATTTTCTTTCATTCTCAAGTAACAATTTTTGTCGTATAAATATTTAATTTGTAATTGGAGAAATAAAGGAACCCTAAACAAAAGTTCCAATCGTATTGTTTTCAGAAGAACTTGAAATTCTCATTTTATCAGACATAGCATTGTTTTTAGTGATGATTTTTAATTAAAATCTCCAGTCTAATAGATTGGTTTCAACTTTCTCGAAAGCGTTATTAATATTTTTTATGTAAAATAAATATTTTAGTTATGTATTTGTTTGTTATGTTATAGCATAAATTTAAATATGAAAAGTTTTACGAAGGGATTTAAAAGAAATTATAATGATATCAGTTCACGTGACAGTAAATTATAGCTCGTTTAACTTGTGTTATAAATATTGTTCGAAAAGTTACAAAGAAAACTGGTCGTTAGTCAACAAGAAACTTTAATAGATTTTTGTTATATTTTACTTTTATCAAAAGTTTCGAGAATTTTATTTCGGTTTTTGTTAACAAAACTTTTCAAGATGTTTATCGTCAAGAAATTTTTTGCACCGTAATTTCTGACATTGAATGTATTTTTCATTTATTATATATCGTTTTTATTTTCCAATTATTTCTTATTGATTCATAAATTCGTTTATATAAATGTATTCATAAAAAATAAAATACTATTTTTTTTCCATGTATTATAATTTCATAAAGTTTTCAGAAGGTAGTAACACAATTTTTTCGCTATAATACATATATGACAACGTCTCTAAGATAGCTTTAGGCGTGACTTCCATCGTATAATTCTTATCCTAGATACCATTATAAAAGACTTAAATTTACACATATACAAAATTTGTCCTCTAATTATTATGAAAATTATCATATTATCAATTACTAATAAAATTTTCGATCAATGAAATAACAGAGTAACATATCGAGGCCTAATTAAAATCAAATCGATTATTTAGTACTTTATAAATATAAATTTACTTAATTCCGTCCTTATTAGAATTTAGTAAACTAAACATTAGATATATAATGCAATCGTTAAAATAAGCCAGCCATTTTAACTTCTGTATAAATTTATAATATTTTATTTTAAACACAGAGTAACTAACCGCGTGAGTAAGTTTAAGTATTGCTCTTTATATTAAAATTAAATGTACAAAACACATATATGTACATTTATTAATAAACACATCAGATACCTAATTTTCATTACAATTGACAGTATATTTTTACAGTACATATTCATTTCTTTACGTATTTATTTTTCAAATACATATATTCTTTATAATGTATATACAAATATACATAATATGTATACATCTATAAAGTTCCTTACAGAAGCAAGATAATTTGGTCCAGAGTATAGTTACACTTAATTCTTAAATTTGCGATTCTGCAACGCTTGACCTAGAAACCTCAGCTGATGTTATATATTGATGTATGCTAATGAGAAAAATATGAATAAAAAAAATTACTTTCAAAAAAACAGTTCCGAATCTTACGATGTATGATTATATTTTGAATTCGGTAATAAGAAATAAAATCGACATTTCATTGTGTTTTAATTAATTCCTTATTCCTTTAAGAAAATAATAGATAGTATTCTTCTACTGTATTCAAAATAACTAAGTTAATGCTTTATTTCTATATCTATAGTCATATAAATCTTTATCATACCTTTAATATTCTCATTTATTTTGTCTTTGTCTTTTGTATTTTTTAGTAATAAGCTAATAAATTCCGTTCACTTGATTAATTATCTCCAAAACTATATTCTCTCTTAACATATGTAATTTATCGGGAATGTACGCTCACATAACAGAATAGTAGTATAATATAAAACTGCAAAGCCTAGTAAAACTCACAGTGCATACAAATCTCTTTGTTTTAATGCTTTTATTTTTATTTCTCAACTACTAAGTAGGTAATGCTTGAAAAGAATATTAAAATGTAAAGCCTGCTCTTACAGCTCCGTGCTTGTGGCTTAAGCAATAACAATAATTAATCTCCAGTAATTAAAGCCTTAATCATCACTTAAATAATATTTCAAACTAGTTTCACTTTTTCTGTATTGAAACCAATTGATAAATATATCTTAATATGATAATTACAATCTTTTAAATATTTACTCAGCCTTTTCATAAGTTTACATTTTAAAAATTCCATCGACAAAATCTATTTAGCTCCTGATCTTTCTCGTCTCGCACATTTATACATGCTAACATGAATGTCCTTCATTGTCATCTCCTAAGTTGATTTCTGAAAGGACTGCTTAAACATTTATAAAAATGAATGCCTTAAAAGGCTCAGAAATATTAATAAATAGACTTCAGAGTGAATTAATTTAAAATTATCTATGTTGCATAAAATCTCAACAACTTGAACAATAGTAAAGTATAAACAAAACACAATATTGAAAGCTTAATTCATAAATATATTTTTACACCGACATTTATATAATAAAGGAACATAGTTCTATGCATTTCATAACACATTATGTTTTAATTACTTACTCTATAATGAGAACATACTTCTTTTTATTACATTCCCTTTAGCTACAATTTTAAAATACAAATCCGTCAATACAATACAGATATTGATAAACATTTAACATTTAAATTTCACATATATCATTATATATCTCATAGTCAATTTGCATTTCATTCGTGACATTGGATGGTTGGATGAAAATTCGTTAACACTGTCTGTGTTTGTATAAACGGTGTAGGTATACTCGTGCTGTACCAAGGGCACTGAAACATAACCAAATATATTTATGTAATGCAATCAGAGAAGCTAGATCGTAATACGGTACAGAGGGTATAACCGAGTCAAGGATTATCCCAAACGAAAATTATGACAACCATACGACAGTACATATGTCGTATATAAATACTAATACACGTAACGTAATTTACTAAACATTATTGTATATATTGCATATATATATAAAACGCTTTATGTAAAAGAAAGTTTTAATTCAGTACAAGGTTAAATAGTGTCATTGGGAACTTATCTAAATTGAAACTAATAATAAAAAATTAAACCAGTAATTATCAAAATTTTATTAATTAAAGCTAGAAAGAAATTACTCTTACAAAAAAGTACCAGGTAATTTAATTTATAAAGCCTTTGAAAGTTGTATGAAAAACCATAAAATAAAAAATTTCATTATGTTATATTATTAATTTAATTATTTGATTTATTTTTAATGTAGTAAGATATTTTTTATACGTTATTTACGTGATTTTGGTAACAAATTTAAAATAATACTAAATCTTTCTCTTTGAAGTTCAAAACCCAAAAAAGATGGTGAATCTCAACTTATTTTCCTCAGTAATGAGGACATTACATAAATAGGTAAATTAAACGCGTAATTGTATAATTACCAAATTATTTCAAAAGCTATTGAGAAATTTAATCATTAGCTATTGAGCGCTGAAGTATACATTAGATGATTCATTATCAAAACAATTGTCTTTGTCATAAACGAGAACAAAGATAAGAAAGAAGCCTCATAACCTCTACAAAAGCAACGCCAATGTTTCGTATAGACTGTCATTCTTAACATAGTTAAAGGATTTCATCCTTTATTAGCTTAAAATCGGTTACTTCATACCTGAATCATTTGTACTAGAACCGTAGCATAACTCTTACAACTATTAGTAACAGTTTCGTTATAACAATAAGTATTATAACAAAATATAACATTTAGTCCAAATATTTGCCATGGACAAAAGAACATATTGTACATCAAAGTGAATAGTGTTTACTTATGTCCTCTTGACAACGAAACTTGTCTTTATACGAAACAAAAGGTACACATCCCAACACAGAACCACATATTCAAGTAACATTCTCAACTAACACAAATAAATTGTTTATTATTAAATTACTGTTAAGGAATTTAACAAAACGAACAAATATGTTTATCAATAAAGTATTAAAATTCTATCTATTTGACACCATATTTAAGAAGTTGCTTACAAATTCATTTGGTTATGGTTATCTGAACCATAATTTCGTTCAAGACATTTGATGTTTTAAATATTTTTGCTTAAATTTTATTAGTTTATATTCTTCTTATAACAGTTCATAAAACAGTTAAAGAAGTAACGTACAGTCAGAGACTATATTTTATTTATTTAAATAGCTTATTTCGCTATTTAACGCTTAGATACTTTTTATTTCGTATTAATTGTGAGGTAACTATTATATTCTTACTATAAATTCTGTTGTCAATTTTACTGTAACTATAAACTATTAATTCTTAATATGTATTCAGTCTTGTAGAAGTAGAGTTTCACTTCGGACCTCTGAAGAGCCTGAGACTACTGCGTAAGCTGTCCAATTTAAATCTGTTATGAACTCTTTAATCCATGGGTGATACCAAAAAAAATATAAGAGTTTTATGAAAAAAGTTCTTAATTTTGTTCATAATAAATTGGGTTTTATTAACTAAAAATTGCATGTAATTATTAAAATTACGGATATTTTATGGTCAATGTGGACGTAATTATAAGTACATATGACATATGACTTTTCGACATGCCTCATAAATTTTGAAGCAGACAAAGATTTACTCAAATAATCCATCGAAGTCTTCAGCGCCTTTTCAAATCGATTACCCGTGTTCCTTAATGCAAAGTGGCTGTAATATCATCCTTGTAAATGGGGCCTTAAAAACAAACATACATAGGATTGTAGGCCCTTTTTCTGGAACAGATAGGAAATGTTTTGCTTGAAGATTTGTTTGATGGCAAAGCGTTGGACCCAACCTTCAGATCCCTTTTATTTTGAGACGACGCGGTCGGTTAGGTGCTTATTTACTGTGACATGAGGGTAATTTGGTACACTGGAAGATAACACGCTTACCAAGTGATAATGTAGTACATGTTCGTGTGCAAAATTTTTCAATACTTGTGAAATAAAAAGTGAAAACAAATGTTTTTATACAAAAAAAAAATGCAAAGATTTTTTTGCATATACAAAAAACTTACCGAGAGCACTTTATACTTTTGAAATGTGAGGTAAAATCTCCCTAATAAACCTGAATTCTGAGAGATGTGGTTTTTTGTCTAACCCAGCTCCGAGGAGACATCTCATAAGTAAAACGAAAAGCTATATATTACCGGGAGCCTAACGTTTTCTCTTTTAAAAACTCAAATCTCAGAGATTTTTTAGAGAGTTAAATGTTTAATATTTTTATTTCATGACAAAATAATTGTTTCAAAAATAGTAATAGAAGCTATGACATAGAAAAACATTATTTATCCACTACGATTTTACTGGTTCATTCATATTTAAGTAAGCCCAATCTAAATATAAATCTCAGACAATGGAGAGCAATATAAAAATAGAAACAAGTAGCTTTTTCCCAATTCAGTTTCTTTATCCGTTCCAAAATAAAACCAATTCGATATAATCTGTTGTGCAAACATTAATTATTTGCTATTGCAATACTTTGTACAATGCCGAGATTATTGGTTTCATTGATGTGTAAAAGGAAGACAGTTCCTCGAGACCTCTTCCAGGCCACTTGCTTGAATCAGCGAGCTATAGCTAATCACTCAACAATGCCAACCGTAGTCTATATACTTCTGGGTTTATTGCGAAAATAGATTAAATGATTGCGAACCTTATCCTACAAGTTTAAGGACTAGTGCTACAGAAAGTCGATTTCGACATTAAATGGCGTGTGATTATAGCAGTGATTATTTGTTTCAAGGGATTCATGATCTATTTTTATATATTTCAACAATGCGAATTAAAAAGTAATTAGATTTGTTCATACAATATGACTAGTTAAAATTGTTTTTGATTAATTTATCCTTTTATTATCGTTACCAGAATAATCCCATAAAAACCCTTTTATTTTTGGATAAAATGTACCCCTTTTTAGTATCCCTTCAATGCCCTTGATAATTCAATAATGCATGGTGACAGTTGAGTTATTTAGACTTTAGAAGGTAGCAGAAATTACAATACATTTAATTTGGTTTTAAAAATTCGATGGAAGAGTAGGTAGGTATTGAGAAATTTATGTACCTCTGAATGACGTATAAACTATATATCATGATATGTTTTATTAAATCCACATTTAGTTGTCATTCACAACATTTTATCAACATAACGTGGTTCTATCGAGTGCATATAAATAATATTTACTTCATACATCAAATATCAGTAAAAAATTCTTTAAATTCAATGAAAAAACGGGCTCCCAGCGGTATAACTGTTTTAAAGGCATTCGGTATGCATTTAATATTTTTTTCGAAGTTGTTAAAGCTTTGCGGCCATGTTTTAATGGACTTGCCGGGAGGCAAATTAAAGACATTAACAACTTTACCGCTAAAGAAAGGTGCTGTGTGATTAATCGATAAACAGTTTTCAGTCTAACTACAAACTAAGAAGTAATTATAATTTAAGACTTTTTATAATAAACCTATTGAGATAGTATTTATATAAAGAAACAAAGAAAATGTAAATAATGGTCACATACACTGAGACATACGCATTAGTACAAACACATAGATACACGTAAACATTTTTTTTATTACTTTTATTATGTATTTATTTATTATATAGAAAATTAATGAAATAATTATTTGTAAGGTCTTTATGAAACGTTAATATTTCATGTACCACACGAAGTGTATCCCGTTATACAAACAACGATCATTGAATAAATATTGTAACATGTATGAGATCGTTCATTATTTAATTAAAATGTTAGCGTGTTCATCAAGTCGCTGCTACTGACGTGTTGCAACGTGTTGCCTTATTGCAGAATATCACCAGCTGGGGAAATAATATGCTCTCCGGTTCATTTCATGCTTCTTCTATAGCTATGTGTTATTTTATCGGTTTAATTTTTTTTTTAATTATGATAATTTCTATATGAACATTTTTCTTTAACTAGTAATTTTTTTTTTAGTCTCGAATGTATGAATGCGATTCTTATAAATACAAAATATACTCTACATATATTATTCCATGATGAATATATTTAATTTCAATGTAACAATTAATTGAAATTCACATTTTTAATTAATAGACACAAGAGCACGAAAACCCTTTCCTAAATATTATTCAACCATTCGGCTAATTTGGAAGACATCCGTTTACTTCAAACTCGGAAACGAGCCGTTCCTATTACTCTATCGTTTCAGATACTATCCCCTACTTTAACTTTAACAACAGAATATCAAATTACGATGAGTTGATTTTATTGAAATTTCACAATTTTTATGAAAACAATTATGCAAACGCAGTAGATTTTTTTGTCCAGATTATCCTCTGGTCTTATGACTTCTTACGACTCATATTCTCAATTACGTTAACTCATTATTTTGTTATGTTTGACTTAAATTATTAAGTTATAATTATATTCTATTAAAAGGAAAAAGAAAGAAACTAGAAGGCAAATAAATTCTTCAAAATAATGTAGAGAAATATCTGTTGCCTTATATAAGACACGTGTCGCAAATATACTGATATAACCTTGAGCTTTGTTAAATTATATAAAATTAATAAGTCTATAATGAAATATGATTTTTCTTCGTTTTATTATTTCCCAGTATCTATATATTATACTTTATAATATTAAAATATTTTAGTGAATTTGTACTTACATATAAATATCTATTTTTTAAATTTTCGAATTAATTATAGATTATTTTTCGTACATTGTAATAAAAATGCATTGCTGTGTTCAAAAAGATTTTGTTGGGTAAAATTCACATTCATTCAGGAAAGTTAAATTAAATAATAGATAAATTCACACACTGTTCAACAAAAGAATGGTTGTTGTTATATAACTTTTGCCAAAACATTAATTAAAATGATAAAACCAACTATCGCAACAATTTCGTTCAAGTTTTAAAAAGTAACATTAATTCTTTTTGAGTAAAAGAAAATAGTGAACTGATATTTACCGATGTTAAATATTTTTTTTAATTTTAAATCGTCTGGTTTAATGAGATAAGATAAAGCATTTTATATAATATTCTAATCCATAAAGATAATTTACAATTATACTAAATAAAAGATAAGTTTTTAATGTATTGAAATCCAGCTGTAGCTGAAGTTCAAACACAGACTATATTTTTCTGATAATTATAAATTTTCTCGCCCGTAAGTGTTTGCATAATACATTTTGATAACAATAAACTTAACCTTTTAAAACTATCTGTATAAAAATACGTGTTGAAAAAACTTTGTTAAGCTGAAAAGGCGAGTGAGACATGTGACACAGTTAAAATATATTAAAAGAAACTAAGCAATGTATATTAAATTAATGAAAAAATCCGTCGCCCAAGTTGCCGATATGAGTGTATAAGAAAATTTGTCAATGTCCGCATTGTCACTAAGGGCGCATTTTCATTGCTCGATAAGGCCTGCATTCGGGGTGCGGGAGATTTCTGTAACGCATGCCATAAGTCCCGCAAAGATTTTATCGTTTTCACTGGTCGTCAGAGCCCGCATACGGGGTGCGGGTGATTTCTATAACGCATGCGAATTTCGTTATTCCGGAATGCGGATATCACCCGCACACGTTTAATCGACCGAGTTATCGACCAGTGGATTTCATTGGTTGTTAGCTCGCATGCGGGTACACCCCGCAATCGGGCTAACTACCGACTTATCGACCAATAAAAATGCGCCTTAAACGTCAAACATAATGACATTTCTATTCAGTTAATAAACATAAAATAGCGTCGGTAGCGAGCGACCATAAACGAATACGCAAATTTTATATAACTGTCTTAAATTTTAAATATAATAACTATATACAGTACTATAATGTCACAGGAACATGTGTAAGTTTACTGTGTTCAATTATTTTAAACAAAAGAACCTACACATACTTTTGTTGTGCTAAAAAAATAATTAATTTTAGCAAACAAATTCCATTTTAGTCTTAAATATATGCCCATTTACAAATTTAATAGCTTAACGAGTATCCAGAGAAACTTTAATAACAAGCGTATTATATTTAAAAAAAAAACACCTAACAATTTTATTGTTATAATATTCTAGTACAATTTAGGTAGAATTTTTTAATCTGCTTATCCGAAAATAATGTGTATAAAACTAAGTAATCAGCTATAGTCATGAATGAAAAACGTCCGATCCAAGGCATTTTTTCACGATCTTTAGTAAATCACTCGTCCTTCCAATGAAAGGATTGCTCTTTTATGAATATCCATACAAAAGTTTAAGTGTGTGGATTCATAGAAAAGGTCCGAATAAAAAAAGCAGTTCTAAAGAACAACTTCAATAAAATGAGTAGTTTATTATAGACTATTATAAAATATTTAGTACACAAGCTTCACAAAGATGATGAATCCCCAAAAGACTTAATTCGGCTAAATTTATCAATATTCTTTGAAGTATAAGTTACACGACTTTCCGCTCGCATGATCAGGTGCTGATTAAGGCCTTTTAATCTCCATTTATGGATCGTTATACATAATCATTATTATCTTTACTCAAGTTAACTTGCGTAAAACTTTTCAAGTTAAAAATGTTGTAATGCGTTAAGTGTTAACAAAGAAACAAAAGCTCTATATGTTAACACAAAATCGTCATGGGACCACGATAATATTTTAAAAATTGAAAAAGATAGCAAAATATAATATAAAGTAAATATTTCATATACGTGATTTTTCTAGTAATAATCTTACATGATATACTATCACTTAAATATACATATGTATTTTTTATATACGTGGAGTAAATGTGTTCCAATAAATTTAATATAAATTCGTAATCTGAATCCTAAGGCTCACCGGATTTTCCTTTACAGATGCGGTCCAGTATGAACGAGAGAGAGATAGCCGGCCGTAGCCGGACTCCCATCCGTCTGCCCCCTCTCTGTAACTGGTGAGATTTTAATGCAATTAAATAAAATATTCATTCCAATTCAATGGAAGTTATTGAAGTAACGTTTTCAAACTAACAATAAAAAGCTTTTCTTAGAATCGCGTTTTATAATTTCTGCTCCTTGTTATATAAGACCGTGAAGTTTTTTTTTTATCACCAGAGTGACATTTAAAATGGCTTTTATAAAATATAAACATTAACATTTAATGAGAGCGATCTTTAAAATTTATTGAATTAAATTTCAATTATAAAATGTCAAACAGCACTTGTTCATTAATTAAAATTATTTTTAACAAACTGTTAAAGATTAAGAACAAATTTAAATGATAATCCATTGCAGGCTTTTAAAATTTTGCTCAGAAAAATGAACCTAAAAATGAAAAGCTTGCAGTGAAAGACATTTTTGTTTTGCAAAAAAGTACTACTTTAAATTTCAGCAATCCTATTTGTCTCTCCCAGATGCTGTTCTTCTGACACGAATGTACAATAATAGCGTGCAAATAATCACAATGAACTCGACGGAAGCAAGCCTAGACGTCAACCGTTCCACGCCTATTTATACCATCGGCACAAGTTTTATAACACAATGGTAAGTTAACGAGACCAGGGTTTTGATTTGCCATAAAAAATAAATGGCAATCAAATATATAATGTACATATTAAAATATTTCTTTTGAGAACAACTAAAATATGGAACCAAGGCGAAGAAGAAGATGAGATGGCACGTCATTTGTATTCACCAGCCTTCCTTCCATATTTGGTTTGAGAATATCAGTACTGGAACGAAAAAAAAGATTTAAGTTAACATAATATTACATTTTATTTTATTCATTTTATTTATTCCGCTTTAAATAACGTCAATTGTCATTCTGTTCAAATTGAAGGCAGAACTAGTACCGAAATGTGGACACTATTTAAAATGAAGTCACAGATATATATGTATGTTTTATTTAAATGTATTTTTTAATTCAAACGTTCCCTACCCAGCATCACAGTAAGGGAGTCTCGTGTAGAAAAAACAATGCCTACAGTGTTAGTCATTTGGAACGAAGAACGTAATAACTGGAGAATATGTTTCATTTGTGGCTGCAGATTTTAATTAGGCATTCATCGAATGCTTGTCTAGCGTGTGTAAGATGTATACATTCCCAGTTATAGTGTAGGGAGTTCTGCTTTTGTTGTTCTGTATTATATATTGTAAAGCATTTCAGAGCGTAATTATGATCGATATATATAGATGATGAATTTAAACTTTAAAATAGAGAATTAAGAATTAACACGCTTTTGAATTAAAACATATTCTACTAATAGCATTATTTTATTGATAAATCTCAGTTAAAAACCATCGTTATAAGGAACATCACGCGTAGACAGCTCTACTATAAATGAACATTCGTTTTGAAGAACGATTCATTTTGATGAACTAATTTCCTTTTGCAGAATCTGTGCGTCACTTTGATTATTTTGCCCTACGATTCATACTGGGAGCATTTTAATTAAGTCAGAGTTAATTTTCTAGAGTTAGTTTAAAAATTTTAATTACTTCCATAAAACAGACGATACAGTACATTTACATAAATAAATCATCATAAATGTTGATTGTTAATAAAATATAATTTTTTTATTCGTATAATAATTTAGAAAAAAATAAGTAGCATGTAATTAATTGAACGTCCTTCTGATTCTTCAAAAGATAAAAAAGATGTAATTCATCTTAAACAGAAATCATTGATTAAATGTAATTTTTATAGAAATCATAATTTTCGTTAAATAAACTTTATAAATACAATGTCCCAACTTTAGAGACATTTAGACGTTTTGACCTTTGACCATATCGTACAAAAGTTTGTGTCTGGTGTGTCAATTTTTTGATTTCAAGAGATTTAAACAACAATATTGTCATATTATTTTTTTTAACAGGAAATTACAAAAGCTAAAACAGCAGCGGTCCTGTCTCACAAATCCGAATCCAGAATGCCAGAGTTATCTCAGCAACGTGACCAATTACACTGACGTCTATTTCTTTAATGGTTCCCTTGACGAAACTGCGGATTTGGTAAGATCTTTAATAAATTATATAACATTTAAAAGTATATTGAACTTGTAATATTTGAATTAACGGTCTGGCAAACAGGTCACGTAACGTCGTTAGCTATCGCTTCCAAAATTTTATGAAAGTTTTAATATATATTGGGTCATATATTTTCAAAAAGGTTCGTTCATAAAAATATTGAAATGAGATAATTGTTAATTCATTGTAGATTATAATATAATATTTAAAAATATGTATGCAAGTGTGTTATACCGATAGGAATGCTATTTTTTATGTTATTTTAAAAATATATAATATTTTTACCTAAAATTTCTTTTTTAAAAATTATTTTCATCTTATAATTATATTTTAAAAACGGTTTGTTTCTTTTAAGCCTACAGTATATGTTTCGTGGGCAATAATTACTGACCTATAATTATTCCGTAAAACCTTTTTTTACATCAATATTAGTCTTTAAAAGAAAATGCAAGTGTGCTTCAATATTATTTTTAAAATAATTTTAACAATTACTCAATGGAATTTATATATAAAACCAATTTGAGAGTTATTGTGATTCCACTGAAAATGTCCAATTTACTTTTTATGGTCTATTAATATTCAACAAAGAAATTTTATATCGAAATATTTACGATGGTCAACTTTTATACCACAATAAACCATCCACTAACGGTTGCTAATATTTCAAGTACATGGAAACCTATTTTATGACACGTTTATTTTTTGAAAATTGTTAACAAAAAGTAATTGAATTGACAACAATCTATTTTATATTAATAAAACAAACATTCTCCTTGATTCTATCAATATTAATTTATAAGTCATTTTGAAATCTAATCGAATTTTAAATAAATGCGATTTTATTTCGCAGAAACAATTTTAATATGATCCATTTGGTCTTGCAGAGATTTTTGTTGATTACTCTCTAACTCCTTTATGCAAGTTTGGCAAAATTTACATAATACCAATTGGACCAAAAGCAATAACAATTACAGCCAATGATGAGTGTTGGTTAAAAAATCAAAAAAGATATGATGTAACATTTGTCCCATATGAAAAAAACTCGGAAAGCTCAAAACCTTAAAGGATGTATATCTTTAATATTAAAAAAAAAATTATAAAACTACTTTTATACTTAAAAATGTTTAAAATTAAAACTATCTCTTTAATGATTATTTAATTTGTTAATTACGTAAACTGTAAAAAATTTATTCCTGTTTTCAAGCAATTCTGATTAAGAACCGACCGGGAAAATATTTATTCACTGGTGTTTTCTCTATTCTAACATACAATATCATATTATACTGTACTCTACAGTATCCTAAAATTGCATTTTTTATTCTACATAAAATATTGTCTTTATAAATGTTATCCTTGTGGTTGTGTTAAAACAAGGATTTTCGAAGAAAACCCAAAAGATGGCATCTGAAACACAGCGCGCATGCACCGAATTGTAGATGCATAAATGTCTGTATAGAGGCAGTATATTTAACTCTCTAAGTCTCACTTCTGACAGCAAGATGTAAATCCATTTCCCTTTTGATGTTTTAAATATAACGTAAAATCATATTGAGGTTACTAGGATTTACAAAATAATAAATTCTTTACCAGCCACCAGCCTTTTCACAATTTTACTTATTAAAGTATATAAGAACATATCTATATTACATTTGTTAATCTGCTTAGTTGGTATTTGAAATAATTTTTTCTCAAATACTAACGAGTCTTAATTTTTAAATATTACTTCATATTTTCAAAGATTTTCATAATGTTTCCAATTTTGAAATCTAATACAGCTCAACAAATAATAAACTATTCCATTTGTCTTAATTATGACTTATGAATTAAGCAATTTTTACTACACTGAGATCGATTCTCATTAAATGAAGAAAAGAGTCTTAGAATAGCTTTCAAATATTCTTGAAGATTTTTCAGAAATAAAGCAATCATATCAATAAAACCAAGTTAATTGAGTTAACGTTTACCTTGAATATTTTCACGTTTTTTGAAGAATTTTGAATTTACTATAGATAACTGTTTCGGTGATAACAATCATTCATCATCCTTACACTTTCTTTTAATAAAAATTGATGAAAAATGATGAATGCATGAAATTGCATAGTAGGATGAATGATGACTTTCATTAGTTATATAATAGAGGAACAGAAAATAATACTCGTAAAATAATTCTGCATTCCACTGGCATTGTTTTTTTCTTATTATTATCTTATAAGTGTATATATATTAAACATTGTCATATTATTGTTTTTTCTTAAGTTGCTATAAACCATAGAGTTTTGATAGCGTCACCAGGAAGGTACAGACACTAGTGGGCCAGTTATTGCAAATTTTCACTTTATTATATGTAAGTAGAATCAGACGTTTCATTCCAGAATTAAGTAAATATTAGTTATTGAAATCAATAATTGTTACAACGTAAACATATTCATTGTATTTATATACTTGTGGCTGACTGTGAAAGATTGATGCTCGTTTAATGTAAAAACAGGATTACATTTAGGGCTCAACCGAAAATGTCAGACGTAAATCTTGTATACATTAATGGTATGTTGCTGAAGTTAGTAAATATTTGCAAAACATAAAGTACACATATTGAAAAGAGTATCATTAATATGCCGCCTCACGCAATACGGTCATTAAAATATTGAGTATTTATCGGCGCTATTAATATTTTTGTGCTTTTAATACGTTGAAGTTATTTACGATAAAAAATTACGTAAATAAAAACATTATTTTTTCTCATTAAAACAGTGAATGAATACAATAAAATATATATTTTAGAAATATTGGCCAACTTCTAATACAATACACTTGAACTTTTAGACGACAAGGGAAAAAGATAATACGGATTTTCTTTGTGTAGAAACTCATTTGTTTTAACTTATGACATACTTGATGCAACAGACAATCGATTTCTCTTTTTAACCTTTTAGCTATTTAATTATGTACTTATTCGTTTGAATGTAAATTGTGTTATAAGGAATATTCCCAATAATTTTGAAACTTAAACCCACAAAGGCGTTCAGTGATTATATTACCATTATTTATATTTAACGATTGTCAAAGAGTTTATTTACAATGTTGCTTACGTCGACCCTGACATACCAGAAGCTAAATCGATTGGCTGTCGCATTCTCCCTTGTTCTGTTAGATTCACAAAAGAAATACGCGAGGAAAATAATACCGTCCTTACCTAACAATTATTATTTTTTATATTCTGAAGTTTGTTTGTTGCATTTTTTGTTTCTTTTTATCATTCTATTACTAAGTTAGATTTTTAGTTATATATAATTCTTATATATATATATATAAGAATTATATATAACTAAAAATCTAACTTATTCTACAGCTTTAAATAAGATTAACTAAATTGTAACTTTTACCACAATCATTGAAATCTTACTTACTAATACATAAATAACAGGACAAGTCACAAAACATAAATAGTTCTATTCTTATTTTTTTATGAATGGCTTCATTCGCACTGGAATCGTATAATATTTTGCCGATGTCAACATTTTGATTTGTTAGACGAGTTATAATCGTGGGTACTGTGTGGAGAAAACACAAAGGAGTTTTTAGAATGGAATAAAGGCGTTTATTTAATATTTTTTATGAAGACTACTCATATTTGTACCAGCACCTGGAACAACAAAAAATATATAAATAATAATACATACATCTTAGTTAGTATATAGTAAATTGTTAAAGGAATTACTAAAGTTTTAAGTTATTAGATTTAATAAGTTTACACACATACCAGACGAGAGGACTATAAAGAAACTTACAAAATACTCAGCGCTAATTCAGTGGGAAAAATTGTAACAAAGAACATCAGACAGAAAGAACATAAGTTATTTTTGGACACGAAAATAAGATATGAGAAATTGACCACTCATCCAAGCCACATTCACACAAGTGTACAGGTTTGTACTTGTGACTACGATTTAAACTCGAATTGACACTGCGTGTATGATATTTCGGGTGTTGAATTAAATAGAATTTTGGGAAAAGTTAAGTCCAAATGCTATTGCGATGTATTAGATATATTACTCGAAAGCCTCCATCCATAGCAAAACCGGTCGATTACTTTTTGCCTGAAAGGTTAGTGAAGTGATCTATACGTCCACATTTAAAAGACTATATGTTTGTATAATATATATAATTTTTTTTTTACATGGAACTTAAATATTAGTAAGAATTTATACTGCAATATCATACCCACACGATATAGTTCTAATTTTATTAGATTAGATCTACGATTCGTAGACTACGAAATATTTTATTTTTAAATGGACTATCGAAGACTTAAAAGTTTTTAATCTGATGAGTTCACTTACTTAACTTCTTCATTCAGTGCGTCTCACGATCTATTTTAACTTAATGATGACACTCATTTAAATATTTTTGTGAACAAAAGTTCTCTCACCGATATACGGATACGCTTTAGATTGGTTTAAGGGGCATCGTTATATTATGTGTATTGGTAATGAATAAAATAAGGTATACCAGTCAAAAAGACTTGAATAAACGTAATAATTCTAAATGTTCTCAACCTTTGTATTCAGACTATTTCATGATGTTTTAATTTCCATTCAGCTATATTCATTATACAAAATCAAACATGACAAATTAATATAAGTCCTATCTGAATAAAAGAGACATTTATTACATTGCAATCCTTAAAAGTTTGGAAATTTTGTAAGCCTAAAATTTTCATTGCATTTTACAAATGTATTTTCTTATTTCCAACATTTAAATTGTATTCTGAAAAATATTGAAAGGACTGTGGACATGAATAAAATATTTACTGGAACAAAACAAACTCATATTGAATGTAATATCTATCGGAAAGGGTACGGGTCACGGCCAGCAATAGTTTTTCAGAAAACTACGAAAGCTCACTTAAATTACATTAAAAGTTTATAATAAAGACTTATAACCGATAACCTATGGCTACATAACGACCCCGATGTTAGAGTAACTATTCCTTCATATTTCTTGTATGGAATCTTCTGTTAAATGCCAGATGTACGGTGTTACTCTATATATGTTCGTTAATTATTTTAATAAATATTTCGCGTACGTAAAAGGTGTCATTAGTAATTTATTTTAATCAAATGATTTCTAGTGTCAGTTTTTCGTTTGTTTTAGCAACCTGTTCTCCCACCATTCCCGCTCTGGCTGGCTGTAATCATTGCAACTTGCCTTCTTCTGGTAATTTTATTAACCGTTAGTGGAAATGTTCTGGTACTACTCGCATTCCTCGTGGATAGAACTATACGACAGCCAAGTAATTATTTTATTGCTTCGCTGGCTGCCACTGATCTTCTGATAGGTAAGACTAAGCTGTTTATATTATGCTGCGTTTTTTTAACTTATCTATTAAAGATTATTTGATTAGCATAAAGACAAGTAAAGGAAAGAAAACGTCCGCCTACATATACGCTGATTTATGGATAAGAATTTATTGGCTTCAATAAACATAATTCTTTCAGGTACTTTGTCGCTCCCATTCTATACGGACTACGTATTAAAAGGGTACTGGCATTTAGGACCCTTGCTATGTGACCTTTGGCTTTCTGTCGACTACACAGTTTGTTTAGTGTCACAGTATACAGTACTTCTTATAACTGTAGACAGATTTTGTAGCGTAAAAATAGCAGCTAGATACAGAGCATGGAGAACAAAAAACAGAGTGATATGGATGGTTACCGTAACTTGGATAATACCAGCATTGTTATTTTTTACAACTATATTTGGTTGGGAACATTTCGTTGGATATAGAGACTTGCAAGAGGGTGAGTGTGCAGTCCAATTCTTAAAAGACCCTATATTTAATACAGCTTTAATAATTGGATACTACTGGACAACACTTTTTGTGTTGATTGTCTTATATGCAGGTATTTTTAAAACAGCTTATGATATGCAAAAAAAAAGCGAAGCTAAACAGAGGAAAATGCAGTCAATGGTTGCTTTAAGTGCTGGTGTTATGACTGGCATGGCAGGAAGAGCTGCTGGAATGGCAGCATTATCAAAGGCTACAATATCAAGTGAAGATCAAATAAAAGTTTCAGAAGCAATCCGTAAGGATTCAACGTCTAAAGGTTCTTTAGCAGCGCCTTTATTAAATCTAGGTGGGTCAACCGATTCAAATTCCAGCCAAAAGTCATCGGCTCATAAAAGTAGTGCCACTGCAACAGGTACCTCAACAACGGCCGAATCAAATGAAGAAAAAAAAGAAGAACAAGTAGAAGCAGAAAGATCGAGCAGCCCTGCCTTTGATTCGGATGATGAAAGTACCACACAAACTAATATAAAAAAACGACCCTCGGTTGCGAATTTAGTCATGCAGACTGGTGCTATACAATTACTTAATAATATGCGACTTAATGGTAGTATGCTTATGAAACCTGAATTAAAACAATCTCCTATTATGAAGCATGAACTTGAAAAACCGAAGTCATCTTTATCACAAATATCAGAGAAGAGCCTTTTAGATACTGAAAACCCTGATACCTCACACAGTAATGGACAAACCCCTGCAGTAAGTGTACCCCTGTCCTCAGCTAGCTTTCTGTCCCCTCCATCTTCGGGGATGGCTACTCCGCCCGAAAGAGATGTTATCACTACAATTGCTCAAAGAATCATCCCACCTCCTTCAGAATTTAGAGGCAGTCCACCTGTGTCTGAAAGTCCTCCATCATATTCAGAATCATCTAGAACTAGAATCTTTAAGTTAATAAAGAGTGATGGTTGTGCTTCTGATGTTCTTATGGGTATGGATGGAGCCGATTTAAGGTATATGGATGAAAGTTCTATAATTGTCCCTACACCCACGAATGAAAGTCCACCATCTTCAATCACCTTTCCAACAGCTACCGAACCATCATCACCTCCAACCCTTAATTCAGGTATTATAACAAGTACTTCATTATTACAGGCTGCTCTTATACGAGCAACAGCTGAAGCTCAAGTAACACAACCTAAAACAAATTTATCTCCTCCACCACCTGTAAAAGTTAACACAGAGGTAAGTTTATCTACAGGAGAACGCCCAAAACCTATTATTACCCTCGTAACTTCGTCTTCCAATAATAATGAGACTCAAACTTTAAAACCACCTGATAAATCGTCAATATCGCGGTTAAACGAAACATCAGCTATTGAAAATAGTGAAATTTCTAGTCCTGCTGTAAGTGGATCTGGTCGAGGTGATTCCAGAAGAGATTTTGTAAAAAATATAGGCAAAAAATTAAAAGTAAAACGTTCAAAACGAGATGGATTATTCTCTAGCATAGGAAGGCAAAAATCTAAATCAGAAAATAGGGCTAGGAAAGCTTTTAGAACTATTTCTTTTATATTGGGGGCTTTTGTTGTATGTTGGACACCATATCATGTTTTGGCTTTAGTAGAAGGTTTCTGCACTGATCCTCCATGCATAAATCAACATCTTTATATGTTTTCATACTTTCTCTGCTATGCCAATAGTCCTATTAATCCTTTTTGTTATGCCTTGGCTAACCAACAATTCAAAAAAACTTTCACAAGACTTCTTAGGGGGGATTTCCATATAACCTAGTCTATGGATGCTGGTTATAAATAATCTTGATGTATATAGCAATGATAAATAAAATGCTGCGCGCACAATTTATAAAATCTATAAATTAAATAAATATTGCCGCTGATTATGATAAGACAATACTATGTTACGACTTGTAGGTATATAATGTACTATATTATATAGTAATCTTCGCTTTTATTGTATGGAAAATCACGTATATCTATAAATGTAATAAAAATATTAAATATAAGTGTTCATATACGAGCAATGCTTGTTTTAAATTTATTACGAAAGGCGGGTACAGCTTCTAGTTGGCCTTTTTCAAAACGTAGTAAAACTTGTAAATAAATGTATAATAAACTTGTTATATTTTATTAAATATATGTTGATAATTCACACAAATTGTTCGGAACTGACAATAATATTACATTATGTAAATAAAAATCAATTTTTAAAGTCTCTTTACATTTCTAGTTATTTATGAACATTAACAATAATAGTATTAACAATGGTCATATTAAAAAACTTTATATTAATCTCTGTGTCTAGATATATATGAAGGTATAGCAAAAATAAAAACACAAGTGAACAGACATTACGATTGATTGTGACAATACCGTTATAAGATTTGACATGCAAATGTATATATTGACTGTATTTTTACGAGCAATGCCAAAAAAGTGAATGCACTGAAATGTTATTTCTGCGCTTCCAATTAAATTGTAAATAGATATTAAAATTGTTCATATGTATATCTACAATTAGCGTAATCATTTGTATGTTTTGATTAATTCGTTTATGATAAAACGCTTCAAAACTTTAAGCTTTTGAGCCCAGCTAAAGATTTTTAGCGTTTCTAGTCAATTATAGTCATTGTGATTTTTGTTAATTAGGATGTATGTAAGCCTTTGTATACTTAATAGGTTAGGTTAATAGTGTAATTGAATTGAATTTACAAAGCGAACGATCCCTCTTCTTCAGTTTTCTGCTCTCCTATTGGCCTAAGATAAGGTAGCTTGTAGAAATGTAATAAAAATCCCATGTAAATACAATTTGTAGTTAATGATTGATCTAGTTGTTTAAAATAGTGATATAAAGAGATATGAATGAATGTTTTAAACATCAAAATTTTAGAAAATCCTCTTTGTGAACTAAACATGTATTAGTCCAGGTCGTGTTACCCAGATGGTCGTTTACTATTTAAAAATACTTGAATTTTTTTCACGATTGACAATAAATCGACTGACTTAAAAAAAATAAAATAAAAAAATGAAGTCAATAGCTTTAGGGTCATCATTTTTAATGTTAAACCTGTAGAAGTTGATATAAATTTAATTATAAATTACAATATAACAATATCATACACCGATCAATAGAAATAAGTTGACCCAAAATGAAAGACGAAAGTGAAATAACAGTAGATGAAAATACTTAGAATATAAATGGCATATATTATGGTAAGTTTGTATGTAGTTACTATTACATAATATTTATATAAGAAACAATTTTATTAAATAATTTCATTTAGAATTACAGATTACTCATTAATTAAATAACGTTATGTATGTAGGAATTAGAAATTTAATGTTTTGCTGTGTTCTTTTCAAAAATACATACTTATGTGTTCTTCTTATATTTATATTATGTATAATTTAAACGTTTTAAATTATAGCAATATAATAATATATGGTAATAATGGCAATTGTTTAGGCAATAGTAAGTTATTACTAGTAACATAATAATTATAATAGAAAAAAATTCTTACAGTCGAGATAACGGCGTGTATAGAAGTATACAAATATATATTATGCGTAAATATCTTGAATGTGTATGTAGAGAATGTTAATTTAATAATTTTAACAAATTCAAGCAAGTGGATTAATCTCAAAATATATTAAAAATTTAAAAAAACTTCTAGAATGTATTACTCTTCAAACAGTTATGTTGTGATGTATGTATTTTATTATTTATAACATAAACCTGAAATATTTTTTTAAGATCAAAATTTTTATTAATTTAAACGCCTGTTCCTTCATTTGTGGACCCTAGGTTTGCTTGTAGATATAAGGAATTGTAAAATTCCGTAATAATTTTTTCGTTGAATTTTTTTGCACATGATTAATATTTCTCCAATCCATAACACAAATGTAATTTTCTATGTAACAACTGTAAAACCATCGTGTACTATTTAAGTGTAGTTCATATAATAACTAGCATATTTTATTTCATGTATTGTTAATCTGTTTGTAGGAATCCTAATTGCGTACTTGTAACTTTCCTAATTTTCTGTAACTATTTGTTAAACGTAGTGTAAATTATTAAAAAAATAGAATAAAAACTGTTTTTCATTGCCCCTAGCAACTTTAGCTTATTATTGACAAGATTGGAATTAATTTTCTATAGAAATGATATTAAAATTTAAATCATGTTGTGAGATGTAAGAGCAAATATATCCGTGCCAAAGTGACAAAGTGCGACATATCACAAAATAATACGATTCACAATCTCCGAACTACATTTATTTTGCTCGTAAATTTTTTATTTGGTATTTTTATTATGAAAAGGCAGAAAACATAGCCTGTCCACCATCATGAGCCATATCGATTATATATATAGGGTTTTCCATTAAGGGCGCTTGATCTTTGCAAAAAAAAATACATGTAGGAAAGATATTTGCGAATTTTTTTTTTATTTGGAAGGTCTATCGACCCCATTATGTATGGAATATGACATCATTCAAATGACCGCCACGGCTTCGGTTGGTGGCGCGCACACGAAAGGTCCAATTTTCGATGACTCTGGCGCACAAATCGGGCTGTATTTGATCGATGGCGTGGCGTATGTTGACTTTGAGGGCATCGGTGGTTTGCGGCTTGTTGGCATAGACCTGCGACTTAAGAAAACCCCACAAGAAAAAGTCCAGCGGGGTCAAATCGCACGATCTCGGTGGCCAGTTCACGTCGCCTCCGCGCGAGATGACCATGTCCAGAAATTGCTCGTGCAGAACTTCCATCGTAGCGTGTGCTGTGTGGCACGTAGCGCCGTCCTGTTGAAACCACATGTTGTCCAGATCCATATTCTCGATTTCAGGCCAAAAGAAGTTGGTTATCATCGACCGGTATCGCTCACCATTGACGGTGACGGCCACACCATTATCGTTTTCGAAAAAATACGGACCAATCACGCCTCCGGCCCAAAATCCGCACCAAACAGTCACTTTCTGCGGGTGCATTGCCACTTGGTGAACCTCGTGTGGATTGGTCTCGTCCCAAATACGGCAATTTTGCTTGTTGACATAGCCATTCATCCAAAAATGCGCCTCGTCGCTGAAGATGATTTTTTTGCCAAAATCGGCGTCAACTTCCAACTGCTCTAATGCCCAGTCAGCGAACACACGGCGCTGTCTATGGTCATTAACCTTGAGCTCTTGGGTCAGCTGGATCTTGTACGGGTGCAGGCTCAAGTCACAACGCAAAATTCGCCAAGTTGTCGTCTGCGAAAGGCCGAGTTCCTGTGCGCGACGCGGAATTGACTGCCGCGGGTTTTCGAGGACACTGTCGCGCACAGCGGCGATATTCTCGGCAGATCTCGCGTTACGTTGACGCACGGGAACCGGCTGATTGTTAACTGACCCGGTTGACTCGAATTTGTCCACCAATCGACGGATAGTCGACTCGGCAGGACGATCATCGCGACCGTAAAACGGGCGAAGTGCGCGGAACGTTGCTCGAACTGAAGACCCATTTTCATAAAACAATTTTATGATTTGCACGTGCTGTTCGACACTGTAACCTGCCATGGTGGTTTGGGAGGACGGAATGAATATAACACACTGCATTTGACAGCTGTCAATCAAACAACATGGCCGCAATCAGCTGTCAAAGTTCAAGCGTCCCTATTAGAAAACCCCATATAAGTCACAGACTCCCATTTTTTATACATAATTTCATGTAAATTAGGAAAAAAAATCTCATACATACATACATGAAAGATAAAACTACCTTCAAATAGACCTTTTATTAGTTCACTTCTATACATGACAAGGCTTTTGAAGGACCTATATTCTTATGCCTATAGCTAAGCTAGGGTGTTGTAGATTATTAAAAATAATCCCCTGATTCTCATAAATTGTACTATATTCACGATAGTGTCCGCTGTCAGCACACAATACAACGTGGGACGACGGCAACAATGAACTGCTCAGATAAATTACAAGCCTCTGTCAACGGAGATAACATGAACTTGTTTTCAATAATATTATACATTGAAATGGATGTTCATAAAATAAAAAAAAGTAAAGTAAGAATTAATTCAAACATTTTAAGATTATTTTAAATGTTACAACAATATGACATATATTTTAAAAATGTTGAATTCTATCTAGCTGAAAGGAATTGTTAACCTCCACCCGCATGGTCATAAGTGAAGCGAATTTCACAAAAATCTTTTCTGTCATAACAAAGCATTCTTCTGAGCACTGTCTCTGTGTTGTTATAGAAATATTTATGTACAATGTGTTTTAAGCCTCAGCTCTTGAATATATGAAGATGTAAACTGTGCAGATGATTAAAAAAAGGGCGTGGATACAAATATCGTTGTCACAGCAATGACAATACTGAGTACTAGTGTCAGAAAAAGCAACCCAGCGATAGTGTGAAATGGTTTCGTTGTTAATAAAAAACTCAAATACTTATAAAATAGCATCAATCAAATATGTCATAAAAACGATGTCTTAGTAATTGTATAAATGCAATATTTTATACATGATCATTAATTCATTGATTTTTTTCTCGTTCTATTAACTGTATTTATCTACTCTCCTTTTATAAATACAACTTAAAATATATGATCTAAGAAATACGCTACGTAATTGTAATAAACCTCTGGAAATAACAATGAACTACTATTTTCATTGTCATTCTCGCTAAATCCACAAGCAATGCACCTGGGAACATTCAATTTATTGAAGTGAGGATAATTGAAGTGCTAAAAATACTATTATAAAAATTTATAAATAGAAGTAACTGAATTACTACGTAATTTATCTTTTATTTAGACAGAATTATTATACAGCATTTATAATTATATTACAAAATGCTTTCTCAATACTTAATAGCCGTATATCAAGTAAACAATTTGAAACTTATTCGTTTCATTGAGCCACTCGTTTTTTGTTATTCTAGGTGTGTAAAAAACAAATTGACAAATATTTTTTAAAGGAATTTTAATTTAAGCGATACCATTAAGTTAAAAATTATCGTCGATTTCAATTTTCTTAGAAATTACGTAGTTTTTCATTTGAAAAACCTGTATTAATGTCCAAAGAAAAATCTCCTAAAAAAACTTAATACACAATTTTAAAAAATAAACTATGATAATAAAAAAATAAACGAACATATTTAAAAGAGGTAATTTGCATAGAATTTTGTGTATAAAAGACTTTCGTTTCAGATTTCCATTTTACACACAGATGTAAAATAAAATTCAGTACTCACGCTGACTGTACTGCTTCAGAAATGACACATTAATCCGGTTTGAAACAGCGTTTTAAGGCTGGAGCAGAAAGAAACGCTAGAGATTTTCGCTTTAATTACTACGTAGATGACATAAAGCTGGTATTTTTCCATTCAGAACCGAACCTAAATTTAAACATCTCTTTAGTATGGAACCACTAAAGTGATAGTTATTCTATACATACTTTATATCATTATTCGTGCGAATAAAGAGAAGTTAAACAGAATTAAGGTCTTATTGGAGTTAATTTTCTCATAAGCTTAAAATCCATTAAAATGCAACTTCAGATTTAAGCACGTTGTCGAACGTTGGATCTTAACAATGTTGACGATGATTCTTTATTACGTTTTTAGTAAGGCAGGTACTGTAGTAGCTCCGCGTAAGGCTTGTTTCAGATTGTACCAAGAATATATATTTTATAAGAACCTTAAATTGATCGGTATGATGATACTTAAGTATTTTTTAAAACATAATCGGTTTTTATAATACTTTGAGCATACATTATGAATTCCCTTCCACCCATAACTTCATCCACTTGATTCTTGTAATTGGTTTCAGGAAGTAAAAACATAAAAAAGTATAAAAAATTAACTGGCAGTGAAATATGAGTTCACGTGAATTCCTGCGTCATACACTTCCTAGGTTGTGTTCGTATATAATCTTCATTGAATTTCAGCATAAATCGGAGCTTATAAGTCATGTTGATGTTCCATCTACTTTACTAAAAGGTTTCATTATAATTCATTCTACTGTTTTATGTGGAACATAAACAAACTATCCATAAATATTCACAATCTTTGAAGAATGACAAAAACATTCAGTTCGGATGTCACTCTTTGCCTAGCAATTTAAATTGAAAACATTTTACTTGCGCAATATGCCAGAATAACTTAAATAATAATATATACATACATAATAAAACGTATTATTCTATGCTATCCTATGCAACATCTTATTTGGACCATTTGTGGCAGTGTGTACTTAGCTTTACTTTTCTACGGCACTGATTATGATAATAATGCTATAAAATTGCAAATATGTTGTCGTCAAGACCAATTCATAGCTTATCTTAGAAACTTGAAACATTGATTAATTTTTTTTCTTACGTATATTAAAATGGAATACTTACTTTTTGTGCTGGCTTCGCGCTTTGTATAATACAGCTTGAAATTATGTCGTAACGTGTTTAATTTAAAGAAGAAATTCTTTACATAGATATATTTTATTTAATCCTTTAGTGTTTTTCGTTAACACTTGCTTAAATAATATATTTATCAAAACCAATTAAGAAATAATCTAATTGAATTTATCAATAAGATTATTTCTTACACATTTAAATACTTCACTTCACTGTTGGAAACCATATGAAAATTAGGTTGATACTTTTAGGCAGACAGTCGATTCGATGGACATAACAATGTACATTGTTAATTTTTAATTGTATTCAATTTTACCACCAAATTTTATATCGAAATATTCTTCGATTTAAAATTAAACTAAAAACTAAGTGATTTAGTCTTTCGGTAGCCAGAAAAAGAAAAAGAAATAACCACAAACTAACGATCAATAGGTTTTGCGAGAGATGGTACTAGGGCTATAAAATCAAACGTCAAGCCTCACTCTATCTTCAAAACGGCTCCGGATTGGACTATAATGATGGATACGTGTGAAAAACAATATACAAACCCAGAGGATATTAGTACGTCGGCGTCCAGACCAGACATATTTCTGTAGTCGTGAACTTTAAGGCGCAAAGACCATACCATCAAGGTCAACAATTATTACGAACTCACTAAAAAAGTCATTAAGAATAGGTTCGTCGTAAATTTGTACGCCATAGAAGTGGGACCGAAAGATATAATAGTAAAACTCTTTACAACCTAAAAAAGATTTGGATATATCCAGAACCAATATCAATTCATTCCTAGAACGAACTTTGAAGGCAGCCCTTCTAGGTTCGTTTCAAATTTGATCAGGTAGTGAGAGGAGCTTGGGCAGTTGAGGTAAGCGTTTAACGCGCGTTAAATAGGGCCACTTAAACCTACACCAGGATCACAAGCCCTTGGCACTGTTAAAGCTCCTCTCCCTGCAACGCGATGGACTGGACACCCGCACGATAAATGCTCCAGGTAATGCTGAGAATATTGTCTCTGTCTAATAAAAACAAAAGTTTCAACTCATGATGGAATATACAATAAAATAAGATTATTAATATTACTGAATTCTCTAGCTCTTAATATTGAAAACGATTTAGGGTTGACATGTTAGGTACGTAACAAATATTAATAGCGTTGGAGTGATTTATGAAACTATACTGGAACTTGAAATCGTAAATTAATGTATGATTGCTCGTAACAAATTACTTCGAACTCTTTGACAGCTTATTAATGTTTTTACTAGCATCATAGATTGTCTGATTTAATATAACTTTTTAAAATAATATTATATAGTAGGAATTAAGAACACTATAATGAAGAGTTAACATTAAAATATAAGAATTACAAAATTCTTAATATAAATATAAACTAACAACTATTTATCTATTATATTGCTAAAACATCTAAAGAGTGATTTCAACATTTGCTTAGCGACCTTTCATTTTAAACACATTTTCCACATAATTTCCCAAGTAAACTAAATTCAGCATTCTCATCAAAGCTTTCACCTCAATTTTAACTTTTATGAAAGACCTCTTATATATACTCCATAATATCATACTGAAACGTATCAATTTCAGAATGCAAGCAAGCGGATTCGCAAACATCTACCCTTTACGATCATATGTCATGAAATCGATTTGCTTTTATAAAAGGAGTTTTGTGGAAAATGTTGATTATATATTAAACGCCTGCATGATCTTTATAACTAACCATTTATTAATTATATTATAGTTTGCTATGACAAATATTTTTTTTAAATACTTATGATTGTGAAAATAGAACCTCCTAGGACTCACATTGGTTTGATTTTATTTATTTTAACGGGAGTTACTATGATTAGTAACAGTCTCTATATAAAATTTTACCTTATTTTTACATCAATAAAAATAAATATGAACAAACAATAAATAATATATGACAATCCTCACAAAGAAGTACAAACGACCTTATAAGTAATGAGTTCCAGAAACTTTTGATTAAAACACGTATGGAAGATAAAGTCTTATTTATATTTTTCATGCTTACACCTTAGAAATCATTAAACATTTAGATAATAAGTAATAAATAAGACTGCCAAAGTATACATGCATAAATATATAAAAACATAATGATATTAATGTTTAGAAATCTAAGAAAAAATCATATGACAAGAAAGGATACAGAAAACACAAGAATAGATTTGATTCCTTTGGGATAATGCATGTCTTATAGATGAAGACTAGATATGTCAGTGTCGTGGATGTGAAGGAATTTGTATAAAAGAAGAATGAGAGATATAGCGGTCATACCTCTTTGAATTACAAATTTAAACCAAATAAAAAATCACTTCTACTGTGAAGAAACAGTAAAACTCCTTAACATTTCCAAATCAAACGAGAATAGTTTCTTTTCTGTATAGAAGTAATTCGATCTATACGAACTTTTGTTATTTAAAATATGTTAAACCTTTTTGAATTCCTTTGAGAGTTTAAATGCAAATTTTATAACGATCTACTTCGTACATAATGCATGAACTATATAGACAAATAAAGTTTGTGACATTTACAATTCAGATACAAGGAAAAACCTCCAAAATTGTATGGGTTACCTAAAATCCATAAACAAGATGTTCCATTACGCCCAATAGTAAGCCAGATTGACTCACCAACTTATAAACTGGCTAAATTTCTTTCAAAGATATTATCACCACTCCGGGGCCACACAAAGTCATTTGTTAAGGATTCCTACCAATTTGTCAAAGATTTAAAACACCTAAAATTAAGTGACAATGACAGTATGGTCAGTTTCGATGTACAGTCATTATTCACTAGTATACCTGTTCTTGACTGCATTGAGATTGTAAGAGGTAAGTTAAAGGATAACAATATGCCTATAGAATATGCAGAACTATTAAAGCATTGCCTAACATCTGGCTACCTCATGTGGAAGGATGAATTCTACATACAAGTAGATGGAGTTGCAATGGGTTCGCCGGTTTCCCCCGTTGTCGCTGACATATTCATGGAAGACTTCGAGGTGCGAGCCCTTTGCTCTCCTCCTATAAGACCTTTAATATATAAACGGTATGTAGATGACACCTTCACAATATTAAATAAAAATAAAACATCTGCTTTTCTGAACCATCTTAATTCTATCAATAGTAAGATTCAGTTTACTATAGAATTGGAGGCAAATAATTCTTTAGCTTTCCTTGATATACTTGTCGTTAGGAATCCTGACAATACTTTGGGACATACTGTTTATAGGAAACCCACACACACGGACAGGTACCTCAATGGTAACTCGCACCACCACCCTATACAGTTAGCTACCGTTGGCAAATCTTTGTTACAGAGAGCCCAACACCTTTGTGATGCTGACCACCTAGAGGCCGAGCTGCAGCATGTAAAACATGCTCTCACCATCAACAACCTGCCCGTGCCTCGCCAGCATCGCAAGAACCACCTGAAGCCACCCACAGTTGAACGACAACCTGCGATACTACCATATGTGAAGGGAGTTACTGACAGAATAGGCAACATCTTGAAGAAGGTTTCCATTAAAACTATTTACAAACCACATAAGAAAGTGAGCCAATTCTTGAGACCAATCAAGAGTAACATTCCTTTACAACAAGCGGGTGTATACAAACTTGACTGTGACTGTGGCTTGTCATACATTGGACAGACGAAGAGGAGCATCGGTACAAGGGTTAAGGAACACATCTCAGACATCAAAAACAGGCGCGCGTCGAAGTCAGCAGTGTGTGAACACACAATGGACAAACCAGGCCACTACATTCGTTTTGATAAACCTCAAATCCTCGCTCGGGAAGACAAGTATATACCGAGATTAATTCGCGAGGCTATTGAAATTAAAAAACATCCCAATTTCAATAGAGAAGATGGCTGGAATCTATCAAACACCTGGGACCCCGTTCTTAAAAATATAAAATCCCATGTCCGAAACCACACCGCAGGACCTCAAGACACCGTGAGCGCATTCTGCCGGCATCCAGAGCGGTACGCCAGAAAATTAAGAAATCGATGGCGGTAGATGATAAATAACAAGGACCAACTGACAGACATTCACACCTCGTCTGCCCGTGATCACGGTTGCTACAAAGTAACCGAAACGTCGGGATTATGTAGTTTTTTAAATAATAAAATCCGCGTAGTAAATCCGAATAATACTAGTTTCATTTAAATGAATACTCGCGAAAATCTTAGATTTCATTATCAGATACAAGGATTTTGGATTCATCATCATCACAATATCAGCGTAGGTGATCGCATACTGTTGGTCTTAGGTCCGGATGTCTGAATCCACAGAGATCACGCCATCCATTGCCAGTTACGTATATTATATTTTAGGCCTAGGTTACTAAAGTTCTTCTAGGAGTCTCCTGATATCTTGTTCAATCACGTTTTGAATTTTTGACTAATCATCTATTACGATATTTTCACAAAGCGTCCTAAAACCGATTTTCGGATAATATTGTTATGTCAAATTCTATATGCATTCTTGTGTAGGAGAACTATTTGCTCATCCTCTTTCGATGTCCTTGATACTGTTTAAATATCGTACCAGTAACATCTACAATTTTAACAATAATGCTAGCGATATTTAATAATTCATAGTACATATTAGTCCTTACTTCATTCATCTATACCTCATTCATTCATCTATACCAATGCCTCATTACAAAGAAAATATACGAAGTACTATTATATTCTAAGTAGTAAAATATCAACTCCAATTTAAACAGAATCCTACAGTCTGTCGATAAACATTTGAATTCAATAAGCTCTCATTGAAACCGACTCTGGAAATAAACTTTATTAGAAGCCGCTTTAAGTAGAGGGTTTTATTAAATCATTTGTAGGAGAATTCGTGTATTATGAGAGGTAAGTTGTTTATTTGGGTGTTGGTTTATTTTCAGTATAGAAAAGGTTTTTTTATATTTCTAAATAAAATACTACAAACACTATAAACAAGAACTAAAGAGTTTAATTACTTTAATTTGGTTGTAGACGTTTATGCTTTTCGGCAAATCAATATTCTATGTTCATACATCAATTTATAATTATAATATCATTGGTTGAACTATCAGGATCAGGTACGAATCCGTAGAAAACACTTGTGCAGCATCTAAGCTGTCATGAGACTACAAAAGTTTCCTAAATAAGTCATATATTACTGCTTCTAGAAATAAGCAGTAGCCAAGTGATAATTAATTAACAGAAGTAAAGGCTTAACCTTTATCAAATGGAGAAGTATTTAACAAAACCTACGTAATCAAAAATAAAAACATTTTAAAATGAAATCTTCCACAAAATAAATAACACTAGACTACATTTTGTTCAAGCAAAAATGAAGCTTGACGAATCATTCTACAAACTAATTAATACATAAAAGATATAGAAGCAACATGAAATAAATCATAAAACAGATGTCAGACTCTTAAACTTGTTTGAGAGATGGCAAAATGCGATATAAAGGCTATAGCTGAAATAAATATACGTTAGTTAACATTCACTTTAGTTTGTAATGTTGACATACTTTTCTTCGGCATGAACTAAATTATCCTACATAAAATTTAATATTTTCGGTCACAACTTACGGAATATAATGTTTTTTATTTTTATTAGCTTCAGCCTTCGTATGAATTTTAACAACGCAAATAAAATTTCTTATTTCTGTTTATAATTTATGTTTGCTCGTCAAAATTTCGTCACCAATGGAATGAACTGAGATATTATATATACGTAATTCATAGTTTGCGTATCCTTTTAAGTGTTACGTATTAGCAAATAGAAAAGTTTAATATTATTATTAGGTGTTATTTGTGATTTTTTTAAGTTAATTTTATTTTCAATCTTATCGCCGACTTTACGACTAGCGACATTATTTGTTAAAATGCCTTAAAAACATTCTTTAAAAATATATAAAAATTACAACTGATTTTATTACCTTTTATAAAACATTCCAATAGCGATGAAGAATTCAATTAGAATTGATGTCAAAAGCTTCGACGAATGTTTTTTTTTATGGAAATAAAACGTTTTAAAGAAATGTTTTTTACGAACATTGAAGTCGTGAATAATTTACTTTAAATACAATTTTACAATCTGTGCAACAAGATTTCGTAATATTTCTTAAAAATATTTTTCTAGTGAGATCTAAGACTTTCGCTAGTATTCATTTAAATGAAACTAATATTTTCGGATTACATCGCGTATTTTATTGTTTTTGAAAAACTGCATACTCCTGACGTTTCGGTTACTTTGCAGCAAACGTGTACATCTCGTATGCCCGTAATCATGATTGCTATATATGAGTGTATAATGTATAACTATTTTTTATTAGACAATATATTAGACACGTAATTAGAACAGACTCGGCAAACATTGTAACATCCTGCTTACAGTTCTATATAGCGGTGTTTGATTATGCATGATCGGAACAATCGATTTATTCTGTGTCACTAATGGTGATAATCGATTATGGAATTAGTAATTAAAATGTTTTTATAATAACGATATTACTAATTAGAAATACTAATCGAGTTTTATGAACTGACATTAGTAGGAGGAGGTAGAGACATTGGTTTAATTTGGTTTTTTTTTTTTGTAAATTATTATTAGTAACTAGTAACTGTTGTAATCGAGACATTGACAATCGAATGATTTCGTTAGTATATCTCATAGTCGCCAACCGCTAGTTCTATTACTTATTTAAAATTATAATTAACAAATGAAACTAAAATTTTCGGATTACTACGTGTTATTTTATTATTTTTAAAACTGCATACTTTGCAGTAATCGGAAACGTCGGGAGTATGTAATTTTTTAAAAATAATATAACACGCGAAGTAATCCGAAAATATTAGTTTCATTTATATTTTTTAAGATAAAACATTGTTTCATCTGTGTACAATTAAGTAAATGTACATAAAAAAAAGAAAATAAGTTTTTAAAATTTAATATTCATAAACATACAACTTTTCATACATGGCACATTTCTATTGTTACGGAGTTTTCGCTAAAATATTTGTTAGCGAACAGCTCAACTTTTTGAAGAACAATTGGAACAACAAGTTTTCATTTGTATGCAAAATATTTCAGTATAACATGAAAATGAATTATTTAATAAATTTTCTTGTAATATTTTAAAAGTTTCAATTTTTTTCTAATCATTAATGTTTATTTTATATAAATAATGAGGAAATATTATAGGAAGTTTATAATATATAAATATATACAAAACAAGCATTATTGACAGTTTTGCTCATTAAGAAATTATTTTAGACATTATGTTACGACAAAATTAAAATGCTATTTGATCTTAGCAAGAAGAATACATAGCTAAGAAGATGGACGTCAAATAAATGATACTTTGTTACATTTATATATAAATTATACATTCAGTTTGTACGGAAATGTATAGAAAATTTTTTTACCAAGCAACAATAATAGCAAATAACAAAGAGTTTTAATTAGCCCGTCTAGTAGTATTAAAATATATATTTATAATCGAGCTTTTGCTATCTTTTCTATTTTAAAATAACTGCAATGAACTGTGTGTTAATAATAATCAATATTAACAATAAAACATAGATTATTTTTTAACCATCTCACTAGATATTGTCTGACAGACATCGAATAAGAAACACTCTACTGATTTAATAAATATTCCGGAATTTTAAAATCCATTGTCTTAACAGAACTTACAGTTCTTGATAAAACAACGTCCCCAAAGACCATGCCATCAAGGTCAACAAGTATTACGAGCTCGCTAACGAACTTACCAAGAATCGGTGCGTCGTAAATTTGTACGCTGTAGAAGTGGGAGCGATAGATATAACAGCTAAAAATCTCTACAACCTACTTCAAAACTTGAGTCTGTCAAGAACTAACATCAATTCATTCTTAGAACGTACTTCGACGAGGCCCAAGTAGGTTCGTTACAAATTTGGTTAGGTAGACCGAGGAGCTTGGACGGTGGAGGTGAGCGTTTAACGCGCGATAGATAGGGGGCCCTTTAGACCTACACTCGGGTCGTAAGTTCTAGGCATTGTTAAGGCTCCTCCCCCTGCAACGCTACGGACCTGGCAGCCGCACGGTTAATCCATGGAATGCTGAAAAGTTTTTGTCTCGGAGATATGTAATTGTTAAATAAATAAAAACACACATATTTCATTTATCTGGAACTGTTGTTCAGTATCTACAAATAATATAGAAGAAACAATTTTAAACAATATAAAGACACAAAAACATTACACATTACCGAACGTTTGATTCTATTTTGGACACATATGAACCCTTTGAAAGGAAGGTATAAAGGGCTGCATAACTTGAGAAGTTTTGATGTCATTTTGGCTCGATGTCACGTAAAGTTACTATCGGCGTATGATAGATGTAAACTATTCCGCTCAGGATCCGTTACGTGATGAGTTCTTGATGTTTCATTAATATTTTGATACCACATTCCATACAAATATTACTCAATGTCAGTCATATCAGTTAGTCTTGTCGTGAACTGAATCGACGGTATATTAAGTATATATTTTTTATTTAGATTCATGTACCGCCTTTTAAGGATATTTCCTTTGGTAAAGTCTCTGTAGAATGCAGCATCTTTGAGTTTATATCTGTAGTGCTGTTGAAAGAAAAATAAAATCTTTTCAAACAGCCGGCAGGAAAGTAGGCTCATGTTATATGTATTACACTTCACCCACGTCCAACATCACCTGAAACGGCGGTAGTTTTTTCAGAGCCAAACCTTACATCAGAATTCCAAATTTTAGAGTTTATCATATATTATTTATAATATTTACTTCGTGACTTTAATTTATATTAACTAAAACACTATTTGAAATAAAGATGAATTACAAATACATATTTTTGTATAAAAAGGATAAGATTTTCATTAATTTCCAATGATTATGTAAAGTGTTTTGATAACAATCTTTTAAAGTAATATGCTCTTACAAAAACGATAAATATCAATCTGACACTATGTTGTTGACGTCAATAAATAACCATTCCAGGCAAGAGTGCCTAGTCAATATTATTAAAAATACGTCACAACCGCTCCATTGCTCTTTTTTTAATATAGGAACCCTTATTTCATTTACTTTTCCTTATAACCTTATACTAATAATATATAAATATAACAAAGTTTCAATTTATCAGTAATAATCCATTTATTATTCTAATTCATAAGAAAATACTTTAAAGACTTTCATTTCGATGTTTATAACTTAAAACATGATTATAAAGATTCTTTAAAGGCATTTTTGAAGAACGATTACATAAATAAGTAAAAATAAAGGTTTTTTTTATTTATAATCAGATAAAATATTTAAAGAACAGGAAAATATATTTTTACATAGCGAATCAGTTAAATGAATCTGGCTGTCTGTTGATAAATATTTGATTTCAATCAACCCGCGTTCAATCGGACTATCAAAATAAACTTAATTTACATCAACTCACTTTCAATGTTTGGTGCTGTTTTCAAAATTGAATAGAATATTTTTAAAAATATATTTCCAACAATTCAGCTTTTTTAAATGTTCAAAAAGTAAAAAATTAAAAGGGTAATATTTATTACCATTGAATAATATGATAGTAACGAAGTTATATCTGTTTAATTATCTTCATAACATCACTCTCTTTATATTCGGCTAAAGAATCGGCTGTGAGCAGACTCCTTTATCTCGTTTATAGTTCCGCTTTCGACCTAACGACTTGACATTCTGAACATACAATACACAATCTCAACATGAATACAAGGGTATGTACCCTTATATATATATTACAGCCCGGCAGTTTAGCATTTACATGCATTCAAACCTAACGCTTCTATCTGTAAACTTTAAGAACGTAGACGATATAACCTGCTTCAATACTTACAATAATTAAACATTATTTTATATTTACCCGTACATCTTATTCCTTATTTTACAGAAATGACTGTAATGCTTGCAAGATGAAATGCTTTTCATTAGATTATATTTTTTAAGGTAAACACGTACTATAAACATATACAAAGTAGTTACATGTTCATATATCTATTCAATACCTATCTATCTGTATTGTGAGCTATTTGTAGTTCTTACAATGGGGTAGGAAGAAATAGTTATTTCAAATAAGTCCTGGTAGAGCATTCATTCGCAGAGTGTGGTGGAATCCAAAGCTCGCAAAGCTATTATCGAAATGCAAATATTGGTGCAATGCAAATATGTTAACTATCGGCACGATGGCGCCTTCGATTAACAAATATTAATTCTGAAATTGGCAAATTGGATTCCATTTCCAGGGACGTTTTTTTTTTTAAATTATCTTCTTTTTTTTGACATCTATTTTGATATTCAAATCAAGCAAGATTTATTCGTACAAGTTTCATGAAACGTCACGATCTTTGTTCATCTTAAAGTTAAGGGTCGTCCGTTACCTCTAACATGTGTTGTACCTAACTTAGTTTCACCTAAAATATTCTGAACTCCGGATTTAAAGGCGTACTTTAGGTAAGTACATTTACTTCGAAATTTCTTTTAGTGTCAGTACTTTATATTATATTATGTATTTCTTTGTCATGAAACAGATAAGGCTTGTTTATACGAAATTAAGTTTTTCGGGTACTACGTGTTTTTTTTATAAAAATATATCTACATAATCCCGACGTAAAGGAACCGATTTTACAACAACTGTGAACATGGGCAGACGAGACGAAAATGTTTGTCAGTAAAGCAACCGAAACGTAAGGATTATGAAAACACAAAATAATAAAAAACAAATAGTAGGTATCCGACAAACTCAGTTTAATTTAAATATGTAGACGAGAAAATCTTAAATATCATAATGCTAGTTTATATAATACAAATATAAAAATTATATTACAAACATTTTGTTTTTCATTTCATGTAGTAAACTAATAATTGTTATTCCGTGGTTCACTAACATAATTTCATTTTTAGACATTAACTCTCATTACTTTCACTGGTTTGCGATTAATTAATAAGGGGACGCAATTTTAACGATTACAGTAAATATCTACAGCAATAAGGCTTATCTTTGAACACATTAAGCGCTGACTGCGTTAACTAAAATAATAAATATAGTATTATTAAACTATAGTTATAGATTAAAATCACAATAATATTATATGTAATAAGCCACTGTATTACGAAATATCCCGAATATTCGATCTGACCTTGGCCGTTTTCGAAAGCATGCAATGTTTGAATCCGACAAAATCGATCTAATCCGGTCACGCGAGGGCCGATGTTATACAAGTAACTATTTCATAGTTAACTTTGACCTTGCAATCATGAAATCAAAAGCCAGGAATCTATTACATTTCTTACGTTACAACTACTTATTCCAGTTGGTTGATTGTACAATAATTGTTTATAATAATAATCGATAATAGCAAAATGACACGACACGGTAACTAAGTCTTCGTTTTATAGAATTGAGTGAAATTTTAAACAACAATAATGTTTATTTAATAAATACAAAAAAAGATACTATATATAATGTATTCCTGAACCTCTTATGTAAAAACGAATCTAACATTTTTTAATCGACTTGGAAAGTTCACGACGGCAATTTAGCGGTCCTGTTAGAGCATCCGGGGTCGAAGCAGGAATTGAACTCGCGAGTAGAAAGTTTCCAAAACACTATTAAAGACTACTTTAACGAGCAATATTCACCTCGAAATCGCTACGCTCTCAAAAACAAATACAATTCTTTCAGGATGAGGAGGAAAAAACGGGAATTAATAAAAAATCTACGTATAGCCAAAGCCCTAGGCGACAATCACCTTAGTCATCAACTAGCTAGGAAGTGAAGGTCAATCCTAAAATTAATGCAAGGAATATCAGCGCAAACCGCAGAGTATTGCGATAATTTTGATCAGGCAAAATAAGTAGTAGAAATTGAAAAAACCCTTTTAGGTATTCGAAAACCATTTTTAAGAAAGAACGCGGACAGCTTTTCTTGACCAACGAACAATTTTACGATCATTTCAAGAGCACATACGAAATGCCTAAAAGTGTAGGAATCTATACGGATCCCAACGAACAAAAACCTGGAAGTCCTCGTATCGACTTCCACGGCACTCCACCAACGCTAGAGGAAATAAGTAGTCAGGTAAAGAAAATATAATCCAAATCTGCACCGGGACCCGATGATATCCCATATGTAGTCTTTAAAAAATGTCCTTCCGTTCGTAAACATCTCATAAATATATACGATAAAATCTGATCAAGGAAGCAAATCCCAGAGTGCTTTGGGAACGCAATTTTTGTCCTCATTCCCAAAAAAGATCGAGTTACTGTTCCTAAAGATACTAGACCGATAGCCTTAACAAATATTATATCGAAAATCTTTTTCTCAGTTCTACATACGAGAATGACTCGATTTATGCTCAGCAACAAGTATTTTAGGCCAAACCACCATTAAAAGTTTCTAATCGGGATTTCTAGATGCCTAGAACAACAACACTGCTGTCGGAGAGTTTAAAAGATGCTAGGAAAAGCGAGAGGCAAATTACAGTCTGTTGGATAGACTTAGAGAACGCGTTCGGATCGATACAACATGAATTAATTCTAATTTCAGTTCAATAAAATAGTCGTAAAATGAGTATATAAACAATAACAGAATTATTTTGCATTAATGAAATCAGTATTGATACAATTTTATGCTTATAAGTCAATTGTGTTACTTTTTATAATTTTTTTAAATTATTGTACGTATATGAATATAGCAAAAACAAAACTGTTTTGGAAAAAATAACTGTTATAACTTAACAAGACTAATATATATTTTATAATACTGACCTCATTTCATTCTTTTTTTGATTTTTATTGTACGACATCTGAATAAGTTACACATTTTTCAAAAAGCTTTTCACGTGAATCCTGTTATAGAGAATAATAACACGTAGAAAAAAATCTTCACCTTTAAATCCGCTTGAAACATAGTCAGTTGTCATAAAATATCACTCAATATATGTACGTCTAAAAAACTTTAAGTTTTCAATAGACTTCAAAAAAGGAGAACGTTCTTAATTCGTCGATATCTTTTTTTTTTCATTTTCGGTCACCAATTTCTGAAAAACTCGTGGACCGATTTAAGAAATTCTTTTTTTATCTTCATTAAATAGAATTATCAGTGTCATCTAGATCAAAGAAATATTCTATTTTTGTAAATGTCTATACGGTATATTAATGTTATTCTAAAAAAATACAAACTTTATGAATAATATTTTTGTGAATCAAGAGATTTGTTCCATTTCTTACTAAAAATAAATAATTTTGTTACAATTAACATTAATTAAAATAGTACTTGAAAAAGAAATATTTGTAAAATAATTATATTTAATTAAAAAAAAAATTGCCATGAAAATACTATATTTATTTTAAGCAAATATATAATGCGTAAAATTAATGTTTCAGTGACAAAAAAATAACAATAAGACTGAAATACGAATATTTGTACATAATAATATAAATAATAACATTTTATTATATTTTGTTTTGTCATATAAGTTGGTGCAAGATATTATTAAAAAAATATTACTAAACACAAACAAGAAACATCACATACTCGTATAGCATTAAATTTTTCTTTCGTTCTTCATAATTAAGTTAAATTGAGTGTTACAAAAATATATATTTCTTCTTTTTTATGATAAAACAAATGCTGAATTCTCAAGATGATAATGTTTATTAGTTTCATTAAGGTTCCGTCACGGAATAATAAATTCATAAAATGGGAAAGTCAACTGGGCTCTGGTAATAACGAGATTATTTATAAAAAAAACTGAGAATTAAGCGACCGGTGGTACTCTAAGATATGTGATATAAGCGTCTTATAATTTTTAAATGTGAAACTTTTGACACTATAAGATTAATTACATGTGACATGTATTTTATCACTCCATTTATAATAATTGTGTAATTTCATTTCAGACATAAGAATGTAATCCAGGGCTTCATTCATTTCACAACATAACATTGTTTTAAATATACATATAATATGAGTTACATGTTTATGTTATTAACATTTTTGCCTAAAATTTCCTTTCATGTATGTGTCAATTTGTCACAAATTAATCCCCACGTTGAACAAAGCAAATAACGTCCATCATATTAAGTGGTATGCGCTGTTGTTAATACATCTGACTATTATTTAATACTATTCTTATCAACTTCATAGCACTGAAGTAAATAGTACAAAGCAATCATTAAATAAATTATATTGATAAACAAATCACAGAGATAAACAAAATTAATAAGGGACAAAAAATACTTACAATCACAAATTAAGTGTGTCTTAAACATACATTAATGAATTCAGACGTTATAGATATAATAATGTTATAACCAAAGAAGTTACTTTTTAAAATCTTCTAAAAATCTAAGTAATTACCGTGCAAAACAAAAGCGAAAATTACAACTCACGCTTGCCTACTTTCTTGACACGATTTCGCAAAACCAGTTGGAAACAAGAAAAGTATAAATATATTTTAATATATAATCTCTGTCAAGGTGTCAATAGCGAAATAAACAAATACTAACAAACCTCGAATATTGAATATGTCTATGAAAATATGATTTGACAAAATGATCATTAAATTCAAGATAATAGACTATAATAATAAACGATATTCGTATTACGACACTATCGACTATTATGACACACAGAATGCAAAGAATTTATTAAAAACCAAATTAACTTCATCTACCATTATAGTGGTTATCTAATTCTGACATATCCCGCTAACTACGATTAAACATTTAAGATAACATTTAACATTGTGAAAATGCTAAAGGTAAAAAGATAAAGGATTAACCTTTTCTTGAAGTATTTAAATGGATAAATTTTACGTTATCATTTTAAAATGGACTAATGACAAGGTGGTATTAATACAAATAATAAAAAATACAAAAATGGCCCAAACTTGAGTTTTTTAAGCTTGGAATATGGAACTACTAAGCATAGTTTTCGTATAAATATGTGTATAAACGTATCGCATAAACAAGAGTAAAAGATCATTAGCTTTCAAAATCACAATACGGCAGTTTTTTGTGAAAAAATGATTATACGTAACTTGATGACTAAATTGCCCAATACATTGGTGAGGTGTTTTGATAAAATGAGATAATGAACCATAGATAGCATGGATTTGGATGAAAAATAGCATCAGGAACTTAAACGGTGCACAGATCACCTTCCATTCAACGGTACAAAGGGTGGTCAGTACATATGGATACTTGCGTATTATGTCGCAATGGCTTACATATTGATAATGGTGTCTACAAACTTCTTACGTACGGGCAACATATTAAATAAAACCCTCGACCCAAAAAAAAAACGCAATTATTATGACAAAAGGTTAGTGTTTCAAATGTCGGATCCCACATATGCTTGCAAGCAAACTGTGCGTGTAACATTCCTATCACACCTAACAAACGACCTGATGACCTTGAAGACCTGAACCGATCTCCACCAAACTCTGCTAAGAACACTCGACAGATATACCTATCAAACAAAAAAACTGCATTAAATCGGATCATCGGTTTGGGAGCTACGTTGCCTCAGACAGACACGTATACACACAGACGCGTCAAACTTATAACACCCCGTCGGTTTTGCGTCGGGGATTAAAAATAAATGAACAACTCCGGGGCAACATCGTTGTTTGGATAAGATATCATTTTACGAGTGACGTTGCTGACTCCGCAGAATGAATATCCAGCCATGTGAACCCGAAGATTCCTGATACCACAGAAAAAATGGAATCATGTAGTCTAAGGTATAGGTTATAAGTTTTAATATTGTTTTTTATTATAATATACATATAAATAAGTTTCGTAGTTTTCCTGGAACCTCTGGTTGCCACCCTATATAATTCACTTTATACAGTTATAAATTTACAAAACGAAATTGATACATAAAAAGTTTCCATACTTGTGTAATGTTGTAATTGATCTAACTATTGTTATATGTGAGGGTGAAAACCTTTAAACTTAGGGTGTTCAGTTGTACTTTATATAGTGTATAGTAAAAATAAACACCTGAAGCGTAGCACTGACAGTACGTAGAGGATTGTTGTCGTAGAAGCTCTGCTTGAAAAATGAATATTACCATATTTCAAGTTGGTATAAAAAGATACTTTATTTAATAAACAATACTCAAGTTAACTGGAAATCAAACGATGCAATCTACAACAAATTAATGACGATTCCCGGTAACCTTAAAACCATTATAGACTACCTTTTTTTTGTGACAGTAGTGCTTGAACAATAATTATGCATGTGTAACGAGAGCGAGCAACTTCCAAAGAAATAATAAGTTCTCGATAGCACAAGAAAATAGGAATTTTTATTTCTATAAGATTTATATGAAACTAATATTAAACATAAAAGTAATCATAAATTGAAGGAATTTTCGTTTATCAGAGTATATGCATACACACGTGGTTGTTACTCTCCTTTTCATCCCGATTCCAACCTTATCAGAGTGTCAGCTATTCTAACGAACAAAAGATAGCTTCACATACAAAGGAGTTTTCAAGTAAAGAGGTTGAAATAGGGGTATGGAATTTTTAATATGACTTTACCGTAAGGCCAATAAGAGCTACGTGAACACAGTTTTATATCCCAAAACATTTTTAATTGGATGATTTGACTTTTTTACCTTAATTGAATTCTTTCATTTGCATAATAAATTTTCCGTATATTTCTTTCATTATATGCGATAGTGAACTCTTTTGCTCTCAAAAAAAAATACACTAAGCAATAGCACTTTTCTTGTACTTTAGAGAACTAGCAAACAAAGAAAACTAGGAAAGTAAATGAAAAAGAGACACGAAGGGCATCTTAACATGCACTGTTTACTATTCTATTATTTCCTTGAGTCTATTTTACTTCAATGCTATTAAGTAATATGAAAAGGTCGTCTCTTTATTCTTAAAATAGGCATACATGCATGACATTTTGTATATATATATTTATATTCCCACCTTAAAAAGGTAACAAATAAATTCAAAACATAATACTTAACAGTCTCAAACTTAAGTAATTTTATTTTTGAATCACAACTCACCCATCCTTGTTTCTCGTAAAAGCTTAGTTTTAAAGTTACAATCAGATTGCACTTCTAGACAGTTTCCTGTTTTATAATGTTACGGAATGTGCTTGTATATAGAGAAAAGACTAAATATTTTTTATAATGAATAAAAATAAGGAAATAGACGTTTTCCCAGAACAATTAAACAAAACATACATAAATTTAAAGAAATTATAATGGTGTATTAATATTAAAGGATATTTATCTGGATATATGTAATATATTACTTATGAAATACTTGACATTCCAATAATTTTTCAATAAAATTAAATCAAAATTTCACTTTTCTTACGAAAACCTTTTCTTACAAAAACCACTATTCCTACAAAAACTATCCAATATTTTCAATGCCCTGTATGAATTAAGATAACACCAACTTAATGCACATTAAAATATCATACAGCGATATTTTCGTTTGCCCTTTTTCATCATTTTAAGACCTTTTTGAAAAAATCGAAAAAACTATAGACATTCGAATTGAGCATGAATTTCGGAATGAATTTCATTGATTGGGCGCTGTCATTTAATGAAAAATCTGGAAAGCTATTATGTAGTATAATTGAACTAGTTAACGTAAAACGTGTACAGTACATTTACAGCAACACGCTCGAACATAAAACCCAAAAAGAACAATAGAAAACATTCTTCTCTTCACTCACATTTGGAGAAAAACTATAAAGACTGACTTAATTCTTCTTTATTTTGATAGGATATTTAACTTTGATTATATATTTATTTTTTATTTATTAGCCACATTTATTTTATTTACTATATTAATACGAATACGAATAATTCCACCCACACTTATACAGACAACCCTTAATTTTCAGTGGAACTTAACTCCGTCCGAACGCAGCTCACTCTGTATGTACAATTGTCACTACAATGGGGACTTTCAGGGAATTTTTTGACAAAATGTCATCGTCATTCTTTTGCCATCGCATTTTTCGCTACAGCATTGAAAGCCATGTAGTTCTTCTGGTGGTTTTTAATTGTAGATTAAAACAAGCTTTGCGTTTCATCTTTTTGAATATATTCAGGATGCGGAATAATCTTCTCCGTGACATTTTTCCCCAGAGTTACAACATGGGATCCTCCAAAGTTTGCAAGTCCCCTTATGTTCTCGATCTTATTGGGAGCGGTTACCACTTACCACCAGATGGGCCATTTTGCTTGTTTATCATCTTATTGGCATAAATAAAACCTTTCATTACGTTATAATTTATTGTTCACTAGTGTTATCTCTCGTATGAAATAAAGTAACAAATATTAATTAATGTAATAATGGTGTTATTTCCTCACTACCTTAACATTATTTACGCGTAACAGTTTTTGGTCATGAATTTATTTTATTTTTTCTAACTTTATTTCTTTATTATAAACCTATTAGATACCAGATATAATGAATTTTGAACCGAACTGATGACCTACATATGATATTTATATGAATTATTCATAATTAATACTTCTTTAGTATGTATTGTGGTTTTTGGTATAGTCTTCAATGTACCAAAATAAAACGAATTATGTATGAAATTTTCTATCTTCTGAGAAAACCACAGTCAGGTTCATACCTGAAGGGAAAGTTAAACAAAATATTTTACGCTAGCGAAGCGTGTAGTATACCGATATTAAAGTACCGTTACGTATGAAACAAAAATATCTGAGGTCCTATATTAGGTTTTTATTTCGGACATAAATCTTTATCTACATAGTGCGGAGACAAGAGGGTCCAGGCAAGCCCATAAACCCGGGGGCGACTTTTATATCCATTTGTGATATAGGTACCATAGTCACAAAACCAAATAATTTTGTTCAAACGTTTTCTAATAACTCATTGTGATTTATAATTATCATTTGGTATCTATTAATTAGTAATATTGATTATGTTTTTTATGAAATAAAAACACTTTCTTAGTCTGCTATTTTTTATCATTATATTGTGTATATATAATTTTAATAGTCCGAGTAATTACACTTAACATTTTATTTTTATTGAAAACAATGTCATACATTTCTGTGATTAAAAAAAAAAATATATATATTTTAAGGAAAAATAAAACATCAATTAAAGTTTTATCAATAAAAAAATTTCATAAATTCTCAAGACAAACAAGATAAGGGATCTAGTCGAACTTAATTAGGAACTTAATTACTAACTTTATTAATTAAAATTCTTTTTTGTTTATCGTCAGACGTTTTTTATAACATTATTGATTTTAGTTAATCTTCCTTCCAATGACAAAAGACCTATGAAAAAAATTTAAAACTATTTTCAATAAAATAATCAGTATAGTAAGTAAATTGTCTATAATTTACCTTTCATGTTTCTTTGATCGTTTGAAAATCTAGTCATAAATCACTCTATAAATTCGTAGCAGTAACAATGAATGTGACTATAAGTCGCGGAACCAGTTACAAACTTACATTTAAGGCTCTTCAGAAGAATGAATGTTCCAAAGTGAACGTTACTTTTAAGGACAGCTATAGTCTTAGCATTTTGATAAAATAAAGACACAGTAAACGAAAAACCTCATTAAAGAAAAGGTTTCGCTTCGAGTATCTTATGAAATATACAAACATTTATCTCTATGATATTAATTTATGAGCTGACTCCATTTTTATTAAAAGTAATATTCAGCTGAGAATTAAAATAACAAATATACAATAATCTACATATATAACTCACAATATATGTAACTATAATGTAATGTAATAAAAAGCCACAATATATGTAACTTACTACGGAAAACAAATTGTTTTTTATATATGTGTATTAAATATTAGGCAAACGTTAACAAAATGAAACGACCTAATTTAAATACTGGAAATGTTGAGTCGCCAATTTCAATACCTTATTTCGAACGTCGTGTATATGAAACCGGCTTTTATCGGTATCCCAATTTATTGGCTGCCTAAACAAATAAGTCGTATTGACAATGGTTTATTGGGTAAACTCGTAAAATAGAGACTTTTATATGAGCAAACACAGCAACTTGTCATATGTACATGAAATCTATGCCACTGTTGTTAATAATGATATATAACGCTTTTGCTTTTATCTCAAATTAACACATAATACCTAATCATCATCATCATCATCATCATCAGCCTATATGAGCCCACTGCTGAGCAAAGGCCTCTTCTCACATGGAGAAGGTTAGAGCATTAATCACCACGCTTGCTCAAGACAACTACTCAAGTATATTGTAGATAAGCTCGTTAAATGTAAAGCTTATGTATAGCATAAGTTATGCTCGTATTCCATATCCCTTTCTATGTAACCGCACACAATCTAGATTCTATAGCCGAGCGTACTATAAGTCTTATAGAAAACATCAAGGTATAGGCGTAAAATATTTTGGTAATATAAAATTATGTTAATAATGTTGACACAAATTTATTCATAAGAGAAGATACTTAAATACAAGTTATTATTGTTATATATATTGTCTATCTTTGCTTATAATTAAGTCATGAATAAAAGAAAATACAGTATATTTTTAATAATTTAAGCTATTTTGTTTTTATTTCATCGCTATTTTATTTTCACGTTGAAAACAAACCAAACGCTCCGAGCATTGAGCTTGTTTGTTTGTTCCAGAATCATTAAAGCCTTTAAACTGATTACATTGACATGTACAATTGAACTCACATGCCCACACATGGACTCTTCCGTGAATTATATTATTTAAAATTACAAAATCTTAGCAATAAAAAAAATTATAATAATTTTATTATTTAAAGTCTTTGTTATAGTTTTTAATCAGTAACCAGAGCAATATTTAATATTTTAACGGAATCGTTACATAAGTTGATTAGACGTCTTTCGATAGTTAATAATTTTGAATTACCGATTTTAATAAAGCAATATATTAAAATCGGTATATTCTTATTATTATTTTTTCCAATGACTGTTGACATCTCTGAGTGTCTTTGATTGTTATAGATTCAGTAGCATCTTTTAAATGTAAATCGTACACATAAACTGAAAAAAAAACTACATTAGAAAGTTTAAGGTGAGTCAGGCAAATGTAATTTCAAAATAAATCGTTGTCTTAAATAGTTTACGAAAGTTTCGCCCGGTTTGGTAAAGTTAATATTGGTTACAAGTTGTCAAAACGAGCATGACGCGATTTGAAGTTTGAACAATCGAGTTGTCTACATTTTAAATGTTTTTTTCATTAAACTGCCACTCAAAGAGAGCAGTTGTCGCAATCGGAATATAGTTCAGTAAAAAAATAACTTTAGAGGATGATTTCATTGTATTTAAGTGAGTAATGTTTTGTGTGATTTTATTGTAAGATTTTTACAATAATATAGAAAACTATAGCCGATTAACCTATTAAGAAAGTAATTTTAATTTATAGATGCTATTTTCTAAACGAATAAAACAAAAGTTCATTATATATATATATATATATATATCTATATATATATATTTATTATATACACGACAACTACTTTAACTGGATTTTTTTTCATGACAATTTAAATATTTTTGCCATAATTTATTTCCAAATCAACATTCACACGTAATTACATAAAATATCACATTTTTTTATATTACTAGAATGAAAGAAAACTATAATCGTCGGTTATGTTAGGATCACCTTAAAATGCTTATACTATTTCAGAAAACCATATAAGATATACATAGGTATAAGTATTTACACGACGTTAAAATCATTTTACTAGTATCCTATTTCTCTTTACTAACAACACGCTAATTAAAGCATTCGTCACCCGAACTGTTATCGAAGCTATAAATTTACTGTAGTGGAATTAATACAGTTTACAATAAAACGAAGTTGGCGTAAAGCAAATCGTGTTACGCAGCGTACGTAACAAATTATCAGTATGAGAGCCAGTCCTGATTTCTTGTTTGGATACAAACTTTTTTGAAAAAAATATATACTATAAATGAACCTATCATAACGGAAACAAAACTCATATTTTAAATCACGTTTATCGTTAATATCATTTCTTTACTAAACATTTTGCAATAATGGATTTTATATATATTTTTTTTTTGTTGAGTTTTTTTTTATATAAAATTCAAAATTATAATGTCGAATGACGTGTTCATCAATTGTAATCTCAACCTTTTGGTTATATCACCCCAATGCGTACGCTGATTAAACTGTCCCGCCATTACAAGAGTAGATAAGAGAATTAACCACCGCATCGAGAATATGGAATAATATAATATTCATGAAAAAATACAACTTCAATATTTAATCTCAGTACATAAATGCTTTTAAAAAAACCCTTTACACAGCGAAAAAGTGATTAGCAAAGATTAAATTCTCACATATTGATATACCCTTAAATGAGTATGACAAAAAATTAAGTCATGACTTATAAAACTGAACTTTTTCATCGTGAAGGCTGTGACAAGTCGTGTAACAGTGAACCGCAATATTATGATGACAGAAGGTATGGTCTTTTAAAAACATTTTTCTCAAGACATCACCACGTATAATCTTCTATAAGACCTAGGCTGTCATAGAGAAGATTTTTCTAGAACGTTTTAACTTAGCCACAAATTCTTAACAGTGGTGTTTTATAATATATACTCTGCCAAATTTTTAAGAATACTGATTGGTCAATCAATAATTATCATTATTTCAAAACACTTCCAAAACGAAACTATTCTACTCAATAAAACTGACTTCAAGTTCGATAGTACTCACTTCAAGTTAGAGGACAAAACAGTGTCTAAGTATATAGCAACTGTAACAACGTTATCAGGTATAAATATTCCTTTACGAAAACGCCTTACAAAAAAATAACTTACGGCTATTGATACTGAAGTATAATAAAAATAATAAAAAGACAATAACATGCTTAGAACATAAACTGATTTAAGATAAAGCTAAAAGATGTTTATTTTTACTAGAACAATAAATAGAGATATACTTTATTTGTTTGGATTTTCAAGGGACCCCAAACAAAATACATTCTTTAATTAATAGAAAATTTTTACTTACTAAAATTAGTATCTGAATTCTGAACAGCGATGCAGGAGCACTTAAATGTATAGACAGAGTTATATCGCGAAAGATTTCGTTCTGAAATTAAATAATTTTTGATAGATAATAAATAATAATCTGTTCTAGTTAAAACTGGAAAGGAATCGTTACAATAAACACGATTTTATTATTAAATGAGAGAGAGTAAAGTATCGGCATTCTTTAAAAAGATATTTGATTTTTATACTTTATATCAGCTGATGAGATTATTAGTACAAAACTAGGAGAAGTTTAAATAGCTAAAATTGTTCACAGGAATTCAGGATAAATAATTTCAAACGACGTGTTGATTTTGGTTGAACGTTTCGTTAATTTTTTAGGTACGTTAAAAATTATAACCTTTGTATACAACAATATATGTAAATCAATTCTTCTTTTATAGTACAATCATACCTTAATCATACTAGTTCACACTTTAAAATATATTATTGTGTAAACATATAAATTATTAGTACACATTATGAAATTAACAAAAAAAATCTTTATAACAATTTAACTTTCTACCAACTCAGCTGCAATACTTAACCACCCAGTTGGTGCGAATGGTCATGCTAACATAACCACCGCACCGTCTAGGATATCTTATTACTATTTGTTCATCAAATTCTAGCTGTCATTGTTAAAATGTCATTATAAATGCTACTTAAAGTATTTGTATCTGTTCTTAGGTTAATTGTATTATTTCTTTTTATACGAATCATTTCACTAATGTTTCTTTTAAATCAATTCAATGTCCAAAATCTTCAATGTCCAAAATAGTTGCCATGTCAAATTTGATATTGTGTCCGATGCTAAAATGGTTCTCAGCTAACGCAGAAAATTTTGTTTTCAGTATATCGATCGGTTTAAAATCATGTTTATGTTGATTTAGTCGTTTCTTTAATTTTTCGTTTAGTTTGTCCCATGTAGAACTTTCCACACTCACACGGTACTCTGTAAACTACTTGTGACTCTTCCCATTTATCAACTTTATCTTTAAACTTCATGTAGATGAAATTCAATTTCACTAAATTATGAAACACAAGTTTTACATTTGTTTTATTGAAGAATTTCTTAATTTGATTTGATACTGAGTTGATTAAGGGAAAGCTAATAAACTTTTTAATTTCCAGTCTATTATCTTGTACATTTTTATCTTTCTTATAATTATTAAATATCGCGTGAATAAGCCAGACGGATAATTATAATTTTCAGCAATTTTTCTATTTTGCCCAAATTTTCTGTGTAGAACTGTTCGCTTCTCAACGACAAGGATCTAAACGCGAATACCTTGATGATTCTAATTTTTTGACTCAGAATATGGTTAGAGTAGTAATTGAGACATCTCCCCGAGCTAATAAGCTAAGGTTTAACATACCAGCTGGTTAAGATGGAGCCATCATCGTTACGTATGACCAAGAAGGCAATCGATTATTCTTCATTATTATTTCTATGGTAAACTGAAGCCTCTGTTGATCCTATTAAAGATGTTCAACAATGTTTTTACTTTATCCTTTGGGATTGCCCGGATCGTATCATCAACATGCTAATACTTATATACCCACTTACTATAATATGTAAATACATACTAATATTTCATGTAAGTATGAAATAAATTTTGCAATTAAATTTGATAAATCTCTAAAAAATAATATAAAAAAATATGTAGTCAAGATCACTGTATCATATCTTTTAACTGTATAAAAAAGCTTGTCTTAAAAACTTAAAAGTAGCCCTAAAGATTTACTTGAACAATATGATGTGTCAGACGCCAAGATACTAAAGCTTTCTACTTAAACGTAATATTTCTATAAAAAAGGTTTGATCACATGAATATGATTGAAACTGATAATAAAATCAAAAAAATAAAACTTCAAATTTAATTTTAAACTTTAACTTAAACTTCAATTTTAATTTTAAACTTAAACGACAAAATTAAATTACCTACCAGTAGTCTTTATTCGAATGTAAGAAGCTGTATTCATCATTAATTAGATTTCAATTTTCGTAGACTACAGCACATTTTAATCAGAGTACATAATATAATGGGAATACCTAAATCTAAAAAAAATCTTGAGGTTATCATCAAACTCGATAACTTTTTCAACAGAAAACGAGATTGCCAAATACGTGGAATATTCTGTCTTGAATATTCGCTGTAAAATTCCATTAAAGCAATATTTTATGTGTAAGATTTTTTCCTTATTTTAATTGCTTAACGCCTACCTTAAGTTTTCTTTGTACTTGTCTGTTAATAGAAAATATCTTATTTTATACCCAATTAGTGGTAAGTTGAAATAAAGACAGACAATAAAGTACTGCCGTAAAAATACCGTGACACATATATATTCTATTTGGTCGTTGTTCACGTTAAGACGGTACAGAGTTTTCGATTCATATTTATTTGTACTGCAGATCGCTATATTACAAGAAAGTAATCAATTAAGCTCGATGGTATGTGTTTGTTGTGGCCGAGACGAGAAATTATTTATTGAAATTTCTAACTGCGATATCTTTCTAAAATTTAATAAATTGTTATTCACTATTTCGAAATTCTTACAAAAAAAAAACTCAAATTTTTACTTGAAGTTGGCAAAATCACTTATTTATATAACAAGCTTGTTATAAACAGTTGTTCGTAATCAATTTATGTGTTTGTAATAAAATATTTTAATAAACATATCCTCTGACTTGTTATTTCACGCACGTCTAATTTATACGATTGAAATTTCTCTCAATTCTACGTGTCTTGGATATAATGTAAAATATAATACAGAATAATATGAGAACCGTAATTGTATTCATATGAAAATTAGACTTTTCATAGACATTGCATCTAAAAAACGTACCTTATATATCTGCAGATATTCAAAGGCTGTAATGTACAAGTGATAAAGAAATTTTGTTGATCAAAACAATATATAGTAGAATATATACTCATCTATAAGTACATAAGTAGTTCATTGAATCCTTTATTTTATCTGTAATAAAATTTGTACATTAAACGCGATATAAAAACGCAATTTTAACGAGATCGATCAAAAAATAAATAAAAAGTAATCATAAAAAATATACGCTTCCTTGTATCAAATTAAAGTTGAAAACATTCTGTCAAAACATCATATCAGGCTGAAAGTTTACGAGCAAGCCAGATGAGAGCCCGACGAAATTATTTTTTGCAAACGCTACTGACATGAATTTTCAAAGCACAAAGAGGACAATAGTGTCTAAAAGATATTGGATTTTCAAGATCGTAGTAAATGGATTTATTTATTTGGGACGAGTTGATAGTCGTATTTATAAACATGAACAAAGTATTTATTCTTAGATACTTTAATTTCTTTATACTTTTAATGAACTGTCACCAAAATGTACTGAACTCTGCTTGTATTTAGATAAATTTTAAAGTATTACAAATTTTATCTAAACAAAAAAAATATAGATGAGATTGTAATTTTCGTTAATTTCATTTTGACATTTAAGAACACTACAAGCTTCAAGTTTGTTATTTTAATAAATGTATAATATTTTCAATAATAACAGCTGAAAAAAATCTTTCTTTGTAGAAATTTTAAGACTTTTTAATATCATTATATAAATACGAATCTTATACAAATTATAACCATTTTTTTAAAGTTTTTTTTTACAGAAAAAAAATATTATATATTTTTTCTGTTTCTCTTGTCTTTTAATAAACTATAATACTGCTTAAAATGATGTCTTATACTTACATATATATACTCTATCTGCTTTGAAATAATTATTTAAAAACTACGGACGGACAATATATTGAATACGTACTGTAAGATAACAGTTTTAACAAAATTAATGAAATTAAAAAGAGATAACTGTATGTAAAAAATTTAATTTATTATTATATAGGTTTCATAACAATTGTTTGTCACAAAATTGGTCTCATAAGATTGTTATTTCATGAGATATTTTTTTCTAAAAAACAAGGACCGATATTAAACATGATACAAAGTTCCAAATATTTTTTTAGATATTCACAGATTTTTATAACGCTTTTGCCATCATTTGATCAACATTAACAATTCTTTAATAAATTAAAGTTGTTTTATAATCACTTTTTATTAGTTTTCACAAAGTATCACTTCCAGAATAAATCAGACTCTTAATAAAGGAACGTTTCTAGTTGGAATTGATAGTTTTAAACAATGCACTTTACGCTAATAGAGGATTTAACCTGATTGCAGTCGAAACTTTATTACGAAGGGATAGTTGATGATCCATTACCGTGGTACGTCTACTATAATGAAATAATGGACCCACCTGAGTGAGCGATGGGAGACAAACAAATTTTGTTTTCCGATTTAATTCAATTTTGTTCGACATTGTAACTCTGTCGTCCTATTTAAATTAGTAGGAAGTAAGATTAGACTTTATATTAATTGTGAACTAATTGAGTTCGCACACACAAGACTAACGAGCATCGTCAAATTAAACACAGATTTACTGAATATATATCACATAGAAATAATTCAGGTTCATATGATTTAAAAAATTCAATACTTTTTCAATAAAATATGTTAAGTTTTAAGAAGATTTATATTCCGTGATGCTGGAATTAATCAAAGCCGAGAGCTGAATTCTAGGAAGCGCATCCTATTACTGAGATAAAAAAAAAAATTAATTGCAAATAAAATGTAAGAGGAAGTAAAATAATGTACTAGTCAGAGGAGTGGCTGTCAAAATATCCTGTAATTTAGGTCCAAGTACGGACGAATTGTTAAATTGCTAACTACCTAAATATTGAAAACAAGCCGACATCTGATGGAATCACAAACTGCGTCAGATAATATTTGCTGATGTTAGTTATGCTCCCGTCAGAGATTAATGATAGGAATTTAAACGTACCCCAAATATATAATATATTTTAAGATCTCGGTCATAGGGTTGTTTTCTGTTTGGACATATTCATACATTGATAAGAATGAATGCGATAGTAAATTATATAGCTGGTTGTAACTATTTTGAATATTAAAATTGATTTTACGTGAAAAAACAAAATTTATTTATTTACTATATATGGTAGTGTGATACGACTTAATGTTTAACTAAAATAACTTTAATTGTAACCTTCAATTACTGTAACCTGTGCTATATAACAATAAATACATTTACATCATTTGTTTACTGAATAACTACTGAATAAAAACATAAAAAGATTTGAAATTAATAAAGAGAACCCAAAAAATTAGGTACCTAAATTTCAAATAATATTTGTTATATGAAATAAATATAAAGATATCAATGTATGCATTTCCACAACAAAACAATAGCTTATCTAAACGATTTGTAGTCAAAATTAAATATGAAATTTCAACAGTGATTCCGTATAACATCAAACACTGGGGAATAATTCAAGAAGCTAACCATTTCTTTAGATAAGACTATAAAACTTTGCAAGAAAATGAAATGCTGATGTTTTTTATGTTATTTTTTACTTCCACAAATGGTAATATTTAGAATAAACTAAAGCAACTCGTCTCTGTGAAGAATACTAAGCGAGAATCTTGAAGTTAACATATAACCGACTGGCATGGAAGATTTTATGTGAATTACAACGCTATTTTCATTTAATATTAAATAAATCTAACATATTTTATCTCTTATTGCACAAAACGAGATAAGATGTTTGTGTTTATGTATTTATATGTCTTAACATTATTGTAAACTATTATAATTTCAGGTACCTTTCGATTTTAAAAACCTTTTCGATTCATTCTCGATTTTACTTCGATTTTAAAAACCTTTTCGATCGATTTTAATATTTTTTTTAATGGAGCTACATGATTAAATATTACAAATTTTCGGATAAGCACCTTATAACTGCATACACTGTAGATGTTCTAATAAACTTTAATTTTCAGACCGTTAGGAAGTCGCGAAATTTCTTAAGCCAAATCATTGGATTTGACTTAAGAAATCAAATAGCATAGTATACAACCTGTTTAGCTGGAATAATTGAATACAATTTCCAATCAGCAATTACCAAGCGCCACCTAAATCATATATTGCGGCGTTAATAGAGATTACTGCTCAAAGTGGCAATGTCCTGATTCAGTCAGAAGACGGCACCCAATAAGCTTGTTGATTGCTCCTTGAACAGCCTCCTCGTAACAAATACAATCTGTTAACCTTTCAACACCTACGGTATAAAATGAATGTTGTTTTAATTTGATATTGTTACGTGTTTTTAAAATTCTTGATCGCATTAAACGATTATACGATAGAAAATAATTAAATATAACATTTTAATAACATACTTAGTTTAAAACAAAAGAACAACTATATATATTCCTAAGTTAAACCGGTCAAGTTATTATCTTAGTTGTATCTACAACTTATTTCATTATGTTCGCTTCCCGTCTTATCAGTAAATTTGTTTTTTTTTTAATAGACTCTGTAACTTCCTTAAGTTTTCCGATATCCGTCCACTTAATTAACTTTTAAAGTTCATTATAGCCTTCATGCTAGCATCCTCTTTGCTGTAATATTTTCTAACCTATTTGTGACTTTTGTAAATAAGAAAAATAATATATACATATATAATGTCCTATAATAACAGAAAACTGTTTTATATTATTCATTATATAGGCGTTAGAACAAAAAAATCTTAGCCCATAGATAAAAAGGTCTTTGTTATAAACTACCGTTTAATTGTTAATATTATTCTAGCCTCAGCGGCCTTTAAATTAAACCTTTTTAAATATTTAAGCTACCAATTAGCATTCCATTATACTTCAACGGGTAATATTCATTAGACCGCTTACAATGGAAATAGATGAAAGGATTTGCCACAGGATAATGTGCCGTATATAAAGGGAATAAGTGTATGCACATTTCAGTTTTTACGTCAATTGGCGAGTCGCTCTTCATCTAGAGTTCGTTGGAGCGCAGTCACAAGCCTGAATGGGATAAATTATAAGAGGTATATCATTTAACCCGCAAATCCTCCCCCTCCCCCTACGTAGTAGGGGGAGATTTATACTAATAAAATATAAATATATGTACTATTATAATTTTTGATTTATATTTCTTTTACATAAAGCTTTCTGATTTATGTATGCATTGCGTGGTCGCATCTATACCTTACATTGTTTTGTTCATTGTTTGATCATTGTGTTAAATTGTAGGCACTGTTTAATCGCTAAATGTTTTCCCTTAACCCACCACCGTCTGACCAGGTCGCATCGTATGAATACTGGAGAGGTTTCATTCAAACATCAAGGAGGTTCGTTATCCAACCGCAGTGAAACGGAATCTCGCGATACCCGAATAGCTGTTTTTAAGTGTTAACAGTTCACTGCTCTTTTATTGACGGTTTGGAAGTTATTTTATGTGTCTGGATTCAAAACAATGAAAAGTATTTATTTGATATTAAGAATAGGCTATATAAAAGAAAGGCACAAAGATATTATAGTGCACAATAATACATTGTGAAATAAAATTTAAGTCTTTCCTTATCCCTCGCTTAAGATAAATTACAGATTAATTCTTAATATAAATATTAGATACGAATCCAATAAATTTCTTTGCAATTATTAATTAATTATATTGACTTAATTATTACTGAACTCATTAAAATATTATCTGCGATACATGCGTAACTATTGCTCAATGTTTTTTGTTTACTTTATTTATTCCTATAATTTAGCCAACAGATTACAAACTACTGTGAAGTTTTCCGATATTTATTTTGCTCGTAAAATTCCTTTAACAATTTTTGTACCAATAGCATATGAAAATGTATGCTTATAATATTGTTATTAAATAATAACAGATCAAAGCATTTGAGACTTCAAACATGTTTAGTGAGAATAGGTAACTAAGTAAATATTTATACTCGCCGATATAATTAAATTTGGTCGTAAACAAAAGACATTTTCACATTTAAATTAATAAGAAATATATATGTATATTTATATATATTATATTTTAACATCTACATAATAAAGTAGTTATAAATATTTTAAACTACTTCAAAGTTTTGATATTTTACTTTAAATAATTTTTTTTTCTTTTCATTTCATTTGTTGTACATTGACGCACTAATTTTAACAAAGAAGACAAAGGAATGGAGTTTTATTTACGAAAATCAATGCCCAGCGAAAAAGTTACTGTCAAACAATGATAAGATAATAACATATGGTACATTTTGGGTATTTACTTATCCGTTGTGGATATTTAGAACTCGTAAACGAACCAGCAGTTGACCTTCCACTAAATGGAACGACTCCCTGGCCACTGTTACGTAACTTCGTTGGATTCAGAAGGCATAAGACGGGTCTAGCAGTAGTTTAGTCTATCTAGCAGCAGTCTAGCAGTCAGAGATCATCTAGTCTCATTATATTTTTAAAAAAACCTGTGAATCTAAAAGGAAGAATTAAGAACAATCAGCTGAAACCTCACAAGAACCGGAACATAAAGCACTTTTTGAATAGATCTTCCTTCAGCAGCAGAAGATAAACTAAATTGATGCTCATCAGGTTTGACGATATATGTAAATGATTTCTAACATTTTCAACTTCTTATATAATAGACTATATTTTTATATGCAAAATAAAAAAAAATTGTATGAAACTTTGTACAGATATTCCATATTAATGTCACTCTACTAAGTATAGTATCAGATATTAACTATAAACATAATTCAGAAAATTTTAATTTACAATTGATGAAACTTTGGTTATAAAATTAACCGAGATACTTAAAGTGAAAATTGTATTGGCTTTAAGTTGTCTTGGGTTTAATGACGTAAGTTGGATTGGACATCCCTTTGCAAGCCATAATTGAAGTTAAAATTACCTAACGTAATTTGTACTGCTAGCTGTGCTATATAACGATACAAAACCATTTTTGCGAACAAAATCAGATATTTGAAAGTTATTTATATCTTTTACTATTGCAGAATTCAAAACACATTCCCAGCTTTCAAGAGACATTCAATTTGGTTGGTAGTTTAGGCTTATCTGTCAACAAAGAGGGCACAATGGACGATCAAGGAGGCTAATTCTAATTTAGTCTGCGGATCCTTTGGCTGTTAGTGGATAAGGTCAGCTGTGTATGTACAAAAGCTCTAGTTAGGTTTGCGATATTTTAACTTTGGTTTTGAAAATATAAAGTCTCAGAAATCACTTTAAAAAAATCATAAATAAAACACAAATCTTAATGAAAATGTATAAAAAAAGGAATATATTGAATTTGAAAATGTTATGAATATAATTAAATTCAATAAATCAACTTTATTTATTAGTTCTTAAAATTTAATATATATTTATCAGTCAAATAAAGATGTAAAGGTAAATAATCTTTTCTTATTATAACTATAACTTCAGTATGACAGCATATTATCTTAGACTATTTTTATTATGAGCTTATTCAAATAAAATATAAAAAAAAGGAAGCGTCAAGAAGTTTAAGAATAAACAGAATTCTAAGTAATAACATCAGATTCAGATAATTTTACGACATTAAACACATTCCAAAAAACTTAAGCGTACCAAGAAACACGCAGAACTTTTATTACCCATGGATTTATTCAAAAGTGAATACCAAATTCTGTGAGATCCTCCGTTTCGAGAGATTTATGTAAACTGTGAATAATGCAGAAAATGTGTGCACAGCCCAGAAAACTTTTGTCTTTAAATATATACAAAAATATACCAGAACTTTTACCGTCACAATAATAAATAATTTTCCATTTATTATAGTTGTACAATATAAGAAATAATATATAGCTTCCCTAAGTTTTTGTACGTTCGGTTTTACTAATTGAGGCTTATATAAGTATGATTTATTTTTAAATTAATTAATTGGATTTGATGTATCAATTAAAATATATTTATCATAAATCAGTTGTACACGATTTCGGTTTGTTAAAATGTAAATTTTTTCATGATTTTTTAAAGTTTGTCTGGCAAAAGTCGCTTCTCAGCATTAAAACCGCTTTGTACAGTGTTTATTTTTAAGGTGTCTTTCTATTCTATCTATTTGAGGGTTGTAAATTAAATAGTATTATTATTTATTCAATGATATATACTATATTTTTATTTAGAACATAATATGTAATTTGAAAAAAAAAATTACGTAACGTCACAGACATATACACTGAACAACTTTAACGATATTTGGTATAGAAATGTTATAAATGAGGAAGTTGTTAGTATGAACATATTTTACTGCATTTAAATTACATCCTCGAATATCGATATATGCATGTTTTTTTATTTTTTCCAATCGACTTTATTGTGCAGAAAACCTTTAAAATATAAGTACACAATTTTCATTCCTTTTAGTTTAATTTCTAAAATAAAAAAAATATATATTTACATAAAATTGTTGTAAATGTATATCAATGATATTAAGTTTTTATAACAAATATCAAAGGGTCTTAGTATAATAAGAAATAATATATTTTATTATGACCAATTTATGAATCTATATTAGGTATATTTTGTACACAACCGTTTCATTTAAGATCTTTACCTTTATATCGAGAGAATTCTACAGAAAATTCCGTATCTATGCAGTTGGATGCAATAAGTGAAGATCATTGTTATAGAGTTATTAGTATTCAATAATCAATTCGTATAATTGTTTTTGTACATTGTACCCCAAACGGTATTATTTAATCGTACCGGTACAATTTCATACTAAATGCGGCTAATACCGAGCATATTCTGAGAAGAGACGTTTTAAATGTTTTGTCAAATTTTGAACCCTTTGTAAAACAATTTCCTGCAGACATTATTAAACTGCTGTGTATCGGAATTTTCTAATTTTCTTCAACAATATCAGCTTAGGTTTTTGATAGATTTTTCTAATGCCACAGCATTTTTTACACTCCCGAAAGAAAATTAAATAATAATACACAGTTATAGTATAAGTTTCGTACAAACTGCAATACTGTCAGTTTAATGAGTAACCGTCTTACTGGCACTTGAACTTCTATTGATATTTATATGAGTCACCTAGTATAAGTGAAGAAATGATCTTCATTTAGATACTATACTAATTAAAATCTTAAGAACACTCAAGGTAATATTAAATTAAATTACAACCTTCACATTATTCATTACAATTATAATCCTTACTACAGAGTATTTTATATCCATAGGATTTGTCAATTTCCTATCTAAGAAGAGTCTTTGACAGGAGCACTTTGGTTGCATCAAGAACACTGATGACGTCAAGAATTAGATTGTTTCGTAATTGGAGTAATGATTCACTCTGAAGCATATCCAATAAAAGCATGCTGTTTGCCACAAGATGTTTAAAGAATAAAATGATTTGCATAAATGAATAAAAGTTATCGTAATATGTTGTAAATGTTAAGAAATATAAAGTAATTTCCTATAATTTGTTTGAAGTTAATACAATTTTTGCTATTCGTGATATTAAAATAAACTATTGGTCATAGTTTGATAGTTTCTGACGGTTATAGTTGAAGTCAGTAATCTTATATACGATTCAAACTTCTTGATTTTAAACATACTGAACGATCACAATAAAAAAACTGTTTTCTCAAATAATCTTTTTTTATAAATAAAGGATACTTTTTTATACTTAATATTTAATCCATAAAAATTTATAGTTATATATATATCCAAAAATAATTTTAAAGTGCCATGTGAAATTCCAAAAAACAAAACATTAAAATATTTAAATGAAACTAATATTTTTCGGACAAACTACGCGGATTTTTATCATTATACACGGGCAGACGAAATGTGATCTCATCTCATCTCATCTGGTCTGGCCGTGATCACGGTTGCTGAAAAGTAACCGAAACGTCGGGATTATGTAGGTTTTTTAATAATAATAATCCGCGTAGTTCATTCGAAAAATATTAGTTTCATTTAAAAAAAATAAAACTCGCGAAAATCTTAGATCTCGTTATAATTAAAACATTTATTATATAACAAAAGTATTTAATAAACTTCACTGATATTAAATATAGCGTTATATTTATAAAACCACAGCTAAAATCAGCGGTGGGTTTTGTCTTTGAAATGCTAATCAGTGTCCACAACAAACTGCACCACATTTTCCTCTCGTCCCTAAATTGGCGGTTTTGTGTTCCTGAATTAATTCCTCTGAACAATATAACTGATGCGCTTTCAACGTTATCACCTGATTCATACTCACTTCATACATAGAATATTAGGTAATTAATAGGAGGTTGTATGACAATATATAAACTCATAATTTTATAGACTGAGCGATCGATTACATAATAAGCTAAGTTTACATAAATTACGTAATTAATGAAAACCAGCCACTAACATTAGAACCATAAAATGCAGCATTTTTTTACCTGACATAGTTCTGTAGTAATTACTTATGCGGTACAAACATGTTTTATGTATAGGTGAAGTCAAATCACGCAGTTTAAAGAACATGTTACATGGAAAAGTACGTCGTACAAAATAACCAGAGCAAAAAAATGTAAAAAGGGTGGCGTAATAAAATAGATTAGAAACACTCATTCTAAATTATTTGATTTAAAAGCCTTTTTAAAAATATATACGACTGGAAGTCATAGAAAGAAATATGCAAACTTTTTCACAATAAGCACAATACATTCCCAAACTGCTTTTGTATTCATAAAAGCTATGGTACTTATTGAACAAACTTTCAGAATGGAAACTTTATAACGACGTCATTTCATTGTTATACTTCATATTGATACAGCATATTTGAAGTGAAGGATTTTTAGTTAAAAAAAAAACAGTACCAATGGAAAAAACTTAAAATAAAAGTGTGTCAAACTCTTCAAGCAACCAAATATTTCTACTGACGCTAATCTAATCACTATTTTGACCAGCTTAGGGTGGCCATTAAGTCAGTAGTAGTAAAAATGTTTCTCCTCTCTTAAGTTAAACTTAAATTTCAATTAGAGTTTTAATATCTCATGTTTACCTTTTTATCATCAGCGAGTCTTTAGGTTTGAAATATTTTTAAAAGCTTTTAGGCCAATTAGACGTACCGTTCCGCGTATTAAAAAAATATATTTTATTTCACTATTTCTGGAGATTCTACAACTCTTTTAGTATAGTTTCGCTTTATAACCGTTTGTTTAGCTGTTTATTCTTGTGTAAAATGAAAATTTTGTCACATATTTTTATATTAAAAAGTTTATAAAGGACCTATCAGATCAAAATGAATTTATTGCCAAAAGGTATTTTGAGCGCTCATTAATGATTAAAAATTGTTTGTAATAAATATATAATAATTTATTTAAATTAAATTAAAAATATGTAACTGAAACATATTAAAATAGAATTCAATTTACTGATTCCATATGCGAATATATCTTTATTTTCTCGCCTATTTCTCCGGATGCACACAAAACGCAGTAATTGTATCCTAAAGCCTTGCAATATTATCACGGGTATGAGATTTAATCTTCTAAGAGTTTCTAGAGCTTGAAATTTTACTTGAAAGTTATATTCTTTATTAAAATTATAATGTTATTATTGTGATGATTTATTTTCTTCATCGCAAGAAGTAATGATGTGCATGTGTATATTTTATTTACGAGGTAGGATTTACGGTGAGTAATTACATTTTTAAAGTTCGGGTTTCATTTCTGGACTTCAACACTTTCCAATAATTTTCCAATTAGTGTTTAAATTATTGTCAATATAAATGTTATTGTGTAGCTCAACGTTTAGAATATTAATGTAGGAAGTGGAAAATGTAGAATAAAATTTAATATACAGGTGATAGAGCCTAGCTGTGGTCAAGTTAGTACAGCTCGAACATGGGCTGGCTCGACCGGGGTGTACCACCACTCACAGAAGATCGGCGTGAAATAGCCTTTAATGGCTGCGTTTTGTCCGATGAGTTGGGAGAAATGGTTTTCCTTCCCACTCTCTCGCCCTTTCCTGCCATCTCACAGTCAAAATCGGCAACAACACCCCTTATGTTGCAGATCTTCATGGGCGACGGAGACCTCCTTCCACCAAGCACGCCGTCTACTCGTTTCCTCATAACTACTATTTAATTTACTTTTTATTTGAAAAATTACTTCTTATTGAATAGATATCTATCGACTTACATGAAATATTAAATTTAGTTATAGTCTAAAAAATATTAGAAAAAAAAACTCACTAATATATTAGGTTAATATAAATAAGTATTAAAATAGTAATATATTAAGTAATTATAAAGTAAATAACCTGCCATACAATGAAATTATATTAATATTAATAATGTGAAATGTCAAACTTTCACAGTACCAACCGACACATCAGTAAACAAAGTTCAACAAAAAGGAATAATCTTTTACTTAGCCTTCATTCCATTTTACCAATTTTTATTTTATATACAACTGACGTATGTATATACACTCCAAACTGGTACAATAGCACCACCAAATGCCAGCTTTCAGATATTGCAACAGAAATGTAATATTAGTGTATTATTACAGACCACAATACCCGCTATGAATAGAACGCTTAGTCTGATATTATTTTTCAGATATTAGAAGAGCTCAACTTTACAAGTGACCTAAAATTTTTGTAAATACATGTCGTTGCAATGAAGTTCTTAGCAAATAAAACCTTTAGATTCATAGACATTATAAATCAGTTTAATAGCTAAATAATAATTGCTGATGACGTAATATGTATTATTTATATAGTAGTTGTTATTTGAAACAAAATTATTCAGGTTTAACTAAGACTCCGTTACTCTGTTAAGAACATAAGAGTAAGATTTAAACCTGTTTCTTATATAACTCAATGCAATTCAGTTAAAGCAGTGCAAGTAAATGAAAAGGAAACAAAATACGACTAAGAATGATGAAGTTGTACCAAAACCAATATTAGTTTATATCTTAATTAACTTTCTGCAAGAAGCGGGAGCTACTTCCTTTGTTTGTATAAATCAAGTTGTTTTTTTTTTTTTACCTTACTCTCCTATTTTTTTTACTTTCAATTTAGTATTTCAAGTATTATTTATCTATGACAGACAGTGAAGAAAAGCATGGTGAGGAAACCTGGAATTATAATTTCAAATTATTAGTTCGAAATCGCCAATCCGCCTTAAGCAACGTGGTGATTAATGATTTTAGCTTCTCCATGTGAAAAGAGCCTTTGCTCAGCAGTGGGCACCGATAAGCTGGTGATGGTATCAAGGATCAACTTATTTGGATTTGCCGTGTTCACTTAATAAATAAGTTTATTTAGAAACAATAATAAGTAAGAATGTTCTTTTATGATTAAATAGAATCTAGTTCGTAGAATGAAAATAAGTTTATTCGTGTAGAGCTTGAATAAAAAAAACAATGATAGGAAAGTACATTTTGAAAAGAATAGAAGATTAACAATTTGAGGATTAAATTTGTTTATAAATTAATTTCTTAGAATTTTAACATTGATTTAAAAAATATTATTACCTCATGAAAAGTTTGAAAGTCTTAATGGACTTGCAATGTATCAAACCTAAGCACTACCTTTGTATTTTCTTTGTTACCCAGTCTTTGTAGTATATTTTCTTATTCTTTCCCCTAGTCTCGAAAAGAGAACTGATTTTCTAAATAATAAATTATGTAACAATATCGCAACAAGCAAAAACGAATAAAGAATAATTTACAAAATTTAAAACAGAAATTTACATATTTAAAAAAAAATCAATTTATTTTTTTCTCCTGTTGTATGTAGGAGAAGCAAAAAATTTTAAACTCAAAACTATCAGTGAGTTTTCACAAGACTCACTTGCACAAGAGTGTTGGTCAACCTAATTGTAAAAACTGTAAGTGCTTAAAATATTTAGGAAAATCCACCATCGACAATGTAGTCAGCGATAAACTATTGCTATTTCGACCTAGATTCTACCAATAGAATATTTTTAATTATTTGGTATTTTATGCTTTATAACCCACTTAAATTCACTAATAATAAAACGTAATACAAAGAGGCTTAAACTAAAATGGAGCGCGACTTTGTTGATATATTTGAGTTGCAATCCGTTAGCAAATTAAGCCACAACTTTTCTGCATTTCAGCATTTAAATTTAAAAACGACATTTTTTTCATAGCTCGAAAATTAATACCGAAGGTCAATTTTAGCAGTAATAATTCTATAAAAAATTCTTTTCATTCTATTCAAAATTTATAAAGATTTTTCAAATATCACCATTACTTCCTTTCCTTACCTTTAAAGGTTTTTTCTCACTTTCTCAGGTTTCCATAATCAGGTCTTATTGTAATCACCATGGGACCATTTGTGAAGTCTAAATTTACAAATAAATAAATAGTAATATGGTTTTCTCGTGGTTGCTATTGTCAGAACTGGCCCAAATTCAAATGGAAAAAAACGAGAAGCATCAGCCTCCGAAAAATAAACATCAAAATCGCTTCGCACAGTCGAAAGTTGTTAAGTAACAAACATAAAAAAGTAAAAATAAGGTCGAATTGATAAAATCCCTTTTTCTGAAATCGCTTATATATTGAAATACGATTACCATAATCGACTGGCTCACAATTCTATTATTAAAGAAGTCGCTTGATTAGTTTCGAGTTTACCTAAAATTGGCAGTGGCATATTAATACAGTATGAAATTTATTGTTTGGATCGAGTAACGGAATCTTTTATGATCATATAACTCTGTTGTGCAAATCTCTATATATACTTTAAAGGAGCTTGTTATGGTCTAAACTATCTATTTCAAATTCACCCAGATTCAGATTCCTAAGCCAGCTCACCCAACTCAAGATCTTTGATTCTTTTTTAATTTTCCCTCTTATTACTATTAATATTTCCCTTTTTATTTAATTAAGCGATTTTTTTTTATTTGCGATTAAATAAATAAGACTTAAAGGAACAAATTTTTTTTTATAATACTCAAACAGTTTTTTCAAAGTACGAAGTAAGAATGAAGAGCCACAATATAACAAATATTCGTATGTACATTAATGAACTTATTGCCCGTATTGCATCGTCCGGTTAGGTGAAGCTCAGTTATTGGAAATCTCAGACTAATAAATATAGATAATAAGCGCTCCGATGGTGTAGAAAGCGAGCAATTAAGATCCAATATCACATTTATTTTTACTCAACTAATCCTGTCAAGTTTGCACGACCTATATAAAGGCTATCAAGTTGATTTCAAATTAATCACGTATGTCACAGATTAAACTAAGATTTTCTCCAATAATTTTTTGTTATTTTTTAGTATAAACTTATATTATTTGAACTATAATATATAAATAAGTAAGCAGAAGTCTATATAAGAACCGTGAAAAAAGTCTGCCTCCATAAGACCTGTAAGAATACATACGTATAGTTCATTTGTATTCTAAAAACATAAATGCAATGCTACAGAAAGGAATTCGAACCAATACATTCTATCGATACTCTGCCGTAACTAGACTGGACGTTAGGATTACGACGTATCTCGAAAACTAAATTTAGTTTATATTTACAATGTGTTACTTCCGGGCTTGAGATCTTCAGCTACATTTATAGAATACATTTTTCCTATAACTCTAGCTGCGTGACATTTAAATTAAAAATAGAATACAAGCTGCATGTTGGAAATAAATTTCTACGTTTTTGTACGATTCTGTTTATTTATTTAAAATTTCCAATTTAAGATTTTGAAGTCAACTTGGGTTTGTTTTATAATAAACTTTATTAATTTATTTAATAAGTCGATGAAAATGATGTAAAATTTATTCCCTTTTACTAACGCAATATATGAGTTGCGTCAATCATTTGGATTAATAGTGGAAAATTTTAAGTTTTGAACTTAACCATATGAGCCACTTTAAAATTCAGGGCAGTTGAAGTGAAAAATAGGCTAATATATTTCTAGTTAGTTTAAAATAATCCTCATTTATTTTAGAGTTTTTCTCTTTTAGAATATTCAAACAGTTGTGAATTCGGATTTACTTCACATATTTCTGTTATGTTTTAGGATGTTTGTTTGAACTTAAACTAAAACATTGTAAATTTTGTTTAACGAGACAATCTTTCTGCTTTAAATTGTTCCAAACAATTTCTAGCTGTATTGGAATGTCAACAAAAAATTATAGACAAATTATCTTCATGAAAATATTAACATACTGCTTTCGTGTACTCTTCTTATTTTAATATACGTACATGAATTGAATTAATTTATTTTTAACTTAAAAAAAATCTATGCAATTAATAATTCATAAAATAATAGGTATTTTTATATTTTAAAGCAGAACAAGATGAGAATATGTGTCTACGAAATACATAACAACCTTTTTAGAGTATGTATCCCGCGGTTAAGGCATACCACAGAGTATGCAATGTTAAAACTTAGTTTTAAAACAAATAATTCTTCAAGGCTTCTATATTTCTGTTCAATTCAATTGTAAAATTATTTAATATATTTAATAAAAACCCTCTTAAGATTATTAAAAAATAAGTAAAATTACAATTTTATCGATTCCATTTTAAACAACTTTTGTGTATCAATGTTTATTGATTAAATTTTTATTAATAAGCAAACAGTTGTTATATTACAATTTTTTTTTTTTATCTCATACCAATAGTGCAAGCGTTTGATATTTTTATGGTCGAAATGAAAATAATTTTGTACGATAGGAATGTTATACGTTTTGTTTTTATTCTTTTGAAGATACTTAGATGTAATAGATAGAATTTTATATTTTCAGGGCACATTTTAAATTATATTATAGCGACGTTAAAAATTATACTTACAAAAGTATCTCACACGTACGCTATACTTTTAAAAATAAATTACTTCATAAAGTTTTCTAATCATTCTAAAACATTTTTTCTAGTGCATTACTGTCATGCCAACATGCTCTTGTAATTTTTTGAAAAAGGTCTGTGAGCGTTAAAATACAACCGGTACGTTTTTTAAGAGTTTCACGTTAAAAATATATTTTTGCTTTTAACTAGACATAAAATTATTTTTATTTTGTTTGATGAAATATATATTTTTGTTTATAGTATAGTTATAGTAATTTTATTATTAGTGGGTAAAGGATTGTTAATATTTTTTTGTTGCCAAGCATATTTAAATCAACAAAAAAGTTTACCTTTTTTATCACTATTCTGTTTGCAATTTTAATTACGTCTACATAACGTATCAAACAAGTTATCACCAGTATTTGAAATCAATGACCTTAACCACAAAAATAAATTTTACTGTTCGAAATACATGAAACATGAAATATTTAAAAAATCAATGCTCTAAAAACAAATTAATATAATTGATTTATGTATAATTTAATTGATATTGCAAGGGAAGTTAAATAGAATTGCACGATAATATTTTAAAAATATATTTCTATTTTAACTTAAATCTTATAAATAATCCTAAACGTGAGGTGGTAAAGGTAAGCCTTCTGGTCGCTGGCAGGTCAGAGCTCCACATCGATTGGGACAGCACTTAAGTGTCCGGGGACAATCAGAGTCTCCGGTACACGTATGACTGCATATCCACACCCCCCGGGGATATTCGGGGCAATTACCCGGTTTCTCTGGAAGAATATTTGAAATGCACGTAAACATTTGATGTTCTAGCTTATTTTTTCTGTAATTGTAAACTCAAAAGAACATGTGATTAGATTATGTAGGTAACCAACAGTGACAAAAAAAAAAAAAATGATTCCACTTAGTGTACAGAAACTTTAATTAATACAATTAAATAAAAGTCTTACGGCAATTTAATATTCAAAGGAAATAATTGAACCTTTTTATAATAGATAAAAATTGATAGAAATCCGAGCACTGGAACCTTCAAAGGTAATCCAATAGCACGCTGAGTTAGATTAATGGTTGTAATATTTATAGCAGCCGTCGATGTTGAGCGTAACAGGAAACGACATTATTACACCATAAACAATCTATATAATTAATCAATTATCAGAATTCCATTGCTTTAAGTATTTCTTATGCAAGTTGTACAGTAAATAATTATTCTTAACTTGTGTATCTTTCAATAATCTTTTGATTTTATGTCTGTTTTTTAACAGTCGAAATCTCTGCCATATTATAATAATGTCTTATTTAAAATTTATTATATGAATTTAGATTACGTACTTTAAAATCACACAAAACAATGACGTTTATATTGCGTTTTTAGATACAATTTGTCTTTAATTTGTGTTGCACGTTTACAATTTATTAACAAAACATCATTAGTAAAAGTAGTATATATAAATCGTTACCCAACGTTACAAAATGTCTCGTTGTCATGGGGTCAACACACATCGCTCCACCACATGCTGTTGGACAGCAGATCTGTGTTGTATTACAGGGATGTGTCAATCCACAAGAGGCGTCGCAAATATCCACAGACAGAGTCGGAGGGCACGAACCCTTCTCTGATGCCGACACTGCCGTTACTACATTGGAAAATGATATTCGTGCAATTGTTCTTATTAACAAGTACAAAAATTAAACTTCTTTAACCTGACATTAAAAAGTTGTTTGCATATATTCTGACATCCATTTTTTTCTCTTAAACTAGTTAATGAATATTTAAAACTTTATAACAGAGAGACATATTGTAGCTTTTCCATTGATATCCGACTGGTTATTTATAATTACAATTTGGCTGCAACTTGTACAGTTCACACTTATACACACTCCGTAATATGAAACTCACTCGTTGAAAAAAATATAAACACAGAAAACAATACAGTAGGTATATAAAAGATCGTTTGCAATATTAACACAATATAACTCACCGAATAGAATGAAATAAAGCCGTAACATCTCGTAACATGTGTTCACAGTCGTGTGTAACACTCGTTTGATAATTATTAACCGTCTCGATAGATATCGTGACACGACCTCTGGTTTATCTTTAAGCCGAAATTAATCTTAACGTCTGCTTTTTCAAATGTTGTATAAAATTGTTTAAGTATTTTTGTTCTATGTTAAATCAAAATGGTTGTATTATACATATAATTTACAAGAAATATATTCTATAACATTATATTCGCGTGTGAATATCAAACCAGAATTCTCATACGCCGTAGGGTAAGACGAAAAATATGACTCTTGTCCTATTTGTAGAAATCCATTTTCACCACGACACGGTAATGTTCTTATAAGGGATGTAAGTATGAGTGTCAAATATTTCTTTTACATTACTTTCGTTCACACTTCATAGATTTCGATGGATCTGGCTTCAGTTTGAAACAGGATTAGAAAATAAATGTACAGGAAAGAAATGTAGATACGGTTTCAATTACCATATTGGCAATATATGTTGTTAAAATCATGACTAACCCAAAAAACTTTTATATGGAACAATGTTATTCTAACGATGTTCACGATGACGATATTTTCAAGATTAAGCCAATGACCTTACTCGATCTGAGAAACAGAATATTTAAACATGAACAGCTTGAGACGATAACGACTTCACTTTAACACGATAAAACGCCGGTAAACATTTTTCCAATACTTATTGCGGAAACTCATCGGGTCGGTAGACGGCTGACAGAGATTTTTATTCACACCGTTTTTCTCTAGTTTTAAGATTTTTAAAACAATTTGTCGGAGTAGTATTTTTTTTACAAAGTAAGATTATATTTCAAATATTCGGAGGAGCTTCTAAAATATTTTAGATTTTAATGGATTTGAGTTTTTATTTTTAATATCCAAGCAAAATATTTCGATTAATTTGATATAAATGATACTTTTTAAATAATATAAATATATGTTTTAAATCTATTTCAATACGATTGTATTTATTTTAATTATATTTGATACAGATTATGTAAAATATATATAGTCGAACATAGAGGTTATCTTGAGGCCTTGACTATGTGACTGTGACCTAAATTATTAGAAATTCACACAACCGCAGTGGATACAAGTAAATACATTATTGACATTAGTATCAGCTAGTGATCATTGAAAAAAAAAACTAATTAATCGGTAAAAATAAACCGCAATAATCAAATAATAATACGAAAAGTTTAATCATTTAGACTATTATAGACTCAGAATTTTTCCTAATCATTTTACTATTAATTTCTAAGAGCATTTCGATTGTCTAACTAAACATGTTTCTATTTTTAAACACAAAAAAAACAATCTCACTGCATCCATTTACACAAGCCATTTAAAACAGTTTTTCCCTCCATAACAATTTTGTGTTGCTCCAAAGCAGTTTTCATTGAAAAGCAAACGGTACTTTGCTATCAAAATTGTTCAGATAGACATGTGAAATTAAATTGTATGATTCCCTGTTAACATATTTCCCAAATTAAAAATGTTGATTCTATAAATTTTTTTAACCGATGAAATGTACAAAAATGTTGTAAATAACTTTCTTTTTGGCAGCTACATATTTTGATGGGCTTTTCTTGTTCGTCTCTGTGATTATTTTTACAGCTGTACTTTATGTCTCGCTTCTAAGTCATTAAGAGCTAAAAAATTACAGTCATTATAATAGCAATTTACGCTGAAACCTCAACATTTCCGTTGTATTCGTATACGTTCTTTAATTTATTGTTTTAAACAGAAACTCAAATACTTACAGTTATAACAAGTCAGAGCATATTACTTTGCTCTTAAGCAAAATAATAATAATTAATTAATAAGTAAGATTTAAAAAAAATACTATTTCCCACAACTCTGCGTGAAACTATAATGGTTACAGAATGTCTAAAATCCAACATAAGTTATGTAACTACATACGTAAAGTTATCTCAAAGTACTCTAAAGTGTTTCTCTGGTTGGTCTTAGCTATCCAAATCTCGAGCACCATTGCAGTGGGCATAATAATTACCACTGAAACTTACCACGGACTAAGCAAATGTTACACATGTTTGCGATATTTTAATACGCTTCCAATTGTCACTCAAAAAAATATATTAATTTATTAAAGTAAATTTGTTAGTAAATTTATTAAATTGCTAATACAAATATATTATTTAAGCTATGGTTTTAAATCCAAAATTAATTCTGAAGCTAGTTACGTTTGACCCAACATAAATAGCAAGACGCGCTGTTGATCTAATTTTAAGTTTTTATTAGTATCAGGATTTTTTATTGTGAATAATCTAAAACATTTAAATCGTAAAAGTGAAAAGACAAAACTATTATTATCTAGACTTTATTATTAATAACAAATCAATATTATTATAATAGTTTTTTAGTTTATAACAAAAAAAGGTTTCCATCGTTTTTGTCAACATTTATCTTTAGAAAGAGAATAAATGGATTAGTTATATAAATGGAAAGATTTAAATCGTAAAGAATACGGCAGATCCTTGAAAGAGATTCTAACTAAAGGTCTGAACGAGACCCCTCAGGATTAAATCTCCTTTAACATTTCTACACCGTTCTGGCCAATGAACTCTACCGGCTTACGGTCCAAATAAGTCCAGAAACATGCTAATTAGGGTTTCATTTTACTTTCATCCCAAAATGGGTGGTTTTGTATTTATTTCAATCAAACATTTATTTAAAGCGGCGGAATAATAAGAAAAGAGAAAAGCAACTTTCCTTAGGTAACATGCAGATGCAGTAAATTGTAAATATACAGTGATTATAAAGAAATGTAATAAAAACGAGAGTCATAGATTTTTTTGTATGTGAGTTTTGTTACATCGAATACTTAAAGAAAAAAATTATATTATTTTGAAATTTTAACCGATGGCATGTTTTAAGTTATAACAATTTTTTAAAATAATATATAGAAAAGAAAAAACTTACTATGTTAATAAAAATAAATCCTTTAAATTTCCAGAATTATGATTGTAACATTTAAAAAAATTAAGCCTATAATATAGAGTGAATATACGCAGTTTGCGATCCGGATGGTTTTAAGGAATCCCGTTTGTGTCAAAACTTTTTGTATTACATTTAAAGAAAATAGATAACTTGAATGAGTAAACAAATATATTTTAAACAAAAAGATATGTATACATACAAATTACTACATACGTACCTAGCATTTCACTGAATATAATTAACATATTAGACAATAACACAAGTTACAGACACATACATACATATGTATAATACTTTTAAAAATCTTGACCTCTAGTTTTTTATTATTTACTACTCGTAAAAGAGTTGCAGCTATAACTGCTAATGTAATCGGAAGAAAAGAAAGGTAATGGTAAATGGATTACCATTACATCCAGCACAGTACAGAACAAGTTACTGTCAATAGAGTACACCTAGAGTTCACCACCCTTTTAAATTTATTAAGTAATATATGCATATATATATATAAAGATCTTAGCTGTCTGGTGTCATTTATTTAAAGCCATACATTAAAAAAAACAGTGCTAGGTCAGTGCATACAGTCATTAGGATAATTACAAAAAATGTTTTAGAATAATTAACTCACTGAGTGATATGACATGACTATTCCTTCCATATTGCTTATTTAAAAATGTGTTTTAAATAATTACGATAAGTTTCAATGTCTAATTGAACTACGATTGAACATCTAGTCTGTAAGGACAGCTGAATTCGTCAACCCCATTTCTACTTGTTAAGAAAGATATATAGAAGTTGTGATTGGAACATCACCAACACGAGCTATGCTCCAAGAAATTTCATTTTATTTCAATCTCGAACATTTCTGGGTATAAACATACTATTTACTCAAACTAAGTAGTTATAAAATTAAGTGAACATCTTTATTGTGAGTTAATTTGTTCGCGACTGAGGTCAATCGGCTACTAATGAACACCGTTTTTTTATTTTTTGTTTGCCTTTTCTTAGCATAATTAGCATTTCCTATATTATCACGTATTAGTATTTAATGAGAATTAAATACTTATTACAATTACAATTAAAATTACAAAAAGTAACCCTTACAATTCTACAAACAGTAAAACTGTAAGACGGAATTGATATTTTTATAATAGTACCTTGCAAAATCCGTTAAAATTTTAATGAGAAACCAGGTATATAAAATTGGTAATAGAATATATGCGAAACACACACACACATATATATATATATATGTAATCTAGAAAATTATATATTATGAATGAATTATGTTACCAATGAATTAACATAATTCATTCATAACAAATAAAAAGTATTTTGTTACAAATAATCAAAAAGAGAAAGGTAGCGAAAATAGCTAGAAAGAAAAATTCATCAAACAGAGGTTCGTTATTTTAATAATGAAAAGCGCTCTACTTTTTCAACTTAAATAAAATTTGAGTTATATCCTAGTGAAGATACATTTTAACGAAGTAATGTTTGTGATTAGATTATAATAATAAAATGAAAATGAATAAAAAAAACGAAATGAAATCTCCAAAGTGAATAGTTTACTTGAACATTTACTACTTCAGGTTTATGGCTTGAAGTGACCTTGAGTAGTTTACATGGCTCTCAAAGCCCTGACCTATTATTTGACAATTGAAACAGAACAAAAAAATCGTCAAAGTATTTCAATCCTATCAATAAAGAAACAAAATCTGCACCAAGTCATTTCCATCTACTTGCTTGGTAAACTATTATCATACTGATTGTATCTTTGGTTCGTTAGAGGATTTTAAGCAATCATACTCTGTATGATCTAAGAAAAAAAAGACGTCATTATGTTTACTTACATGAACCATATGAAATCACAATTTTGTCCTCTCAATTCTCAAATGATAAATGGAATTTTATAATCAGAATGTCATTGAAAATGAAGAATTTAATTGAAACCCATGTTTAATTGTTTGCACATTACCCGGATTTAAATAGTTTATTCGATTGATTGATCAGTGAAATGTATACCAACAAAATGGTATATTGCGTACATTTTGTTCCTTCAGGGTTGAACACGTCACAACACCCCGTGAAACCCTGTCATGACCGGTTATTTATTTGCTTATACGCTTTCTTTTTTTCTAAATAGCTTTAGCTACCATCATCCTTAAAATAAAAAGTTGATGAAGGCCGTAAAACGCAAGAATTACAGTCATCTTCTAAATTTACTTTCAGGAGAAAGAAATAACGTTATACATTATACAATATAGGAATAGTTATTTACTAAGAATTGTTTATAAAATAATTGTTTGTAATAAATATTTAATAAGTTATGATAAAAAAGAATTGAGCTTAACAATGAAAATAAAATTGTCTTTTTTATTTGAACCACAGCCTATATTTCATTATTCACTAAAGTGCAAAGCAACAAACAACAACGATTGTCGGAATTTTTTTAACGAAAGAAAAAACAGCACTTTAAAAATACTGGCTTTGTTATGTAACACGGAATGTCACATAGAACCTTTCAAATATCGATTTCCATCTAAACTATTTCTTGATATAACACATAATTATAAATTCTCCTAAGTTAACAATGCCATGAAAATTCCATGTGAGCCGTTCTTCTTGACTAAGAAGTAAAGTTTGTACCTCACGCCACTGTCTATGTAAGTTAGAACAATTTCCGTTGTTTCAATAGTTTAAGAAGTATTGTGATAAAATTTAAATTAGTCGTAATCACACTTTATAGGTGCAAAATATTTTATAACTATAATTATATCTATCGAGTACAATTAACTTAGACTTTTTGTACATTATTTTTTTAATTTATAAATTTGATTTGAATCCTTAATTCCTTAGGTCGATTATTAGGAACTATAAGATAAGTTGTACCAATCTGTAATCTCATCTTTGCAAGCATACAATTGTAGCCTGGATACAGTGGATTGAACTGAATGTTTAATATTAATGCTTCTGATGCAGGAAATTACCTTTGCTCCTTAAGCCACCTAAACGAGTTCCCTAGTTTTTAATCAAAAATAAAACTGTTAAATTTTATATGCAAGGGTTTAGTTTTCGCTTATTTTTTTTTATTTTCTAGATGTCGATGTCTGCAGTAATAGATATACCTACACATTCTTCCGTGACATTAAATACTGATTACGTTAAATAATTTTCAGTCATTTCATTGATCGATTACTGCTACATGTAAATCAACAAAGGAACGTAAATTTTTACTATTAAAATGCTTAATATAATGGCTTTAAAGTATTTGACGCAATGGACGTCACTAATTTTGTAATAAGCCACTATATTAATAACAATAATTTTAAAACCACAGCTAAAATCAAACCACACCACATTTCCCTCTCGGATCTAAATGAGTGGTTTCCTGTTAGTAAATTAAATCCTGCCAACAATTTAGCAAATGCGTCGAAGAATTTATCCAAAACGAAGTAATTATTTACATTGTCGTGATATAAGTAAAAGTAAATAAGATATAATACTAGAAAAATAGAGTACCCCACAGTAATTGATACTGGAAATTTTAGATATTTTTAATTATTACGTATATATAACAATACAACTTTCAAAGACTTCTATATACTTTTCTACTTTTATAAAATACGTTTTTTTCATACTCCTTCTTATGAAATTTTGAAATACTACTGAATGCCACACAATACTTTAAAATAATAACATAAATATGAATACTCAAAATGTGGTTTGTATATTTTTATATTACCTCAATTGATCTTTTATTTTTTGTTTATAAAAAGTGATTTTGAATTTCAAATTCCTCCTATCCTACAACAATGTAATTTAATCATTCTAAAACTTTTTTTCCGCTATTATTTCATGGACTCACCCTAAATCTTAATGAAGGAAAGTGTTAAAATTCCATCAATCTTTTTCTTCTTTATAAATGTTTTTAAACTTAAAATCTGCATTTTACAACTTCGGTTAAATTTTATAAAGTTAAATATAGTGAAGCATTGATAATATCTCGTATATGAACTGGTTCAGTCAAGGAAACACCACCTTCTAACAGAAGATGCAGAATATTAGAAAAAGGAAAAAATATAAAATAAATATAAATAAATTTTAAATTTTTCAACAGAACTATGGTTTACAAATTTAAAACGAGGAATTGTAAAAACTTAATACAAAACATCGACAGAATATCATTGGATCCTTATAAATGAAAATGGCGTGGTGTCGCACTGGCCAATTTAAACTTAAATAATCTAGTCTAATTAGAAATTCTAAATACGTATTAACGTATGCCAAATTTAGAATGGCCTATTTATATATCTATGTGTCATATTATTAAGAAAAGCGCATCTTGTAAACCATACATGTATTACAAGAAGAAAAAAATTAAATTCAGTAGTTTTTTTATAATAGGAAAATTCCTGTGGAGAACTGTCATGACTGTTCTATCAATGGTTTTGTTCTTTACACTTTGACTCCAAAAACAAATTGGAGTCAATTGCGAAGTTACCGCCCCTGCTTGGGAGTCTACGATAGAAGGTAATAGAACTACCAAACGTATTTTACCTAACCTCCTAAGGAACTATAGACGTATGTATGTATGCTTTGATTAATTGAATGATGATAAATTTTTTTTCTACAGAAATAAAGCTGACACAACGATGATTTAAGTTTACTTCATACAGTGAATTTCACATTATTTGATAGCAAAATGTAAAAATGAACTGTGTTATTCTAATTCACAAATACGGAGTGCATTTTCGATCAATAATGACACGTGAAATAACTATCCCTCCAAAACATAAATGTAAAAAAAAAAGCCAAGTTCCATACAAAAATTATGCTTGGATGTGTTTGTGTTTCATTACTTCAGTCATTTTAAAAAGTGATTCAACATTTTCATTAAGATAACAACTGGCCGAGTCAAATCTAAAGTACATTAGGATCTCAAATTTTTAAATAACAGCAATTGTTATAGGTTCATAATGTTATTTTGTTCCTATAAAAACATACATATTTAAATTTTACATAGATCTCCACTCATTTAGATCTCCATTCTTTTTAGTGCGAAGCCCACAGGTAAGCATAATTTTTGTATTAAACTTAGCTCTCCTTTCTACATTATTTTTTTGTTAAGTTATCATTACTTTTTGTAAAGAAAACTAGGCACGTAGGCACTTGATTTAATGATTTTTTTGCATTTATATTCGGTTGCTTTTTTTATACTATAGAATATTAAAGATAATAAACAAATGACAAACTTAGAAACGAACAAATGAGGTTTTGAAAGGAATAATTTTACTTAGTAATATTAAATATATCAGTAATTTAAACTAATATTTTCAGATTTGCTACGCGTTTAATCGTACCGTGATCACGGTTGCTGCAAAGTAACCGAAACGTAGGAAGTAAGTAGTTAAAATAAATAAAAACAAGTTGTAAATCCGAAAATATTAGTTTCTATGATTAGACGCGAAAGTCTTAGATCTGATTAAGTAAATGAAGTTAAAGTAGAATAAAGCTATTTAAATCGTATAGCGCTTGTTAGGCGCCGGTACCGGCGCGTGCGCATCTAGTTTTACCTCGCTTGTCCAAGCTTACAAGTGCAAGGCATGAGCGAGTTCCACTAGTATTCTTAAATTCGTCAATAAATATATACCTACGTAACAATAACACATCGCTATTGCCTTGATCTTAGTATACATACACATTGGACTTTCATTTAAGGTGTAAAGAATTCTTAGTATCAAATTTATATCTTAAAATATTATTTCTTATTTTCATTGAAATGAAACAAACGAACCTTGGGCACTGATCTTTGTTACTTTAGTGAGCCGTGGACTATAAAATCACTACGCTACAATTTTTTCCTACGCTTACACACAATTACCGAATTGGATTCCAAATTTCATCATTCTGGGGTCATCTGGAAGTAGGTTAGGTTTAGGTTCATATATTAGTCAGTGATAAAATTGACTTTATTTCAACCTTCATATCTTATGGATATAATTAAACACGCGTAGTTCTATATGTTTAAATTAAAGAGGTTCTGAGTCGTAAAAGAATCAAAAGAGGCATCAAGTGGTTCGTGTAATGCTAGACTCGGTGCTGGCTAGCCAGTTGCTTTGCTTGAACCTGACTTGACACGCTACTGTGTGTCTAGATTCCCTTCAAAACATAACTACTAGTATTATTTAAAATATTCTTCGATCCAAAATATGACCATTATAATTTATACTTTTCAATAAACACACAATAAATGTTTGTCTTACACGTACATAAGACCATGGACAAACGAGATGGAAGTGTCTGACCGACACTGGCTGGTCGCTGTACAGAAACCGACACCTTGGGATCATATAGATACGAAGTATTAAAAAAACGCGTAGTATACAAAAAAATCAGTTTCATTTGTCATAATCTAATTACTGTTTACATATTTGAAGTACTCTTTAGTCAAATGTTACTACAATTTGTTTAGTGCCATAATAAGAATTGACATATTTATGCTATACGTTATTTTGCTATGAATATTATATGAATTATAATATTATATTCTAAATACTTTAATGGTTGTTACGTCTTCAAACCTATTACTATTGATCCAGTTTCATGCGTGAGTGCATATATAGCAAGTAGAGATTACCTTTTATGCTTGAAATTGATCGTATTGGCTTCTGGTCTACAAAGTACTTATTAAATATTTTGAGCTCACCGTCATTCTAGTTATTTTCGGTAAAAGAATTACATTACAGTCTAAAACATTTAATAAATATAAAAAATTCTTTATTGTAAAAAAAAAATAAGCGAACTTAAGATATTATTTTAAATATTATTTCAACGGACAACTATAGATAAGATGCTAACGGGAAGTTTTGCCTTAATACATAAAATAATAAGCAGTGGTGCCTTTATATATAACCTGTGAATCGAATGATCTTAATTAATTTGAAATCCACCTGAGATGCTGCATCAAACAAAAAATAAAGATAAAGTGAGATTGGATTCCAAACGCTCGCTTTGTATACCACTATGCATACGGTAGAGAAGTATGAAGGTTAGCTCTCTTGTTAGCAAATTAGATCGGATCCGTAGATTCAAACAAAGGATCTGATGGAATAAGCTTATAAAATATATTATAGATTAAATTCTTAGCGTATTTACTCCGGAAATAAGATTATAAATATCAATACTATTTAATTAGTAATATTTTTAAGTTTCTTGTAAATTTTTAGTCTAGAGTGGTTACTGTTGGACTTTTCTTTGAGTATAAATATATATTTTTCATTTACTTTATTATAGAACATTTTGATACTGTACAACTGCCAAGAATCGGAGGTCGCTCTGTACCAAATAAAATAATGCAAATTAGACTATATGCTGTTATGTGTTGTGCTTCTTAAGAGGGTAGCATATGTTTTCATATATCAAAAAAAATATTTTTTAAGATAATGTCTATTCCTTAAGTTCCTTTACATATGATAAGAATAAAGGAGATAAAGTATGTATTAGTATTTAGGTTAGATATGTATTTAACTTCTATTAATTTTCTCTCTTATACCGCCTATTTGTTTTCTGCCAGTATTATATCCTGTAAGGACGCCTGGTAGAGAATGCTTTTAGCATAGAGTATGGGTTTTGTTAATTTATAAGCAATAAAAAATAAATAAAAAAATCATTATATGGCAGACTGCAGGTGGCTATAGAAGTTTTTTTTTTAATGCTAGCGGAGCACTGGTAGGTTGGATGGTGAGAATATATTTTATATGCTGCATCTTGAACCCTACATGCTTAGTATTGCAAAGGGTTTGACCCTTCTGAAACAAAGATTTGAGATAATTATTGCTAACTGGATAGATTAGTGGGGTGGTTTTCTTTTGAAAAACGATCTGTGTGTGTGAGTTTTCCATAATCAGTATCCATTAAAGTACTGTCCGAATATATCTCAGATATAAAAACATACGTGTGTCGAAGTCCACAATGTGTGAACATTAATTGGACAAGTCAAGCTATTACATCTTTTTTGACAAACCACAAATCCATATTTGTGAAGACAGCCATATACAGACAGTAATTCGTGAGACTATAGAAAATAAAAAATATATTCAAACTTCAATAGAGGTTTTTGTTGGCAATCATATAACACCTTCGGTCCTTTGATCGAAAATATTTTATCTCGTATTCGTGACCACTCCACCAAACCTCAAAATACATTTTGCACATTTTGGTTGCATCCAGAGGACCGCCCGAACAAATTTAAAAAACTTGCAAAAATTGAGAGCAACGGACAGTTTTATCCACCGAAGATCACTGTTATGCAATAGTATATTTAAATGTGTTTGCACGATTATTATTTTTTTTATATAATATACAAGAATGTATATTAAACAACCAGAAATGTTTATTGAAAGGGGCAATCTATTTACGTTAGTGAATAACAAAATTAATAACTGATTTTATATTTCTACAAAATTATATTATAATTTTCACATACATATTTTTAAAATAAATCCATCGCAGTAAACACAATTTGTGATTTTAAATTTAATTTCACAATAAGCAGCAAAACAAAGTCTTGATATAAAATGCCTTGGTTAAGAAAACTAATTATAAAAACGAGTGTTAGACCCAAGCAGTGACTTCATCCATATACAATATATAATTATTTTATATTTATTGGCTCCGCTGCTTTTTTTGTTATTTCAAAGGTGGCAAAAGAGCAAACGGCCTACCTCATGGAAGATAGTCACCCTTGCCCATGGACATCTTCAACTAGCATCTGCAACTTAAGAATGATGAAGATGTTGGATGAGGGATGTTGAAAATGCGTTGTCTACCTTGATTGCGGAAGAGAGAGAAAAAAGGGTAGGTAAAGGGAAAGGGCAGGAAAGGGTGGGAAAAGAGAAACGGCAACCAGTTCTCTCACTCATCGGACGAAACGCAACCGTGTTATACTACTTCACGCCAACCTTCTGTGAGAGGGTGGTACTTCCCCTCGAGCCAGCCCACGTTCGAGCTGCAGTGATTTCAGTACACAGCTAGGCTCTACCACCTTACAGTATAAGCTAAAAATATATCTTTAGATAAGCATATATATAAATATAAGTATTAACAAATATGTTTTGATTGGATAAATTATTCTTTATTAATATTTACACAATTTTTTTTATACATAGAATGTGCAAAATCTTCAATTATATTCTAATGTAGATAAAGTGTTAAAACCTACTAAAATATGCAAATATAGTTAGGACCAAAACAGAAACATAGATGTATATGCAAAAGTAAGATTGAAAACACAGTTTATTGATCTGTAATTAATATATTAAGATAATTCTAGCTCTTATTTACTTTTCAAAAGCATAATGAATATACATATTTTAATATGAAAACAAATATAAACGAAACCGTTTTTGGTGACGGAAGTGGCAATGTTCAAATAATTACTTTATCAAAAAAAAATCTGTTTGATTTTAAGAGAATTTCAATTAACAAAACTTTAAATGATCCTTTAGAACCAGAATCTCTAAATATGAACAGCTTGAGGCGATAATGACTTTACTTTAAAACACCGGTAAACATTTTTCCAATACTCATTGCGGAAACTCATCAGGTCCGTAGTGAACCAATAGAAAAAAAAAATATTTTCACCGTTTTTCTCTGATTTTATAAATTGAGAAGGTTTATCGAAAGCTCTCTTGAAATTTAATTGAAAAGGTAAAATGACTTTAATAAGCTATATCTCTTGGATTATAATTCACTTGTGTATAAAGTTTTGCGTTTGTGCTTTCTTTCACCAATATTTTTCATAAATATTAAGTTGTTTTTTTTTTATTTAGATTTATGAACATAGTATAATTTTATATTTATTTTAACTTTACCAAAACTTTATAATTACACATAACGTGCTTTAAAGTAATAAAGTCTCAGTCAATGCATTTGATCTGCACTAACTTTATTTCAATGTAAAAGATTAAATATAAATATAAAGAATAGAGGATTATTTGAACTAGTCTTAACTTTATTTGTTAGGATGACACTAACGAGCATATAGAGAACACATTCGCTTTTCGAAACCAGAAATCACGGCCTCACTGCATCCCTTTACACGGGCCATTTAAGAAACAATTTTCTCTTCCATAATAATTTTATCTTTTACTAGAAGAAAGTTTCATTGAAAAAGGCAATGGATATTTTATAATAGCTTCATATATATGCTAAATTTTAATTAAATTCCATGTTTAATTGTTTGCACATTGCCCGCACTTAAAATGTTGATTATTGATTTTGTGGCAGTGAAATGTTAAATTAAATTCGGACATTTCACGATATTTTATATTATTATAGTCCACATATATAATAATTATGATATTCAGCAATTTATTTTAATGAATATTTTATCTTAATTAATTTGATAATTAATTGTTTATCCGTACAAATCTTTCCTTAGTTATATTTTAATAGACTTATTTTCTTATCACTCAGAATAAAAACCCTATATTTTATTAAGTTGAAAAATTTATATTCCAAAGCTCGTAACGTTTGACACAGCGGAAAAAGAAGTAACTCCAGCGATGACTTAAATGATAAGTATTTTACTATTATTACGTTCATTTAATCGGAATAATCGGTTCTTAAGTCGTAAAAATTTGCAGTGATATGATTACCGATATGAATTATGTTTATGAAAATAGATTTATTATATAAAAAAACTTTCATATTGTGAAATAATCTTATAATATTTTCATGTGTATGATAATTAGGATATATGTAAGTATTCTGTATTAGTATGTTGCAACATTAACATGTTGCACCCACGCTAGATATATTTTAATTTTAGACAATATAATGAACAAAATCATTATGACCAATCTATTTTAAACGTTTTCAGCCTAAAAGATACGTTATAATGTATTGTTTAATAAGAAAATAACGTTATCTACATTTCTAATAAATATTTCGTACACATTTTGCTTTAGAATCAATATATGGAAATGAATGTAACAAAAAGTAAAGATACGAGTATATTTATTTTATTACAATTTCACGTTTAAAGTAAATATTACTATTCCTGTGCTTAGTTTTCATTAAAGTTTTGTATATTTTTATGTTTTTGTAGGTCAAAGGTTTTTATTCGACTAATTGGAAAATCATGACATTGCATAAAATACGACTTATTTTATATTATTTTTTAATGAGCAAGCAAATGTAGGTACTATTTTAGTGTATACTTAACCCCAGCTAAAATCAGCGATGATTCTTGCTTTCAAACGCTTAGCGTCATCAACAAGAAACCACACGACTTTTTTTCCCCCAAAATTAATGGTTTTGTATTCCTAAATTAAATTAAAGGTACCATACAGTGTGATTGATGTGCTATGAATTTATTTAAATAAAACTATTATTAGCCATGACGTAATATGAATATCGATTTGAGTGAAGAGAATACACTGCTTAGAAAACATACTTAGATTTTTATACCCATTCGAATACCATTTCTTAAATATAATAAGTTCAGGAATTGATTTTTTTATTGCCCCACAAAAATTCTCTATAATAACAAAAACTTTTAAATGTTTTGGTATGAGCTCTGCACTTCAAGCCTAAAACTGTTTATCCTAACTTAAGATGAGAAGCCCAAGAAAACGTTTGTTTATTTATATAATTAAAAGGCGTATTTCCAATACATATCACCTGTGTCTTGTATGATCGTAATTAATTTGAAATCTACGTGAGAGCCTGAAATAAAAGAAAATAAAGATAAATTAAAATTGGATGTCAAGGGCTTTGTATTCTTCCATTCATGATATAAGTATGAGGTTTAGCTCTCCTATAGTAATCTGATCCTCAACCGATCTAGTAGAACGAGTAAAAGCCTATAAATACAAAAACCCTCTTTCCTATATATTTGAATCAAAAAGCAATAACAATCAAAATGTTCTAATTGTTTATTTTATAATTATACTTATTTTAATTGTAGAAAGTTTAGAAGTGTAGAAGTGAATAACATTTCATCGAAATATGTACTTTTGACAGATTTTGAAAATTTTACAATAAAAAAAGCACTAAGCGCTTTATTGTTAACTTCTGGACCAATCATTTTAACCTATCCAATAACAAACTATAAACAATTGTCATCGTGGCACTATTTGGTATCATAAAAAATAAACTTCTTATCGGCAATGTCCTATACGAATAGGGATCTAAGTCTATAATTAATCTATCATTAACACGTATCATTGCACATTAACAAAAACTCAGCAATTATATTCTTTTAATTTTTTTATTATAACCGGTCTAAAAAGTGACGCATGTACTGAAGCGCAACCTGTCCTACTCCCCTGTTGTAGAAGTTGTGTCCACTACAGTCATCCATGTGGCATGGTTACTACTACAGAGATCTTTTAGGAGAGTGTTGGTTTAGCTTTTCAGGTTGGGAAATCCAACTATTCGGCCGACGCCAAGCGAAGCGAAGCGAGCTTTAACAGTCGAGTCTCCCTGATCGAACTCACACTTCTTGCCGACTAAATGCCCGTGTCATCATTAGTGCTGATCTCTCAGAGAATATCTTACATAAAACAGGAAAATAACAACTAGCATCTGTAGTCTTTTATAAGGTGGAGGAACTTCCAGAGTTCGGCTGCTCCAATTTGAGTGTTATAAATACCACTGGGACCTACCTTATACGGTTAGGAGCCCTCTTGTCTCTCATTTAACTTAAATTTTTCTTAATATAGACTTTATACCAAAAACGTCAATAATAATTGTTACGTTAGAAAGACAGTATTAGAAATAATACCATAAATTTTTACCGACAATTTTGTGATGTGTATGTCATCTATATAACACATTTCCCCATTTTTATTTATTTCAATTTTCCTAGTTATTTTCATAAGCTATTTAGACTATCGTTATTTTTTGCAGTTAAGCAGTTGTACAGTAATTAAAATATATTACATATTTTAAAATATATTTTACCTGGTGATGTTGACTGTTAATACAAAGAATACGAAACATTCGACTTGTTTAAAAATAAAGTAATCTATCAAATTATCCAAAAAGAGTAATGTTTTAGGATTTCGTACCCCGTCCCTCTGTGTTGTAGTAAAATCATTATGACAAGAACGTCTAATCGTGAGCCGATTGGTATACATAAAGGTACATTGGCCTCAACCTAGTCTTGGAAATTAATGTTTAACATTCAGCTTTTTCCACATCAATTCTTAGTCTCCTAGGTCGTTGAGATGTTGCCTTCCTGTATCTATCCTACCGCCTGCATAAGAGGATTTGTTTCGAGGAACAGTTTGACACGATGCCAACGGCTTACTTTTATCATTTCATTGCCAGATATCAGAAGGGTGTATGGATACTCGCTGCTTAAAGGTTGGAAAATTTAAACTAAATCATGGGGTCCTTCAAAAAAATTGTAAACAGATATTTGTAAGACAGTAGGCAAAATTTTAGTGGTAATTAACTTTGCCAAAACAAACATGCACAATATTTCAATATGATTTACTTATAGGTGGATGAAAATGAAAAACGATGGTGAGATGAAAATATCAAACACCAAAGTATAAATGATCCTCTGAGAAACCAAAAATCTACATATATAACAGCTTGAGCTTGAGACGATAACGACTTTACTTTAACACGATAAAACGCCGGTAAACATTTTTCCAATACTTATTGCGGAAACTCATCAGGTCCGTAGACGGCTGACAGAGATTTTTATTCACACCGTTTTTCTCTAGTTTTAAGATCTTTAAGCCTCTTCTATTTTTAAAAACATAACTTTTATTTATAATTTGGAATCTAAAGCTACTTCTTTGTCTTTCATTTTGTTTATCTGTACAGTTATCTATACTTTTTTTTTTTGTTAAATTCGTTCCGTTCAGTACAGGCAAAGATATCCATAGTTTTCGAACTGCGCATGACACTTTACCATGCCCAATATTGTTTTTTTTAAACCAAATTTATTAGCCAAAATTTCTTAAAACTAATATATTTTTTAATTATTCAAATATAACACAATTTTATATAACTCTGATGTCAAAAATTGGATAAATAAATATTCTGCTTTAGACAAAACAATATAAATTCAAAACAAATAAATTTCACATATTTGTATACATGTATCAATGTATTTTAATTTGCAACTAATTATGTGTGAAAATATTCATTAACTATCTCATCTATACGTTCCAAAAGAAAAGTGACGTCCAGCAAACGTAAACTTTTTAATGCAAAAAAAAGCAACCTTACAGCATCCAATTTAAACGACCCATTTATAAAACAATTTTCTCCGTCATAACAGTTTCACGAGTCACTCGAAAGTAGTTTTCGTGAAATGGCCAAAGGTATTTTATACAGAACTGTGTTATTTAGATTAAAACATTTAATTAAAGTTCGTGTTTAATAGTGTGCACGATACTCGGATGAAAAAAGTTGATTCGGTTCATTGATTTCATCAAAGGAATGTATCCGAATGACATGATAAATAAAATTCCACGCTTTACCATCCGTAGACCAAATCGACAATTATAAAATACAATAATTATTAACTGTACAATACTTGTATACTTTTTTATATTTTTTGTGAGTTATAATTTTAATGTAATTTCTTTTGATTTATGAATTGGATTTTTTCCTTACTATTATTTTTTTTATAAACTGACTTACTAACTAGCATTCTAGTTCCATATAATGTTATCAAAGCCATCGCAATCAAAATTCTTCAGCTTAGACTTACGCTTAGCTAACACAGACACAAGAAGTAGTAATTGGCAGACGACTGAAATGATGAGCCTTTATTTTAATTATTACGTTAAATTAATCGGAATAATCGGTTTTTTAGTCTTCCAATTTATATAATACGAGTATGCATTTATTTTTATTAAAAATCAAAATCATATAAATCGTTTAATGTTTACTATTTGAATAAGATTATATAATTCGGAAGGACTTTATTCGTTCCAAGTAACGCTCCTATATAAACCGATGTACACATATTCGAAAATCGATAGAAGTGCATTACATTTTAAGCAGATAATAAACTAACAAAATAATCTTTGATAACTGAAAACTATTAAGTGAGCATTAATAATAAGCAACTTATTGTTAACATAAATGGAAACAGCAAAAAAATATACTTGTTTTTTTTATATTTAGAAATATATAAAGTAAATGTAATTAAAATGATATTTTTTTTTGGCCTGGGTTTTTATATTAAATTTACTGAAAATTTCAGATGACATTATAAGCTACGAAATAAACGAGACATTGTGTTTTGCAGCCGCAGCTAAATTCGGAAGTGGATTTTGTCTTTGAAATGCTAATCAGTACCCACAACAAGCTACACTAATTTTTTGTCCTCTAAATAGGTAATGTGTTCCTGAATAAGATTTTATATACTATAACTAATTCTCGTATGAATTTTTTTAAATCAAACTATTTAAAATAATGTAAAGAATAAAAATTTCATGCTTTAATTATAAAAGAAATTTCATTCCCTACGGTGATTTAAATACATATATAATACACAAAAATAATAGTTTTTTATACCACAAAGCTTTTATGTACCAACAAAATGATATAAGACTTTTTGTTTGCTTATGTATTTTTGAAATATATGAATATTGAATACTTTATGGCTAGCTATTTAAATTTCCATAGAGGACTTTTGCTTCTTTTTCTATTCAAATAAAAAAACATAGCGTCATATATAATCTGTGGTTATATGGTTGTTAATTAAATCTAATTAGACCTTAAAACTTTATTTTTATCTTACATCACAAACACATATATCATTTAAGAAAAGAATCCCACTGGAAACGTCTTATGTACCTAAATTATTTACAGAGACAACATAACATTCATAAACACTTACAAATAAACGTGTGTTGTATTTTTTTTACCATTACTCTCTGTCACTTTTGAGAAATTTCTTTTAAATATTAATGCATAGAAGAAAAACGAATGAAACTATGTTTTTCTGATAAAGCTAAGTGATTTTATTATTTTATTTTTACATTTGCACGACGTTTCGATTAGTTTTCATCAACTGTAATCGCGGACGGGCGAGATATAAAAAAACATAAAATCGCATAAATAATAAGTAAAAAGAAACAATAAACAATAATATCCAAAAATAAAGTTAGTTACATTTTAAATATTGACATGCGAAAATTTTATATATCCTTAAGAAAAAGGAAATCTGTACGGGAGACAATTTTAGTTGACACAAAGTTTATCAACAAAAAACGAACGTGCAATATCTCAATTTTATAGGAGTGTAACACTTGGATGTAGCTAATAAAATTTCAGTCAACATCTTAAAATGATCTTAATTGTATATAATACACATACTAAGATCATACTTCTGGTGACGCTGTAAAAGCCACAGGGCTAACAGCAATACTCCTTACACAAAAAAAAAAACAACTAAGATCGAACTATGTGCTTCAAATCAATTATATGTAGTTTATTAGAAATTCTCCATTTTACAAAACGTTTCTATTACATTTCAGTAATCGTTATCACGGGCCGAGGTCAATTGTTCTTTGTTTTGTCATTCACAAAATGTTTCTTAATTTTCTCGGCTATCCAAGCATAATGAGCTGACTGTGTCTTGAGGTTATGAGTGTGATTACGGATATGAGATTGTATATTTTAGATGAGATCATTTCGGTTGTAGTAATTAATTGCTAGCTATTTTCTCTAATGGAATAAGGATGTTTTTAATTTCTATAGCCTTTCCTATTAATCTTGCCATATATCTGACTCCATGATCGAGAATCTGGGCTTTGTGAAAACGAGTGTGATAGGATGGTGAAGTGATTTTCCGTTGAGATATCTTTACCTATGAACGGGTTTACTATAAACACTATAGCCTAAAGTATTGCCAAGATAGATAATAACAATGTCAAAAAAATGAAGGTTTATATGCCTTCTATTCTATACTAAATTTATTCTTATTATTAAGACAATTCAAGTGATTAACAAAGGCACATGTTTTATTTTTAGATCATATTGTAAAGGTATCATGGACATAGCGTTTATATAACACACATTTAGTGTAAGCAGAGCAAAGAAGTTCTTGATACGTTGACAAATTGAAATTCCGTTTAACTTGTATGTAGAATTCACCCTTTCACTTCGGCAGCCAGATGTTTCGCAACTCTCAAGTAACTCTGGATTAAGAACAGGAAAACTAATAAAGAACATCGAAACTAAATTGTTTTATTTTATATTAAGAAACCTTTTTGCGATCGATGACAAAACGAAAAGAACCACTGACATACACTTTCACCTCTTCTGTCAGTGACTACAGTTACTGAAATCTAATCGAAGAAGCTTTTGAAATATAGAATAATAAAATACACAAAGTAAATCCGAAGAACAGTTTTACTTTTATGTCTCTCTGAGAAATAAAATATCTAAATAAGAACAGCTTAAGGCAAAAACGACTTTTACACGACAAAACACCGGTTAACATTTTTCCTATATCTACAGCGAGAACTCACCAGGTCGGTGGACATCTGACAGAAATTTGTATTTACACAGTTTCTCTACAACTTGTTCTTATGTCTTATTTTTAAAAAAGGATAAAATGGTTCAAACATTCTGAAAACCTTATGCTTTACCTTTTGTAGTTAAATTTATTTACTCACAAACTGCGTGTTTTTCTAATATTTTACCATACAGAGGAAGTATTAGAGGAAAGGTTTCAAAGAGTTTTTTTATTTATTTTATGAAAATAGAGTCTAATTGTTCATTTCTTGCTGAACCTGTTTAAAAAAGATATCATTTTAACAACGAATAATATATTTGTAAAGTCCAAATCTCCAAGTAGAACGTCTTTAAATTTATTTGCGTTACTTTTATGTTCATCTACTTATGAGGTAAACTACCCTTGAACTGGTTTTATTTTTAATTACCAAGTGGATACTTATCTACAGTAAACATGCGCTTTTTAAATCCAGATGAAAAGCCTCACTTCATCCATTTACACGACCCGTTTAAAATATACAATATTCTCCTCAGTAACAATTTTATGTGTTACTCGGTGCTAGTT